>NW_022196139.1:585000-1281177 GCF_008641045.1 Pistacia vera | reverse complement strand
AAAAAAAAAAAAAAAAGCCTTTTTTTTTATAAATAGAATAAAATCCTCTTCACTTGTAATAGAGGAAAAATTCATGAGTGAAAAAAAAAAAAATTATGAATGAAGAAGAAAAATTTGCAAGTAAAAGGGAAAACTTACGATTGAGGTTGAAATTTCCCTTTAACTCATAAAACAAAGAATAAAAAATTACTAGAATAAAAAATTTACGAATTATAGGGAATTTTTCCTTCACTCCTAAAAAAATTAAAATTGATGCAAGTTTATCACATTAATTTACAAGAATTATTAAATAGAAGAGAAGAAAACTTTCCAATGTGTTTCAAGGAACACTTTCCAGATGAGGTTCATCTTATTAGATGTACTATATTTTGTAACAAAAACAAGCGTTGTTGAAAAAGTATTATGTAAAATGTGCGCATGTGCTACCACTATAGCTTATATGCTATTGTGCAAGGATGTATGACCAGCTTAGAGCAAGCAGTAGCTTGCAGCGAGCAATAATTCAGAATAACTTGTGAGACAACAACAAAATTAAAGTGAGCTGCGATTAGATTAAAGCGAGTTGTGTTTAAGGTGAAGCGGGTTGTTTGGCAGTTGTCTTCCAGATCATGGATGAGTCTTATCTCCAAAGATAAATGTTATCCCCTAAAATCAAGGAGACTATCACGGGAGTAATGCCTACAATTTCAGCCTGTTAATCACGCCAAGGATCATGGGATTGATTCCCTAAAATCAAGCCATTATCCTAACATGATCTCTTCTAACCGTTATCTTCTTATAGTATAATTACCCCCAAAAAAAAATCATTGTGCGGGGTTGGAGAGTTTTGAGAAGCAAAGAGTATTATTGTGGCAAAATCATTGTAATCACAAAAATATTAATATCATAACAGTGGACGTAGGCTTGATTTAACTTGCCGAACGACTTTAAAAACTGTTTATGATTCTTTCTTTCCTATTTCTTACTGATTATATTAACCACGCTCACATTTGACTCAATTTTGTCAAGGTCAATTGAGTATCTTGAGTTGTTGCAAATTTCCATAACAACATTTTGGCGCTAGAATAAGGGTCTCCTCATAATAATCTCAATCAACAATTAGCACATAGCAACCATGGCATGTACTAGATCATCCAGGAGAAATGCCAATCCCTAGCTAGCAAAATATCACCCTGAGGACAAAGAGCTAAAAGTTGAGACTATAGATGATAATTCCAGCTCGTCCAGTGATTGTCACCATTTGCTACAAATAGTGGGGGATGAGCACAGGCACGGAGCTTAGGGTCAAACTTACTCAAGCAAGTGGCCAAGGAATCAACCCATAGGTGAGAGAGAAGGTTGTTAGGAAGTTGCTCATTTTGAGTGAGTAAATAGTCAAGTCCAACGTGCCGGTTTGAACCTACACCGAACTCGTACTTCCTGTTAGCCAAACACCCAAAACCAACGTGTTAATTCACACTCACATCGGGAAAAGATACCTCATATAATGCATATTATCCAAACAATTACAACTCGTCATCGCATGCCAACGTGCATGACAAGAATGTCCAAAGAGCACAACAACTAGATCTTTAGCAACATCTTAATTTGCGTAGACACGAACTCTAGACCTATCTAAATTCGCAAAGATCCAATCTGGGCCCGACGAGGAACCCCAGGTGAATGATCAGCTGGATCAGATGTAGAGAATGATTAACAACCTTAGAGCTAGTCTAGATGATTAGACAGCGAGAATTGTCAACCCCTGTTCTTAGAAGTGGTGCACCGGCTACCTCTACCTCAAGGCTTCAAAGTGTCGGACATTAAGTTCAATGGGAAAGGCAATCCTTGAGATTACCTCGATGCCTTGAACAACCTAATGGAATTGCATCAATTCTCTGATAATGGAAAATGTCACTGCTTCCCAATCACGTTGGTTGATGATGCGAAAATGTGGTATAAGGCTCCCAGCGAGCTCCATTCATTCTTGGTAGCAGTTTGCTACGCTCTATCTCTAGTAGTTCCACGCAAAGAGATGTTTTACGAACTTAAGCTATCTAAGCGACATCTGACAAGAAAATGGTGGACTTTAACCTCGTATTTAACAAGTTTCCAAATGAAGCAAAGTAAAGAAGCGAATGCACCAGAAGAAGCAGTCTGCACACTCCTTATTGCCAAGGTAAGACCACAGATTGATATGTGGAGAGATTTGCAAGGCAAGGATCATGTGATTCTTGCTTGTTTTTATCAGATGGCTACAATACATCAACGAATATAGAGCTTGCAACGAATGTCCAAGGTCACTCAAAGGGAGTAGTGACCTTGGACAATGGTGATTGCAAGTACCGAGTCACAACCTAAACTAGTCGAGGATACATTTGATCATTGCATTCACAAGAAAGGGCCTTCAACTGGCCCAATGGATGAATTGTGTGAGGTCTCCATCAATGATTGAGAGCCTAGTCGCACACTTAAGATTGGGGGCAACCTCAGCAAAGAGTTGTCTAAACAGGTAGTTGAGTTTCTAACGGTCAACTTGAATGCTTTTGCCTAGACCCAAGCCGACATGGTGGGAATGAGCCCCAAGGTCATGTGCCTCAAATTAAATATCATCTCGGGGGCTCAACCTATCTACCAAAAAATCAGGTCGATGGATATGCAGAGCGTTCTCGGACGCTCAAAGAAGAAGTTGACAAGCTTCTCAATATCAAGTTCATTCAGGAGGTTAAGTATCTAGAATGGCTCGCCAATCCCATGCTCATCAAAAAATCAAATGGCAAGTGGCAAACTTATGTTGACTACATGGGTTTAAATAAGGCATGACCAAAAGACAGCTTCCCATTACCTCGGATCGACTCGTTAGTCAATGCAATCGTCAGGCTAGTCAATGCAATCACTAGGAATGTTATCCTTAGCTTCATGGATGCTTATTTGGGATATAACCAAATCCTGATGTATAAGTCGGACAAGGAACACACCTTATTTATACATGATCGGGATATTTATTGTTACAAGGTTATGTCGTTCAGCTTAAAGAATGCTGGAGCAAAATACCAACATCTAGTTAATAAGATGTTCGCAGAATTGATCAACAAAACCATGAGGGTTTATGTCGATGATATGCTTGTCAAGTTAAAGAAGTCACAAGACCATATCAAGCACCTTAGAGAGATGTTTGGTATCCTCGGACAACATTAGTGAAGTAGAATCCCCTAAAATGTGCATTCAAAGTGAGCTCGAGAAAAATCTTGGGATTTATGGTGAACCAGCATGGTATCGAGGCGAATCCAGAAAAAATTGAAGTGCTGTTGAATATGAAAAGCCCAGCAAGCAGGTCCAAAGTTTGACAGGGCTAGTTGCCATCGTCAACCGCTTTGTATCTCGAGCAACAGACAAATGTTTGCCTTTTTTCAAGGTTCTAAAAGGCAACAAGGAGTTCAAATGGATAGAGGAATGCAAGCATGCCTTCCAGGAGTTAAAGAAACACCTCTTGTAATCTCCCCTGTTATCTAAACTTGTACCCAGAGAGCCACTCTTTCTATACCTATCCATATCATTGCATAATATCAATGCGACACTAATTCGTGAAGAGGAAAGAGTCCAATAGCTAGTCTATTATGTAAGCAAACAGCTATCATATGCAGAGACGTGATATCCAAAAATGGAGAAGTTAGCTCTAACTCTCTTCATTGCATCCAAAAAACTACATCCGTATTTTCAAGCCCACATGATCCGTGTCCTGGCGAGCTACCCACTTCGCAAAGTCTTGCAAAAGTCAGAGCCATCGGGTAGATTGATTCAGTGTGCCATGGTGCTAAATCAATTAGACCTCAAGTACATGTCGCGAACAACCATCAATAGTCAAGCACTGGCAAACTGCATTCCATGCTCGTAATCGGCATATTGACATTGATCCCCACTTTATTCATAAGCTTGTTGCCCGCGGTGCTCTTCATCTTCGGCATGTTCCAACAGCCTCTCAGGTTGCTGATCGCTTCACTAAGAGGGTCTTTCTCGTGAGTATTTTCAGTCACTCTATTTCCAATTGCAGTTTCGTGATCTCCCGCTTCAAATACGAGGGAGTATTAGATAATATTTTATATAGGGTATTTTCATACTTTCCCTTTTGTGATTAGTTTTGTATATAGGTTTACGATTATTATATTTAACTATTTAAACCTATCTTCTTAGTGTAATTGTTCATGAAAACTCAATATACAAGCTATGCATCTGTAGAATTTTCACTTCATAGCTCCATATATATAAGTGGCTTTATTATAAATTCATGTCTATACATACATACATACATACATACATACATATGAAATAATAGCAGGTTCCCGCTACTTTTCTTGTGCATTTTAAGAAGTAAATATTTGTTTCCCTACCCTGCTTCATGCGGTTCGAATGAATGCAATATGTTTGGACTTATTTGCAAGACTAAAAGCTAATTATATAAGTTGTCTTGTGTGATTTGCATATGCTGACGAATGATATTCTCTTTATAGACAACGATTGACATGTCATGTTGTTTGAATTCTTTCCAAAATGATTGAATCAAAGCTCTATCACTCCTCTTGTCATTTAAAATAAGTGTTTCAAGAATAATTTAAGTGCTGGAGTTTGAAGTTGAGTCATCAGTATCCTGAGTAAACTTCATTCCTGGGACTAAAAGAGTGTGAATTAATTAGTTATAGCACCAAATTAATTAGCTTCTGAATAATCACATTGAAGAATCTGAAGGCCAAATTTAATTACTATTTAAGAATTAATCATGTGTAATTCTATTTTTTCCTATATTTCCAACTTGCAAGATTTTTAATTAATTTTTCTGAAAAACAACTTTCAAACACCACCACAAAGTTAGTGAAAGATCAGGACAAAGAAGTCATTAGTTTTATATTTTCCCTAGTTTTTAATTCCAAAAAATAATAATAATAATATTAGATGTGTATCGAATGTATAGTTAGATATTGAAAATCTTGAGAGAAAACTAATTTTCCATGGTTTTCTTTCTTTTGACTAATATGTTCATGTTTAACATAGATCTCTCCAATCAAGTTGGGGGAAAATAATTTTGTTCTTATTAAGCATTTTTAATTAAATAATTTTTTTCTGTAATTGTGTACTTTGAAATGATCTAGAGAGCATTTGGAATTAAAAGTAAGTCAATCATACAAAAATAACAAAATAGTAAAGAGAAAGAATGCATGTGATTTATCCTGATTCACTCAGAACCGAGCTACATCATTGCAAATTTCTTCTCACCTCTCTCGTTACAATGAATGTATTTGCTACGAATTGCTATTACAATTATACAAGAGAATAACGTGTTATATACTAGGATGATTATGAGAAACCATAAACTACTATGATTATTATTCCTAAGCCAAATCCTATTAGGAGTTCTATTTCTTAGAGAATCCTACCGTAGGTATTCATGGTACAAGCCTAAACCGCTTAAGGGTCCCATGTGTGTCACCCCTTATAGAGGAACTCCTTATTATTGAGTCAATTCCAACCTACCTTAGGAATTGAGCTAAAAGAATTCCTCTACATAATCAATTACTTTCTGAAACAATTTGTTTTTCCATTAAGTTAGAAGAAAAAACTAAGGGAGAAGATGATAGAGGAAGAGGAAGGGAATTGAGAGAGAAAAAGATTCTTAGATGATGGCAAGTATTGTGAACCTTATTAACCTATGGTCATAAATAATTTATTACCGTTGATAAACACAAAATTAAACTCAAACCTTTTTTTTTTTTTTTTTTTTTTGCATGGACTACTATAAAAAATATATTTCTTTTAGTGATTATTTGTTTTACATACTATATATATACACACACACTGATAATTTTTTTTACAGTATCCGATGTAAAAGAATAAAGTTTAACCCCCAATTTGTTTAACTTTTCAAACTCTATACTATTCTACTATCATATCCTAAACAGTAAAAAATGTGTTTATTTTAATATTGACTATTCAATTCAAAATCCAATCTTATTATATTCAACTCAAAACATTTAACAATTACCTTTCACAATAAAAGTTTATAAATTAACAAAAACACTCCCACCTACCCAAGCCATAGTCGCCCGTCAGCAACCACCATCGACCATCGCTACCATCGTCGGCCATCGACGTCGGAACAATGTACGATTCGTCAAATCTGACTGATCGTGCACTGATCTAGCTGTCAACAGCCAGATCCGACCATTAACAATGACCATATCTTGGTCGTCATCGATTGTCAGATTCTGGTTGTAGATCTTGTCGCTTCGGGCCAGATACACGATGGATCTAGCCGAAAAAGACCAGATACCGACCAGATCTGGCCGATCATGCTCCATTCCGACGACTGTCGACCACCGTCTGGCGATAGTGGCCTATTGCTGATAGTCAGTTCAGTGGGTGGGGGTGTTTTTGTTAATATATAAATTTTTATTGTAGGTGTTGTTTAGCTAAATTAACAAATGTAGGGGTTAAAAATAATCTAAATATTTTCAAAAAATGTTTTCGAAAAATATCCGGACACATTTTCAAAATCCTATCCTATTTGATTTAATCATATCCTATCATATTCAGAATAAAATATTAATTCAAATAATATACTAAACAGAGTCCTAAAGTTTTTATCTTTAGTTTTTCCAGGCAATAGAACTATCGCCAGTTACTAAAGTTTCCATTAATTATTTTATCTGAACTTTGGGTGGCAATATTATTTCCTTAATTCCTTTATAATTTTTTATGTGCCAATTCTTTTATAATTTTTCTATTGTTCCTTAATTCTTTTATAATTTTTTATGTGCATTCTCTTTATATGTCATGTTGTTGAATTCTTTATAAAATGTTCGAATCAATGCTGTATCACCATCAGATACCCTCTTGTCATTAAAATAAGTGTTTAAACTAGTATTTAAAATCTATATTATTGCTCAGGGCGGCAATTTATAGTTTCTTGCTATATCTACTCTAATTTTTCATCGTATTCTAGAATATTCTTCAATTCAAACAAAAGAACACAAGTTGTACCTAAGAAAAAATTAAAAAATAAAATGACAGCTAATGGTACAAAATGTTAGACCTAACCATGTTCAGAGGCATCTTTGTCTTTCATGAGTAATACTATATTTATAATTTATTCTTATAAATTTTTTTTATAATTTTGATGTGA
This sequence comes from Pistacia vera, assembly GCF_008641045.1. Classification (NCBI taxonomy): domain Eukaryota; kingdom Viridiplantae; phylum Streptophyta; class Magnoliopsida; order Sapindales; family Anacardiaceae; genus Pistacia; species Pistacia vera. The sequence continues at coordinate 1,274,024 of NW_022196139.1, read as the reverse complement.
AAATTTATAATTGGGTTTCGTCTATTTAACAATAGATCTTATTTGTTTAATTGTGAATTATCATGTTAAAATAGTAAAAAAAAATTATAAAATTAAACTGAAAATCAATTTTTATTTTTTTATTCTTCTAGCGACCGATTCTCAATTAACTCCTGAACAAGGAATTTCAAGAGTGATCAATAATTGAGTAGTTCGGTTGTGTCCTTTCAGATGAACGCAGAAATTGTAAATACTCTGCTACAATCCAAAATATTTTATTTATTTGGAGGGATAAAATTTTATTAATTAAAGACGCGAATAACAAGGTAGCATGCGTAGCTTGCGTTTGTTTTAGTAATTTGTCTTATTACTGTCTTATGCTTTGTCTTTTGTCCATGAACAGATAACATATACAGCGTGTATTATGCTTGCAGATTTGTCCAGTACTGGCTGATTGCCTGACAATACTGAAATATCAGAAAACTCCAATTACTTTAGGTAAAGTCATTAGTCCCCATATTGTTTGTTTTTTACGTTAAGATACATAATCGTGTTTGATCACTGTGATTACATATTTACCTACAGATTTATTGAAAACATGACCATTTTACCCTTATAAAATTTCCAACTATAAAAATGGTACTCAAATGACTCAAGCACTTGAACCCATAATTAGGATTCCCCTGAAAAATAAAGGATCAACTTAAATGTTCATTTTGACCTTTACTCCATCCATTTTAGTGTTAACAAAAAAAAAAAAATTGAATTTTGATATCGAGTCTGGGTGTTATTCCGGGTTAATACTCTTAGCCCTCTGAGGTTTGCCCCATTCTTCTGAACCCTGAGTATCGAAAATAGCCATAAACCTTGAGTGTGGCGCACAGGTGAGGCTGAGGGTACGATGGGGAAGGAAGAAGACAAGAGGGAGATGAGGGCGTTGTTGATTGGATGGCTTGAGGGTTGGGTTTGCGAATCTATTTTTTATTTTTTTGTTTTGTTTTCTAAACAAAATTGTAATGGGTAACCAGAAAATATTAAATAATATTTAGTATTAAATGAAAAAGTTAATGAGAAGGGTAATATTGGTATTTGCAACCTCTTCCTATGTCAGATGTCAGGATTCATAACTTTATGGTAATGGTCGGGGGTTTATGGTCATTGCTGATACCCCAGCGGGTTTAGTTAATACCATAAATATAACAGTAGTGTTAGTCTTACAAAGAAGCTTATAAAAGAGTCATACAAAGTTAACATCTACCCTTTATCTTTATCATTTCTCTCTTTCTCTTTTTTTTTTTTTTTTTTTTTTTTTTTTTTTTTTTTTTTTTTTTTTTTTTCGTTTTTCCTTTGTTTTTTTCTTTCTTTGTAAGCTTATTTGTAGAGTTATTTGTAAAGATAAACTTATTCTAAATGTAACGGGGTTACAATAGTTATCCGTTTTACTCACCCTATATGGTGGTTGTTTTCTTATCTTGAACCTGACGTGATAACTTGGCTTTTCCCATGCCTTCTTCGGGTTTGGGTCTTTTCCCATGGCTGTTATAAACTTATAATCAAAAGACAATTTCGACAGCTGGACAAAATTGCCTAATCCTTTTTAAATTCATTTTCGATGGATCCTTTTGGGACTGTAACTAACGAAGAAGCATTATATATAGACTTAGTGCTGAAAGTTTTTCGCACACTGGAGTACACTGTAGTCAAATATCAGTCTTACGAAAACGCCATTCAGATATTTCCTCCTGCGACCTTTTACTTGAGGTACCCCTCATCAGTTTTTCGGAATCATTAGTATTGTATATGTGTGAGTAATTTCTTGTAACAATTGTCTTCATAGATAATACTAAGTTATAGCACTGACTTCCAACTTTAAAGGAACGTCTGTATTTCATATTATTATGTTCCAATATTATTTAAGTCCCATGGTGAATCCAATGGTGTGTATATATATAAGGAACTATATCCTTGATAAGAGGAAAGAAAACTTTCGAAAGAAGTTGAAAACTTACCATTATCTTTTCTAAAGCTTTCGATTACGTTGTGCTTCATGTACCATTTAGTACATTAAAATGCAGGGGAAAAAATTTTAGAATTTAACGGACGCTTCAACTAAACGATGAATATATATGTATTATGTGTATTTATTTATTCAGGAGACATGGAGCAAGGAAGTTCAGTTCCAGAAGCAGTGGAACTTGCAATAGATATTCCTCTACCGCAGAAAGATAAGAGCCAAAGTACTGAAGCTGGCTTATCATCTGTGGATGAAGATACGAAACTTATCGAGTGGTTACCTTCCCTTGTTTTGCTTATCGGTCAGCTCTCTCTCATAAAAGAAACATATTTTAATTTTATCTTTTGGGATTTCGTACTGACAAGAAAGTTATAAAAAATTGATTCTATATTATGAGCTTTATTTTTAGTATGAGATGTCTTCGATCTGTCAGTGTTACTGTACGATTTGTCATTTTTTTTTCTTCAATATATTGTTCATGCATTATGAGTTTTATTTTTCGTTTTATATTTGATTTTGAAGATCGGAACAGAGACAAGGATAAATTACGTTTGGATCTTTTTAACGCTGCACTGGATGGAAATATTGATGCGGTTAAAAGTCAGTTCAATAATCCTATGTTCAGTAGCTCTTCATCAAGCCCATTAAGTGCTGCTTCATCACCAAGCCCATTCAATGTTGCAATAACAGAGAAACAAGAAACTATTTTCCATGTAGCAGCAGGAGCAAATCAAACTGACTTTGTAGAGACGATGATTGAAAAGGTAGCACCAGATGACCTCAAGTTGCGAAACGTAAAAGGGAACACTGCCTTCTGTTTTGCTGTTATGGCTGGGAATAAATCAATTGCTGAGAAAATGTTGGAAAAGAACCCAGACCTGTTGACAATCCGAGGTTGCTGTAATTTGACTCCACTAAATCTAGCTGCTATGTTTGGAAAAAGGGAAATGGCGTTATATTTATACCGGCAGTATTATAGAGGAACACTGAAATTAGCCAACAAAAAACAATTATTTTTTGATAGCATCGATACTACTTTGTATGGTAAGTATTCACAGCATTTATTTTCTTGCTTGATTTTAATCTTAAATTTTTTATTCTATATCTATTATATAGCATGCATAACATGATAAATTCATCATAAATTAATATCTGATTGAATAAAATTAAGTAAATGCACAAAGTACATATCTGTTTGTATCAAAGCAATTTTTATTCTTTTTTTTTTTTTTTTTTTCCTCTTTTTTTCACATCTACTTCTGAATTCATTTATCATTTTGAAGATATTCTATCTTTTAGATAATGTAATTCATAATAGTCCTTTAATATACTTGTAATATATACTACCCTTGCTTTCTAAATTGTGGGCTACTTGTGCTAAAAATATTTGGATGAATTTCTTAGATCTTGCAAGGGAATTGCTAGAAGATGAAAGTGATGATGAAAATGAATTGGCTATTACTGACTACGAGTATGGCAACGATCTTTTGACACCCTTGCATCGGTTGGCTTTAACGCCCTTTCATCTATTGGACCAAAATAACAAATGTAAAGAGTCTGTCAAATGTCTTTGGGAGAAAATATTAGAGATAACAGGCAAAAAGAGCGAAAGTGACAAAACAAGTTTATTAAATCAAGCTCTAGCGTTGGTCGAATGCCTTTGGGAGAAAATATTTAAGGCAAAGCGTGACCAAGTTTGGGATTACTTAAATGAGCATCGTGATTTATTGTTCAAAGCAGCTCAATTGGGGAACTTCAAATTCCTAGGTAAACTTATCGAGCTTTATCCTGATTTGGTTCATCTTAAAGATGATGACGAACGGACCATATTTCACATTGCGATTATGTATCGTCATGATGATTTGTTTAAGTTGATAAATCAGATAGGTTTCAACAAACAGTTGGTAGCATCCTATGCAGACATTTATGAAAATAGTTTATTGCATCTAGCTGCAAAATATCCAGATCCAAGGCCATTGAGTACAGTGCCCGGTGCAGCTCTAGAAATGCAGCGAGAGCTACGCATTTATAAGGTAAATATTTTTAGAGCTTCTTTAGTGTCTTATTATTTAATTATCATTATTTTAAACCTTTACTTGGAGAAAATACAAATTACTGATGACACTCTTGATTAAAGTTTCAATTAAAATATATGTCTTATGATTATAATTTGACTTTTTTTTTTAATAAAATTAATACTAAAGGTATATTTGAATTCCAATAGTAATGAATTTATAATTAAAAAATGAAAATACCAACTTCTTTGTGTAAAATTAATGATGTAGGATGTTGAAAAGCTTGTAATGCCTTCATTTAAAGAATCGAAGAATACAGAAGGGAAAACTCCTCGTGAGTTGTTCACTAGTACACATGCAGGCTTACTAAAAGACGGAGAAAAGTGGATGAGGAGCATAGCCAGTCAATGCATGCTTGTTGCAGCAATCATTGCTTTAATGGTTTTTCAGGCTGCTTTTCCTGTACCAGGAGGTAACAGCGATAACGAAGGAAGGAATATTGAGTTCCGTATTTTTGCTATGGCAGACGTGATTGCGTTATCTTCCTCTTCGATTTCAATTCTAATGTTTTTATCTATTATTACATCCCGTTACGTAGAAAATGATTTTTTGTTATCATTACCGCTTAAGTTGGTGGTGGGATTGTTAACGCTATTCATATCTATAGGAACCATGATGCTAGCTTTCATATCAAGCTTTTATACAGCTTATGACCACCCTAGATCAAATGCAATCCTCATTCTTGGTATTATATTTGTATCTCTACCCCTGTTTGCATTTGATTCGTCACAGTATAGTCTTCTGAGAGATATATTGTACTCATTCTGTTTTAGGTTTTTCTCTTAAGTCTATATGATGTTGTATTATGTATTTACAATTCTAAAACTTGTAATTTCATTTGCAAACTGTGCTACCTGACGTGGAGCTATCCCGTTGGTGATGATAAGAATATCTGTTTTATTGAGTGTTTATTTATATTAAAAGGGATAATGTTGTGGTAAAATAGATCTTCTTTTCTATGATTTGAATGATTCTAGCCTCTAATGAAGTGATCGATCAAGAACAAAAGGGAAAGTGATGATTACGGGCATTAGTAAGATAAGTCCCTATAGGAAAGATTATCCCACATTTCCTTTTATCTCAAGCACTGTACTTGTTAAAAACGGGAATGTGTTTATGTATAAAGTTTAATAATCTAGTACTAAATTATTTGTAGGAATTCAATCATATTATGCTTTATTTGTTTACTTAGAAAAATATATATATATATTTTTTTTTTAAAAGGGTGAAGGCTCAATGGGTCGAGTTTGAGTACTACACGTTAAAATAATGTTTGAGTTTGAGTTTTCATACTTAGACTCAATATGCTAACAGGTTGAATTTAGCTTTATTTGACATTACACGAATACAACACAATACGAAACCATTTCAAAACACTAAAATTAACACAACAAAAAATTAATATTACAACCTCAAGCCCTAAGTAAGCAAAGCAAAAACAAGAAAAACACAATTATTACGATCTCACAAAGCCTACAAATATGTCGTACAAGACATAACACTGTCAGATTTCTTTAAACTAACAAATAAATTATAATAAACAAGGCTGATTATGAATATTCTAGTTGTTGTAAAGAATATTCTATTACTCACAAATCTATAACCAAGTCAGATTACTGACAACTTTCTTTGGAAGGAATTGAATGCTTCTTGACATGGTTAGCATCTCCAATAAGCATCTGCAAACAAGGCTCTTCAAGCAGCTAACCTGTAACAATCAAGTTGACCAGTCATTCCTCAAATTTAAAGTAAATTTTAAGCCAAATCAGGCAAATTGAATCTATCCCACAACAAAAATGTCATCGCTAATACAGAAATTCCATTCCAAAAAACAACATAACCAATGATTCCAATCAATCTTATGGCTGTGACAATGTTAGTTCAATAATATCAACGAGTATTCTGGGTTTGAGGGGCAGAGGGGTGGTATGATACTTGAAGCTTCGTATCTAACAATTACATATAAAAGATGATGAAAAGGCTTCCTTTTAGTAAGAATTAGTAGCTTCAAAATATCCAGACATCAATTAGTAAACACGTCAAAGTGACCAAAATGTTACTAGAATTCAAAAAAGAAAATGAAAAGAGACACAGCTCAACATATTGAAGCCACAAAAACTTCAGAATCTACAACAAGAGGTACAAAAAAATAAATCAGATATATATAACACTTGAATCTCAAGCTTCAGATCCTAAATAAGAGTTTTTTACAACTTAACACAACCAAAATGAACCATATCCAAGAAGATTCTGATACATTTTTTGCAGCTTAAAGCTCAAATTCTGAAAAATTTGGTAGCATGAATGAAGGAATTATGCAGCACAAGATACAAGCTGGAACAGAGCAAAGTGAATCTATACAAACTAAAAAGACAAATAAAAACCATGTAAGAACCTGAGTATTGAAATAAAATTTAAATTTACGCATAAAAGAGTTTTTATATTCTTTTCTATGTTGTTTAAAGTCCTCAATTTACAGAATTAATCAGCATTCTATTTATTCGAGTATTGAAAAGAAATCTCACCCTTAGAGAAGAGCCAAGTTGGTGGAGGCCAGAAAATTTCGGAATATCCAGGTAAAGCTGAGAGTTTATCAGTACACCGATTTTCCAGGTTAAAAATCAGAGCATTACTTCCAGGGTAATCACAATCAACATTTGGATGACCTCTATCAGGTAAATAAACACGATTCCGTTTACATCCGGAGAACTCTTGAGCTGAAAGAAAAAAGTTACATTCCTTCAACATGAACAAGGCTCTATCATGGAATCCATGCTTCACCGCAGTCCACCCATCCTTCTCCTCATCAAGCTTAAAAATATTCTGTTAATGCGTGAATTTTGACACCAACGAAAAGCACATGTGAGATGCTGAGTTGGCCCAGAAGACACATGTGAATGTAAAGGAAAATGGTAGTAAATACAATAAAGGGAGCTTTTAAAGTGGTTCGGATGCTAAGGTAGCAAATCCTACGTCCACTGATGTTTGTATTAATGATAGGGGTCAGGTCGCATTAACAGACTGACTTACAAATGATAATACAAGAGAGAGAGAGAGAGAGAGAGAGAGAGATTTTTTAGAGAGTCAAAATGCAGGAATCCCCTAAATGAGAGAGGAACCCTCAATTTATAGTGGGATGGATTAAGAATTTATAGTGGGATGGATTAAGGTTATGAATGCTGAATCTGTGAGTTGGTGAGATTATCCGTGTAAATCCTTCTTTATGTCACATTGCCCAACTTCCAGAGTGATTTGCGCGATTTAGAGCAGGGATTGGGCACGTGGAATCATCACAGCTTTTGGTAGGACTGACGCACACCCACTATCTTGGTAGAAGCATGCCGTCTCTGTCATTGTCTGACGTGGCCATCTCATGACTGCCCGCAGGGGTCCCCATGGTCTGACACTTGCAGGCTGACTGGACCTTACGTCAGCCCTTCATATTTTCTTGGCATAACATATTCAAACCAAGCCGGCAACTTCTGTCGCCGGATTTACCCCAAAAGTGACTGTCGTAATTTCCAGGGAAGTCTAAATAGTTCTTCCGGATCAAAAACAAATTCGGAGATGACTTTACCAAGTGGAAGGAGGAGGCTGACCTGCTTAGCGAAATCCGTAATGGAGCCACAGGTTCGGAAACGTTCAAAGACTTCGGATCCACACATAGAGTACGATCTTTGTAGCTCAAAACATAGAATCTTCTTTTATGATAGATTATATCGTAAATGAAATGAAAACGATCATAATCGATATCGATATCAACCCATTTTTTATCTCTTCTTTTCCAAACAATAACTTTCCCCTGAATTAACACCATGATCGTGAATTCATCATCACCATCTTCATCAGTAGAAACAACTACTTTGCCGGTGTAGGTTCGCTCCGATCTGCTGAGCTCCCTTTGTTGGTCTTTAGCTAATTCAAGTCTGTACCCTTTACTTATTTCCTTAACGCGATGATCCGATATGTTAAGAGACTCGGGTAACTTACCGGAAATGTTCTTAACTTGCGATGTGGAGAAGGGATCCAAGAGCTTGACGGTTCCTGAAGGTGACTCTTCAACTTTGACTAACCATGTTCTTGGGCTGTGATGAGGATCGGAGATTTTTGATACGGGTTCGATCGCGTAAACGGTGGACTCGGCGATGACAAAGTGTAGGGGAGAGTTGGAGGTGGGAGACTTGTGGTAATAGTGAATATCTGAGTATAGTTTTGGCGGAGGAGGGGGGAGGGAGGCTCGAAATGAGTTGCAGACGGCGCGGAAGCGAAGGATGTCGATTCGAGTGGGGAGGCGTTCTGCAATTGTGGCAAGGAGGTGTTCTGGAAGACTGGACCAGTCACGGAAACTGTTGTCCATGGCAGCTGGGAATTGAAGGAGGAAGAAAGGATAAGGAAGAAGAAAAGAAAGTCGACGGAAAGGGTATGAAAGAAGGGATAAGGAATACGAAAGGAGACAGTCTAAGAAAAGGACACGAAGAAGAAAGGAAAAAGTATAACGAAAATGCGCTGCCCAAATTTGAACAAACTCCATTTTATTAAACAAGCTCAATAGTGTGGAAATGGGCGACACTCAAAGACCTTCCCTGAAGTTTGGGGAATTAAAATTAAACCCAAACTTATTCTAAAATTCCCCCACCTCCCCTCACATTTCATTAATGTATTAAATGCCTCCTTCAATTGTCATCGAGTAAAGTTTGAAAGAACGGTTTAAGGGATAAGAGCGTAGTTTTGTTCGTTTGGCGATGGTGCATGTTTAGAGTGGGGTGATTGTATGGAAAACTAAATGACAACGAGGACATGATGATTGACAACCTTGAAACTAACACAATTCGATCTCATAAGACTATATTTGATTACAATCTATCAATGGTCATGAATCAAATTTGGTCATCAGAGGTCAAAACGTCTAACCAAGATATGACCACTAGAAGCTAAGACGAATGATCGTCCTTTAAATTACATATTGAAAGTTAATTAAATAATTTTATTTATTGGATTAGAGTTGACCGTCAGAGAATTAACATCTTCTAAGAAAAGTATTTGACACAAAAATAAAATACGAGAAAAACCGGCTAGGTTTTCTATGTTTGGATTCAATCATCATATCCTCCTACCTGATAGTTGGTCCTTAGGCATTGTCCTTTTGAAAATGATGTGAACAACTTCTTAGGGTTTCTTTTACTAATTTTACAAGCAGTTTAATGTTTCTAAAAAAAAAAAAAAAAAAAAAATTTAAATAATGCAATTCCTAAACAATCCCTCGTCTTTTAATAATAATAAAACTCATGACAATTATGCAAATATGAAGAATAAGCTACAGTAACTACCCCTAAATACTAAAATTTAAACTCAACCATGGTATTACGGTCTTTTCCACAAGTCAGTAGAAATAAATTAATTTATGTCTTTCTTCACACATCTCTCGCTCTCGCTGACCCCCCTTCGCTTTCAGGGGAATTTTCTCAGAAAAAATTATAAATAAAAGTAATTGTCATTGCAACTCCAATTGCATCACTGATTACATAATCCACTTCATATCCATTGCATCTCTCAGATCTCCTATCAAAAAGCCCACTGCCCAGCGCCCATTTATCTTTCAAAAGCTCAACAATTACTTACTCGTTCCGAACACTCACTCCCCCCAAAGCCCAACATTACCCTTTGCACCTCTTCTCTATTCTTCTCAATTTCTTTCCATTTTCTCTCCATCTTTGTTCATCACCTTTGCAAAATTAACCAAAGTAGAGACGATATTGTAATTTTTATAGAAATTTCAACTTCCAAGTTAAAAGAGATTTAATAACATACTAAGAAACAAAAATACTATCTCTTTTCAGAAACTTTTCTTTCACAACCCCAATGTCGCAGTTCACAATTGGTTAGCTTGTAATGAGACCTACTTATAAATTGTGGTTGACCAATTATGAGTTGTCACGTTAAAATTGTGAGAAGAAGTTATAGGTGTAACATTACTCTACTAAGGAATCAGGATTCTCTTTTGACTATGACAAGAAAGCTCGTTAGATGGCTCCCAACACACAAGTTTTGAAAGGGAATTGGGTTAAAATTTTTGAACCAAGACGTGGCAGCTAATGGCAATGTTAAGGAGTTCAGAGATATCGATAGGGGCCTCAGGAAGAGTTATCTTTTTTGTAAAATGCGTAAACTGACCTAGACACCTTAGTCAAAGAAAAAAAAAATCTCTCTTGAACTAAGCTTTAGCTTACCTTATTATCATCATTTGACATTGACTTTTTATATTAAAGGTTTTTACTACTTCTGTTAAAGCAATTTTTGTATTTTCTAAGAAATTGCAAATTTTTTTAGCCATTTTTATATTATCGTCGAAGGTATAGATAGAAGATAATGGGTCGGGATGTATACGAGCCCAGTATCTCGGTACTCAAGCATGGTTCATGATGAACAGTGACGATCTCGAGTTTGAGCCGAACTTGGTCGAGCTTGAATATTAGTGCTTGAGCTGAAGCTCATGAGTATTAAGGTGCACTCGAGCTCGCTTAAACGACTCGAGCCTGCTTGAGCTCGATGGCCGCTCGTGAACTAGAAAGAAGCTGCAACTCTAAAGGCAAAACTCGCCCATAATTCAACACAATCTTTCATTTCCAACACCAACAATCTTCCAAAACAATAATGAAATGACAAGTTTAAAGTTCTTGAATGAAATATTGATGAACTAAATCCTTGCAAGTATACGAATCACAACTGTAATATAGTGTGCACATGCAAGGGTCGATCTCAAAGAGATTTGTAAGCACTCAATTAATCCTAATAAGCTATATTTTAATTAAAACAAATAAATTCAAGCAAATTAAAGAACTAGTGATTAAAACCAAGTGTATTAAAAAAAAAAAAAAAAAGAAATGAAAATTAACTACTACTGATTGAGCCAAAATAACACCAATAAAAACTAATTTAAGAACTAATGAACTACAACATAGGTATCCAATTTTACCATAATAATCTAGTTTTATGCAAACTATCAAACTATTATTATCACAATCCAATTTCTAGGGTTTGCACTCACATAATTAAGGTATTACTATAAGGCGTTCGGGATTAACATAGTATCTTTAACACGAGACTAGTTAGGGCGTATAGTCTGGCCTAATAATTAAAAACCCATTAACCACAAGAGCACTTGAAATCATGAATAAAGGCGTATCTGTCAGGACATATGCACAATTACTAATCATTTAAAAAATCATGAACCAATTAGCATTCTGGAAGGGCGTATGCACAAAATACTCATCATTCATTCACACAAGTTATTCAAGATTAGCTATAGTGTATAGGCTAACCAAGATATGGCCACTAGAGGCTAAGGTGATTGACTGTCCTTTAAATTATATATTAAAAGTTAATTCGATAATTTTATTTATTGGGTTAGAATTGACCCTAAAAAAATAAGCACCTACTGAGAAAAACATTTGACACAAAAATGAAATATGAGAAAAACCACCTAGGTTTTTTATTTTTGGATTCAATTATCGTATCCTCCAACCTAATAGTAGGTCCTAGGCATTGTCCTTCTTAAAATTATGAACACCTTCTTAGGGTTTCTTTTACTAATTGTACAAAAAGTTTAATATTTCTAAAATTATATAAAATTATATATTCTTTAAAAAATTCCTAAACAGTCCCTCAGCTTTTACTCGTAATCAAACTCATGACAATTATGCAAATATGACAAATAAGTTACAGTAACTACCCTAAATACTAAAATTTAAGTTTAACCATGGGTATTATGGTCTTTTCCAACAAGTTTGTAGAAATAAATTAAACTTTTCTCGTCCTGCACACGTCTCTCTTTCTCTCTCTCTCTGAACCCTCTTCGCTTTCAGGAGAATTCTCTTAGGAAAATTTATAAATCAAAGCAATTGTCAATGTCATTGTAATTGCATCACTGATTACATAATCCACCCCTTATCATATACATTGCATCTCTCAAATCTCCCCATCAAAAGGCCCACTGCCCCGTGCCCATTTCTCTTTCAACAGCCCATCAATCTTCTCTGTTTTTCTCAGTTTCTTTCCATTGTCTCTCCATGTTTGTTCATCACCTTCGCAAAATTAACAAAGGTGAAGACCAAATTGTATTTTTTATAGAAAATTTAACTTCCAAGTTAAAGAGATTTAATAACATAATACTAAGGAATCGGGATCTCTCTTGAACTGAGCTTTACCTGACCTTTTTTATCGTCCCTTGACAATGTTAGGATCTTAAAAATTGTAGGAAATCAAGTTGATATACATGCAGAAATCTGCAAAATATGAATGCATAATAAAGGAGAATTAAATGATCAAGCTTAAGTCTTGTTTCCACAACATTAAAATCCATAATGCATATAGTCATATATATGCCCGCTAATAAATTAAACTGGTAAATTGTATGAAATTCTTGAATAAGATGTTAATCAAGTCTTCACATCATGATGAAACACTCTTGAAGCAGTTGACCCCAGAAACTTCTTCAATAAGATGTAGAAGCCTCCACATGATGCAGAAAAGCTCTTCAAGTACCTATCATGTAATAATAAAGTTTGAAAGCAATAATTTGTCAATTTAAGAGAACAAAAAATTATGGTGAACGTAACTCGGCAACGTAGGCGAAAGAGAATGGATCTGTCCATTAGCAAGTAGGTCACAGCAAACTCAGAACAAAATGATGCTTCGTATGTGAATTATTGTTATGTAAACGATGATGAAAAAGCTTCAATTTCGTAAGGATTAATGAAGTAAGAATCCAGCGATCAATCAGTAAACCCATCACGGAAACAAAAATATTACTCGATATTACGAAATGAGAGAAAAATTCCAAATAGATCAATGCCGCCACAAACACAAAAGACTGAACATATTGAAGCCACAGGAACTTGAGAATCTGCCACAAGGCACAAATTAATTAACCAGCTATAAGAAAGTTCCATTAAATCACAAGAACAAGGGGACAAAAAAAAAGGGAAAAAGTTATACTCATGACAGCAAAGGAAAAGATAAAAAGGAAACTTAGTTTGCAGATGAATATTTGATTTCCCAGCTACAAAAATAGAGAAAATATCGAAGATTGAAATAAAAAAACAGAATACCCTAGTACAAAGAATCATGGCTGAGAGAAGAGAGATTACAGAGTTTTGGAAACATTCCCCAGAATTTACTATCTGAAACTGCAGTAAACAGAGAAACTGCCAAAAGCATTCAACTATCCATAACTCTTGAATATCATGCCCGACGATCCAGCAATGAGTAATTTAACTATCTAGCACAACCCAGATGAACCATATCCAAGAAGAGTTTCACACGCATGACAACCAGCTAAAGCTCGAATGAACATCGAAAAATTTACATACTCTTATACCATGTCTTTTTAAATCACTCATTTCCAAAGCTTACATAATCTGGTTAAAGAGTTCTCAATCTAGTCACACAAATCAAAATTTAATTTAAAAAAAAAAAAAATCAACACACAAATATTACAATAATAGTATGGCATTGCTATCAGAATCATGAAACAAACCATAAACATGAGCAACTCCTGTGGATACCACTATACAATATACAATTTTAATGTCATTCTAAATAGGCATTTTCAATGCTTACATAATCTTGCTAAAGAGTCATCAATCTAGTAAAACAAATCAGAATTCAATATTGCATGCAATCAGAATCAGGGAAAAAAAACCATAAACACAAGTCTATGCATGCAGCTGCAACACAGCAAGTGCTATAAAATATCCAATTTCGAAAGAAAAACTTACATTCAGGAAAGAGCCAAGTTGGTGGAGGCCAAAATATCTCAGAAGATTCCGGGAATGATGCAAGCCACTCATTACTACCATCATTGAAGTCCAAAATTGAAGTATACATTCCGCGAAAATCATATGTAACCCCGAAGAAACCAGTTTCACCCATGTGAACACAATTCGGTTTGATTCCCAAAAAATCTTTGGCCGAAACAAATAGGCTACCTCCATCAAACAGAAACAATGCTCTATCCTCCAAATCCTTCACTTCAATCCACTCTTCCTCCTCTTCGTCAAGCTTAAACACGTAAAAAACAGAATTGGAGGCTACACAAAATTTGACATACAAAATGTGTTGATGCTTCAATGTCAAAACCTAGCCATCACCATCAGTACATATTCAAATTAAAACCAAAATCTTCAATGTCAAAACCCAGATCTGAAAACGTGACAACACAGATCTGAAAACCCAGATCTAAAACCCATCGGCAACAAACGATTACGGCGACTGCGACAATGGCGACTACAGCTGAGCGACGACGAAATTTCTTACATCTTCACAAATCAAATAAACTTGAATATTGGAGAAAAAGACGAAAGAGAAAGAGAAAAATGGAAGAGAAGAAAAGGAAGAGAAGATGAGATAAGATGGAAAAGAAAGATAATATCATAAAACTGAAGGAGAAGAGATGGAGAAGAAGATGAAAAAAAGGTGAAAAGTGAAAAGAAGAAATGGAGAAAAGTGAAGGAGAAGATGATGATGAAAAAGGAGAATGAAAGAGAAAAGTGACGGACAAAGATGAAAGAGAAAAGTGCAGGAGAAGATTTAAAATGATGGAAAAGATATATGAAAGAGAAAAGCGGCGGTGGGCTGAACCGCTGAAGTTTAATTATAATAATTTGTAAAGTTTTTATTTATTTATTTTTTGAAACCGGTTTTAGAGTTCGGTTTTAAAAAACTTGTAAATCGAAATCAAACTGATTAATCAGTTTATAAATTTTTTAAACCAAACCAGATTTTAGAAAAATCGAATTTTCGATTCAGTTTTTGGTCCCATTTTTTATTCGGTTCGATTTTCAGTCTTTTTTTCCACCCCTACTCACATCTCCCATCAAAAAGCCCACTGCCCAGCGCCCATTTATCTTTCAAAAGCCCAACAATTACTTACTCGTTCCAAACACTCACTCCCGCCAAAGCCCAACATTACCCTTTACACCTCTTCTCTACTCTTCTCAATTTCTTTCCATTTTCTCTCCATCTTTGCAAAATTAACCAAAGTAGAGACGATATTGTAATTTTATCGAAATTTCAACTTCCAAGTTAAAAGAGATTTAACAACATAATACTAAATAACAAAAATACTATTTCTTCTCATAATCCCGATGTCCCAGTTCACAATTAGTTAGCTCACAATGAAACCCACTTATAAATTTTGGTTGACCAATTGCGAGTTGTTACGTTAAGATTGTGAGAAGAAGTTATAGATGTAATATTACTCTACTAAGGAATCAAGATTCTCTCTTGACTATGACAAGAAAGCCCGTTCGATGGCTCTCAACGCGCAAGTTTCGAAAGGGAATTGGGTTAAAATTTTTGAACTGAGACGCGACGGCTAATTTAAGAACCAATGAACTACAACCTAGGTATCCAATTTCACCATAATAATCCAATTTTATGTCCACTATCAAACTATTGTTATCACAATCCAATTTCTAGGATTCGTACTCACATAATTAAGGTATTACCGTAAAGCGTTCGGGATTAACTTAGTATCTTTAACACGAGACTAGTTATGGTGTATAGTCTAGCCTAATGATTAAAAACTCATTAAACACAAGAGCACTTGAAATCATGAATAAAAGCGCATTTGTCAAGGCGTATGCATAAATACTAATTATTAAAAAACTCATGAACCAATTAGCATTCTGTCAAGACGTATGCACAAAATACTAAACATTCATTCACACGAGCTATTCAAGATTAGCTAGAGTGTCTAGTCTAACTAAGATATGGCCACTAGAGGCTAAGGAGATTGACTATCCTTTAAATTATGTATTGAAAGTTAATTCAATAATTTTATTTATTGGGTTAGAATTGACCCTCAAAAAATTAACATCTACTAAGAAAAGCATTTGACACAAAAATGAAATATGAGAAAAACCAGCTAGGTTTTCTATGTTTGGATTCAATCATCGTATCCTCCAACCTAATAGTAGGTCCTAGGCATTGTCCTTTTGAAAATTATGTGAACACCTTCTTAGGGTTTCTTTTACTAATTTTACAAAAGGTTTAATATTTCTAAAATTATATATTTTTAACAAAATTCCTAAACAGTCCCTCATCTTTTACTAATAATCAAACTCATGACAATTATGCAAATATGAAGAATAAGCTACAGTATCTACCCTAAATACTAAAATTTAAGCTTAACCATGGGTATTATGGCTTTTTCCCACAAGTTAGTAGAAATAAATTAACTTTTCTCTTCCTTCACACGTCTCTCTTTCTCTCTCTCTCTCTCTCACCCCCCTTCGCTTTCAAGAGAATTTTCTTAGGAAAATTTTTAAATCAAAGTAATTGTCAATGTCATTGCAATTGCATCACTGATTGCATAATCCACTCCACATCATATTGCATTGCATCTCTCAAATCTCCCCATCAAAAAGCCCACTGCCCAGTGCCCATTTCTTTTTTCAAAAGCCCATCAATCTTCTCTATTTTTCTCAGTTTCTTTCCATTGTCTCTCCATCTTTGTTCATCATTTTCGCAAAATTAACGAAGGTGGAGACCAAATTGTATTTTTTATAGAAATTTTAACTTCCAAGTTAAAGAGATTTAATAACATAATGCTAAGGAATAGGGATTCTCTCTTGAACTGAGCTTTACCTGACCTTTTTTATCGTCCTTTGACACTGTTAGAATCTTAAAAATTGTAGGAAATCAAGTTGATATGCATGCAGAAATCTGGCAAATATGAATGCATAATAAAGGAGAATTAAATGATCAAGCTTAAGTCTTGTTTCCATAACATTAGAATCCATAATGCATATAGTCATAAATATGCCCACTAATAAATTAAACTGGTAAATTGTATGAAATTCTTGAATATGTTAATCAAGTCTTCACATCGATGATGAAACACTCTTGAAGCAGTTGATCCCAGAAACTTCTTCAATAAGATGTAGAAGCCTTCACGTGATCCAGAAAAGCTCTTCAAGTACCTATCATGTAATAATAAAGTTTGAAAGCAGTCATTTGTCAATTTAAGAGAACAAAAAAATATGGTGAACGTAACTCGGCAACGTAGTGCAGAATTTTAAGGTGAAAGAGAACAAATCTGTCCATTAGCAAGTAGGTCACAGCAAACTCAGAACAAAATGATGCTTCGTATGTGAATTATTGTTATGTAAACGATGATGAAAAAGCTTCAATTTCGTAAGGATTAATGAAGTAAGAATCCAGCGACCAATCAGTAAACCCATCACGGAAACAAAAATATTACTGGATATTATGAAATGAAAGAAAAATTCCAAATAGATCAATGCCGCCGCAAACACAAAAGACTGAACATATTGAAGCCACAGGAACTTGAGAATCTGCCACAAGGCACAAATTAATCAACCAGCTATAAGAAAGTTCCATTAAATCACAAGAACAATTAAAAAAAAAAAAAGGAAAAAAGTTATACTCATGACAGCAAAGGAAAAGATAAAAAGGAACTTAGTTTGCAGATGAATATTTGTTTTCCCACCTACAAAAATAGAGAAAATATCGAGGATTGAAATCGAAAAACAGAATACCCTAGTACAAAGAATCATGGCTGAGAGAAGAGAGATTACAGAGTTTTGGAAACATTCCGCAGAATTTACTATCTGAAACTGCAGTAAACAGAGAAACTGCCAAAAGCATTCAACCATCCATAACTCTTGAATATCATGCTCGACGATCCACCAAAGAGTAATTTAACCATCTAGCACAACCCAGATGAACCATATCCAAGAAGAGTTTCACACGCATGACAACCAGCTAAAGCTCGAATGAAAAAACACGAGCATCGTGAAGGCATATTATGCAGCAAAAGGAGACAATAAGGAACATAGCAAAGCAAATCCATATTAATTTAAAACCAACAATGAAAAATAAAATCCCTAAAAGCACTTGAACATCGAAAAATGTACATACTCTTATACCATGTCTTTTTAAATCACTCATTTCCAAAGCTTACATAATCTGGTTAAAGAGTTCTCAATCTAATCACACAAATCAAAATTTAATTTAAAAAAAAAAAAAAATCAACACACAAATATTACAATAATAGTATGGCATTGCTATCAGAATCATGAAACAAAACATAAACATGAGCAACTCCTGCGGATACCACTATATAGTATACAATTTTAATGTCATTCTAAATAGGCATTTTCAATGCTTACATAATCTTGTTAAAGAGTCATCAATCTAGTAAAACAAATCAGAATTCAATATTGCATGCAAACAGAATCAGGGAAAAACACCATAAACACAAGTCTATGCATGCGGCTGCAACACAGCAAGTGCTATAAAATATCCAATTTCGAAAGAAAAACTTACATTCAGGGAAGAGCCAAGCTGGTGGAGGCCAAAATATCTCAGAAGATTCCGGGAATGATGCAAGCCACTCATTACTACCATCATTGAAGTCGAAAATCGAAGTATACATTCCGGGAAAATCATATGTAACCCCGAAGAAACCAGTTTCACCCATGTAAACACATTCGGTTTGATTCCCGAAAAATCTTTGGCCGAAACAAATAGGCTACCTCCATCAAACAGAAACAATGCTCTATCCTCCAAATCCTTCACTTCAATCCACTCTTCCTCCTCTTCGTCAAGCTTAAACACGTAAAAAACAGAATTCAAAACCACTTTTTCAGCCTTCGCCGGAGAGATATTTCTTTTATTTCCAAGTTTGTTATCATTACTACTGCGATTTTCAATCAAATACAATTCACTGGATGTATTTACAAAGCTTTTGTAAGTATAACGAGTCACCAATGGAATCAAAGTTTCATTAACCTCCAGAGACTTCGGATCAACAGTTAAAATATGACCACTTGACATCACTACGTGAAACTTCTTCTTATAATAAACAATATCCTGAATATTAACATCGCCAAAACCCAAGTCTACCCATTTCTTATCACAGCTCCTCCAAACCATCAACCCCAATTTCAGAAACACCAAAACCGCTAACTCATCATCATCCGTAGAGACGGCACAAAATATACTTCCACCCACTAAACTGTCTCGGATGTTCATCCGGAACCCAATCAATTCTATATCCTTTACCAACTTCCTGCACACGATATTCCAGCAAGTTCACTGACTCAGGCAACATTTCAAGAACGTATTCTTCAAAATGGCGGCGAGAGTAGGGGTCCTGAACTCGGGTTTTTCCGTTTCTTGATTTTTCAACTTTGACTATCCACGGAGTGGCCTCGTGGGAAAGGGGCAGCAGGGCATAGACAGTGGATTCGGCGATGACGAGGTGCAAAGGAGGGTCGGAGATTCCGGGGTCGTAGTAATAATGAACGGGGGCGAGTTTCGCAGAGGGGAGAGGGACGGCGAAGCGGAATGAGCTGCAGACGGCGCGGAAACGGCTGAGTTCGGTTTGGGTTTGGAGGCGCTGTGCAGCGTTGAAGAGGACAGAGTCTGGGAGACTGCACCAGTCGGGGGTTGCACAGGTGGCGGCCATGGATGGTGATATGGGAACGAAACTGAAACGCTAAAAACACTCAGAGGAGTGAAAACAGTGGACGGAGGAAGAAGAAAGGGGAAATAGGAAAAGGTAAATGTTTCTTTTCTGTGCGTGGTGTCAACTGAGTCACTGAGTTAAAGATAATGGGATTCATCTGGTTTGTCCTGGTCCCAGCGGCAGTGTGACTGTTTAAGAAAATATCATTAACAGGGAGGAGAAAATTTCTAGAGTGCCAAGTTGGTGACACGTGTATCAAATTGTTTAGTCACGTGATTATATTTAATATACTTGGGTAAACAATATTTGAGTATTAGAGATAGGGGTAAGCGGTTTCGGATATTCTGTATTTTTTAGGAGAATCAGAATCAAAATCATACAATGCAGGTTTCCAAAAAAAGGAATCGAAACCAAAATCTATTGGTTCTGGTTCTTAAATTCAAGAAACCGGAACTTAAAATACAGGTTCTGGTTCCTTACCTGAGTACCCTATAAAAAATAATTACTCCATATTATTTTAAAAAATGATAAAAATATCTTAAAACTTTATAAATACACCCCTAACAAATTAAGAAAACTCATATTTAGTAGTTTTCAATTTTTGATTACTCATTCATTTGTGTCCAATGTGACTTATAAATCTTCTAATCTCTAGGCAACACTTGAATTCAATCAATGCATAACAATTCACATAAAATTTCTCAATCAAAACTAAAACACAAACAAGTTCCAAGCAAGGTACCCGCTTCAGGTTCTTTTCCCAGATTCCGGTTCTGGTTCTGAAACCTGTAGGAATTGGAACCGGAACTGTACAGTGTCGGTTCCAATAAAATAGAACTAGAACCTAACCGTATAGTGTCGATTTGGAGTAGGTTCCGATTCTACCTACAAGTTCCGGTTCTACCTACTACCTGTACTCACCCCTAATTAGAGAGAAAGACTATACCCACCCTGAAGTTTTGATCAACTATGTAGGTCCTTTATTTTAAAATACTAGCATTTACCCCCTTAAATTGAATAAATGTTTACATCATCTGTTAATTTAGATGATTTTTCTGTCTAAAAACAAGAATACTCTTCATTTTGATATTTTATAAGCATTGATTGAATAATGATATAATAAAAAATATAAAAGAATTGTTACAATTTCTTAAATTCAATGTGGTGTATCCTAATCTTGTGGTCGGATAGTAAGCCTTTTAGTTATTGGGATTAACTATACCTAAGGATCTTGTGTTCGAATAATTGAGAGGCAATTATCAAGTTTACCCAAAAAAACACAACTAATGCTAAGTTTAGTTACATGAGTTTCTTTCATTAGTAGTTTAAAAAAAAAAAAAAAATTGTTAATTTTGAAACAAATGACCCTAAATTATAATACCATTTATAATCAACATTACCTTGTGCTTGTTAAATTGAATATTTATATAAAATACATGCCTTAGCTTGTGTTGTTATTGATATGATACTATAGACTATACATTTTCTCAATTTAATGTAATACCTAATTCAAAAGAAATTAAAAAATTATATCTAATTAAAACAAAATACTTCAAATGAAGCCTTGATTAATCCTCATCTCATATGAGTTGTTGAATACATAATGGTGCAATGGCATCTTCTTTACACACTTCGTGATAACTTTTCTCTTATTACAAATCAAAGAACAAGTTTTGAGACATTAAAAAACAACTCGAAACATAAAACATACAACATTTGTGAATAATGAATAAATTTAGTAACCAGTTTGAGTTGACTTTCTACCAGAATCAATACTTGATGGCTTAGAGTAAGAGCCTTCATTGTGATCTTTTTTTAAGTCATCTTTGTAATATTCTACTGTTTTTTATTTGTGAAAATCCACTTTACAACCATAACTTACAACCATAACTATAACCTTCAGGTTTAAAATCATAGTTGCTACCTTTTGGCTTTGAATAGTAACTTTTATCCCTGGGCTTTGACTTCTCAAAGTATGCTTTGGAGCCATAAACATAATCTTCTGGTTTCGAACCATAACCATTACCCTTAGGCTTCGACTTTTTAACGTATGAGTTGAAGCCATAACCATTTCCTTCTTGCTTGGAATAACCCTTTTTCTCAGGCTTTGACTTCTCAATATATGGTTTCGAACCATAACTATCACCCTCAGACTTGGACTTCTCAACATATGGCTTGGAGCCATAGCCATTACCTTCTGTCTTAGATCTGTAACCCTTATCCTCAGGTTTTAACTTTTGAACATGTGGTTTGAAACCATAATCGTTACCTTTTGGCTTGATATTGTAACTTTTATGCTCCTTATAAAGGAATGATTGAGAATTGTAACCATGAGACTTTGTTTTGTCGCCCTAAGGGTTGGTACCATAACCATAATCACCAGCAGAGGTAAGGATAAGCAATGAGAAGAGAAGCAAAGAGGTTGTGAAGAAGATGCGAGTGAGAGCCATGACTTTGAATATTGAATGAAAGAAAGAAAAGATGTGTCGGTGAGTTGGTCAAGGAAGTACCAATATGGCCTTATATAGATAACATGGATGGCCCGTTTCTCTTATTGAATATGTATTAAAATATGCAAGCAAAGCAAATAACACTGATGTACGTTTCTCTCTGCCACTAAAATGAACGTGAGTGCCTGCTGCGCCAACCATAAACACATGTTGATATTTGAAACTGTTTCTCTTCAAACTCATTATCTCAATGTTCTTGTTCAAAGTTCTAACATAAACAAATTGATGTAAAAGTTGTCATTACAAAACAAATTATCCCCAATATTTTTATAACCCACCCAAGGTGAAACCCGACAAAGTTGGCGGTTCTCGGTTTGACCGACCGGTCCAATTGGGTGTCTAAAAGTTTAAAATTTAGCAAATATACTCCTAAAAATTATAGTTAAGTCCCTATAAGTTTGAAATTTCAAATTTAGCAAATATGCCCCTAAAAACTCGTTTAGTCCCTATAAGTTTGAAATTTAGCAAACACACCCCAAATCGACGATCAACTGGTTGGCAGCAGCAACATACCAAATGGAATCCCAATTATTCCTTGAGCCATTTCTAAAAAATCTACCCAAGATCTGGACGAAATTGGTTCGATTTCGACCAGATCTCACCATCGCCGACTTTGACAACCCTCTCCATCACCATGAAAATACTTCCCTCAGCCTCTTGACCAAAACCTATCTCACCTCACCCCCGTTTTCCTTGCCAATTGCCAGGAGTTTTTTTTATTTTATTTCTAGTTGATTCACTCACCGAAAATCACCTCCATCGCCACCATTCCACTGACCAACCATTCCTCTTCAAAAGCCTCAACATCCTAAACTTTAATTGTTCGTCGATCACTGTCCCAATTTCTAAGGTTTTCGATGAATAGGAAAATTGCTAACCCTACCCAATGAAGGCCTTGGGTCCCGATTGAATAAGTTCAACCGACCAGGCCGAACTAGGTTTTAAAACACTGATTATCCCAAATAATTAGGAAATATATACAAAAACAAAATTTCAGAAGAAGATAGTGAAAGCTCTGCTTTTCATTGATCAGTTTTAGACAAATATATACATGAGTACAAACTTTACATAAAAAGGAAGATACAAGGTAATTTAGAAAGAATACAAAATATATGTCGTGACTTGAGCAAATCATTGGATGATTGATCAAGTAAGTAACCCATGATTCATGTGCTGATATCTGAAATTGTTATTCTTGACAATGTTTTCAATAATAAGATAATATATTGGTAATAAATTGTTATTCTATTAGATAGATTTCTGGTAAAAATAATTTTTTATTGATAATCAGTAGAATTATATTGGATGATCTAATTTTTTAAACCTACTGCTTTAATTAGTTTTATTCACTAAATTCCCATAACAAAACTGTCCAAATCCATGCAACCATTAATTCTTTTCTTTTTTCCCTAAATTTTCGTTTCAAAGAAAATGAGAGGCGTTAAAAATCATATAATTAGGTTATGAATTTTTTTAATATATATAAAAAATGTTTTGTCTTTTTCAATAAAGAAATAAACAAAAGACTCGTATCTTATCGC
Source organism: Pistacia vera (assembly GCF_008641045.1). Lineage (NCBI taxonomy): Eukaryota > Viridiplantae > Streptophyta > Magnoliopsida > Sapindales > Anacardiaceae > Pistacia > Pistacia vera. Next base: position 1,250,409 of record NW_022196139.1, on the reverse strand, counting down.
CTAAGAAGAGGGATTTTGACTTTGAAACATGAAATTCACCCTCATTATTTTCTTGGAAGTTTAGATATTTTGAAGAAATTTGTTCACAATTTATGACCACAACTCTTTCAACATTGGTCATTCCAAAATATGTATTCCAGGATAAAAAGTTGTAAATTCTAATAGATTTTTAAGCATCAATATGGTTACATTCGAAATGACAAAATTAACAACTGCATTTGCTGTTTCTGTACAACAATTTCCTTTAAAACCTCACCATCTGCTTTTACACACACACACACACACACACACACATATATATATATTAACATTCTTTACATTTTTTTAAAATACATAAATGTCCTAAAGGAGAGAATGTATATTTAATTATTTATACATCTTGCATTACATTCTCTCCTTTAGGACATTTATGTATTTAAAAAAAATGTAAAGAATGTTAATGACATTTCCTCCTTAGCAAACATATTGCAGGCCAGCTTTTAATCTGAAGTTCTGAACTCATCCCGAGATATATTTGTTCTTCTTCTTGTTTAGGGTTAGGGTTCAACTTCTCTCTCAGTTGTAGCCATGTACCGGACCAGACCCATGTACCGGACCAGACCCTGCTGGTCCAGTGCTGCAGAAGGCTTCCAGAGGCATTGCATATGGGATTGTGGTTATTTAGCTCATATGGATTTTGATTATGATTATGATATGATAAAAATAAGTCGCTCTCAGCTTTTCCAATTCTACCTCCTCACCTTTATACGTGAAATGTAAGTGTTTCTAATTCCTATATAGTTATTGTTTTAAGTTATAATTGAAGTTCCATATACAGGGCCTCTTGTATTAAGACTTTTTTTTTCCATTACCATTGTGCTGGGTTGAGCTGTATACACAACCGTGATTTGTTGAAGTTTGGCGGTTATGGAAATCGATTAATGGAAGACTATAACAATTTTTTTATCCAACCTTATAAACTAGGGATACATTGGTGGGGTAATGTGTTGGCTCTCTAATTCGAGTAGAGAAAGGCCTCCGAGAAGGTAAGAGTTGGGCGATTGGAAAAATAAAGTTAAGCTAAAATTACTTTTCAATGAAATTACAATGAGATACCCGGTATTTAAATATTCAAATACAAGTAAATAGCCACTACCATCATGTAGACTAGTTGCCTTATTATTTAGGACCGTAATCCTTCAAGTGTGCAGGTGGTCTTCCTCTTCTCTTGCCACTAAACTTCTGCACGTTGCCATGATGGAGAAGAGTAGGTGATTGCGGGTTCATGGGCTGATTGGGTGAGGAAACGTGGGCCGTATCATACATCCATTAATGGTTTTTTATTTGACCATAGAGCGCCCGGACAGAGTTATTATGTATGTCTACAAGCTTGATGAAGAGAAAAAGCAAGAGTGGGTTTGCAAGGGAGGAAATAGTGGATGAAATATTTTTCAGCAATTATGAATGTTGAGAGAAAAATGGAGTGGATGAAATATTTTTGAGCAATTGTGAATGTTGAGCGAAAACCGGAGTGGATGAAGTATTTCTAGTAATATGAACGTTAAGAGACTGGGTTTTTGAGTGAAGAATGGAGTGGAAATATTTTGAGCAATTATGGATGTTGTTCTAGTGAAAAATGGGGTGGATGATTGAGCAATATTTTGTAATGGTTTTTTTAATACTTTCGTTGTGTTCGTTTTAATATTTTCAAGCTTGATGAATAAAAAAGTAGGAGCAGATTTAGTTGAAGTATGGATTGGAGGATAGAGCTTTGTTCTCTATGGAGAAATCAACGTATTTTTTTCAGCCAAAGAGTTTGTTGGATGTAAACAAAATTGTTTCTATTTAGCATAATAGACCTTAAAGTTGATTATGATTAACGAGTAAGGATGAAAACAGAATTGGATTGCTCTGGGCTAGTATAAGCGACCTGAGTCTAAGTGTATTATACATCCATCTAACATTTAATACAGCGAAAGGAAGTTCCTTTTTGATTTGCACCCGGCATTTCTGACTAATCTGGGATCTTCAGGCCTCTACCAGCTTGGCTCTTCCCTAGATGTAAATGTTTCTTCCCCTTTCTAGTTGTTACATTCTATTTGAAGTTGCATATATGCTTGATAATTCACCCCATTCTCGTATCAGAACCAACTGACAACTTTATGTTTGTCAACTCTATTCTTCATGCTTATCCAGCCTCTAGAACATTCATAGGTTACTTAATATTTTCACTTCATTCTTCTCCAAGATCATCTTCCGAGAACATTCATAATTCACTCAAAAATATCTCATCCACGTCTTCTTCAATCCAATATCCCCTCTCGTTTTTCTCTTCACCAACCTTATAGGGGTTAAAAAAAACCACAAAATCATCTATCTTTGGAGTTCTGTGAAAAACTACTTTTCTAGTCTTCCAGTGATTGGTTTCAACAGCCTCCAATGTTCAATGAATTACAGCTGTGCATTCTTTGTTATTTAACCCACAAAGAACAATCCTGCACATATGGTAAAAAGTAGCTATGATAAGAAATAGAACAAAAATAAACCGATACTGTCTTCAACACAAGCAAGATTATAAAAACTTTGGAAAAAAGAAAATCCAAATCTAAATACAAAAGGTCCGCATAGAAAACTTCAATAATAGCTTAAAACAGCATAGTTAAAAAACCAGAAGCATTTACATTTCCGATCAAAAACTGAGAAAGCGGAATTGGAAAAGCTGAGAGCGACTCAATACAATTCTAGCATAATCAAAAGCAACTTTCATAAGAACACTGTGAACTAAATAAGTAGCTTCCCATTTACAAAGGGTGTGGAAGGGTTCCACAGTACTGGGCAAACAGGGTCCAGTCCTGTCCATTGCTACAATTGAGACCCTATCCCTTAACAAGAAGAAGAAGAAGGAGAAAGATGTTTTGTGAGATGTAGGGCTGTGTTCAGATTAAAAGCAGATCTGGTTGTAAGTTTGCTCTATGTGTAAGTACAAATATATCCTTGACCTTTTAGCTTAAAGACATAAAAGGTCCATAGTTGAGCATTTATCTTATCAATACATTGCTATATAAGGTTGTTTTAATTGTGTCATAAAAACGTACAAAATATACGTTGAAACATTTTTTTTTTTTTAAATAAAGTGTATTGAAATATTTAAATTATATTTTAGTAAACAATTAAATGAAATAATTATGTTATTGTAGAGTTAATTAACTTTTATAACGATCAATGATAAAACCAATTAAAACACAATGATAGTTAATATTTTCTCTCAAATTTTGAAATAAATTAATGGTTTTAATCTAGAAAACCTTTACAGTATCAAATATTTTTTCAATTACCCAATATAATTTTAAATTGTTTTTAATTTCACCCCTCCTCCTGTAAGTTCCTGGCTTCATGATATGACATAAGTTTTTGGCTTATATTTGGATTTAAATTTCAAAATGAAGCGAATTCCTAATATGTAAGGCTAAAGATGTAATTTCATACTTCACTGTTTAACAAACCGTGTTTCATGATACATCAATCCCGATTCTGAACCTAATGTTTTAAGTAGCCGAACCCAGAGGCTTAGAAAAATAGTAGCAACAGTGCCAACATAAAGAAAATAAAAGAGCACCGCTACTGTCACGGGTGCAAAAATGAATTCAATATGTATCTTCTTTTTTAAACTTCACATGAGGAGAAGGCGAATGTCGTCCGATCGTGATTGTCGCTAGCATTCTTAAAGAAAAATACGCGGCCCCAAGTGAATACAGGGTATATTTTGTTCAAGAGTAAACGACTTTTTCTCACCCAAAGTTTGTCTTAATGGCATTTTTCATCCAAAAAGTTTTAAAATACTAATTTCTCACCCAAAATTTATATTCCGTTAAAACCTAAAATATACTTCACTTTACCAACTGATATTCGTCAAGTTATTAAAAGTCAAGGTAAGTGAAGTTTTATAGAGTGGATTGAATCAGTAGCGGATCCAAAAATTTCTTTTAGGATGTGTCAAAATAAAAATTTATTATACATTACTATTTTTATCCATTAATATTTTTGTTAGGGTGGACCAAAATATATAAATTATACATATTAATATTAAAAAAAAAAAATTTGATCCGCCACTAGATTGAATGGTGATGACCGATTGAATATTCGCTGTTAGAATCAGCAAAAAATAAGCTAAGAATAGTAAACCCTAAATTTACGATGACCAGCAATCGATAAGAAATCAGATGTCAAAGTGAAAGAGATTTTATATAGAAAATATCAAATGTTCAAATGATAGTGAAAAAGATGATTTTTGTTGTTGGAAAATGCCAAAATTGGCTTTGAGTATTAATATAATATAAACTTGGGGGGAGAATGGTATTTTAAAACTTTTTGGGTGGAAAAATATCATCAAGGCAAACCGTTTACTCTTTTTTCAAATCGTGCAAAAGTGTATCGACAAATCATATCTTGCTGTCATGAGGGCCTCAAAATCACAACAAATTGACCGAACATACCCTAAAAGAATTCAAATATTCATATAAACTCTTGAATCTCATGCTTAAGGATCTTGTTAAAGTTCAAACTGTAGCACATGGACTTTGAAAACAAAATTCAAATTTATAAATAGCAGCTCTTTATGTTATCTTAGGCCATTATTTTAATTTCAGCAATTCCTATGCTTGTAAAATCTAACCAAAGAGTCTTCCATTCATCAAACAAATCTGAAGACAATAAGATACATAGAAATAATCAAACTAAGAAAAGCAAACCACAAAATCAGACTCTGAGAGCTTCTGTTTGAACACAAATTTGTTTACACTCACACACTTGAGCTGCAAGAAAGAAGTTGCTTTCTCCATACAGAACAAAGCTCTACTCTCCAATTGATATTACAACCAAATCTACCTCTACTTTTCTCTTCATCAAGTTTTAAAATATTCCACTCAACCCAACAAAAGTACTGAAAAAACCATTACAGAATGATTCTCGACCACTCACCCTGTTTTTCACTCAAACCAAGTCACGCCTTTTATGTTTATCCAGCCTAATTGAGCACTATTAAAACAGCTAGTTAAGAACACTAGAACACTTTCATAATACATCAAGCCCAGTTCTCTTGTGTTTTCAGTAGCCCAACCTATTGGCCCACAGGCTTAAAAGAAAGAGTGAAATAATTTTAAATATTTAATAATTTAAATAAATCATAAATTAATATAATACTGATTCATAAAAATTTAAGTAAACACATATTACATGGCATCAATAGATTTCTCGTAGAACTTGCAAAGACCACTTGCGTTATCTCACGTTCATTTTAGAGGCAAAGAGATTATATATTACTATAATGTTCACATCGTGCAAAAATATTGGCTCCATTTGGCTTATTATTTTTATTCATATTTCCAATCCTATTCCTAGAATATTTGTTTGTTTTGTTATTTGAGAAATATTAGTATATTTTTTTAATTAATTTTAGACCCTTAAATTTATTAATTTCATTAAATATCCCCAAAAAAAGTTAAAAAATTAACAAAAATACTCCCACCCACCCATACTTGCCAGATTCTAGCAACCACCATCTGTGGTAGCCGGAATCTGTCACAACGGCCTACAAACAACCGAAACTAGCTAGTAATTCACTGATCTAGCCTTTTCCGACTAGATCAATAGTGAATATGGTCGAAAAAGGTCAGATCTGGCCGTCGCTGACAACCAGATTTGGACTTTTACGACTGTTAACGACCAAATCTAGCCGTAGATTTGACATTTTCTGGTCATATCCATGGTGGACCTAGCCGAAAAATGCCATATCGACGCCTTACCCGCTAGATCCGACCAGTCTACGTCGTAACACCATTTTCTGGCCAGATTCCATCAATGGTGGCCGAAATCTGGCATTGTGTATGGGTGGGGGTGTTTTTGTCATTTTACAAAAAATTTTATATATTAGAGTGTTTAGTTAAATTAGCGAACCTAGAGAGTTTTTTTTTGTTAATTTTTAAATTTTACCCCATCATACTCTCCTATTCAACTACCCAATATTATTCCAAAATCCTATCCAAAATAACAAAACAAATGGACCCGTTACTGTTTTGGTGGCACGTTTTAATCCATATAATATTTTATAAGACAAATGGACCATCCATGTCATTTATAAATAGCCATAGTGGTACTTCCTCAAGCAATTCACCGTTACATCATTTTTTTTTTTTTTTTCACGAACACCTCTAACTCTAAGGTTGAGTTAAAAAAAAAAAGACCAATATGTTAGTTCGAATACATAACTTTGGTACAAATATTAATATACTTTTATTTATCTTTTCTCCTATAATAAAAAGAAGCTAATATCTAACATTTGTCATATAAACAAAGTATTAAATAGTTATTTTTCACAAACATTATTCAATGGAGTAATATTACATATACAATATTTTTATACAACATTAGGTGACAAAAAATAATTGATTAATTAAAATTAAAATTAAGCTTTCATCCCATCATCTTTTGCCACATAATGTTGTATGAGAATGTAGTATATATAATATTCTCTATTCACTTATGTGGGTGTTGTGTTTCTATTATGAAACAAATGAGTCTCTTTATAATATATTATATATATATATAATATAATTATATTATAAATTATTTTTTTTTTTTTTTTTGTGACTGGAGGTGTATGTTGCACGCTATTTCGTTCTCCAAACCTTAGGATATATTGTGTATAAACCTGCTTTTCATACATATTCCATAATCAGGGCAATCAACCAATGTCTATTTAAAAAAAAAATCATTATCACGTTTAATTTACTCATTGTTTCAAAACCGTTATCCAACACATATTGTAGGTTTTTATTATTAATTACTATTTTAATAGTCTTTTAAAGTGTATATATATGTATTACACTCTATTAAGACTAAACTTGTGCAAATACTTAATTTGTGGGAATTCAGGAAAGGCAGATGGGAATGTGTTAGAATAGTTTGAGAGATGGGTAGGGAGAACTTGTCTTTGTGAATTGATATTATCATAGATTGGAATGGTTGATTTGTTGGAACTTTTACTGCAAGGATCAGCTTCAGAACAGTCATGAGGCAATGAGGATTGTCTGCTAGAGCTGTGATCAGTTGCAGTAGGCATTACAGTGAAAGGAAAATGTGTCACTGGTTATCAGACTTGACATGGTGCCTTGTTCTAAGATGGTTTTGAAGAGGACATACCAGGAAAGTGTGACTCAAAACCCTTTTTAAAAGGAATTCAGACTCATTAAATGGACATTTGGAGTGATAAACATTTTTCTGTCAGATTAACACACTTATATCCTTTGTGAATAAGACTGTAACCAACAAACACACATTTGGAAGAATGAAAGCTCAATTTGTGTTTATTAAAATCTCTAAGATAAGGAAACAAGCACATCACAAAACTTTGAGAGAAGAATAAAGTGTTTTTTGAGGCAAACAGGACTTCATATGGTGACAAAAAATTCAACACAGAGGAAGCATTCTGTTTATAAGGAATACGGCTGTTTCAAACGCCCGCACCAATAATGCAAAGGCATGGATGCATGAGCTAACAATAAGACCAGTTTCAGCAATATGTCTGTGTTTTCTCTCACTACGACTATTTTGTTGATGAACATATGCACATGAATGCCTAATTGAATTCCTACAGTGGTGAGATAAGAAATGAGACCCTTATATCCCCACCTTGATCAAATTGCAAGCATTTGAGCTTGCAATTAAACTGCCTTTCGACCAAGTGTGAAACTTGACAAACACAGAATACACTTCAGCTTTTGTTCTTAAGGGAATAACCAAGTGAACGCTATAATCATCTATAAATGGACATAATATCTATTCCTTCTAAGGAAAGACTGGAGATGGACCCCAAACATCACTGTGAACTATCTCAAAGGATGAGTGGCCTAAGTGAGAAATCGGAAATAATTCCTATGAATTTTACCTAATTTACAGGCATCACAAAGGGTAACTGTGACATATGACCAACAGAATTTTTTTGCATAGAAGATAGGATCTTATGTAATGATTCAACATGTGGTGTCCTAGTCTATTATGCCAAAATGATAATTGATTTCTGAAATATTACTAACTTGAAAGGCACATGATGTATTATTCACTGAAAACGTGTCATGAAATGGGGTTGCATTATGTAAAGAAGATGCATTACTGGTGATTTCATTCAACTTATCACACTGCTGAGATAACAAACAAGGTAATTGCAACCGAGTTTTATTTAAAGGCACATTACAAGAAATTTTGAGGCAGATTTGTTTACAAGAATTTGAGTCAGTGACCTCTGACTTACTAATGTTATTGGAAGACTGTATTTCAGTCACATTACAACAATTATTAATCGGGCTAGCCTTATTTTCTTTATGTAAAATAGGTCCTAAACTGGTTTTTCAATAGCAGTAACATAGGTTTGAGGAACAAAATAGACTGACCACTAGATGTAACAGCAGATGACAGCAGAGAAGGAGAAGTGTGTGTGATAGGTTAGAAGGTATTTGCAACTGATACAGCCCAGCCTTAAGTCCTCCTTGCAACAGAACTTTTCTGAAGCTTTGTCCTTTACAGTGCAATAATCACAATCAATTCAACAACACACGTTATTATCTTTGGTAAGTTTTGAGATACTAAGTAAATTCTTTGTAATCCTAGGCACACAAAGTACATTATTTAAGTAAACACATTTGGATTTTAAGAACTAGGAAGCAAAGCAAAACCAACATGAGAAATGTTTAGAGACTCACCGTTACCTACTTGTAGTTGATCATTACCATCATAGTTGCGGCTGATTGTTAATTGATTTGGATCTGATGCAGCTGATCAGTTGCACCAGAGTCCATATACAGGCTAGGTTAGGTGGTGATTTGGAAGTGATAGTGGTAGGCTGAAATGGGTTCATGTTTGGAAGATGTAGCTGAGTGGGCAGCAAAGAAGGCTTGGTTTGGGGTTTGCATTTGTGAGGATTGCATTTGTGGATTGGGAACCTTGAAGTCTGCTGTTGAGTTGAGTAGGAAGACTGCTTTTGCTGATCAGATTGATACCGTTGAAACTGATGATTTTGGCTTCCATGCTGTTGTGAGTGATGATCATAAGGACTATTTCCAGGAGCAAACATAGGACCAAATGCATTAGTATTAACACTGCCAATCCCAGCACCATGATCTTGAGAAAAACCACTAAACCTTGGTGATGGATGAAGTGTGGTGAATTAAAGTGAGTTGAGGTACCACCAGTATAATTGGTATTAAATTGAGGAGAAAAACCATTGTAGTTGAACGATCCTTGTAGCTGTGTTTGTAACGATGATAACACTGAATTGCTGTGTGTCCCATTTTGCCACACACTTGACAAATCGGTTTTCCTCTCCCTATTTCTGCCCCGTGCCTCTGCCATTTCCAACAAATCCAGAGGGTCTATAGGCAGTAAGTTAGAAAGCTGACTTATACCTCAGATAAGAGATTAGAGCATTCTGACTTATTGATAGCACCACCAACTGTCAACGGATAACTCTGTGAAGGTACAGATACACATTCTGCAGCGGAACCATATGGTAACTGGTCCAAAATGTCCAGATCCAGTACTTCTAGAGGATTTTCACACAGTTTAAATGTCTTGATGCTGATTTGTGAGACTTAGTTAAATTGGGACTGAGGGAGGCCACATTTACTGAACAATTTGAAAAGTCGGGAGAATTAATTTCTCAAGTCTTAGTTCATATTTTTGCAGCAGGAATTGAGCCTCTTGTAAAGTAATTGAATCAAACTTGGATTCAATCCTGGAGGTCAGATTGACGACAACGCATCGAATTCTGGACCTAATCCTCTAAGACATTGTAACACTTCCTCATCGAAACAATTTGACCACTAAGATAGACTCTCGCATTTCCTTTCATTTTCTTCACATACTCACTCACACTCAGATTGCCTTTTTGCGTGGTTTGAAGCAGGTTTTTCAATTTAGAGCTCTAGCTTTAGAATCAGCTAAGAACTCGTTTTCAAGGTGAACCAGATATCAGTAGACAGCTTGCATTTCGACACTTGACTAAACATACATTCACTAATTGACGCAAGGAGCCAGGTTACAAGAAACTTATCAGTCTTTTTCCAGACTATGTACTCTGGATTAATCTTTTCTTTTCCTAGGGTTTCCTTAATTCCATTTGAGCCTAGCTCTTTCAATCATCATCACAACAATAGAGGTTCTGACATGGAATCAAACCTGTTAGGTGTTCTTCAAGATCGTGAGCTCCTACTGTAGAGAGAACTTGAGACCTGCAAAACCGATAATTGTCTCGGTAGTTATCTCTAGTCAATTTTGGAGTGATGACCTGAAGGAGCTAAAGATTGAAGCGTGAGTACTGATTGGGCTGTTAGCTCTTCTCTGTACTCTTGTTTGATAGATCGTTACCAGGAACTCTAGCCTGGACATTAGTCGTGTGGCCTGATACCATATAAAGCTCAGAGAATAATAGAAAATGAAAGAAGGAAGAATTATTGACTTTTCATTAACTGAATTAGTTACAGTTAGCTCAAGCTTTTATACTCAAGACTGAGAAGCAGAGACGAGCTAAGCTAAGAAGAAAAGAAGAAGATACACGCTTTTTTACACTTATCTGTCGTTACAAAAAAAGTAAAACACCAGAGCAAACACACACCGTACACGTTAGTGAGACAGAATATTACAAGCGTCCTCTACTTTTCACTAATCACTAACAAACACCACATCAAAATTACAAGATGGAGAAGACATCCCTCAAGCTTGTTTTTTTTGTTTTATTCTCCTTGGTATTGTATCAGGATTTGGTGATTGTTGACACAGAATAAACATAAAGGCATTCAGATTAAATAATAATTTAAAAAAATTCATAAATTAATATACATTGAATTGAACTAAATCTCAAAGAAAATCTTTCAGTAATATTTGTTGATTTCACTATTACATTACAGTGTTTGATTCATAAAATTATCAAACACAATTAAATGGCATCAAATTGTTTCTCCTATACTTGTACTAGAACATTGAGATGATGAGAAAGTAGAGACATTTCAAACATCAACTTGTGCTCATGGGCAGCAACTAAAACCTCTTGTTTTTGTAGCAGGCTCTCACGTCCATTTTAGTGGCACAAAGATTAGAGAATATGTTCAGATCGTGCATCAGTGTTACTGTTTTGCTTGCATATTGTAATTCATATTTAATAAGAAAATGGACCATCCATGTCATCTATAAAAGCATGAGATACTTTGCAATTTACCAATCACTCTTTTCTTTCTTTCATACAATATTCAATAGTCTGGCTCTCTCTCGTATCTTCTCTCACACCTCTTTGCTTCTCTTCTCATTGCTTATCCTTGCGTCTGCAGGTGATTTGGTTATGACACCAACCCTGAGGGTGACAAAACAAAGTTTCATGATTACAATTCTCATCACCTGTAGCAGTAATGTTTATGACTTCAAACAACTGTTGAAAGTTAAAACCTGTGGAGAAGGGTACGATTTTAAGCCAGAAGGTAATGGTTACGACTTCAAACAACACGTTAGAAGTTAAAGCCTGAGGAGAGAGTCATGGTTATAAGCCAGAAGGTAATGGTTACGACTTCAAACAACATGTTGAGAAGTTAAAGCCTGAGGAGAAGGGTTACGATTCTAACCAGAAGGTAATGGTTACGACCAAACAACACGTTGACAAGTTAAGCCTGAGGAGAAGGTTCCCATTCTAAGCCAGAAGGTAATGGTTACGACTTCAAACAACACGTTGACATTAAGCCTGAGGAGAAGGGTTACAGTTCTAAGCCAGAAGGTAATGGTTACGACTTCAAACAACACGTTGACAAGTTAAAGCCTGAGGAGAAGAGTTAAGATTCTAAGCCAGAAGTAATGCTTACGACTTCAAACAACACTTGACAGTTAAAGCCTGAGAAGAAGAGTTACGATTCTAAGCCAGATGGTAATGATTACGACTCAAGCAAGCATGTTGAGAAGTTAAAAACTGAGGAGAAGGGTTACGGTTCTACACAGAAGGTAACGGTTATGACTTTAAACAACACGTTGAGAGTTAAAGCCTATGGAGAAGGGTTACGATTCTAAGCCAGAGGTAAGGGCTATGACTCTAAACCATATGTTGAGAAGACAAAGCCTGAGGATGAGTTACGATTCCAAGCCAGAAGTAATGGTTATGACTCCAAACATATGTCAGAAATCAAAGCTCGGAAAGAGTTACTTTCTAAGCCAAAGGTAATGGCTATGACTCTAAACCATATGTTGAGAAGTCAAAGCCTGAGGATAAGAGTTACATTCCAAGTCAGAAGGTAATGTATGACTCCACCATATGTCGAGAAATCAAAGCCTGAGATAAGGGTTCGATTCAAAGCCAAAAGGTATAGTTATGGCCATAAGGTGGAGTCTACCAAATCAAAATCAGTAGAATATCGTAAATATGACACCAAACCAGATCACAATATGGCTATGAATCCAAGCCAAAACGTATTGATTTTGGCCGTAAATTAGCTCCAGCTGTTTACTAATTTATCACACTTTGGCAAATGGCCTTTGTCCTATTTTTTGTTTTTTCAATTTCTAATGTCTCAAAGTTCCTATCATTCTTTTTATTCTTTGATTTGTATAGAGAAAAATTTTCATTTGTGTAATGAAAATGTCATTGTGCCATATGTATTCACAACACTCATGAGAGGAGATTAAAGCTTCCTGATAGTTGAAGGTTAATCTGAACTTCTAGGTTGTAGTTTCTAAATTCCTATAAATTTTATATAAAATAAAACCTCTTTTAGGATACTCTAAATAGGAATAAACTCTACATAGTCATAAAAATTATGGTCCCAATTTGGGATAGTTATAAATAAGAATAAACTCTACATTGTAAAAGTTATAATTTTTCTAATTCCCGCCTCAAGGAAAGTTGCCTCTACATAGTAATAATTACTGTATATTACAAAAAAATATAGTTATGTAAAATTAAATGTTTAAAATGAATAAAATATTTATTTAAAATTATTTGGGACAATGATTTATGCTTTATAGTTATATCACATCTTTTACCTTACAGTACGTAATAGGCTCATTAGTATGGATACATTCTTGTTGAAGCCAAAATATTTTTAGTTTCTCAAGCATGTTTAAAGCTTCATGGCACAAGAATTTTTGTATTTTCGTACTATTATCCCTAGGATTATTTCCTTTCTCTTCTTGTCCAATTGCAACAATAATTTCTCCTTTGGTTAAACCATACACGATTTGTTACTCATTTGGATAATCCAAGAAGACATTAATATCTATTCGATTAGTGTAATGAAGTTGTCAAATCTGATCACTCAATTCTATAGTGACTGTTTTATTCTTCCATCCATTTCATTTGTAACTTACAATTCATTGATATTAGTGGTCCTAATTTTACAACGCTTAAAACCATTGACAATTGTCTGTGGTTTCACATCAATTGACCATGCATCAACTGCATTTACAGTTCCATCAATGACACTTATTTTTCCTAGTTCTAAGAAACGATCTTTTATCAATTTCAAAAATAAGCAATTGAAGCGTTGAATTGAAATCCTAATATTACTAAAATATGAATTGAAATTCTAATATTGTACTACTAAAATATGAATTATAAAATAAGAAATCAAAATTATAATTTTTGTAACTACACCTCCATTAAATTATAATCTCCTATAGTAATAAAATTAGTTAGTCCCACCATTATGACTATAGAGAGGTTTTACTGTATATAAATAATTCAGGAAAATTTATCAACTTCAGAAATTATCTTCGAATCCCCATAAAAGGGCCAACTACCCAACCAAACTTCATAATTAAATATCGACATTGTATAAGTTATATCTCGTTATAAAAGACCAATTACTAAAAATTCATGGATAGAGCCAGAGAGTAATGAATTTATAATTTACCAATACAATAGCATTGATTAAAGGAAAGGGCTTTGGTGTATAAATTTAACAACAATAATACTATACTTACAAAGAAATTTTACAAAGATTTTCATACAGAGTGAGGTGGCAAAAAATGAATGGAAGAGTGAAACAAAAAGTCAAACTCATTAAATTCACTCTTTTATTCATTTTTGTCACATCACTTTGTATTGAGATCTTTGTAAAATTTATTTGTAAGTGTAGTATTACTCATTTAACAAACTGACATCAAGACTACCAAGCAACGACAAATTTCATTAGTAACATAATATAATATACAAATAATGAGGGACAGTAGCTTGAATGAGTGACATTAATTTTGTGATGATAACACTTCCTTTAATAAAAATTTGCTTGAAAGATTGATAGTGAATTAGTGATCTATTTTTAAGGAAAGAAATGCCAGAAATGAGTGTCAAGTGTTGAGTTATATATAATATTTGGATGTACTATTTGTCATTTGTCTTTGACAGATATAATAGCATTTCTAACGGTGCTCTTTATTTTAAAGAGCATCTTTTATATAAATAAAGAGTATCTTCATTGATTTTTAAATATAAAGGACAACATTTTATTTAAATCTAATAGACTCTTTAAATTTTAGGAGAGAAAATATGTTTTTTCAAAAAAAAAAACTTAATGAGAAAGATAAATCATAAATAAAATGTATAAAAACTTGCAATTTATTATTTCAAATTAGGATAGAGAGTGAAATTTGACTCTCTAAATGTGGAGAGTCAAAATCGCTCTTTACTTTATATTTAAAGAATAAAGAATCTGTTGGATTCTTGTTTCTATAGATAAACTCTTTATAATAAAGAGTTTAGGTCATATAAAAAGTCATTTAGAGATGCTCTAAACCCATATATATATATATGAGTAATGCTAGTATTACAAAGACACATACAAAGGGGGCATACAAATACAATCTCCATCCTTAATTTTCATGATTTCTCTCTCTCTCTCTCTTTTTCTGTTTTTTCTTTGTTTTTTTCTTCTTGCTGATGTCACTTTGTAGACCTCTTTGTATGAGTCTTTGTAAAGATATCATTTTTCTATATATATTAGGGATGATTAAAAGGGGCTATTTTTCAACTTTTTATTAGGCTTTGGTCTATTTTTTTTTTTTTTTAATTCCACTTTTCATTAACACTTACATAAAGTAGCCACTACTCGGCTAATACATGGCTCTGCTAATGAAATAAAATGTGCTTAAATATAAAAATTTTAATGTTCAACTTTTGCCTAATAACTTATACTTTTTAATTGAATGTTAACAAAGAATTAGTCTCATGGTCAAAATTTTCATTGGGAAATTGTTTTCAGATATTGACCATGTCAATAGAGACTTTGTTTTTTTTAGGTAACTAAGGTATCTAGACTCACATTGGCGCATACCTAATCCTCAAGGTCATGGAACACCCTACAAGCCCAATAGATCAAGGTAATTGCACAAATATGATAGGTACCTCTCCTAGGACTCGAACACCCTACGACTCAAACACAAGACCCCAACTGAGGTATCTAGGCCCACAATGGAGCATGCCTAATCCTTAGGGCCAAGAAACATCTTACAAGTCCAATGGATCAAGATAATTATACAAATGTGGAAGGTACTTCTCCTACGACTCGAACACAAGACCTCTGGGTATAACTAACCCTAATGGTTAAATGGTTTGTCATCCGACCACAAGAGGAGATGTTAGCCTGATTTTCTATGGTGCTATAGAAAAAAATATAGTAAAAGCTGCCTATAGTGATACTCTATATAGGAATAAACTATACATAATCATAAAAAATTCTAGTCCCAATTTGAGATAGTTATAAATAAAAATAAACTTCACATTGTAATAAGTTATAATTTTTCTAATTCCTGCCTTAAGGAAAGTTACCTCTAAATATTAATAATTATCTATATATTACAAATATATATATGTATGTGTGTGTGTGTGTGTGTTATATTACATTAAAGGTTTAAGATGAAATAAAATATTTATTTAAAGTTGTTTGGGACAATGATTTATACTTTAAAATTGTTACCACATCTTTTACCTTACGAGTACGTAATAACTTGCTAGCATAGATACTTTTTTGTTGAAGCCAAAATTTAGAGTTTCATGGCACAAAACTTTTTGTATTTCCGTACTATCATCCTCAAGATCATTTACTTTCTCTTCTTGTCTAATTACAACAATGATTTCTTCTTTTGTTAAAACATATATGATTTGTTTTTCATTTGAATGATCGAGGAATACATTAATATTCATTCGATTAGTATAGTGAAGTTGTCGAATTTGATCACTCAATTTTACAATGACTCTTTTATTCTCCTTATCCATTTTATTTGTAACTTGCAATTCATTGACATTGGGGGTACTAATTTTGTGGTGCTTAAAACCATTGACAATTGTCTGTGCTTTACATCAATTGACTATGCATAAATTGCATTTACAATTCCATCAATGACACTTATTTTTGCTGGTTCCAAGACATGATCTTCTATCCGTTTCAAAAATAGGCAATTGAAGAGCTGAATTAAAATTCTAATACTTCTAAAATATGAATTGAAATCATAAAATTGTACTACTAAAACATAAATTATAAACTAAGAAATCAAAATAATAATTTTTGTAATTACACCTTCACTAAATTATAACCTCCTCGTAGGAAAAAAATTAGTTAGTCCTACCATTTTTATTATAGAAAGGTTTTACTGTAGATGTGTAACATCAGTAAATCACCAATAATAATATTATGAGAAATTCTGAATTGTGATCAATAATAATAAATTGATTCCTGAATTATATGATGACATCCTATTAAATAATAAAAACTTTCAACACGTTCTGAAATCAATGTTTCAAGACACCATGACATATAAATAGTACATGATCTTTAGAATCGATTTATTTCTAAGTTCTAACAGCTGCATATATGTTCATGGGCGGCAACTAAATCAAACCTCTTGCTTTTTCAGGTGATCACGTTCATATAATTTATTGACAAAGAGAAGAGGGTTTCTTCTCAAATCGTGCAGCAGCGTATTGTTTTACTCGTATATTTAATTCAGTTGATAATTAATTAATATGAGAAATGGGACCATAGCTGTGATCTATAAAAGGCCATATTGGTTCTGAAGCAATTTACCAATACATCTTTTCTTTCTTTCCTACAATATTTCATAGTCATGGCTCTTAGTCGTATCTTCTTTACAACCTCTTTGCTTCTCTTATCATTGGTTATCGTTGCCTCTGCTGGTGATTATGGTCATAGCACCAACCCTGAGAGTGACAAACCAAAGTCTCAAGGTTACAATTCTCAATCATTCCTCTACAAATCATATGTTGAGAAGTCAAAACCAGAGAAAAAGGGTTATGATTCCAAGGCAGAGGGTAATGGTTATGACTTCAAACAACACATTGAGAAGTCAAAGCCTAAGGAGAAGAGTTACGGTTCTAAGCCTGAAGGTAATGGCTATGACTTCAAACAACATGTTGAGAAGTCAAAGCCTGAGGAGAAGAGTTATGGTTCAAAGCCAGAAGGTAATGGTTACGACTTCAAACAGCATGTTGAGAAGTTAAAGCCTGAGGAAAAGGGTTACGATTCTAAACCAGAAGGTAATGACTATGGCTCCAAATCATATGTTGAGAAGTCAAAGCCTGAGGATAAGGGTTATAATTCCAAGCCAAAAGGTAATGGTTATGAGTCTAAACTATATGTTGAGAAATCAAAGCATGAGGAAAAAAGATATGATTCCAAGCCAGAAGGTAATGGTTATGGCTCCAAGCCATATGTGGAGAAGTCAAAGCCTAAGGAAAAGAGTTACGGTTCAAAGCCAAAAGGTAATAGTTATGGTTTCAAGCTGCACGTTGAGAAGTCAAAGTCGGAGAATAAGGTTTATGGTTCCAAGCCAGAAGGTAATGGTTACAGCTCCAAACAATACGCTGAGAAGCCAAAGCCTAAGGATAATGGTTATGTTTCCAAGCCAGAAGGTAACAGTTATGGATTAAAGCAAAAAGGNTATATATATTACAAATTAAATCCATTAGGTCTAGGCAACAACCTTTCCAGCAAATTTAATTGCTCCGTATGATTTACCAAGATATTGTTTCATTAGTAACTGACAAAAATGCCCTTCTCACGCTATCTTCTTTAAATTGCCTTTTAAGTGTGTGACCAGTAGGCTTCTCATCATATTGGTAGTGAGTAATATCTATATATATATATATTCTTACAAATTAAATCCATTAGGTCTAGGCAACAACCTTTCCAGCAAATTTAATTGCTCTGTATGATTTACCAAGATATTGTTTCATTAGTAAATGACAAAAATGCCCTTCTCATGCTATCTTCTTTAAATTGCCTTTTAAGTGTGTGACCAGTAGGCTTCTCATCATATTGGTAGTGAGTAATATCGTGATTAACACCCTATTAATCATCTCATTATGCACAGACTAAGATTGGCCTCTAGTAAGGCATCATGGCCACCCAATGATTCAGATCCAACGTATTCGCTACCTGTCAACAATATGGTTACCATGCAATCCAATCATTTCATCAAGGTTTGAAGCATAGAAATGATGTGAGCTTCAAGTATAAGTTACCTTGACATATTCAGACTCGGTTATTGAATCAATCGACCAACCGAGCACAACCTTGATTCCACTGTCGCCACAGATTCAAGGTCGTTGTCTTTTATCGAATCTCTCATCGAGATAATTTCTCCTGTACCCAAGAGTGATAAATCTTTTGTCGATCCACCATAGCTATAGTGTACTTCTCAATGTAGCCAATCACTACCACACTGATAGCCCTAAATAGGATTATGTTTGACTAGTGTCAAACTACATTGATATTTACACACAGAGCTCTAGTGATGTCAAGTCTAAGGACCAAATGCACTACCATTTGTTGGAGGATGTATTTCATAGACATTGGGGTTACCATCTATATGGAATCCTCTGTATGGGCCAGTCTGGTGGACTCGTGAATAACAAGCACCCATGCGTTGCACCAAGTTGTCATTAAACAACCTTGATATGTGAGATCTGTCACTACCTTCTAGTAGGGTCGTTCAACTCTATGATAACCTTGGCGTATTATCTGTGCCCTAAGTCAAGATAATACTAGGGCTACGAATGTTTCTAGGTGGCCACCATATATGATCATAGGTATCTCACAATCAAGATTTATCACTGCTTGATTCCCTCGTCACTATTTAACCACTCTAAGGAAATATATTAACTCATACATTTGGAATATGCTTTATATATTATAATTGATGTCTTTTATAGAATGACATGATTCACATAGTCAATATACAACAATATGATTGGCTATAGGGCACCCATTCTAACAACACCTACTAGCAACAAAAAAAAAAAAAAAAAAAATCTAATACATACACAAAAGAGTGTCAAATTGGATAAGGAAAGAAAAGAGCATATAGTAGCTCCGAAAGTAAACATAGAGGCCAAAGGAGCCAGCCAGAGTGTCCTGAGTCAACCCACTAAAGATCTGAAGGCTATAATCCAAAGTATCCACTTCATAACATGGTAATCTGCAAGGCCATCACCAACTCCAACATGACGCAAAAAGTCACCTTGCGGTACCATTTGCCTTTTCTTCTCCAAAGATACAACAAAAATTAATTATAAAAAAACTTAACTTAATTATCCTAATTCTATCCTAATTCTAAAAGAATCCTAACAGTGTCCTACTTCATTTAGATTTAAGAAAATGTAGCTTTTATATCATCTTTAGAGACACCTATGTAAAATGTTAGAATGGAGCTCATGCTCTAATGATGGAAAGATGGCGATCTTTTCTTACTCAAGCCCTAAAATATGGCCAGTTTAATTAATTTTTACATATAGTTATATAAGGTCTAACTTGTAATTATTCTCATCAATCTCTAAAGACGTATCAGTGCTTGGATTTTACATTAATCATACATTACTCTACTACATTTCCCTCCGTTATTTCGATGGTGCCACACAAAATTTCACAAATTGGCAAAGCCAAGTCTCCTTTTTACTGCCCCTGGAAGAATTGTGCCGCTTTCCATCCCATTCAAACACAGGTTTCACAGTAAGTTTTCAATATTTTGTTTTATACATGGCGCCGTAACTGCATGTCTGAAAGGTAACCGAGCCTCTTATATATGTTACAGGATGATGATATTCGTAGGTGCGATATGTGCAGAAACTGAAAGCTTTTAAGCATTTACTCGCCAAAGTAGGAGAAGACCCTGTTGAAGGATTGGCCATTATTGATGCTGTTCAACGTTTAGGCATCGACCATCATTTCCAAGATAAGATTGACAAATTCTATTGGGAAGTATACAAATTTCACTACTTAATAATAATTGTACTAGTAAAAATCATAATGATCTTTCTCATGTTGCCCTTCGCTTTCGACTCTTCAGACAACATGGTTACCATGTACCTCCAGGTATTTAATTATATTTCTTTACCAAACTGTCAATAATAAAATAAGAAATATATTAATGTAATTTTTTATTTTTTAGATGTGTTTAACAAGTTCAAAAACAAAGAAGGGAAGTTAGCAAGAAATTGAGTGAAAATGTTAATGGATTAATGACTTTATATGAAGCTTCACATCTGAGTATAGATGGAGAAGATGTGCTTGATGAAGCTGCAGACTTTAGTGTGAAGTTCCTCATAGAAACGATGACAAATCTTGATGATTATGAAGCTGGGATTGTTGGGAATACGTTGGCGCATCCCTATCACAAAAGCCTGACAAATCTTGATGATTATGAAAATGGATGGATTCATGTTTTTGAAGATTTGGCCAAACTGGATTTCAAGATAAGGCTACAAGAAATTATGTTGTATGATTTTGTTTTCCATTATTGGGCTGATTGGATGGATACTGTTACCAAAACAGGAAAATTTAATGTTCTTTATGCATATTACCAAGAGATGAACTTATAGAAGTTTCGATTAATGTAAGTTAAAGATGAAGATATTCATGCCAAAAATTTCGAGGGCGAATTTTCAACTAGTGGGAGAGAATGATGCAGGGAATATATTATTAAAATTCTTTAGGAAAGAAATTTTATTATTTCCTTAAATTTAGGTTTTCTTATTTTATTATAGTAGTCCTAATTAAATTCAATTCTTGTTTTAGGTATTTTCCATATTAGAGTAAGATTTATTTCAGTTAATAGTTTATTCATTTTCTAGTTACTTAATGATAATTGTAGTATAAATAAGTCTTTGTAACCTTGAAAAGGGGAGTTGATTATATTATTTGAATGAATTATTGAGAACCTTTTGTGGTTATTTTAAACAATCCGACCTTTTGTTGTTGTTTTATCCAATCCAGTATCCGAATCTTGATACAATTCGGTGGTGGTTTATTGTATCCTTGTTTTCTTACATTCAATCATCTCTCTCTTGGTTATTTCAGCATCAGTACCTTTGGTCCATGACCAGCCTCATGGAGCTGAGCTTATCATGGCAAAGAGTTGAGCTCACAAAACCAATATCCCTCGTTTAAATTATTGATAACATTTTCAGTGTTCATGGGACTCTAGATGAACGCACTCTCTTCACATAAATAATTAGTAGGTACATCAAACACTATTAGTATCAGAAATTGGAAGAGTTTTCCTAGCTGTGTTTGAGAGAAGATGTTAAGAATCTTACTCAGTTTAGTTTTAAGGAAGATATTAGTTAAGAAGTTAAAAATCTGTTAAGCTGTTAAGTTTGTTAAAAGCAGTTGTTAACTACCCTGATTAGGTTGTTAAGAAGTTGTTACTGTCGGTAAATGTTGTTATCTTTCAGCTGTTTACTAAGCTTACTGTAGCTTATAAAAGCTACATTGTAAACTGTATTCTTTAAGAGAAATATAAACAAAATACAAGTATATTCAGTTTACTCTTCTCCCTTTTCTTTTATCATCTTCCTTTTTTTCTCTATTTTTGCTCTAAACCTAACATGGTATCATAGCTGTTGACTTGCGTCAAGAATGGTCGATCTCACTCAATTCTTTTCTACTCTAATCAGTTCAACTCATAAATTGAACACTGATTCAATCAATTTATCAAGCCTCACCTCAATGTCTTCATCAACTCTTCCTATCATTTCCCCTAAATTGACTAGGGATAATTACAATCTTTGGAAGTCACAGATCTTATTTGTTGTCGGATCTCATGATCTAGAGGAACATCTCACCGGGCTAGTATCGTGTCCAACTCCGTTTGTTAAAATTCCAGCAAATAGCTTTGATGGTGTTACTGAGAAGAAGCCAAATCCATAATATAGTTAGTGGAAGAAGACTGAAAAACTCTTAGTAAGCTGGCTTCTTAGCTCTAGCTGAGAATCCATGTTCATAGTTGTCTCAAAGTGTTAGGTCTCTGCTGGTATGTGGGTTACATTGGAAAAAGAATTTCTTACTGAGTTAAGAACCAAAAATTTTCATGTAAAAAATGTGTTGCAAAATACAAAGAAAGATAACCTTACCATTCATGAATACTTTGTCAAAATGAAAGGATTTGCAGAAATTCTGTTAAATAGTGGAATAGTGGTCACTGATGAAGAATTACTGAATTATATACTGGATGGTCTGAATACCGAATACGATGCTGCTGTGGTAAATATTACTACTAGATTAGAATCTAGAGTAGATCCTATTTCAGTTCAGGAAGCTCAAATAATTCTGCAGAAACTGGAGCTTAGGTTAGAAAAGGCAAATTTTGCTATGAATTCAGTAGTTAGCACTGAGTTTCATGGAGGCTTAGCCCATCTTGCTACAACTGATAGAAAGTATCATAATGAACCTCAGTCTCAAATCAGCAATGTATAGCCTAATCTTGGACAAGCTCAGTTTCAAGATCCTCAAGTTGCTCCTCAAGTTCCTACTTTCGTACCTCACAACCACATCTCTCAACAACCTGTCCTTGGTCCTAATCAATTTGTAGCTTTAAATAATCAGTTTTATTCCTCTCAATTTAGTTGTGGCAGAGGAAGAGGTAGATGAGCTGGAAGAAACAGATTGATATGTCAAGTCTGTGGCAAGACTGGACATCTTGCACTGAATTGCTATCACAAGTTTGACACCAATTTTATTGGAGGAAATAATGTCTTAGGTAGAGGAAGTTTTGTTCAGAATTATCCCAAACCATCCTTTCAATAGTCATAGTTCTATGGTTACTATTCACCTCAGTTTCCTCATAATTCCAGTTTCAATCCCAATATGAGTGAACAAAATGCACAACCTGGTTTTCCACCATCTTCATACACTAATACCACTGGTCCACAACCACCCACCTCTGCCAGTTTCTCAACTGCACCACACTCAAATTCAGGACCACCTCAAGTGTACCTTGGTTCTTAATCGTCTGCCTCCAGTTCCCACAATCAAGCATTCTTGTCATAGACACAGTTCCAAAATGGTTCCAATCCTGCAGCGCATTATACTGCTACACCATCAACTATTCAGGATGCATCCTGGTACATGGATAGTGGAGCCACAAACCATGTCACTTTAGATCTGTCTAAGCTGACATTGAACTCCAACTACAGCGATAATGAGCAGCTCCAAGTTGGCAATGGTGAGTTGCTTCCCACTTTCATACTAGTTTTACTTCATTTCCATGTCATTCTAGATCACTAAACCTAAAGAATGTCCTTTCTGTGCCTCATATTACAAAAAATTTATTAAGCATTTCTAAGTTTACTAGAGACAATAGTGTAATTGTTGAGTTCTTTGCTGATCATTGTGTGGTTAAGGACAAACACTCCAAAGTTGTTCTACTTTAAGGAAAGCTTAAAGCTGGCCTTTATCAGCTTCAAACTCCTGCTGTCACTTCTCCACATTCCAATCTGCCTGTTGGTCATTCATCTGCTCAGGTCTATAATTCACTACAATTCATTCAATCTAAGGCTTCACAGTCTTCTAAATCATGTGCTAATAATAACAGTGCATTGTATGTTCCTAAACACTTGATATTTCTAATGCTTTGTCTGATTCTACTATTGCAAATAATATGTACAGTCTTGATGTTAGTGCATTGTATATACAGTCTTGATGTTAGTGCATTGTATATTCTTAAAGCACTTGATATTTCTAATGTTTTGTCTGATTCTATTGTTGCAAATAATATGGCTAGTGATATTTCCAAGCTACGTACATTTTTATCCAATTGTAATAATGCTACTGGTGCTAATGAAAGAAGCATAATTCAATCTTTTCTAGTTGAAAAAACTAATAGCATGTTGTGACACAACAGAATAGGACACCCCCAATGCAACTGTTCTTACTAAAATTCTGCATGTTTTTCAACCTAACTGTTCTGTAAAAAAACACAATTGAATTCTGTCCAGCATGTCAGTTTGGTAAGCTTCACCAGTCAGTTTTTCCTTAGTCTAAGTCTAGAGCTTCAGATCCATTAGAATTAGTCTATTCAGACCTATGGGGACCATCCCCTATTCCATCTCCTAAAGGGTTTAAATACTACATTCAATTTCTAGATGACTATAGTAGGTTCACCTGGATTTTTCCATTAAAAGCTAAATCTGAAACACAATTAGTCTTCCAACAATTCCACAAATTAGCTGAAAGACAATTCAACAAACCCTTGAAGTGTGTCCAAACCGATTGGGGAGGTGAATATAGGAGTCTAGTTCCTTACTTTGCTAACCAAGGTATTGTCTTTAGGCATCCATGTCCCCACACTTACCAACAAAATGGAAGAGTAGAGAGAAAACATCAACAAATAGTTGAACAAGTCTTAACCTTGTTAGCCCAAGCTAGCATGCCCTTAAAATATTGGTGGCATGCTTTTCAAATTACTACTTTTCTCACCAATAGATTACCTACACCAGTTCTATCTAATTCTTGCCCATTTCAGGTTTTGTTTAAGAAAAATCCAAACTACTCTGCTCTTAAAGTCTTTGGATGTGCTGTGTACCCTTTTATTAGACCATATAACTCCCATAAAATCAATTTTCACACCAAACAATGCACTTTTGTTGGTTACAGTATACATCATAAGGGATACAAATGTATGGATTCAAATGGAAAGATTTATGTTTGTCAAAGTGTCAAATTTGATGAATCTCATTTTCCTTTTGTTTCAACCCAACCTGTTTCCTCTACTTCCAAGGATAGTACTTCTGTTCCTTCTTTCTCTTATGATCACACTCCTATTGTTTGATCTTTCTCATTTCCCAACTTGTCTTTACTGGTTCTTCAGACTTATCCATCACTGATTAGCAGAACTGACCAATCTTAGAGTCTCCTAGTATTACTTTACTTGCTAGTGTATCTGCTCCCAACCCTTCTTGCACCCTGCCTGTTCAGTCTACTGAGTCTGCCTCACCAAACTCTCCTAAATACACCTCAAATTCATCTACAAATTCATCTACACAGCTACCTGTCCAGTCTGCATCACCAACATCTCCTACACAAACCTCCAAATCCCTTGCACATATAACTGTTTATTTATCACTTGTTAAGGATCTACCTTCTCCTCCACAACCTTTTACTTCAACCAACCCACCTGATTGTATTCATCTTACGGTGGAGTTTCTTTTTGAACCTAAACCCCTACCTACTCATCCCATGCTCACTAGAAGCAAAGCCAAACAACATAGCTCTCTAACTATTTCCTCCACAAATCACCCTTCCTCTCTTGACAGAAATGAACCAACCAATGTCACCGAAGCACTCTCTCATCCCTTTTGGAAAGCTGCCATGGAGAGTGAGTTCAATGCTTTGCTCTCCAATAATACTTGGAAACTTGTTCCAGCTGAGTCAAACATGAATGTTGTTGGGTGTAAGTGGGTTTTTTGGCTCAAACATAATCCTAATGGTTCCATTCAAAGATACAAAGCTAGATTAGTAGCTAAAGATTTTCAGCGGACCCCTAGTGTTTGCCCTTAAGACTTTAGGTTCAGAATCCTCACAAGCCCTAAGAGCATGGTTTGAAAAGCTTAAGACTGTTTTTCTCAAATGGGGTTTTGTCTCTTCTATAGCAGATTCCAGTTTATTTATTTATAGGTAGAATGCTCAGGTCTTATATGTAATTTTCTATGTGGATGACATTTTATTAACTGGAAATGATGCTGAGTTAGTAAAGGATATTGTCCAAAGGTTAAACACTGAGTTTGCCCTTAAGACTTTAGGTTCAGAATCCTCACAAGCCCTAAGAGCATGGTTTGAAAAGCTTAAGACTGTTTTTCTCAAATGGGGTTTTGTCTCTTCTATAGCAGATTCCAGTTTATTTATTTATAGGTAGAATGCTCAGGTCTTATATGTAATTTTCTATGTGGATGACATTTTATTAACTGGAAATGATGCTGAGTTAGTAAAGGATATTGTCCAAAGGTTAAACACTGAGTTTGCCCTTAAGACTTTAGGTTCTCTTAAGTATTTCTTGGGGTTTGAAGTCCACAGAACATATTCACACATCTACATGAGCCAAGAAAAGTATGCTAGAGACATGCTTTCTAAGACTGGTATGTTAGATTCAAAGCCTTACTCTACTCCCATGGCTGTAGGCAACAAGTTAACATGCACAAACAGTGATACATTTGACAAACCAGCTCTATACAGAAGCACAATTGGGGCTTTATAGTATATAACACTTTCCAGATCTGATATTGCTTATTCAGTTAACAAATTAAGCCAATTTCTCAAAGCTCCCACTTAACGTCATTGGCAAGCCTGCAAAAGACTTCTAAGATATCTTAAAGGCACTACAAACTTTGGTCTTCAGTTTACTAAAGTCAACAGATTTCATTTGAAGTGCTTTACTGATGGTGATTGGGCAGGCTCTATTCAAGATAGAAGGTCCACAATTGGTTGTTGTTCATTTCTTGGTCCCAATTTGTTAAAGTGGAGTTCTAGGAAGCAAAAAGTGGTGTCTCTATCTTCTACAGAAGCTGAAAACAGAGCACTTGCCCAAGGGGCAACTGAAATAGCTTGGTTTCGAAGTTTGTTTTCTGAAATTGGCCTAACACTCAATGAGACACCTGTTATTTGGTGTGATAATCAAAGTGTAGGGTCACTTGCTTCTAACCCAGTTTTTCATGCTAGAACAAAGCACATTGAAATGGATGCCCACTATGTCAGGGAACAAGTTGCTGCTCAATATCTTAAAGTACTCTATGTTCCTACAGATCACCAAAAAGCTGATGTGTTTACCAAGTCCTTGTCCACTACTAAATTTGAACATTTCAGAACCAAACTTACAGTTGGAGCTTGTCCTCAGAATACTAGTGCATCAGAACTTTCCTTTTCAACTATTGAAATTGGCTGCTAAAAGTTTATGATTGCATCTTTACTTTTGTCCTTATATTGGTTGTTTCTGATGACTGGTGAAAATGATGGTTTCTAGCTGCAAAAGTTACCTATGCTACTACAGTCTATTCGAACAGACCTGTGACTAGTAAAATTAATTCAGTAATATTTTAATGTCATTTGCTCTAGTACATAAATTTGTTTGTTGCTCTTGTGAAGACTTTAGAAGAAGTTGTTGTTGCTCTTGTGAAGACTTTGTTCTTGTGTAGAAGTTTGGTTGTTGCTCGTGTTAAGAAGTTTGTGAAATAATGTTACTGTAGTATATTCTAACAGACTTGTGACTGGTGAAATTAGTTCAGTAATATTGTAACGACTCCATTCTTATAAAAATATGCATAGTAAAAGTACATGTAAAAATAACATAAAAAGTTGGGCCCAAAATTTTCTTTTATTAAACATATGTATTCTTTATACAAATATATACAAGATTTGTAGCATATGTGAAAACTATCAAAATAGGGTGGACAGTGTAGCCATTTCTCTTCGTGTGCCAATGTCCATCCGACTGTGTCCACATCTAGAACCTGCAAAACATAGGGAACAACTGGATGAGCACAAACAATGCTCAGTAAGTAAACCCATCTACTCAAATATCCCCGTAACTCTCTCTCTCTAATTCTTTCCCTACCATTTCTATTGACTCTTTCTCTTATACAACTATCTATTTTCTCTTTCTCATAACTCTTTTATACTAACTCTCTTTCTAGTAAGTCATGGCCCCATCTGACCGGAGGCACGGCTGGGACTCGCTCCCACTCCCTGTGACTTCTACTCATTCTAGCCGATCGGACTTGGTTATGTATGGATTTGGAACCTTTGGCAATGTGAGTGCATAGAATCTCTCGGGTAAACTCGGGTATAGCCCTCATCCGCATGTACTCTACGGGCTACACCACTTCTCTTTCTGATACTCTTGCCGCCTCTCTCTATGCGGTGTACATGCGGGAATACTCTACCCGTACTCACAGGTTCCCCATCGCACAACCTACTCTATCTCTTATTAAGCACACTCTAGCTTTTACTCTATAGTGCTCATTTCTCTTTCTCTTTACTCTTAGGTAGTCTAAACTCAAAGTTCTCTACTCTTTCTCTACTTTCTTTTCTAGTGCATAAGTAAAGCAGTTAATGCACATAAATGACTCATACTCATTAATGCATTTATGAAAAGTAACTATGACATGTAGCAACAATTAAGGCTTTCTACCCTTACTTATGATTCTCTTGAGCATTTCATCATACAACTCATGTGCATAAACAACTCTACTCTAACTCTAGCTTTTCTCTTTCCTTAAATCAACCAAATGGGAGAAAACTCCTCATAAACTCCAAATTTCCTGTCAAAAGAGAAACACTTCCATAAGCTTGCTCAAAACCTCCTCCAACTCCAATCAAACTCAACCCAACATCAAGCAAATAAACACTTCCATAACTCAATCATAACTAAAATCTCATTCAACAATTTAATGATTACACAGACATGTATATAACTCTACTCAAAAGGTTCTTAAATCCAACTTAGTTGAGTTTACTTACCTTATGATAAAAATAGCTTCCTTAACACTTCTCTTTTCCTTGGAGCTTGCCTTTTCTCTACACTTAACCAACAACCACAACATGAGACTTTAATCACATAATAAAACTCCATCTAAAGCAAGAATCCTTACCTTAGGATGCTTTAGATTAAAACCCTACTAAAAGTTACTCAAAAGGGCTCTTGGAAATCCTTGGAAGATTGAAGGAATTTGAGAAGTTTGGAAAATGAAGGAGGCAGTGGAATGGGAAAAATGAAGAGTTCTCAAAGACTAAACCCCTTACAAACTCATTCTTCCCATTTTGCCCTTGCTCTTTCATGAAATTCCATCCATATCCTTTGATTCCTTCAAACACACCCCCATACTAACATATTCCCAAGAAATTTCCTTACATTTTACTCCCCCTTTTCCTACAATTAGGGGTAGAATGGTCAAATTGCCCTTAGGGAAGAGAATATCTAAAACTTAACAAACATTTTGGTCGACTGTCGCCGCACTGAGGAAGCTGCTGTCGCTGTGGCGAAACTGTCCAGAATGTTTCCCCGTGGCTTCACCACCTCTTCGCCGCGGCGAAGATTATTCTTCGCCCCGGCGAAGCTTGGCACTCTGAACTTCTTCTATTTTCAACCAATTTTAGGGCAAGTATTCAACCAACACTCAAACAAAGGTCAACCAACAATATTACCAAGAGACCAACTTAAATAAGAGCAAGAAGAAACAATAACTACGTACCTCAAGTGGGGCGTTACAATTCTTCCCCCCTTAAAAGAATTTTGTCCCCGAAATTCATACAAATAACTCTGGAAAGCGATTCTGCATGTCCCGTTCTACTTCCCAAGTGGCCTCTTCCACTTTGTGATTCCTCCAGGATCTTCACTAGCGGAACACCTTGTTCCGAAGCTCTTTAACCCTTCGATCTAAAATCTGAACTGGACTTTCTCATATACTAGGTTCTGTTACTTCAACGTCCTCTACACTCAGGTGTGGAGGGATCACTTACGTATTTCGTAGCATCGAGACATGAAAACATCATGACCCTGTCCATGCTAGGTAGTGCCAATCTGTAGGCCACCTTTCCCATTCGTTGCAAGACCTCAAACGGACCTACATATCGCGATGCTAACTTCCCTTTGCTTCCGAAGCGCATTACTCGCTTGTAGGGGGAAACTTTCAAAAACACTTTATCACCCACTTGAAATTCGACCTCTTTTCTCTTCAAGTCGGCATAGCTCTTTTGTTGATCTTGGGCTTGCTTCATCTTGTTTCTGATCAATCTCACATCTTCTATCAGTTTCTGAGTCACCTATGGCCCAAGAGCTTACTCAACTCTCCTTTTCACCTACCTCATCCCAATGTAGTGGAGACCTACATCGTCTACCATACAAAGCCTCGTAAGCCCATCTTAATTTAGACTGATAACTATTGTTGTAGGCAAACTCCACTAGGGGTAACATTTCATGCCAGTGCCATAATCCATACAACAGGCTCTCAACATATCCTCAAGCACCTGATTCGTCCTCGGTTTGGCCATCTATCTGAGGATGATAGGCAGTACTGAACACCATTCTAGTACCCAAGTTCCTCTGTAAACTCATCTAGAAGGCTGAGACAAATCTAATCTCTATCTGACACTATTGTCTTGGGCACACCAGTAACCTGACTATCTCCTTAATGTAGATCTGAGCCAACTGATCGGTAGTGTGCTTTCCTTTACTGAAGAAAATGGGCTGATTTGGTTAACCTATCCACAATCACCCATAAAGCATTATACCCTCTCTGGACTCTAGGGAGACCGGTGATGAAATCCATTGAAATACTCTCCCATTTCCACTCTGGAATACCAAGTGGTTGAAGCAACCCGAAGCCGTTGGTGTTCTGCTTTCACCTGCTGACAAGTCAGACATTTAGCTATGAACTCTGCAATGTCTTTCTTCATACCTGTCCACCAATAGCTTTTCTTTACGTCCTGAATCATCTTAGTTGCTCCAGGATGAGCAGTGTATGGTGTGTCATGATCCTCCAAAAGAATTCTCTGCCTCAACTCACCGTTCGGAGGAATACACAACCGATTCCTAAAATAGGAACACCATCTCTCACACAGAACTCTGATGTCCTCCCCTCAAGCACTTGCTGAACATTTTTCTGACACCACTCGTCAGCCACTTGCTTTTCTTTCACTACCCCCAGTAAGTAGTCTGAATCTCTAACCTTGCAATCCTTCTCGGATTCACTTCATGATTGCTCTCTACACAACTCTTCTATTAACTCTTTTGCTTAGTGAGTCGGGATAAATAGGCTTTCCGAGTCAGGGCATCGGCTACTACATTGGCTTTCCCTGTTGTATACTTGATCTCGCACTCATAATCTTTAACCAGTTCTAACCATCTTCTCTGCCTCATATCAACTCCTTCTGAGTAAAGAAATACTTTAACTCTTATGGTCATGTAGATGTTGCTCTTGCACCATAGAGGTAATGCCTCCAAATCTTTAAGGCAAGATCACTGCTGCCAACTCTAATCATGCGTAAGGTATCTCATTCATGCTCTTTCAATTACCGAGAGGCATATGCTATCACCCTACCTAATTGCATTAACACCGAACCAAGTCTTGCAAAGGGCTCCGTATAAATGTCATAATCTAACCCCTCCTGTGGCAACACTAACACCGGGGCTGTTGTTAACCTCTTCTGCCATTCTTGGAAACATTCCTCACAAGCTTTTGACCATCAAAAGGAGTCTTCTGTTTGGTAAGAGCTGTCAAGGTTTAGCCACTGGGCAACCCTTCCATGAATCGTCTATAGTAACCTGCCAAGCCTAAGAAACTTCTGACCTCTTTTACTGTCCTCGGCCTCTACACTCGAGGTTGCCTGCACTTTACTCGGGTCTACTGAGATCCCTTCCTTCGAGACAGTATGGCCCAAAATATTACTTGATCGAGCCAGAACTCACATTTCGAAAACTTAGCATACAACTGTCCTCTCTCACCGTTGCAGCACTATTCTCAAATGTCCCTCTGCTCTTCTCTCGACTTAGAGTAAACCAGGATATCATCTATGAAAACCGCTATGAATGATCCAACAATCGTGGAATACCCGGTTCATCAAGTCCATAAAAACTGCTGGGGCATTAGTCAAAACAAACGGCATCACTACAAACTCATAATGCCCATACCTTGAACGGAAAGCAGTCTTAGCTACATCTTGCTCAGCCAATCTTACCTGATGGTATCCTGACCTCAAATCAATCTTAGAGAATACTGCTGCCCCCCCTTCAACTGATCAAACATCATCTATTCGGGGTAGCGGGTACTTATTCTTCACTGTCACCTTATTCAGCTCTCTGTAATCGATACACATCCTAGTGATCCGTCTTTCTTCTTTTACAAACAAAATTGGGGCTCCCCAGGAGAATGACTTGTCTAAAACCTTTATCCAACAGCTCTTGGAGTTGCTTCTTAATTCCTGAAGCTCTGTTGGGGCCATTCGGTAAGGGGCTTTAGATATTGGTGCTGTCCTCGGTGCTAGTTCGATACTAAATTCAACCTCTCTTTCCGATGGCAAACCTGGTAAATCATCCGAAACACATCTAAAAACTCTCGAACTATCGGCACCTTCTGAATCTCCATGTGGAACATCACCACTCTACACTACATGAGCAATATATCTAGGACACCCCTTTTTCAACATCTTTTTAGCCTTCACACTACTAATTACATACTCAACTGATGGCCCTCTCCAAAGCTAAATTTATCTCCACTATCGAGATTAAATCTCGTTTCTTCTTTCGACAATCGATCTCTACTCCTACCTCCCTAGGAAATCCATGCCCAAGATCAAATCAAAGTCGGGCATATCAAAGACTATTAAATCAACTGCTAACTCTCGACCAAGATCACTATGGATTCTCCTAACAACATTTCCTGAGTCATCACACTCACCCCATCAGGTAACTCAATCTTAATAGGTTAACTCACTCTGCTAGGTTTCAAACCTAATCTCTCAATTATCCCATGCGATACAAAAGAATGGGTAGCCCCAGAATCAATTAAAGCATATAAAGAAACAGCATGGAATAACAACTGACCAGTTACAGCTGATGGACTGGCCTCAGCTTCACCCTGAGCCACTGTAAAAACTCTGGCATTAATACCTCTCGAACTCTGAGCTGCAGGGGAAAAGGACCTTACAATCCTTCTTCAGATGCCCTGGTTGTCGGCACTTGTAACACACATTTCTATCCTTCAAGTTATTTCCTGAATGGTTCCTCCACATTTAGCACAAAGGGCAACCCTTCGGTTCTGGGCCACTTGTTCTGCCAATCCCTCATGTTACTCTTGGTTGAAACTTCTTCTTGGCCCTTACTTCTCTATTCCTTGATGTATCCACTCTCTCCCTCGGCAAAGTAGTGATGGTTCACTGAGTATGGTAAGGAGACCCTCTGCAATGTGCTTATTTACATAAATCTCTGCCCTTAATGCCCTTGTTAAGCCTCACTATAGGTATGAGAGAGGCTCAGCTCTTGTCATCACATCTGGGCAATATCGGATTTCAACCCTGTACAAATTTATCCCTCCTAACACTGGAGTGTACACTATCCCGGTGCAATCGGACGAGGGAATTGAATCTTACCGATACTCCTCACCGTCGAGTCCCCTGTTTCAAATTAATGAACTCTTGGACTTTCTCATGTACTCGATCTTCCGTTCGATACTCGGCCTCAAAAAGTCTCTTAAACTCTTCCCAAGTCATTAGAACCGAGTCATGAGTCTCTTCCATTAGTTCCCACCAAATTCAGGCATCTCCCCGAAACAAGAAACTAGCATATCTAATTCTCTCTCTGTCGTTCATGGGAAACAAGGCCACTGTCCGCTCTACGGACTTAAACCACTCTTCTGCTTCTAGCGGATCCTTTGTACCCCTAAACTCTGAAGGCTGGTGCTGGCTTGCAAGCCCTTGAACCGGATCAACTCGATTCGGTACTACCTGAGGTACCGGCCCCTCACGCTCTTGTCTTGCGAGCCGTCCTCTACTAACGGTCTCAGTTCTTTCCGGTACAACTCTCCCCTGACTCTCTGCTAACACCTCTTGAACAATATTCCGAATGCATCAAGAGTAGGGGGGGTTGGTTCTGGTGGGTTAGAGGTTCTCCCTCATTCATCACACTCTTACCCTTTTTTCGATTAGTACGCCTCATCTACAAAACGACCACACTTGATCAATTCAAGAGAACATTTGACATAAGGAAAGAATTAACTTACACAGTCGGCTCTTGGACATCGTAGCGATGAGAATGGTACACTGTCAAATCCCAAAATCTTTGCTCTGATACCAAAAATGTAACGACTCCATTCTTATAAAAACATGCATAGTAAAAGTACATGTAAAAATAACATAAAAAGTTGGGCTCAAAATTTTCTTTTATTAAACATATGTATTCTTTATACAAATATATATAAGATTTGTAGCATATGTGAAAACTATCAAAATAGGGTGGACAGTGTAGCCATTTCTCTTCGTGTCCGATGTCCATCCGACCGTGTCCTCATCTAGAACCTGCAAAACATAGGGAACAACTGGATGAGAACAAACAATGCTCAGTAAGTAAACCCATCTACTCTAATATCCTCGTAATTCTCTCTCTCTAATTCTTTCCCTACCATTTCTATTGACTCTTTCTCTTATACAACTATCTATTTTCTCTTTCTCATAACTCTTTTATACTAACTCTCTTTCTAGTAAGTCACGACCCATCTGACTGGAGGCACGGCTGGGACTCGCTCCCACTCCCTGTGACTTCTACTCATTCTAGCCAATCGGACTTGGTTATGTATGGATTTGGAACCTTTGGCAATGTGAGTGCATAGAATCTCTCGGGTAAACTTGGGTATACCCTTCACCCGCATGTACTCTACGGGCTACACCACTTCTCTTTCTGATACTCTTGCCGCTCTCTCTATGCGGCTTACATGCGTGAATACTCTACCTGTACTCACAGGTTTCTTATCTCACAACCTACTCTATTCTCTTATTAAGCACTACTCTAGCTTTTACTCTATAGTGCTCATTCTCTCTTTCTCTTTACTCTTAGAGTAGTCTAAACTCAAAANATACTCTCCCATTTCCACTCTGGAATACCAAGTGGTTGAAGCAACCCTGAAGGCCGTTGGTGTTCTGCTTTCACCTGCTGACAAGTCAGACATTTAGCTATGAACTCTGCAATGTCTTTCTTCATACCTGTCCACCAATAGCTTTTCTTTACGTCCTGATACATCTTAGTTGCTCTAGGATGAGCAGTGTATGTTGTGTCATGATCCTCCAAAAGAATTCTCTGCCTCAACTCACCGTTCGGAGGAATACACAACCGATTCCTAAAATAGAGAACACCATCTCTCACACAGAACTCTGATGTCCTCCCCTCAAGCACTTGCTGAACTATTTTCTGACACCACTCGTCAGCCACTTGCTTTTCTTTCACTACCCCCAGTAAGGTAGTCTGAATCTCTAACCTTGCAATCCTTCTCGGATTCACTTCGATTTGCTCTCTACACAACTCTTCTATTAACTCTTTTTGCTTAGTGAGTCGGGATAAATAGGCTTTCCGAGTCAGGGCATCGGCTACTACATTGGCTTTCCCTGGTTGATACTTGATCTCGCACTCATAATCTTTAACCAGTTCTAACCATCTTCTCTGCCTCATATTCAACTCCTTCTGAGTAAAGAAATACTTTAAACTCTTATGGTCAGTGTAGATGTTGCTCTTTGCACCATAGAGGTAATGCCTCCAAATCTTTAAGGCAAAGATCACTGCTGCCAACTCTAAATCATGCGTAAGGTATCTCATTTCATGCTCTTTCAATTACCGAGAGGCATATGCTATCACCCTACCTAATTGCATTAACACCGAACCAAGTCCTTGCAAAGAGGCGTCTGTATAAATGTCATAATCTACACCCTCCTGTGGCAACACTAACACCGGGGCTGTTGTTAACCTCTTCTGCTATTCTTGGAAACATTCCTCACAAGCTTTTGACCATACAAAAGGAGTCTTCTGTTTGGTAAGAGCTGTCAATGGTTTAGCCAACTGGGCGAACCCTTCCATGAATCGTCTATAGTAACCTGCCAAGCCTAAGAAACTTCTGACCTCTTTTACTGTCCTCGGCCTCTACGACTCGAGGATTGCCTGCACTTTACTCGGGTCTACTGAGATCCCTTCCTTCGAGACAGTATGGCCCAAAAATATTACTTGATCGAGCCAGAACTCACATTTCGAAAACTTAGCATACAACTGCTTTTCTCTCAACCGTTGCAGCACTATTCTCAAATGTCCCTCATGCTCTTCTCTCGACTTAGAGTAAACCAGGATATCATCTATGAAAACCTCTATGAATTGATCCAAACAATCGTGGAATACCCGGTTCATCAAGTCCATAAAAACTGCTGGGGCATTAGTCAAAACAAACGGCATCACTACAAACTCATAATGCCCATACCTTGAACGGAAAGCAGTCTTAGCTACATCTTGCTCAGCCAATCTTACCTGATGGTATCCTGACCTCAAATCAATCTTAGAGAATACTGCTGCCCCCTTCAACTGATCAAACAAATCATCTATTCGGGGTAGCGGGTACTTATTCTTCACTGTCACCTTATTCAGCTCTCTGTAATCGATACACATCCGTAGTGATCCGTCTTTCTTCTTTACAAACAAAATTGGGGCTCCCCAGGGAGAATGACTTGGTCGGATAAAACCTTTATCCAACAGCTCTTGGAGTTGCTTCTTTAATTCCTGAAGCTCTGTTGGGGCCATTCGGTAAGGGGCTTTAGATATTGGTGCTGTCCTCGGTGCTAGTTCGATACTAAATTCAACCTCTCTTTCCGATGGCAAACCTGGTAAATCATCCGGAAACACATCTAAAAACTCTCGAACTATCGGCACCTTCTGAATCTCCAGCTGTGGAACATCACCACTCTACACTACATGAGCAATATATCTAGGACACCCCTTTTTCAACATCTTTTTAGCCTTCACACTACTAATTAACATACTCAACTGATGGCCCTCTCCAAAGCTAAATTTATCTCCACTATCGAGATTAAATCTCGTTTTCTTCTTTCGACAATCGATCTCTACTCCATACCTCCCTAGGAAATCCATGCCCAAGATCAAATCAAAGTCGGGCATATTAAAGACTATTAAATCAACTGCTAACTCTTGACCAAGGATCACTATGGATTCTCCTAACAACATTTCCTGAGTCATCACACTCACCCCATCAGGTAACTCAATCTTAATAGGTTGACTCACTCTGCTAGGTTTCAAACCTAATCTCTCAATTATCCCATGCGATACAAAAGAATGGGTAGCCCCAGAANTGGATCACTATGGATTCTCCTAACAACATTTCATGAGTCAACACACTCACCCCATCAGGTAACTCAATCTTAATAGGTTGACTCACTCTGCTAGGTTTCAAACCTAATCTCTCAATCATCCCGTGCGATACAAAAGAATGGCTAGCCCCAGAATCAATTAAAGCATATAAAGAAACAGCATGGAATAACAACTGACCAGTTACAGCTGATGGACTGGCCTCGGCTTCACCCTGTGCCACTGTAAAAACTTTGGCATTAGTACCTCTTGAA
Source organism: Pistacia vera (assembly GCF_008641045.1). Taxonomy (NCBI): domain Eukaryota; kingdom Viridiplantae; phylum Streptophyta; class Magnoliopsida; order Sapindales; family Anacardiaceae; genus Pistacia; species Pistacia vera. Next base: position 1,212,967 of record NW_022196139.1, on the reverse strand, counting down.
CTCTAAGCTGCGGGTGGAAAATGAGCTTTACAATCCTTCTTCAGATGCCCTGGCTGTCGGCACCTGTAACACACATTTCTATCCCTCAAACATTCTCCTGAATGGTTCCTCCCACATTTAGCACAAAGGGATAACCCTTCGGTTCTGGGCCGCTTGTTCTGCCAATCCTTTCTGTTACTCTTGGGTTGAAACTTCTTCTTGGCCCTTACTTCTCTATTCCTTGATGTATCCACTCTCTCCCTCTGCAAAGTAGTGGATGGTTCACTGAGTACTGGTAAAGATGACCCTTCTGCAATGTGCTTATTTACATAAATCTCTGCCTTTAACGCCCTTGTTAAAGCCTCACTATAGGTATGAGGAGGCTCAGCTCCTGTCATCACATCTCGGGCAATATCGGATTTCAACCCCTGCACAAATTTATCCCTCCTTAACACTGGAGTGTACAGTATCTCGGGTGCAAATCGGGCGAGGGAATTGAATCTTACCGAATACTCCTTCACCGTACTATTCCCCTGTTTCAAATTAATGAACTCTTGGACTTTCTTATGTACTCGATCTTCTGTTCGATACTCGGCCTCAAACAGTCTCTTAAACTCTTCCCAAGTCATCAAAACCGAGTTATGAGTCTCTTCCATTAGTTCCCACCAAATTCAGGCATCTCCCCGGAACAAGAAACTAGCATATCTAATTCTCTCTCTGTCGTTCATGGGAAACAAGGCCACTGTCCACTCTACGGACTTAAACCACTCTTCTGCTTCTAGTGGATCCCTTGTACCCCTAAACTCTGACGGCTGGTGTTGGCTTACAAGCCCCTGAACCGGATCAACTCGATTCGGTACTACCTAAGGTACCGGCCCCTCACGCTCTTGTCTTGCGGGTCGTCCTCTACTAGCAACAGAAGAGAAGGTATCACTATAGTTGAGCCCATAGATCTGAGTAAACCCTTTTGCAACAAGGTGAGCCTTCAGTTGATCAACTTTGCCATCAAGACAATCTTAACAGTGTAAACCCAACGACACCCAACAACAGTCTTGCCTAGCAGTAAAGAAACCAACCCCCAAGTACCATTATGATCAAGAGCAGTCATCTCTTTAATCATGGTAGCTCTCCACCCTGGACGGGCCATTGCCTTGCTAACAGTGTTAGGTATAAGGATAGAAGACAGGTTTGAAATAAAGGCAGAATAAAATGGAGATAAACTATCATAACTAAGAAAATTATAAATAAGATGTGGGTTTCGAGAAGATCGAATACCTTTGCGAAGGGCAAGTGGAGGAGTTGCCTTGTCTACAGGAGACATGACCGGAGCAGGCAATGGAGGAATAGGAGATAGGTCATCAGGATTGACCGAGGTACCTGTATCAAGAAGGGAAGTACCATTGGGATTACTAGGAGGACGAGGATGACGAGAATAAACTTGGAGAAGAGGACGATCCATCGACAAGGAAGAATGGATGGGGATAGGTATGGTGGCAGGGATAAGATTGCTATTGACAGTGTTTTCAGAAAAGTATGGAGATGTCTCAAAGAAAGTTACATCTGTAGAAACAAAATATTTTTTGGTGGTTGGGTCATAGCAACAGTAACCTTTCTGGAGACGAGAATATCCTAAGAAGATACACTTAACAGATTTAGGTTGTAATTTGTCTTTGCCTAGAGTGTGATCATGAACAAAGCAAATGCAACCAAACACTCGTAAATGTATTAGGTATGGGTCTTTACCAAGAAACAGAATAGAGTGAGGACTCTTATGTTGCAAGACAGAAGAATGCATATGGTTAATCAAGTAACAGGCAGTGAGAACTGCATCCCCCGAAAATCGAAGAGGAACATGATGATGTATAAGTAAGGTATAGGCTGTTTCAATAAGATGAAGATTTTTGTGTTCGGCAACCCTATTTTGCTAAGAGGAGTATAGGCACATGAGGTCTGGTGAATAATATCCTGAGAAGACATATACGTAGTAAAGGGAGAAGATAGTTATTCCCTAGCATTATCACTATGCAAAATCTTAATAGAAACACCAAATTGATTGCGAATCTTAGCACAAAAATTTTGAAAGATAGAAAAAAACTTAGAATGAGTTTCATTAAAAATACCGAAGTATAATGAGAATAGTCATCTATAAAAGTAATAAAATAATAGAAACCCAAAGTTGAACTAACATGACTAGGACCTCAGATGTCTATGTGAACAATATCAAACATTGAGATGGCCCTATTATTGACTCGCTTGGGAAATGAAGCTCTAGTTTGTTTTCCAAGTTGACATGAATCAAAATTAAAAGAAAATGATGTAGACATACTAGGTGCTAATTTCTAAAATTTGGCAAGACTTGGATGACCAAGGTGGCTATGAAGAATGTTGGTAGATATAGCGGAGGTGAAGGCAACTGGCAGATTTGGATCGGAGAGGTGGTACAATCCATGTGATTCATGTCTTGTTCCAATCGTCTGACTTGTGTTCCGATCCTACACCACAATAAAGTCGGCAAAAAAGGTGACATAACAGTTATGATATTTGGTTAACTTACTAATAGAAATCAGATTATATGGACATTCAAGGGCAAATAAGATTGAGTTTAAAGAAATGGAAGGAAGTGGTTAAGCTTCTCCTATCCCTTTGACCATAGTCTGTGAACCATTAGCAAGAGTAATTTTTTATAAAGTGGGAGAAGAGGTAATTTGAGATAAAAGATTTTTATTACCAAAAATGTGGTCAGATGCTCCGGAATCCAAAATCCATGGGCCAGTAAAGGAGGTCCAGCTTAGATAGGCAATGGAATTACTAGTTTGGGAGGCGCCAGATGAGGATGATTGTTGCTTGACAGCTTGATATTGAAGATACTCATTGTAATCAGCCCCAGACAATCTAATAGAGTTGGGTTGTTGGTCTTTAGCATCGAGTAAGGGAATGAGTCCATCTCTAGTTGCTTGAGCCACATGAGCGGTGGATCGATTAGAAGATTGACGTGGTGGCCTCCCATGCAAATCCTAACAAGTGTCTCGGTTGTGGCCGTTCTTGCCACAATAGGTGCAATGTGGTCTAGATCCCTTTCTTTTTCCCTTTCCAGAACCATTCTGCGCTTGCTGATTTCCTGCTTGAACAGCTAATACAGATGTCTCAACCTCATTAGTATCGCCTAGGTTTAAAGAAAGACGCAGTAATCAAGCAGATACATCTACCAAAGATGGTATGGTAGGGCCAACTAAAATTTGATCTCGAACAGACCAAGGTCAGATTGTAGTTTGATTAAGGCTAGGACCATAAAGAATTTGTCACGTTGTCTCTCTTGTTTAGTGGTACTATCAGATACTGGCATAAGGGAATCAAATTGATCTTTTAAAGTCTCTATCTACCCTAAATAACTCTCTATGTCTTGATTATTTTGTTGAAGGTGGACAATATCATAAACAACTCTATATATTCTTTGCACATCATTCGTATACAAAGTTTTGGCTTTGGTCCAGACCTTACATCAAGTTTTACAAGATTGAAACAAATTAAGCAATTTAGGGTCTAAAGAGTGCCAAAGGAGACTACATAACTGAGCATCAACTTTAACCCAACTAGCCCTCTCAGTAGTAGAAATATTAGTGGATGTTTTACTTAAGTGATCATCATAACCCTACCCCATAAACCATAAGTCTATTGAAGCAGCCCATGATGCATAATTACTACTGCTCTGAAGCTTGACTGTAGTACTTGTTGGAGAATTAGAAATAGAAGAGAAGAATGGTTTGATATCACTTGATTTTGATGCTTCTACCATTGTAATCAAGAGAACTGAGACATAAATCCAAAATAATAGAAACACCCTCTGTCAGAGTTGAACCACCAACAAGAAGGAAGAACTACAGGAAACTGATTGCTTGAGAAGAACTAGAAGATGTCGACGAACCAGGAGAATCGAGAAGTAAACTCCTCAAAAGCAAAGAGGAGCGCCTCCTTTAAAGATATGTTTTAGGGTTTCTGAAATAGATGGATTTAGAAGAAGAAGAAGGCCAAGAACCAACCTAGCTCTGATACCATGGAACAACAATGTTTGTGAAATATGTTGCTTGATTATTTCCCCAAGCAAGATGGGAATTGGCAATGTACAAGTTACATGAATTAGGAAAGAGTTGATCCTAAATAATCAAGAATATGCACACAATATTAGTCTACCATATTTACACAAATCAATATACTATCTCTATTTTCCAAATATATCTAAACAGTCAATCTAGGAAATAATATCTCTATTTTCCTAATATATTTTAACAATAAGTAATCAGTTTATGTAAACTTTATATCTTCTCTTCTTCGTCTTCTTCTTTTCCTAGAGGTGGGGGGTTGCATAAGAACTTGCAATGTGGCAATAGGTTACTTTTTTTTTTTTTTTCCTTCTTTAAAGTGTTAATACTATTATTTTAATTTGAAATTTTTGTAGATCTACTTGAAGTTTGACCAGTCTTCTAGAGATCCAGCCCGTGTTCAACTTTTCTATGAACGTTCTATTACCGAGTTTCTCATATCAAGTGATTTGTGGCTTGATTATACTCACCATTGGGATAAAACCTTGAAGGTTTCACTCATATTTTCTCTTTTCAATTCTTTATGTTTCAAGTATTTGTAATTTTAGCAATTAATCATCTCTTTTTCCCTTCAAGTAGGAAATATTGTACGGGATGTTCATTCCAGGGCTAGGAAAAATTGTCCTTGGGTTGGTGATCTTTGGGTTCGATCTCTGCTCACTCTGGAATGTTGCTGTGTGCCTGAGAAAGAGATATCTACTGTAAGTTTCATTTGTTACCCTTCATCTGTTGCAAATTATGAGAGATTGTTATAAGTAGCTTAAGAACAATGAAGTTTCACAAACTTTAGTGTTGGAATTTCATTCTACTCCTTTTATAGATATAGAGCTTTACTCTTGTCGTTTAAAAAAAATTTCATATCATATTCAGGTCTTTGAGAAGTCCCTTCTATGGACTTTTTCGACCATTGAGGAGGTAAAGATATTCTTTTCTCTAATTTGCAGGCTTGACTTACTGCTTTTTGTAACTTGTTATTGTTTCATCTACATTTTATGCATTAAAAATCTTTGTTAATTGGGCCCTCTTTGTTTCAGTACCTAATCTTATTCCTCACTCAAGTGGATGGTTTGAGATGAAGAATCCTTTTGCCTGGAGTAGAAGAGGATGAACTAAATTTTCCATTGATAAGGGAAACCTTTTAGGTTTACATATGTATACTTTTCATTTTTCCCTGTTAAAATTGTTTTTACTCGATGTCAAGAACTTGAAGCTTCTCAAGACATTTGTAGATGCTCTATTCATGATGAATTTTGGATGAAGAAAATGTGGACCTTGTAGCTAGTCTACTCTTTCAAGGTCCAGGCATAGATCTCTTACAAATGTGTATCAAGTGCTTCTACCCTTAGACTTCGAAGAAAAGTCTATTAATTTACTTCATTTAGTGTGATGTTATAGTACCATTATGACCACTTTATGTAGAAATTACAGTGCATAAGTTTTGGTACTCCAAGATGACTTTTGCTAATTGCTAGATTGTTACCTTTGTTAATTGTTTTGCTGTGGAATAGTGTCCTTTGCTAAAAAATTTCTCATTCAGCATGGGAGTTGCATGCACGGAAGATATCTTTATGGATCTGTGAATTTATAAAATTTGCATGTCATATTCAACTAGTACATCGTTGTTGTATAATTGTTGTCTTTAATAGTTGTGTTTATAAACAATTAGCCTGATATCTCTTTAGAGTACCATCGAAATTGCAGGCTCTGTATGATTGGATGTATTATATATACTTCAATACTTAACTGTGCATTTTCTTCCTTTTAGCACGCATCAGATTACTTATCTTAGCAGATGAAGAATACAGATGGTTTGCTGCATTTGTATGCTTATTGGGCTTGTTTGGAGCTAAATTTAGTTGCAGCTTTAGGTGTTTGGGAGAGCCTGGTTAAGATCTGGTTTGGCCCATTCATCATTTTCTCTTTCTTATCCTGTATAGTTCAATATGGTTGATTTATGATTCATCTTTTTATTTTTTCCATATAACTTGCTTTTTGTCTGTGCAGTGAGTCAATGTTGGAAGCCTGCCAAGGTTATATAGCTATGGAAATTGATTTGGGACATCTAAACGAAGCTAGGTCCATCTCCAGGAGATGTTATAGTAAAAGATTTAGTGGGACAGCTTCAGAGGTATAATTCTTTTACATTACTTGCTTTCAATTATACTAGATTGATTTATGGACAAAATTTGAATTTGAATGTTTCTAAACTGGTTTTTTCCTAATTTTTCTTTTTTTTGAAAATTGTTGCTTTTAGTAGTATACGATGCAGCTTTATTTAATCAATTGATATTTGTCATCTGCAATGCAAACATTTCTTTCTTTATTCTCTTTTTGCTGCTGATGGAAGTTGAAACTAGACAAATAGCTTAAGTCAAGGTTGTTAAAATGTTGTTTATCAAGTAGGGCAATTTATAGAGATCTTTTGAACTCTTAATATAGAATCATGCTCTTCAGTTGAGAATATATTTGCAGAGTAGCCTTGCAATAGGTCAACCTGTTACTTGGGCACCAGAATCATAATTGTTTAATATGTCATTTTGAATAATTTTTCCAAATCATACATAAATGGTATATGACAGTATCTCTGGGGGTCATGCTAGTTGAAAATCCATGACGTTTATTTTTTTTTAACTTTAAACTTTGGAGTTATTGATACTCAGATGAAATTATGGCATATATGAAGCAATCACATTTAAACCATAAGTAGTGGAGTAGTTTTTGAAACACAATAGGCTGATATAAGAGTAGACGAGGACACCTTAGCTTTCCTTATTTACTAAAAATGTGCCCATTGTTATTCAGAAATAAAAGTTTATTTTCTTTTAAGTGTGAAACTTGTCAACTTGCAAAATACACCAAGTCTATCTATCTAGCTCATAAATATAAGAGTTCTAGGGTTTTTTAATAATTCATAGTGATATTTGGGGCCCATCTAGAGTTACAAATATTTTAGGGTCTAAGTGGTTCATCAGTTTATTGATGATCACACTAGAGTATGTTAGGTATACTTGATGAAAAACAAGTTTGAAGTAGGTTAATTGTTCAAAAACTTTCATTCAATGGTTGAAACTTGGTTTCAAGAAAAAATCTAAGTTTTAAGGACTGACAATGGTAAGGAATATTTTCACTCTATCCTAGGAAACTACCTGTTACATCACGGGATTGTACATCAACGCTCTTGTGTTAATACCCCTCAACAAAATGGGATAGTTGAAAGAAAAAATAGGCACCTATTAGAGGTTGCTAGAGTCTTAATGTTTTCCATGAATATACCTCAATATTTTTGGAGTCATGCGATTTTAACATCTGCATATTTGATAAATAGATTACCTACTAGAATTCTTGATTTTCATACGCCTCTTGGGACTTTGCTAAAGATCTTTCCTAGTTGTAGGATCCTAAATACTGTACCCTTAAAGGTGTTTGGATGTACTGCTTTTGTACATGTTATGTCTCCTAATAGAGGAAAGCTAGACTTTAGGGCCATTAAATGTTTCTTGCTTGGATATTCTCCCACACAGAAAGACTATTAGTGTTATTGTCCTGTAAAGAGAAAATTATATGTCTCTAGTGATGTTACATTTTTTGAGTCACATACATTCTTTCCCATTTCCCTTCAGGAGAGAATTTAAGAGATTGTAAAGGTCATTCGTGGTAAGTAGTGTTACCCTTACAACCACACTTGAGTCAGTCTCAGTAGTCTCCTAGTCCAAGTCAAAGTTCAAAGTCACCTAGTTTCCTATAGGTCAGCCTAGTCCTATAAGAATGAGTCAGTCTCCTAGTTAGCCTAATTCAGGTTAGGTTCTTATAGGTCAGCCTTGTCCCATAAGCATGAGTCAATCTCGTAATCAGCCTACCAATTTATGTCCTACTCTAACTATATAGCCCACTCTTGGTAAACCAAACTCTCAGGAAAGATTGAAACTAGGGGGAAGTCTGGAGAGATTAAATCAGTCAGGTGTCCAATGTTATTCTCGAAGAACTGTAACGCCCCACTTGAGGTACGTTGCTAATGTTTCTTATGTCGCTCTTATTTGAGTCGGTTTTTATGAATAGTGGTTGGTTGGTCTTTGGTTGTGTTGATATGTTGAGTTTTTGCCTTGAATTGAATCAAAATTAGAAGGTTTTTGCTGTTACAGGGCTTGTCGCGGCGAAGAGGTGTTAAAGCCACGGGAGAAGCTGCTGGACAGTTTCGCCGCGGCGAAGGAAGCTTCTTCGCCGCGGCGACGTGCCGGTTGAAAAGTTTATTGAGTTTTAGATATTTTTTTCCCTTGGGTACTATTTGACCATTTTACCCCTAATTAGCAGGAAAAGTGGGGAGTAAAATGTAAGGAAATTTCATGGAGAATATGTTAGTATGGGGGTGTGTTTATAAGGAATCAAAGGATATGATGGAATTTTCAAGAAAGAGCAAGGGCAAAATGGGAAGAATGAGTTTGTTAGGAGATATTTAAGGGGGTTTAGTCTTTGAGAACTTTTCATTTTCCCATTCCACCGCCTCCTCTATTCTCCAAATTTCTCTCAAATTCCTTCAATCTTCCAAGGATTTCCAAGAGCTTTTTGAGTAACTTTTAGTAGGGTTTTAATCTAAAGCATCCTAAGGTAAGGATTCTGCGTAGATGAGAGTTTTATTATTGTTTTGATTAGAGTCTCATTGTTGTTGGTTAAAGTTGTAGAGAGAAGGCTAGCTCCCAAAGGAAAGGAGAAGTGTTAAAGAAGTATTTCCTCATAAGGTAAGTAAATTCAACCTAAGTTGAGATTTAAGAACTCTTTTGAGTAGAGTTATATATATTTATATGGTATTCATTAGGTTGTGAATTGAGATGAATGATTAGTAGTTATGAATGAGTAATACACATAAATTGAGTTATGAGAAGTGTTTTATTTGCTTGATGTTGGGTTGAGTTTGATTGAAGTTGGAGGAAGTTTTGAGCAAGCTTATGGAAGTGTCTTTTCTTTTGACAGGAAAAAAGAGTTTATGAGGGAGTTTCCTCCCATTTGGATGATTAAAGAAAAGAGAAAAGTTAGAGTTAAAGTAGAGTTTTATATGCACAGAGTTGTATGATGAAATGTTCAAGAGAAGCATAAGTAAGAGTAGAAAGCCTTAATTGTTGCTACATGTCATAGTTGCATTTAAATGATTAAGAGTATGAGTCATTTATGTGCATTAACTATGCCTTATTTATGGACGAAAAAGAGAGTAGAGAAAGAGTAGAGACTTTTGAGTTTAGACTACTTTAAGAGTAAGAGAAAGAGAGAATGAGTGCTATAGAGTAAAAGCTAGAGTAGTGCTAAACAAGAGAATAGAGTGGTTGTGCGATGGGGAACCTGTGAGTAAGAGTAGAGTATTCCCGCATGTACGCTGCATTGAGAGAGCGGCATAAGTATCAGAGAGAGAAGTGGTGTAGCCCGTAGAGTACATGCGGATGAGGGTTATACCCGAGTTTACCCTAGAGATTCTATGCACTACAGGCCAAAGGTTCGAACCATGCATAACCAAGTCCGATCGGCTAGAATGAGTAGAAGTCACAAGGAGTGGGAGCGAGTCCCAGCCGTGCCTCTGGTCAGATGGGGCCGTGACTTACTGAAAGAGAGTTAGTAGAAAAGAGTTATGAGAAAAAGAAACAGAGAGTTGTAGAAGAGAAAGAGTCAATAAAAATGGTAGGGAAAGAATTAGAAAGAGAGTTACGGGGATATTTGAGTAGAGGGGTACTTACTGAGCATTGTTTTGTGCTCATCCCGTTGTTCCCTATGTTTTTGCAGGTTCTAGATGAGGACACAGTCGGATGGACATCGGCACACGAAGAGAAATGGCTACACTATCCACCCTATTTTGATAGTTTTGCATATGATACAAATCTTTTATATATATGTATAAAGAATACATATGTTTAATAAAAGAAAATTTTGGGCCCAACTTTTCATGTTATTTTACATGTACTTTTACTATGCATATTTTTATGAGAAAGGAGTCGTTACAAGAACTGACTATCAAAATGGAAGGAAACCTAAAGATCTGCATCAGTAATCATCCCAACTGGAAGAAACCAGTGATTCACAGTCATAAAGTAAGGAAGAACTATCTTCTGATGATCTAAATCAGGGCTTGATGATTTACATTTACCTATTGCACTAAGAAAGGGTGTTATATCCTGTATGTTGCATCCTATTGCTAAGTATGTGGCATAATGTAAGTTGGCAGATGATTTTTTGGCATTCACCACTAATCTCTCAACTGTGAAGGTTCTAGCATCGGTACATGAGGCATTAGGGGATGAAAACTGGAGGAAGACTGTGATAAAGGAGATGGAGGCTCTTGAGAAAAAATAAGACTTGGGAGTTGGTGAGTTTACCTAGAGGGAAAACAAGTATGAGCTACAAGTGGGTGTTTACTATTAAGTATAAGGCAGATGGAACAGTTGAAAGGTATAGGCAAGGCTGGCGGCAAGGGGATTTACGCAAACCTATGGAGTAGACTATGAGTTGACCTTTGCTTCGATGCCTAAGTTGAATACTATCAAGATGCTCGTCTCTTGCAACAAATCTAGACTGGCCTCTCCAACAACTAGATGTGAAAAAATGTGTTTTTGAATGGTGAACTTGCAAAAGAGGTATACATGGAAATGCCACCAGGGTTTGAAAGAAGTGGAAAGGACGAAAAAGTGTGCAAATATAAGAAATCATTATATGGCCTAAAACAGTCTCCACAGGCCTGGTTTGAAAAATTCACAACTGATCATACATTATTCCTTAAAACCTTTGTAAGTAAGATTACTATGAGGTTGAAATCTTGGAAGAGCTTGAAATCAAAACTACGGAGCCTATGAGGTTTTAATATGACAACAAGCTTGTGATTGGGATAGCACACAATCCAGTGCATCATGATAGGACCAAGCACATTGAAATAGATAGACATTTCATCAAAAAGAAAATAGAAAATAAGCTGTTATGTGTTACCTACTTGCCTACAAGTCAGCAGACAACATATATTCTTACAAAAGGATTGCCTAGACAGTTGTTTGTTAATCTAGTTTCCAAGCTAGGAATGATAAATATCTATTCACTAGCTTGAGGGGGAGTGTAGGATTTCTAGATTAGAATATGATCAATTTAAGAGTTATCTAAGTCTTATCTAGTTTAAGAGATTGAAATAAAAAGATTATCAAGATTTGTTTTCTACTGATTTCATGTTTAAATCTCTATATGAGATTTGGGCCAGTTTGGTTTGTAATTCAAAAATAATGTTGAAAAATAAGTTACAATTAAAAATTTTAAAGTTTTATCTCTAAATTTTAAATATATGAAAACATATTTTGTATTTTAAATCTCTTTATGAGATTTGGGCCAGTTTGGTTTGTGATTCAAAAATAATTTTAAAAAACTAAGTTACAATTAAAAATTTTAAAAGCTTTATCTCAATATTTTGAAAATATTTCTGGTATTAAAAATTGTTTTGAAGTTAAAAACTATATAAAGACTGAGAAATGATATTTTTCTTGTTTTCTAATTTTACACTAATTTTTAGGATTATATGCAAAAACATTGTTTTGAAATCATTTCAACTTATTTTAATAAAAACGTATTTTCGTAAAATTCCTTATATTCCTTGTTTTCGAAAATTAAATACTATTTAAATTTTATAACAAATAGGCTCTTATTTAGATTATAAACTTTTATATGTATTTATGTTATATTTATGGTTGTGATTGTGGCTGTTCAGCGCACGAGATTGTGTTAAATTTTAAGTATGGTTGTTGAACGCTTAACTATCAATTTAAGCTTTTAAATCAAGTTGTTACATAACATTGTTAAAGATGTTACTGAATTATGATACATCTGCTTGGTATTTATTAAATGTATGCAATCCATGCTATTTTAACTCAATGCATAAAGATGCTTGTCTTTGTTCCCTTTCTCAAGTTACACCCCGCTTGGAAGAGCTGCAATTATTTATGTTACAGCAGGAAGCCAAATCTGTTCCTGAACTAATAAATCAGAAAGAGAAGTCACATAAGAAAAGTGTTAATGGAAAGAGAAAAACAGATTCGAACATGACTAACAAACAGTCTCCAGCTAAGTGGCAGAAAAGTATTGCCCAAAACCCAAACAAAGTGCATGGGAAAGGAAAGGGACGAGCATAGAACTTAGCTGAAGAAAACAAAGTAGAAGAAGCAAAACCCAAGTTTGAAGAGCATCCAAATGACCAGCACATCAAAGACTCCACCACTGGAAGAGCCAAAGTATACACTGACAAGTGTAATGCATTTTTATGAAACGTTAACATCAGGGCAAGTAGAGATTCTCTCACACTTTAGAGAGAGATTGCTTTTTATTCTTTTTTGACACTGGACAGGCAAATACAGAGAGATAATTCTAATGGTTTCAAATTTTTTTCAAGCAACTTCTGAAGATCTGAAAAAATTCTTTAACGATGTTGGTGGGGTTGGATCTGTTTGAATTCTACAAGACAAGTTCACCAGAAAGTCAAGGGCGTGACTCTCTTTCTCTCATTCATAATTTGTCAATGATCTTTGTCCTTTATGCATCAAATGAAAATGGGGAAGCTATCCACTGGACGTTCCATGTGTAACTCAGTCTTATAGTCAAATCCTTGTTTAACTTTGCCTAACCCTTTAAACTTTAACATATGTATGCATAATGTGGATTGCACCACAGAAATTAGCCCTAAGAAACTAATTTTAATGAGGCTGGGAGATTAGTATGGCCGATGCTTCAGAGAGATAGAAACTGCTAATTGCAGTCCATTCTCTTTGATCAAATTTCTCAAGGGTGCTCACTTAAACTTCAATTTGATTTCTTCCTTGCATGTAGTCAATAAATCATTTAGTTCTTACGCTTTTGGTTTTAAGATGGATGTCCTTTCTAGAGACAATTATGCAGTCTCAAATAAACCTGCCGAAGCGTTGAACTCCATAATTATGTTAAAATTGCTTAATTTTCTAAGTATAATGAGTCTAACTGTCTAAGAGCATATTTTTTCATTTTGCTAGCGAGTGATATTCTTAGGAGACTCAACCATAGTCCCATACAGATTTACCCATATTCCAGTTTGCCTTTAAACTGTAGAGCATCTGTATGGGTCTGTTGCATACTAATTTATAATATCCTCTGATCGATTTTTGAAGGGCCTCACATATGTGGATTTTGCCTATGATGCACACCTTGCTGCAACTGTAGATAAAAAAAAAAAAAAAAATCTTAGGAAGAGGATATGTAACAATTGCTATAAACTAGTAAAATGCTTGCATAACAATAATAGAAAATGGGCCCAAAACTTTTCTTTTTATTATATGTGCTAAGTCTTTTATACACAAAGAGTATTATTTTACAAAATGCCATTTAAAAGAGAAAAACAGGGGAAATAGTGTAGCTATTGCTCCTCGCTTGCCGACGCCCCTCCAACTGCATCATCACCTAGATCCTGCATCCACAAAGGCAAATGACGGGGTGAGCACAAAATAATGCTCAGTAAGTAAACTCTCTATCTGTCTATCCCTGTAACTTTTTTTTGTAATTCCTTCCTCACACTTTCTTTCTATGGTTTTCTACTAACGTTATGGCCTCATCTTACCGGAGGTGGTGTTCACACAACACCATCTCACTCTTCATGACTGTCGGGTGGAGTTCACATAGCACCAACCCGCTCTTAGTGACTACCGAGTGAGGATCACAAAGCATCTATCCAGTTTTCATAACTATCAGGTGGAGACCATAAAGCACCTACCGTTTCTCATGACTTTTGGGTGACGACCACAAAGCACAACCCGTTTCTAATAACTATCGGGTGACGATCACAAAGCATCAACCCGTTTCTANCTGAAGGCCACCAGCATATGTAGCGACCTCTCTGCCTGAGCCCCCATGAGGCTTGCTCACCTTTTTCTTCCCCGAGCCATTGTGCTGCTCGGGTGCTTTACCTTTTCCTGAGCCTCTAGTTGGCTCGGGCGTCTTCTTCGCTAGCCCTTTAAGGGGCCTAGTAGCACTCTTCTCACCAACCGCTTGGGAAGCAATCGCGGACTTCTTCACGCAGCGATCAATTTGTGTGGGAAATAAACGCGAGCAAGCAACAACTTGCCTTTTTCCAAGAGCGCCAAAAATTTGGCCTCGCCCTTGCAAAAGTTGTACGCCTTTAGGTGAGGAAGCGTAAGAAGCTCATGGATGTTGTGCGAGCTATTAGGAAGATCGCTGAAACGTTGCAGCCTCTGCAAGCTCACCTCAGGGAGATAGTTCTACTCGACATATGAAAACAAAGTTAGTTAAATAATAAAGCTAAGTTCAAAATTCATCCTCACATACATGAGTGACCAAGGCCTTACTCGCTTTCGGAGTGAAGACACTGCTCGTCGTGGCTTCGTAAAAGAAGAATTGGGAGTCCTAGTGCGGGACTTTCTTCGAGACATCAATCAGCCCGTTGAAACTTACCTTCCTTGCCTTGGAAAGGTATTACATTTGGCCTTGCCCTTTTTTAAGCCTGTACAAGTGCACAAGCTCTTCGACGGACGGCTCACCTAGCTCGGCAATCATGTACGCGATGTATACAGGTCGTCAATTAGAAAGGGGCAATGTCAAACCTCTTCAACACTTTGTCGATGAAGGGGTGCAGGGGAATGGATATCCCACACTTGAGGAGAATCTCGAAAGTTGCCACCCATCGAGCTAGAGGATTCTTCCGAGAGTGTTCCCCCGGGGCCATCAGATTGAGCTGCGATGCATAGGCTGCCCTGATGTGCTCAAGATCCCTGAGGGTGATCGAGGATTGGGGCTCTTTTCGCAGCCTATGAAATGGAGATGGTGGGGATTGAGCCAATTAGATTGAAGCATGGTCAGACAAGCCCGCAGCGTCAGGGTCCAAGCTTCTAGCAACGAACTCTTCAGATATCTCGGGGGACACGTCCCCCAATATTATCNTAAGGTTCACTACTCATACTCAAACCTCTACTAGGTATTTCATCAAACAACTCAAGTGCATAACAAGACTCTACTATAACAATAATTCTATGTCTTTCTCTAACCATCCAAAATGGGAGAAAACTCCCTCACATAGCCATAAATCCTATCATAGAATAACACTTCTAAAAAGGATTTCTCAAAATCCTTCAATTCAATCTCAAACTACATTCCCAACCCACATCTCACTTCTCATACTCAAAGTGTATGAACAACCATAAAGCAATAATTATCTCCATTTAAATCTTAATAACATAACATATCACATTTATATACATACACACATAATTGCAATTAACTCTCTATTCAAGAAAGTTCTCAAATATCTACTTGGATTGGGGTTTACTTACCCTGTGATGGAGAGATCTCACTAGCTCTTCATTTCTCTTGGTTTGCTTGATTTTTCTCTACCTTTTAAACAATTACACAATTCAACCAAAAGACCTCAATAATCAAATATACATAAAATCTCACAAAACTTCACATCCAAAGCAAGAATCCTTACCTTAGAATGCCTTAGATTGATCTTCTACCCCAAATCACTCCAAAAGCCCTCTAAAAAATCCTTGAACAATTAGAAGAGAAATTGAGAGGAAGTAAAAAGGAGAGTGGCGGTGGAGAAAAAGAATGAAGGGTTTTGCATTGACTTAATTCCTTTTAATACAATTTATGCACAAGCATTCCCATTTTGCCCTTACTCTTCCTTAGGAATTCCATCTATACCCTTTGATTCATTACAAACACATCCCCATATTAACATATTCTCCAAGCAAAATCCTTACATTTTACTCCCCACTTTTCCTACTAATTAGGGGTAGAATGGTCAAATTGCCCTTAGGGAAGAAAATATCTAAAACTTAACCAACATTTTGGTCGGCTCGTCGCCGCGGCGAAACTGTCCAGCAGCTTCCCCAGCTTCAACACCTCTTCGCCGCGGTGAAGATTCTTCTTCGCCCCGGCGAAGCCTGGAACACTAAACTTCTTCTATTTTCAACCAATTTCAAGGCAAGTATTCAACATACCACTCAAACAAAGGCCAACCAAACAAATAATACTAATAAACCGACTCAAATAAGAACAAAAGGAGAAACATTGGCTATGTACCTCAAGTGGGGCATTACAGGATAAGCATTGCAAGATCAAATCCGAAGCAAAAGATAAAGGATTATGCTGGTCATGGGGCCTTTAGAGAACATGGTAGGCTAAGTGGAATTATGTTTTATCTTTGTTATTACTTGTGTGTGTTTGTTTTTGTGCAATGCGCTCCATAGAAATTTGCATGTTTGTGTTTCCCACTTCTACCTTTTATTTTCTTACTCCTTTGGGTTAGATGGCAGTGCAAAGTAGTAATCAGACTTTCAGGAATTCTAGAGTGCCACACTCTGCTGCTAATGATGCGTTGTAACTACAACATGCATAAATAGCAAGTGCACTAGTCGCACAAAGTAATAAAGTGATGAGTGAGTATCGTTCCCACGAGGACTGGTTGCTAAGCACTAAGTTTCCTACTGTTTTCAAGTTGGAGCAATCAAGTTTGTTTGGATTAATGGGAGAAAATTAAACTTAAAACTAAAACAAAAACAAAATTTCTAAATATTCAAAGCTAAATTATGAAAGCAAGATTAAAAACATGGTAATATCAATTTAAAACAAACGGGTAGGGTTTTGACTTCATTTGGACTCTATGGATTAAACCTACAGATTATGCTATTTCCACATTCACATGCATTGATTGTAAATCGAATTCTCTAAATTGTAAACATACCTTCTCAGGCTATGTTTTCCTACTTTTCCCTATTAAACTTCCGCACCCAACAAATTGAAGATTAATAGTTCTAAGCTCATTAAGCACCTAGAATCCTAGATTGATTTCATTGATTCTTAAATCTATCTCTAGCATTTAATACTACAATGGTGATTACCCAAGAAGCTTAACATGACTCATTTCTCAATCTCATCATGTTCTTCAATTAAAAACAATAAATCCAGAATAATAACACAATCTTTGCACTAGCATATGAAAATAATAAAAATCAATTGCTCAATCCATGAGAATCCGAACTACATCAAAACCCTAACCCAAAATGGGTTAGTTCATAGCTAAATCAATACAATAAGCAGGAAAAACAATAAACACAAAGTTCAACATAATAAAAAATGAGAGAAAAGACAAGAGATCTCCCCCAGTTGAAGAATCCACCAGATTCAATCCCAAATCTTCTCACTTTTCTACACAAAATCGTCAAATCTCAAACTAAGAAGATGAAAAAGCTGTTCTAGACTAAAAAAAACACGACCTCTCTCAAAATGGTAAAGTTTCCCTTTTATACCTCACCCAAAAACCTAAAACTTACCCTAAAATGAAACTGTGCGTTTTAGTAAAACTGGGATTTGTAGACTTCGCCACGGCGAAGAAGAAACCTCTCCGCGGCGACGAAGTGAAATGGATTCTCGTACGTGACTCATTTCGCCACGGCGAACCTCCCTGAAGAATTCTAAAATTACAGAATTGCCCTTCGCTTGCTTCTTTGCTTGAATCTCCGATCTTCGATGCTCTCCCATGGGAACAAGCTTCATAGTGCTTCACTCTGCTTCAAAACTCTCCCAAATTCTGAGATCTGCTTACTTCTAAGTCCAAAAACTCCAATTCGCTCATTATTTGCTCAAAATGTTCATTTTAGCCTGAAACACAAAATGTAAAGAATTAAGTAACAATTCAGGCATAAAAGAACTAAGAAGTATCTAAAATCCGGCCTAAATAAAATAGTATAATCTTTGGATTATCAAATACCCCCAAACTAAAGACATGCTCGTCCCCGAGCATTAGGTACAAAACAAAATGAAAGAAAAATAACAAACGCCCAAATAAATGCAAAACAGTAAAATTAACAAAAAATTAAAAAGAAAAACATAAGACTCAACTCAACACCCGAACTGCCTAGAATTTATACAAGTCTCAAAGGTTGTTGCAAAATTATTACTAGAAAAATGTTTAACACTCCAAGAAGTTATAAGTTACATCGACTATCTTTCTCTATTGGTCCCCCGAGTAGGTGATCCCCACTTCAATCCACCATCCGACTTCCCGGATTATTTTATGCAGAAATGTAAAGTTTATCAAGTGGCGGTAGACTCCATAAGCCTAAATATCAAACTACTCTCGACTAATGAGGATTAGACATCACTAAGAATCAAAAGGTCTTTGTAGGCTTATAACGTTAGGCTCGGGTAGTGGGCTCCAAAGGAAAGAAAAAGATAAACAAACAAAAGAACTTGGTTTCCTTAAAGCAAACACTAAGACTTACTCCCACTCCCACTTCTTTTCTTAACCATTACTCAAAATGCCAACCATTTAACAACCTTCAACCATGAACAATTCTTATTGCTGCTATTGTAATGCAATTCTCAAACTAAATTTATTTAATTTTTTTTTTTTTTTTACACATCAATTTAGGTTAAAAACCTCTCTTCTTCTTCTTGCCCACCCTACAACCCCCAAACTATTCTTTTAGTTAATTCACACAACTCTTCAAGTTCCTTGTGTTTGCCTTAGGTCCAAAATTCTCCTAAAGGGTATGATTATGTGTTTAGGGTAGTTGGATTGGAAAATTTTCGGTTTGCAAGAAAATACAAAGCAATGATAATCTCATAAGGCTCAAATGGGTGACTAGGGAACAATTCATTCGTGGGTTGGCTGGAAAGGCTCAAACGTTTCGAAAAATGCCTAAATCATTTCCTCAACAATGTCTATTCCTAGAATTTCGCCTCAAGCATTTCTCCACTAGGTTCTAGGATCCACCAACATTATCAAACTTTACCTAACCACATAAAATGAATCTAAGCATGCCAAAATAAATGAAAATGGTGGCTGAACCACTCAACAAACCTCAATCAAAATCCAATCAATAAACAAAAACTTGAAGCAATGCTTAACATTTTTCAATAATAAAATCCCAACAACCCTAATCTCATCATTGATTTATACAATTCATCATTGGCATACACAACAAAACATAGAAGTAAAATAAAATAAAAAGTTCAAAAATTCCTCAAATTTTTCCTACCCCCAACAAAGATGACATTGTCCCAATGTCACATTATGCCAAATTAGGAATAGAAAAAAAACAAATTGATAAGGTACGAGTAGTTCCCTGATTTAATCTGTGAAGTTAAAGTTTCGCTCAACAGTGTGCACACCCAGTCTTTGACTTTTTCATCACCAAATCTGTAAAACAATTGAAAACTGTGGTGTCCACTATGTTAGAAAAAATCACGGACTAATATGGAAATATTACAACCCTAATCTCGTCTTTTCAACTAAAAAGTTCAGCAAAAATTTAAACTAAACGAAAACAATCCAAAACAAAACACAAACAAATCAAATCAGTTCAAAGTTCCATAATACCCAACAATAAACCAAAATAAACAAACAAAAACAAAATACAAAATACAAAACAGGTGCTCCGGTTCATTTGTCGGCCTCCTCGTCTCCCTCGACATCATCCTCTTCTGATTCGGAGCCCATCCACTCATCTGAATCCCAGTCAGCCCATTGGAATGTCGCAGTATCAATATTGAGCTTGTCGAAGCACTTTCTGCATGTCAAACATATCTAGGTCTGCTCTGCCACCATTCCTACGTTTTGTCATACGTCTTATCTGACCCACTATCTGTTGCACCATCTCCTTCATAGTGGCTGTGGAACTGGATGATGTGGCAGCTCCTTGTGTGGTTCGCTATGTTTGTCCCGACACTAGGTTGCTCATCGTTTATACATTCAAGGTGCTTGTGATAGTAGTCTGAGTCGAGGATTAGGGCAGCATGGATAAGTGGCTCATCATCACGTACCTCGATTCCTACTTTAGTGCACAAAGCTATAATGAGATGTGGGAACGGGTAACTTCCTCGCCCTGGTTTGGCTGCATGCTTAATGTTGGTCAGGATAATCTGTCCCACATCCTATTCTTTTCCCGTGGCAATAGAATAGAGTAGTATGCCTTCTCATGCGTCCACCATGCTATTGCGTCTCCGGCATCATCCTCGCACAAATAAATACTGCCACAACCGAGCCACTGGGGTCAAGTTAGTTCCCTTGATGCACTTTTTAACCCTTTTTGAAACCTCCCAAGTGGTGTCTTTTTTGCTATAGCCTGAGGATTACCTCATCTCTTTTCTGTGTATTCCTGAATTCCTCATACTCATCCGGTAAATGTTAGGCAATTTATAAATTCATGATGATCTTCGCAGTCAATGCCACATCATTACCCTCACAACACAGTATCAGATGCACAATCCGGGATTGGCATAAAATTCTCGCACTAGCGGCTCTACCACGCTTGTGCATGTGCACTCATAAAAAGTCCCCAATGTCTCCATTGACTCCAATCCATGCCTGGCTCATGGTTAATCCACACTTAGGGATAAATCCTTTCTTTCCTTTGGGCTGCCCCTTCATAGTGTTTTCAGGCCTCATCACTCCAAATCATTGTCCACTTTCTTTCCCTTTCCTTTCCCCGGGACAACACTTTGAGCGGCATTTTTCTAAACTGTTAATCAAATCACAATTCAACTTAACTCAACTCAACTCACCCTATGAGAAACACAATCAACCCTGCAGTAAAACAACACTTCCAAAAATTTGCACTTAACCCCAAACTACAATTTTTCCAAACTTAACCAAATGCTCCAAAAATTAAAATCCACACTCCCATATTACAATATTCAAAATCACACTTCCCCCACCTCAAATCCAGCACAATATCACCAAAATTCACACATTCAACCACAATCAAAATTTTCAAATCCACAAATCTAAACTCGAAAAATTGCGATTAAAGTTAAGGGAACGAAATCTTACCAAACAATGGAGTATGCGCAACCAATTTAGCCAAAAATCCCCTAAATCGCAAAATCCCCAATTTCTTGAACCTACAATTTCTTCAATTTTTCGCAAAGATCTTGGTTAATCAAGTTGTTTTGGGTGTTTAGAAGGTTAGGAGTGAGAGACTTGGCTGGGCAATCACTGGGAAGCCTCTGGATTAAAGTTGGAAATTTTTTCTCTCAAAGTCTTTGAAAAGTTTTGTGAAAAAAAAATGAAAATCAAGCGATTTTTTTATAAAAACCAGTTTTCACCGTGGCGAAAAACATCTTCGCCGCGACAAAGTTCTTCATTCAAACCCTAAAAACACCCATCGTTCGCCGTGGCAAAATTGCCCCCTATATTTTTGCCTATCTTTCTTCGCCGTGGCGAAACAATTTTTTTCGCCGCAGCTAAAAATTACAGAGACAATGCCTCGGTGAAAAAGATACTTTGCCCGCGCAAGTCTGGACTTTTGAATTCCAATTTTTCATAAATGTGCTTCGCGGTGGCAAACTGGACAATTCCATTTTCTGCCTTGATTCGATAACTCACCTGAACACCCAAAAACACACAAATTAGACTTCATCTAAAATTATAAGAAACTAACATTAAAAAAAACAACACAACTGAAAACACTTGGGTTGCCTCCCAAGAGCATTGTTTATAGTCGGAAAGCTCGACTCTTTAAGTTCTCATGTCAATCCGGACTATCTAAATGCATCAACTCTCGAGCATTGTCCTTGCCCCGAAGTTTCAATTGCTAATGATTTTTGTCACCCGGGGCCCTTGTTAGAGTTTAACCACCCATTTCCATTCCTTGGTCGTTCCTCTCAGGGCTTGAACATTCTTACCAATAGCTTTCGTTTTCTTGATTTTCTTTCTGGTTTTTAGTGGAGGGATCTGTCCGTGGTGAGGATACATGCTCAGTTGTGGCCTATCTGAACTGGTGTAAGCTCTCTGGGTTGTGGTCCTCCTCATTGGGCCGCCTGACTTGACCGTGCATCCTTTATTGATGAATTAGGATCATAAGTTGGGAAGTTTCAATTGTGAACTAACCACCGATCAATTTTGAAGCATGACTCTTACTTTGGTGGAGCTTTCAGGATTCAAGGACATTGAATGTCACTTCTTCATCTTGCATCCTCATGATCAACTTCCCCCTTGAACATCAATTACGCTCTTCCGGTTGCCAGAATGGTCGTCCCAGGATGAGAGGATCTCCTTATCTTCTTCCATGTCCAACACAAGAAATCTGCCGGAAAATAAATTTGTCTACCTTAACCAGCACATCTTCAACAATGCCCCTAGGTGCTTATGATCTGTCTGCAAGTTGCAAGCATAGGGTTGTTAGCTTCACTTCACCATTCCTAATTTCCTGAAAACAAGAAAAAGGCATAGATTTATGCTTGCACCTAAATCACATAAAACTCGATCAAAGTAATATCTCCTATAATGCAGGGGATAGTAAAACTCCATGGATCTTTGAGTTTTGAGGTGTCTTCTTCTGGAGAATGGCGTTGCACTCCTCTGTAAGCATAATTGTTTCCTCATCCTCTAACTTCCTTTTGTTTGATAAGATCTCCTTGAAAATTTTGCGTAGCTCGGCATCTGTTGCAATGCATTTGTAAAAGGAATGTTAATATGCAGTTTTTTAAATACATCAAGAAATTTAATGAACTGCTTATCCTATTTTTCTTTTATGAGCCTCTGAGGAAAAGGCACGGGTGGAGTGTGATGTGCCAATTCTGGTGGTATCTTGGAAATGGCAATTTCTCTTCCTTCTCTTTTGCCTCTCTTCCCGCTTTCGCTCATCCTCCTAGGACTAGTGGTTTCTCTTCAGCAATGATTCTTCATCAACTTCCTCATCATATTCTTCATTTTTCCTTGATAGGTTTTCCTCTTCCTTGATTGTTCCACCTCTTCCAAGACTGCCCCACTTCTCAAGGTTATTGCGTTCATTTGCTCTCGTGGTTAGTCACTATGTTGCTCGGTAAAGACCCATGTGGCTTCTCATTTAGCTTTTCAGCTAACTGCCCCACTGACCTCCAAGTTCTAATGGACGCCCCTTGATTTATGAAATTATGCTCGTCTCATTCATAAAACCTGTGGTCTTTTGCATAAACTTCCCACATGACTCCATTTTGTCGCTCTTGTGGGTCCCTTTTGTTTGTTCACCCCTGTTTGTTGTTTGGCAATGCCCTTTGATTCCATTAATTGTTTCCTGATTTTGTTGTTTTTGATTGCCCCAAGACAGGTTAGGGTGGATTCCTCTAACCAGGATATATTGTGTTGAGTACGGATTGTTCGTTGCCTTTGACTTCCGCCAAGTGTTACCTGCTTTGATAATGACAGAGCTAAGGAAACGTGTTCCCTACTTGACAGTCTTGCTTACGTGATTACCTACACAAAAATCACAAGTTAGTTGAGGAGTTTGAATGGAATTTACCTGCATACTTCCCAACTGTTTCTAAAGTGCTGTCAGTTAGCTGAAATGGCTGTATATGCATCAACTTCATAAAGACCCATGATTTCTTCGGTTGCACCCTCTCATTAGGTCTTGATAATGTTGCTGCCAAACCTCATCAACTCATGAGCTTCTTCCGGAGTCTTATTCTGTATGCTCCTTCTGAGGCTGCATCCACCATAGTTTGCACATTCACCATAATCCATTATAATTTTTGGACTTGCATCCAAACTGGCAACCCATGATGTGGACACCTTCTCAGTATTCTTTGTATCCTCTCCCAAGCCTCATACAATGATTCTGACTCTTCTTGAATGAATGGCGTGATTCATTTCTCAACTTTGCTGAGGAAAGAATTTGGTTAGACTTCTGTGCTAAATCATTCCATGTGGTGATTGTTCCTGTTGGTATTGCCAGTAACCATCCTTTAGCTTTATCCTCAATGAAAATGGGAATAGTCCAATCTGATTGCATCATCTGACCACTCCGTTTGACTTGAACATATCACAAATCTCCAAAAATTTGCAATGTGTAATTTGGATCTTCCTTCAAATCACCCCTAAACTGAACCGACTGTTGGATCATCTGGATGATTGCCGGCTTTAATCTCGAAGTTATTGGCTTGTACCGCTGGTCTAGTAATACTTGACCCACTGCCTTCAACTATGGGAACTGAGAATTCCCTCAGTGTTCATTCTCTGCATCTCTATAACTATTACTTCGGTTCAACTGAGCTTCTCTTCTCTTCTTTCTCTATTCAGTCTTCGAGTGGTTCTTTCAATCTCAGATACACAGAAACCACTGGTTGACGTTTGCTCTTCGCAAAACAAGACAAAAAATAGAAAGAGTAGATCACACTAACCAAAAGACTAACGAAATTTGACAACAACAGATAAGAAAAAATAACACTCCAATCTAACACAAAAAATATTTTAATGTTAACACAAAACCAATCCCCGGCAACGGCGCCAAAACTTGATGCGTTGTAACTACAACATGCATAAATAGCAGTGCACTAGTCACACAAAGTATAAATGATGAGTGAGTATCGTCTCCCACGAGGATTGTTTTGCTAAGCACTAAGTTTCCTACTATTTTCAAGTGGAGCAATCGAGTTGTTTGGATTAATGGGAGAAATTAACTTAAACTAACAAAATTTCTAAATATTCAAAGCTAAATTATAAAGCAGATTAAAAACAAGGTAATATCAATTTAAAACAAATGGGTAGGGTTTTGACTTCATTTGGACTCATGGATTAAACCTACAGATTATGCTATTTTCACATAACATGCATTGATTGTAATCGAATTCTCTAATTGCAAACATGCCTTCTCAGGCTACGTTTTTCCTACTTTTCCCTATTAAACTTCCGCCCCAACAATTGAAGATTAATAGTTCTAAGCTCATTAAGCACCTAGAATCCTAGATTGATTTCATTGATTCTTAAATCTATCTCTAGCATTTAATACTACAATGGTGATTACCCAAGAAGCTTAACATGACTCTTTCTCAATCTCATCATGTTCTTCAATTAAAACATAATCCGAATAATAACACAATCTTTGCACTAGCGTATGAAATAATAAAATCAATTGCTCAATCCTGAAATCCGAAAAACTACTACCACCCCCCCCACAACAACCATTTAATTACCATTTACACCATTCGCAAATACCCAATACCCACCCATTGCAATACACCCACCCATACCACCACATTTATTAACCCCACTTACAAAACCACCACATCACACCCACACCCCGCCACCACCCCATACAACATTTAAACCATATCCCACACCATACATATTACCATAACATAACATCATTCACACAACATTTTCATAACCTACCCACATTAAAACCCACACATTAAACATACCCCCCCAATAACACATCATTTACCCCACACACCTCATACCATCACACACCCTAACCCACCAACCCATTTTTCCACCCACAATATTCAACAATTATCATTTTTATCCCAACAAGTACATACCACATCCATACCCCCCAGGGGGGGGGGGGGGGGGGGGTACAAGAAACAACTAACCCCCATACAACACAACAACATTTCCACAATTAAAACACCCCCATACCAACCCCCAACCAACCAATACAGTACCAAAACATACCCGGTAACCAACCACACAACCCATATAAAAACATCATGTGACAACATTTATCAACCCACCATTTAACAACATTCAACATCACACCAACACATTATAACCCACATTTATAAACAACAACAAACACCCCATTTCCCCACCAAGATATAAATTTATTACCCACCCAATACACACACAATACCCATATAAACCCCATTAACACACCCATATTACAACCAATTTTCCCAAACATCATTCACACCAACCCACAATATATCCATTCAAACCCTACCAAAATGGTTTAGTTTCATAGCTATCAATACAAGACCATGAAAACAATAAACACAAAAGTTCAACATAATAAAAAATGATGAGAGAAAAGATAGAGATCTCCCCCGGTTGAAGAATCCACCAAATTCAATCCCAAATCTTCTCACTTTGTCTACACAAAATCGTCAAAATCTCAAACTAGAAATGAAAAGCTGTTCTAGACTAAAACAAACTCGCCCTCTCTCAAAATGGTAAAGTTTCCTTTTATACCTCACACCAAAAACCTAAACTTAGCCTAAAATAAACTGTGCATTTAGTAACAATGGGATTGTAGACTTCCCCGCCACGGTGACGAAGAAACCTCCGAAGTTGACGAAGTGAATGGGTCTCGTGCCTTGAACCTCATTTCGCCGCGGCGAACCTCCCTAAAGAATTCTGAATTCCCGAATTGCCTCGCTTTGCTTCTTTGGCTTGAATCTCGATCTTCGCTGCTCTCCTATGTGAACAAGCTTCCAGTGCTTCACTCTGCTTCAGACTCGCCCAATTTAAGATCTGCTTACCTCTTCTGAGTCCAAAAACTCCAATTCATCAGTAATTTCTCAAAATGTTCATTTTAGAGGCCTGAAACACAAAATGTAAGAAATTAAGTAACATTTCATGCATAAAAGAACTCAGACGTTACTAAAATCCTGCCTAAAAGCCTGAATAAATGTATACATCCTCGGATTATCGCTACTAAACGAGTGATAGAGTAGAAGCCTTCAGCTGAGGGGAGCAACACATTTGCAAGCCAAGGAACTCGACCACTGGTGTCCCCTCGCCAAATCCAAAGCCGAGGAAGTGAAAGATGAGAAGCCATTCAAATAAATGAGTTCGAGAATGTTCTTTAAGAAGTGAGGTTTTTCGGGGTTACATGTTACATTTTTAAGTAATAGCACAGTAATTGAAAAACTTCTCCTTTCCTTATAAAAAACGAAGGTTTTGCCTAATGTTTCTTTAAACCCCGTTAGGACGAAAAATACTGTTTGAGGACGCAACAACGGATACTATGTGATATGCGAATCAATCGTATATAGTATCACTTCTTGAAATCTTTCTTCTAGAAATATTTAATCCGCCTTTCGCCAATGTATACCCATTTATTCAAAGGGTAACAGTTCCTAATAGTGTGTGTCGCTGTGGAACATATATTCAGTTCAGCATTTGTGATGAAGGATAGCCTCAATGGCCTTAGACCCGAAGATCATGAAGAACATTTTAGCCAATTATATGGCAATCAAGTTCCTTTTTATTCTCAACAAGATCATGAAAACTATTAGGTTGGTGGTCCTATTCTTGGTCTAAAATAACATTGAATACTCCTAGTGCAACTAATAGCTTTCTTTGCTTTTTTGACCAACCTATTGATTCTATTCCTAGCGGAGAATCCAATTTTAACTATTTGTCAGAGACAAAATCCTCATGTGGACCAGATGGACCACTACAGCACTATTGAGTTTGTGTACTGAAACAGCAATGGCCTTGCATCTCATGCTTGTGGAAAATGTGAAAAAATGTCTTTGGTCTGGAAATATTCTAAGGAAGAATATGAAGAATATCATCTGTATGCTCGCCTGATTAAAATTTCCGCACACATATATTCATTTTTGTCGTCTGTTTTGAATGAATATCCATATCTCATATGATTGTGTTTGTTTCACTTAGACTCTTCATGATTCTATGGATGCTTTCTTAAAATTTCTCATAGAATTGAGAATGAGGTTTTCACTTTGTACATGTTAGATCATGAATTAGTACCAATCTTCAAAAAAGATCTAATTGTTTCACTTGCTATTTTCGGAATGGAATATTTACATAATCCCCATGAATAGGATTAAACGTTATTACATGGTATTTGTATGATATTCCTTCTTAATTTTAAGCGAGTACTTGAGAGGGTTTAGGTGATCTATGAATTATGTTTCATTTTTCGTTTCTTTTATATACTAAGTCACTAAGTGCGAGATTCCCCCCGGCAACCATTATTAACTTGTTCTCCCATGGGCTTTTTCCCATGTCGCCTCCTAGAATCAACTTGTCTTCTAACTTCGCACCCATGAGTTTCATATTTGGAATTTGCTAACCCCTTTCTCATATTTGGAAGGGGTATTTATACAAGTTTACACCAAAACAAGTAGAGAGGAATTTGGGATCGCCATTATGATTTTAGTGGTTGTGTGCTAGGATTGCGCATATATTGATTCGTTCTTATTCCTCCAGAGATGTTCAAGGTAAGGCTTATCCCTTAGTCTCTTAAACAGCTGTATTGGATGGTTGTGACGAGGTTATGCTGAGTCGGACTTCAAGATTCCATGACCTTGAGATCACATTGATCTACTGATTTTTGAGCTATTGAGACTTTTGAGTTTACGACAAAAATCACACACAACAGATATTAAAGTAGAGGTCATGATTTGAATCTCTCATCTATTACATCCTGTTGTATTTGGGTTGTTCTTTCTTTTTGAATTTTGTCTTTGTTTATGTAACACGTGAAAATGCCTCTTTTTCAGCTTAAGCTTTTAGGTCAAGTTGTTTTTCAACAAAATTGTTGTTGAAATTTCATTATAATTTCAATTTCTTGTGGTCTTTCTTGCTTTTAATATAAGTAATCAGTTTATGCATGCTTAAAGTTAAATGTTTTGCACTTAAATAACATTTTTATAAAGGAGATTAAATTAATAGTAATATTTTTGNATCCCATATCACCAATTTGTGCTTTAACAATAAAAGAGTTTTCCTTTCGTCAAAGAGGGTGTTTTCTTGCAGGGCTATTTACAACCCTGAGGTTCAAATCAAAGTGGAGGGCCAGCCTGGAACCTTGGATTACAGAGTCTTTTTTGTTGACAATTCTGGAAAAAAGGTCTTTTCAATTCTAAATTCTGGATATTTCTTTCTTTTTTTTTTTTAATTTCGGTATGTCTGTTTGGTGGTGAGAAAATGTGGGAAAAGGAAACTATGAAATCTGAATAGTGAAAATGGAATTAGTTTTAGTAGTTATAGTTGAAATGTTTGGTTGCTGGGATAAACGTTGGAAAAGAAACGAGAATCATAGATAGGAGAATAAGTGTTTCTTACACGCACAGATTATATTGGTTTGTACCACATTTGGAGAATAATACCTTAGGCAGGTTGATGAGAACTTAATAGTTTCTGAAGGTATACCTTTTTGCGATCTATCTATGCTAATTTAGGCCAAAGTTGTCTTTTAATTTTCTGTTAGGTTATTCATAGAATTTGGATTCGTGGAACATGAGATAATAAAACTTTATGAATTTATTGTGATTGATTATTACATTTTCATTGGCAAAATGAAGGTTTTGGCATTTTAGAATTTTGGTTTTTCTTCATAGATCATTTACTCAATAACAGAGGAATGAGCTAATTGAAATTTAATAAACATGAGGTCTGTTTCATTTAGTTAAGGTGGAAATAGGGCACATTGCTGGTGTCGTTCAGATTATAAGCTTTAGAACTAATTTCTGCTCAAGTTGGTGCTGCTTATGTTTTGGAAGCCATTGGGCTTTGATTTTTAAGTTCTTCGGATCTGCAACAGATATTGACTGTTAAGTATTGAAGAATGGAACTTCTTTAACAGTTTAAATCAATTTGTTGAATTCTTTCTGCTTAACAAAAATTACTTGTTCTTGCTATGTAGATTTCGCCATGGCATGACATACCATTACAATTGGGAGATGGTGCTTTCAACTTTATTGTCGAAATTCCCAAGGAGTCAAGTGCAAAGATGGAGGCTGCTACTGATGAGCTATACACTCCCATTAAGCAGGATACTAAAAAGGGAAAACTTCGATATTATCCGTAAGTTTCTTTAATATCATTGCTTATAAGTGCTTAAGTTGACAAACTTTGTTTCAATGCAAGGATGTCTAAATTTAGCTCTTGGGTAGACGATGCAAATGGTTACTGATTGCAGTTGTCATGTATGAACTGGTCTAGTCAAGTGCCCGCTGCTTGTTTCCATATTGGTATATGTATTTTGGAATAATGAAATTTTGTTGCTTAAGCTAATATATGCCTACGATTTGTGTTTGAATGGTTTTAGCAAACGTTGTGACCTTCCAGTTATACTCTTTGCGTCAGTATCTGAAGCAAACCGTTACTGCTGTTGATCTAGAGAATATTTTGAATTTTGTTACATTTAGTTTAATTTTCATGCAGTCTCGGGGTATTAAATATGCAAGCAATACTTATTTGCTAACTCTCTCCAACATTTGCTTGCTTGTTTTCATGCCATGTGTCCAATGTTTATGTAAATTAACAAAACAAAACGAAGACACTGGACACTTGGCATTAATTCACAAAAAATTTGAACATGTGTCATGCAAGAGTTAGCAATTTTTGGAGAGACTGAATAAAAAAATGTTATTAGCTCTCTTCCTAGGGCTATATGTTGCCTAGAAATCAATAGACTCACCCCACTCGGTAGTCTTAATCTTTAGTTGACTCCATATTTATGGAAGCGAAGTTAAAATGTGTTACATAAGCTGTACCTCTAAATAAATGAAACATTCGGTTGGCTTTAATTGATGTTCATAACGTCTACGCAGTCCGAGGAATGTCCAGTGGTTCTCATTAAGCCCCCAGCATACTAATTCTTCTTGAACTTACATGTTTACAAACTGTTTATTCATCCTTTCCTCTATTTAACTCCATTTAGCCATATTTAAAGCTAAACTATAGGCAATAAGGTTTGGTTTTCTGTCACAGTCACATTAACTGAAGTTTATCTATGTTTCCTGATGTCTTTTTTTGTCTTAAACTAAATCATGCCTCCTTCTTGCTGCAATTATTAGTCTTAGTTGCACATGACCAAATCATCAAAGCTAAGTATCTCATCCTATCCTTAATTAGTGCAATTTTTTAGGTTCTCACTGATGAATTTAGTTCTTGTTTATCCTTTCTTTTGCTCTAACACATCATGCATATCAACTTTGTTATTTTGGCAGATCTTAGATAATGTTGTTTTTGTATCTTGATGGTCTTGAAATTTCTAGCACAAATAATATCTAATCTTATTTCTTTTTCATACACTGTCATATTGACGTTGCATGGATTGGTAAATAACAATTTTTTAAGACTATCACTCTCCTTTATTCACTCATTGTATTTCCATGTGCCATGTACAATTAATTCTTACAATCATCTATCTTAAAACCTTTCAATTATGCAACACATTGCTAGCAATGGTGCATACATCATGAGGCTTCTTCTTAAGTTTGTATGAACTTCTATTTGTAGCCATAATCAATGGGAAAGGTGGACTCAACGGGTACCATAACAAAAACTCAAATTTGTCTTCTCTTCTTGTTTTCATCTTTTGTTATTGCTCTCCATGTCTCAGATCATGTCAATATGTTTAATGGGATTTGAACTTTGAATGTATTTTCCTCACTCATATCAGTTTTTGTTCCTTAGATACAATATAAATTGGAATTATGGATTGCTTCCACAAACATGGGAAGACCCATCATTTGCCAATTCTGAAGTTGAAGGGGCATTTGGGGATAATGATCCAGGTATTAAATCTCATATTCTGCTGAACATTTGGCCTTCTTCATGTAACTCTAGATTACTTGTTCTAATATGTTAAATTTCTATTCACAATATTCTTGCTTAATTTATTTTGTAGTTGATGTTGTTGAGATTGGTCAAACTCAAAGGAAGATTGGTGATATTCTTAAGGTCAAGCCCTTGGGTGTTTTAGCCATGATTGATGAGGGGGAACTTGACTGGAAAATAGTTGCAATTTCATTGGATGATCCAAAAGCTTCCCTTGTAAATGATGTTGATGATGTTGAGAAGCATTTCCCGGTAAGTACTGTTCTAAATAAGTGGCAAATGAAAGAAACTTTATTTATCTTGACTTGGTACTCAGAACATACAAACATAATATTGAGAGGTAAATGTCAAGTACATAAAATTATGAATAGAATGTGAAAATGGGATGGTTGAATTCGGCTGTGGCAATTGTTGGAGGTTTATGTTCAAATTAATTATAAGAATATGAATTTGAGTCAAAGTTGATTAAAGCACAAAGAAAGGTATTATTGCCTATACAAAGCTGTTTCAAGAATTAGTGTAGCATGATTATAACTGTGGGTTACCATTAAGAAAAAAGAAAAAAGAAAAAAATTGTGGAGACTAATCTGGTGAACTTATCTTCAGGGAACTCTCTCTGCAATCCGAGACTGGTTTAGGGACTACAAAATCCCGGATGGAAAACCTGCTAACAAGTTTGGTCTTGGCAACAAGGCTGCAAACAAGGTAATCTTATAGCTATTCATCTGGTTGCATTTCATGCTTCAAAACAACATTGTACATGCAACAATGCATATATAGATGCATGCTTATTGCTTTGAGATTTAACTGATTTGAAGCCAGTAAATTTTGGTGATAACCAGTCCGTGGTATTGAGCAGTATATTGTCTTTTCTTACTTGTAGTACCACGTGAATTTTATCATTTTTGTGAGTTTTTATTCACCCTTCTGACATTGGAATGAATTTTGTGTATGATAAACAGGATTATGCCTTGAAAGTAATCACAGAGACTAACGAATCATGGGCCAAACTTGTAAAGAGGTCCATTTCTCCTGGAGAGCTTTCCCTTGTATAACTTCAACTCCCAAGACTACATAAGGTGCTGCTCGGCTATTGCCTATTTTTCTCTCCCATAGAGCAAGTCCTGTTGATGTTTATTGTCATTAGCAAGAGTTTTCTAGACTATTTAGTTTGGATAATCCACTATTATGTAGTCTTCTTATTTATGTAACAAATATATGTTTAAGCTATCATTTTTGGCTTTGAAGATGTATTTGGGATTGGTTAACTTTAGTCACAATAATTATTCAGAATGATATTCTCTTTGTTTCCCAAGCTCAGTTACAGTGTTAGAAAATGTCAAAAATTGATTTGCAGAAACTTCTCTGGATTGCTTCATGGTTGAAGTTGATATGCTCATCTCTACAAAAATTGCATCGTATTATACAATTCGTCTCTATCAAAAGATTTGAAATCACTTTTCAATTTACATATGAAAGTGCGATTTGCTCATCAGAAAATATTTACAGTTTTACAGTCACTGGACATTTGTCCACCCACCCAGCTTCAAAAAACCATTCTAACATTAGATGAATTCCAGGGCTTCTTGAAACCTCTTTTCCAGTGCAAAACAAGAAGGATCAACATCAACCAAAGATGACTTTTTGTGCTCATATCTTCCTTTGAACATAGCACAGCCTTGTTGTACCCATTTCAGAGCTTTAACCTCACAGGCAGCCACTGTTGCTACTCCCACCACATGTGGTGGAGAAGTGGGTTTATTGTGTTGAGACAATGTTAACATTGCTGCGGTAGGAGCCATCGATTGGTAAAAAGTGGAAACAAGAACAACTAAAGAAAAATTTGATGAAGTTTGATGACAATGAAAGGCTATATATAACACTGTATAATATATGCAATTATTAAGCCTAAGCAGGTTTTTGCAGGAAACAGGAAGTAGAAATCTATGGGCTGAGGGAAAGATAAGATGGGTTCAAGTACATGGGAATATTTCAAAGACTTAGGTTTAGACTTGAGAGTGAAGCGATTGTTCTTGTTCTCGTTGTTGAGTAGAGCGGTTAGTGTTGGTCAATGAGGTTGTGAAATTGTGGGCTTGACTGCACCTGGTTTTTAAGTAGAGCTTGTTTTATGAAACTAGTTTTGCCTTTAGTTGTAGCTGTTGGAAGGAGATTGACAATGCCACCTGCCTGACACGTGTGCTCATCTCATGCTTATCTTAAGTTCCTAAGGAAATATTGACACATAGCTTTAAAGGCATTAAGTTATTAAATATATTTAGTTTTCAAAGAGGAAAAAAAATGACATTTTTTTTTTTTTGATATTTTATAAATCAAAATCATAGATACGAATCCTAAGATCACCTAATTTCTTATGGTATTTATATGGCAGAATTATGGAATTGAATATAACTTTAATAAGTTATTATTGTAATTATTATAAAATGGTTAGTTAAATANTTGTGAAATTGTGGGCTTGACTGCACCTGGTTTTTAAGTAGAGCTTGTTTTATGAAACTAGTTTTGCCTTTAGTTGTAGCTGTTGGAAGGAGATTGACAATGCCACCTGCCTGACACGTGTGCTCATCTCATGCTTATCTTAAGTTCCTAAGGAAATATTGACACATAGCTTTAAAGGCATTAAGTTATTAAATATATTTAGTTTTCGAAGAGGAAAAAAAATGACATTTTTTTTTTTTTGATATTTTATAAATCAAAATCATAGATACGAATCCTAAGGTCACCTAATTTCTTATGGTATTTATATGGCAGAATTATGGAATTGAATATAACTTTAATAAGTTATTATTGTAATTATTATAAAATGGTTAGTTAAATAAATATGATTAACTAAATTTTAAGATATACATTATCATCACATTATAGATTTGTTTTACAGTAAACAACTTTTCCTCATCTAAGGTTTGCCTTAATGACACTTTTCCATCTAAAAAGTTTCAAAATATCACTTTTCCACCCAACATTTATATTCCGTTAATAATCAAAATACACTTCATTTTCTCAATCGACGTTTGGCGAGTCATCAGCACTGTTTTAAAACCCGGTCCGGCCCTACCGGTTTAATTGGGACCCAAGAGCTTCACTGGGCCAGGTTAACATTTTTTCTATTCACCCAAAACCCTTGAATTTTGGATGATGATCGGCGAACAATTAAAAGTCGAGATATTGCAACTTTTGAAGAGAAAGTGCAATGGTGGTGACGAAGTTGATTTCCAATAAGTGAATCAGCCGAAAAAAAAAAAAAAAAAAAAACTAGCAGCGGCAACAATTGGCTTTTGCTAGCAATTGGTTAGGCTAAAGAAGATGGGGTGAGGTGGGTTTTGGTCGAGAGGAAAAGGGAAGTATTTTCGAGATGATGGGGAGGGTTGTCAACGCCAGCATCAATGAGATCTGGTCAAAATCGAACCGATTTCAACCAAATCTTGGGTAGATTTTCTAGGGAATTGGCTCAAGGGACGATTGGAATTGCATTTGGGGTGTCGCCACTGCCAACCAGTCACCGACCGATTTGTATTTGGGGTGTGTTTGCTAAATTTTAAACCTATAAGGACTTAATGAATTTTTAGGGGTGTATTTACTTAATTTTAAAAGTTTTGTCACCCAGTTTGACCGGCCGGTCAACCCAGGAACCAACAACTTTGCTAGGTTTCACCCCGACTAGTTATTAAAACATTAGTTACCAAGATCCAGGGAAAGAAGGTTTTTGTAGAGTGGATGTCAGTAGATCAAATGGTGGTAATTAATTGAATATTCGTCGCCGAAATCAACTGAAAATCAACTAAAAACAGGAAACCCTACCTTTGCAGTGGCTAGTAATCGACGAGAAATCATATGCTAGAGTAGAGAATTTTTTTAAAAAGGAGATCAGAGGTTCAAATGGTGGTGACAAAAAGAATTTTCACTGTCGAAATCAATTTTAAATAGTAATAGAATATTAACTTTGGGTGAAAAAGTGGTATTTTGAAACTTTTGGGTGAAAAAGTCATTAAGGCAAATCTTGGGTGGGAAAAGGTTGCTTACTCTTTGTTTTAATATCAAATGAAATCTGATAAATGAATATAAAATTTGGGAAATCTTCTTGAACATAACTTAAATCCAGATTCCAAGTTAGGTAACCCCCAATATGACTTTTTTATGATAAAACATGCGATAATTTAGCAGTCAGATATGTATGACCACCAATCAAGTAGTAGATATAGATTGGTATTGTTTCATTTAAAGTAATCCATCTTCCATCCCTTTAAACAATCAATTCTCTTCAAAGAAACCATACAAAATGTACTAAGAATTATTATTACACCATCCCCTCCCATAATTAACGGATAAGATTAAGCAAAATTATTAAATTTCAATTAAACAGAGTGTTGAAGTTGATTTCAGCCTTGTTAACATTCACAGGACGACTGATATATAGAGGCAGAAAGGAGATGACTGAACCAAGCAGATAATTTTGTATTTACTATTTCATGAATAGCAAAAGGTGGGAAATTTTTTGTCTCACATTGTTTCTTTTTCTGAACTGTGAAAATATAAACGCATTCTGCTCAAACTAGAGACATTATTTACACAAAAAAATGAATTCATCTAATCTATAATTCCAAAAACGCTGTAAAAACCTTACTGTGGTTGTGCAGAAGTTTCTGTTTCTGGTTTTCTTTCTTCAAGCAACGGTGTTGTGTTTGACCTTTCTGTCCTACTCACTTGATGCTCACTTTCTTCATTAAATCTATCCACGCTGTGCAGAAATATTCCTGGTATGCAGATGAATTCAGTTAGGCAAGATTTCACAATCAGTTATGTGACTCGTTAGAAGTTTCAAAACTATTAGACTCTGGTTTAATCGGCAGATATAAGCAAATATTAGAACAATTACCCGCCCAGAAAAAGGAACAGGTGAGAATTAAATGGTTCTCCAGAAGATGATAGCGGAACTATCGAGCTATGACTTTACCTATAAACCATATCACTGCTGCTGGAAATAATATGGCGGTCAGAATAAGAGCAGTCTCCCTCCAATTGTTAACACGGTCCTGTCAAGGATGTTTATTAAGAGTTTGAGACATTATAACTACAATTTAAAAACATAAAGAGTTAACATGCAATGAACTTTAAAATCTTATAACTGTGGAAACCAACAGTGTCTAACTTTTGTTAGAATGAAGCGAAGATCATATGAAAAAGATTACAAAACCACTACTTCAATGGATTACAATGGAACGACCAAAAGCTTAGAAAACATCTTGGTCAGTGAATAGTTTTCATTATTTTTTAATAATAATGCAGTCTATGAAGGCAAACCTGAAGAACCCCAACAAGTGGCGAGGAAGGAACATCTCCAAAGATGTGAATCGAAACAGTAGAGACAGCCATAGATAGCGGTCTCAAACTTGGTTTAACACAATGGAGACTTATGTAATTTACAGGACCCTGCAAAAGACTCATAAAAGATTCATTAAAAGGGTTATTCTACATTCTTCCCAATAGATATGCATTTTTGAGCTAGAATATCAGTTTAATAAAAGTAACTAATTTACTGAGCAACACAATATTCTATAGCTTGCATGCATAAAGTATATGCTAGCTTAATGCCAATATCTTCCATAATTAATTTTATAATGTTTTTTAACTTAACATTCAGTATACTAATTAATTATTCCTGTCACTGAAGTAAAGTTCAGCCAATACAACTGATAAAAGTTATCGGAAGATCAAGGTTCAAATAGTAACATTAAAAAAAAAGGTATTTTCACTGGCACAAATAAAGCTTCCAAACATGTTTTTACATGTTTCAGTTTGAGGAGCATATAGCAAAGGAATTTCCAAATTAAGATCACTGCTTGAAGACATATTAAGTAAAACTTATCTACTAGCATAAAAAATTTTACATGAAGAACGAGAAGCATTTAATATTTGCACTAGCAATATTAACAGGAGCATCTACACAAACATGAGGTGTTTTCAGTCTTCGGAAAAGTAATACCTGAATGGCGAAGACCAATAGTTCACCAATGGAGAAAAGAGCAAGGAAAGCATACAAGTTCTTATTACAAAAGGCACCAAAGCAAAATATTGCCCCAACAAATGTTGTCGCTGAGAGAAGCTGCAAAAGAAGATCAAATAAGAGTTTAGTCCTACAAATTTTTACTGGTATCATGTAAGTTGAACGAAGTTAAGCAAGCTAAGTATTCAGAAGGACCAACAAAATT
Organism: Pistacia vera; assembly: GCF_008641045.1. NCBI lineage: Eukaryota > Viridiplantae > Streptophyta > Magnoliopsida > Sapindales > Anacardiaceae > Pistacia > Pistacia vera. The sequence goes on along the minus strand of NW_022196139.1, from coordinate 1,175,372 downwards.
TGAAGCATAAATGATATTTCTTTTTTCTTTATTCACTTATATTGGGTTAAAAGAATAAATTTTTGCATGAACTCAACACATTGAGCATTTTATTAGACAACTTTGGATTTTGTTAATCCTATACGTACAACAGCCCAAACTGGGGACAACATAATGCATTCAGGAGTAAATAACTATATAAGGAAAGACGCCAGAGCATTTACCTTAAAAGCATTAGAGATTGTCGAATTCATATAATCCAGAATATAACCTCCTGCTATTGTGCCCAATATGCCACAGACAACAGTAATTCCACCAAAGATCATATCTGCATCACTCTGCAAAAGAACCCTAACTTTTTAAGCAATGTAACCATATTATTGTGCTACTTCAGTTTATTTGGTAAAATTATTATCTATATATGCAAACAAAATGTGAGAATATGATAAAAGAAAACTTTCCCCAATCAAATTAATATCACATCCAAGCTAAAACCTTACCATGTTGTAAATGCTACGACCAGCCTTTGGTCCCCAATACGAGTAAGCGCCTATGACAAAAGTGTATGCTATATAACCTGAAAACAGGAACTTACATTTTCAGTAACTAGTTTATAATGACATGGAAGCATAACAAATATTGAAATGATTACATCTCAGATATCCCAAAGTGAATATTATGAGAAAAATGTTTATCTTGAAACTTGCTGATTATAGTAAATTTATCCAAGAAAACCCATAGAGCTCAATAAAAGGAAAAAACAACATCAAAAATCCGGAGATATGTAAAGCAAAGTGAAAAAATTACCTAGAACATTGATGACATACACCTTATCAACCAAAAGAACTTTCAGATCTTTAATGATATTACTATCTTTTGACCTGCAATAATGGTAGGTCCAACACAGTCAATAATATGTTCCAACTAATAAGACAATCATCTCACATATGTTGAATACTTGATTAGGAACTTGAACTAGTTGTAAATATGTAGACTATTTCATAAACAGATTCTATGAGATTAACATGAACAACATAAAACGTGAGATAATTCATTTACACAAAGATCAAAACTTGATTGGGAACTTGAACAAAATTACCCTGATTAGTTTAACTCAATCCACCAATGATTAAGGTAATCCCACTCCTACCCTACATACCAAGTTATCATGGTAGAAGTTCCGCTATACTACAACAGACGGGATTAAGACATATAGAAGAACATGCAATCATACACACACACACACACACACATATATAAAAGAAATTCAAGCTATGTGTCCTCACTTGGAAGATTTGTTTGAGTTTTTGTTATCAACATCTTCCTTTAGGGACGTGTGACTTTTAGCAGTAGTAACCTCTACATCTGCATCATGCATAAACTCAACAAATGAGAAGAGACTAAATATTATCAATTAATATGGCCACCTATCTTCACAAAGAGTCTAAAATTTATGTTCCAATTCAAAGAGTCTAAAATTTATGTTCCAATTCAAAGAGTCATTGGGCGCAAAAAAATAATTAACAAATTTCAAACCTATGGTTTCTTCTTGTTTTTAACTGCATTGAATAAAATTTAGAATTTCCACTAAACCAGAAAATGGATTGAGGACTTCGGGAACTTTGTTGAAGCCATTTAATCACACATTTATTAAACCATGTTGGGAGATCATAAATTTTTTACTTTCTTATTTTTTATACTTATTGATAAATAACTATGAAGGATTAAGTAACTGTTAAACTACTGCTGACAAGTTACATAAGATAAATAAACTGCAAAGTAGTGAGAGTAATTAACTAAGCACGTAACAAACTTGAATCTTCAAATGTCAGATATAGATAAAAAAATGCTAAAGCAAAGAATTTATGACTACTACTAATGGAAAGAATTTTTAAACTTTTAAGTCTAGTGTATTCAACATACGCTGACAGGACAGATAAATTTTTATCTGTTATGCATCCAGTCCATAAAGAAATGGACTGTTTTTTTCAGAAACAAGCAATTATTAAGAACAAGTAAATTTTCTTTATTGATCAATAAAATTTCTTGTTTCCTAAAAGAAAATAATTATATAAAAGAGAAAAAAGGAAAACGAAAAATATCTTAGAATTTATATGCTTATTCTGATGCATTTTATCATATATCTGAATAAATTTGATAGCATATAGTCCATACCTTGGCTTTCAGGAAGAGCTGTCTCTATATCTGTCAGTGCTTTCTTTGATTCTGTGTGAGCAAAACCTGTATCCAGAAAATGTTTATAGATAGCTGGAATATGTCAGAATGATCAAATCACTCGGTATGTAAGCAACATGCACCTTTCAACTGCAAAGGCTTCATAACAAAACCTAGAACAACAAATGGAAACATCAGTATTGCCTCCCCGAAGAATGCATAACGCCAACTAAAATGGTCTCCCACCTATTAAGAAAGAAGGAAGATGATTGTAATTTCACCCACAAATAAAAGGGCATGCATTTTGAAAAGGAAACGGGAATCAGTGATGTCAACACAACATATTATGAACAATAATAAAGCTTAAAAAAATCTCAACGAGATATATAAGAAAAGCTAAATTTTCACCCTGAATATTTGACAGAAGAACATTAGTAATCATAGGAAATAACAAAAAATTAAATTAAATTAAAAAAAGAGAGAGAGAGAGAGAGAGAACAATACTTACCAAGCCACCATAAACATAGCCGATTGCATAGCCAGTTGGTATACACATGTAAAATATTCCAAGCCATGCTGTTTTCTGAAGCAAAGGAAGAGTATAAGACACAGGTTTACAGAAAGAGTGCCAAAATTGAATGCTGCATTTGATATCAAGATATTTATACCAGCCATTTTTACAAACTCAATTGTAATAGATTTTCTTCAAAGTCAAAGTAAGACTGTCTCAGCTTGCCACATCAAAAAGCATACCAGTAGATCCAAAAATAAACAGACAAGGTACTCTCTTCAACTTCCCCTCAAAAATTTTGAATGCAACAATTTTGAGAAGGGCTGATATACATTAAAATTTGAAATAAAGAGAAGTATCTCAACTGGCCAAAATGTAAGGCAATTGAAAAGTAAAAGTAATTTGATGAAGACTCCCTCCAACTTCATTAGAAGTTTGGGTTCTTTTTGTAAAGCAATAGAGCTTTGTGGATAAGCAAACTTTGATTAGTCCTATAATATCCAACAATTAAGGTCTTGCAAGCAGGGAGAATAACTTAAGACATAACGGAACAAAGCATACAAAAACCTACAGTAAGAGCAGAAATCATAGGACAGAGAGTGCCTTTACATGTAAGCAAGTTATTTTTCACACCGGTGTAAGTTTCTATCACTTGAATAAGATAATTGTATATTTTCTAATAACTTGTGAATCAGACAAGTGGCAGTTTTATGGTTTGCACACTTTGATCTGTGTTCAAAGTACTGAAATGTCTTAATAAGGTTTATTTTCATTAGTATAGTGTAAGGTTATTTCATTTAAATTTATTTAGAATCGATAATATATAGGAAGGCTACTAAATAATGGTGGTGGACACCTTGACTCTCTTTTTCCTCCCTAACTCAAAACTCTTAACACAGAGAAGCAAATTAAGTCTACTTCATGTTGGTTCTTAAGTCCAAGATCTTAAATCTTCAAGTAACTGGCCCCCAGGGCACCATTCAGAACAAGATATGATGAAATTACCTAAGAGATTACTAGTATTCTTTGCCCACAGAGACTAAATATTTGAATTGAAGAAGCATCCATGCTAAGTTAATACAATCTTGTGTACTTAACAACAGTATGCCCTTCATCTAGCACAAAAAGGAAATATTTGATGAATATAATAAAACTTCATTCATTTTATAATTTTATTTGTAGTCATTCTTCAGAAGCTAGATATTCATTAAAACAGCTACTTCTCTGCTCGTAAATTTTTTAAAGAAATACAACCTGGGAAACTGGAGCATTATCATCAATAAATGGAGCTGCAAGACTAATAAATGAAGCCTCCCCTACACCAACTAGCCTGGAGAGACAACCATGATATAGTACTAGTTAATTTGTTGAATTAAATAAATCAATAATAAAACTGAAGGAAGATAAGGACATAAGTCACCAACTTACATGCGGCAGATTGTAATGGACCAGAAATCCCTTGAAAAACCACAACCTATTACAGCCACGGTCCAAACTGACAATCCAACTCCAATAAGCCTAAATGGATTAAGACTGCAAAAATTCACAAGTATATTAGGACTCATGCCAAAGTAAATGCACTATATTAAATCAGAAATCTAGTTCAGGAGAATAGTACAAAAGCAAGGGACAAGGGCCAAACTATTCTTTTTTTCCAATCCTGCTCTGTTAACATGCTAAAAATATAGTTCCTAAAATAGATATTTTCTCAATGATTATGGCAGAGCCCACAACCAAATACAAGAAACATGCGTCAATAAGTGATTCAGGCTACATCAAATTGAGGTCAAAATAGTTAAGATGACAAGAGGCTGAAAAACACACGCCAAGTAAACATAGAGTTGCAATCATATGATTGTTTCAAGTGCCTCATAAACTTCAAATTTGTTGCTTTAACATACAAATATTTTGTAGGGAAAACTCCATGACTGGGAAGACTATTTTTGAAATATTTCACTATGATCTTCCATAATCAAAGCCCCATGCATATGTCAATCATGTCTATCATAAGATCAGATGAATTTCTAGTTTTAAGTATAAGATTTAGACATTTTAATTTAAGTAATTAATACCTTTTATAATTATAAGTATCTGTTCACTTATCTCCAGCATATCTAGCCTATCTAGCATATCAAAAAACTAAAAACCAGGCCCCTCTACCTACACAGTTACAGGCTGACAAAAAGGCATGCAAAGAAGATAATTACCTCTTTGCCAATGATGCAAATATTGGGGAAGCCACTAGCAATCCAACCATGAAAGCGGACGATAGAACACCGTCTTCAAAATTGTTTAAGTTAAACTCCCCCCTGTAAGCAACCATGAAAAAATTTAAGTCAAAGGAGTTGCAAAGTCTTATTAAAATTTGAGCAATTTTAGAGCACGGCCAAAAAGGCACATATAAACATAGCACTATAGCAGTAGTTCCCATAAGGTAAGTGACGCAGATTGGACAAAAAAGAATATATATATAATGCACATGAAGTTCTCAATTTTTTTATTTTTTTCTTATTTTATTTTTTGTGATTACAATCCACCTAATGAAATCAATTACAAGTATATAATATTTACCATCCAATTCCTCAAGAGGCATGAACAGCTATGAAAATTTAAATGAAAGCCTCAATGTAAGCTTACTGTATTCCGCTACCAGATGTGCATGTGCCATCTGTGCAAGTTCTGCGGCTCCCATTCACACCATTGCTTGCAATTGCTCCTCGATCCACATAATTCAACATGTTGATCACACAGAAAATAGCCAGTAGCCTGAACAGTACAGCAGATTTTGTAATACACTAAAATTAAGATATCATCAGTCATGATCCGATCATAAGATCAGCAAACCTTCACCATGTAAAGATATATAAAACATAGATCGAACACCACCCAAATTAACTCACCTCCCGACTGGCACTACCTTGACTGTGCTACACTTCATTAAATTCATTAAAGAATAATAGCTCAAATTCATCTAGATCTCAATGTCAGTAGCTCAGCTCATAATACAACAGCATTTATTGAAGAACTCTTAACATTGAATGCTTTCACACACTAAAATTGATACAAAATCACTATTGAAAGTGCTTACAGTTTTACCAAACAACATATTTCATTTGAACTCAATCATTAAACTTCATTCGACTAAAATAAACTTAATTCCCTCAGAAACCAAACAAAATCCCATAATGTGCATACTCAACAAGTATAATTCTTACCAAAATTTCGATTTCTACACTATATCTAACAACCCCACAGAGAAACAAAATCTAAAATCTCTTCTTTATTCACTTTCCCTTCACTTTCTCAGCAACCAAACAGACAGAAACTAAAAAAACACAGTAAACAGAGCAAAGAAGTACCTCTTTGGAGTGAACCACGACGGCTTTGGAGGAGCCAATGACACTGAGTTTCTGGCCATCTCTATGTCCACCACAGATGGGTTTGGTGCGTCTAAAGAAGCAGTTTTTGCTTCTTCTTTTGCCATACAAAGGATTAAGAGGTAATATATTTAAGCACTACTACCGCTTCTTTGTTCTTTGGTTTGGTTGTTTTGAATGGTAGTTGACGTAGTGAATTCTCCAAGTCTTAACTACCCTCAGCAGCTTTTTGTTGTCACTTTCAGCTGCTGGTAAAAGTGCTTTTTACTGTATAGTTTTGGTTTTTTAGCTTCCGCTTTTTGAATTTATAAGAGATAAAGATAAGCTTTAAGATGAGTAGATTACTGCAAATATTTAGTTAAGATGCCAATTCTAGTCCTAGATTTTACCAAAATTCTTGGAATTTTATCCTCTGTGTCCGCATGTATTATAAATTCAAGTGCTTCTGGTATTAAATTGTGCCACGTACGCATCTAGTGATGATCAGCAAGCATCTTAAAATAATTAACAGGACACCATGAGGTTTAATTAAATAAGTAAGTCCCCTCATATTTCATAAATAATGAAAATCCTCTTGTATAATGTTAGAGTTTATAACATTATAGGTTAATAAATATTTACTTCATTACCAATCTGCTGTTTATTTTAAGTTTTAACATCAAAATATTAACAATAAGAGACTTTCAGTTATTTCTCTAATTATATGGAGATATTATAATTTAGTTATACTGAATTATTAACCCTTTTATTAAAATTAGTAGATTCATTTAATTGTGGGCTATCTAGGCTAACACTATATCATGACCTGTAAAAGAGTAAATTTAATAATCATTTTAAAGATTTAATTGAAAATTAGATTGATATTTAAGAAAGAAAAAATTGAGAGAAATTTATGAAAACATTAAATTTATTACTTGGTGGTGTGTATGTATATTAATTTATGATAAAATAGTGTTACATGTACAAACTACAGTGTATAAACTAATATGATACAACTCTTTTATTGTCGTAACATTCATCTATATTAATTAACATTTATTAAGTTGATTTTGTATATAAATTCATATATTCATTTTATATCATATCAGTTTGTAGAAAGAGTTTATATATTTAGTATTATTTTTTATGATGTTGTGATCTAACACTATTATAATACCATAGACAAAAAATAAAAATAAAAAAAATCAATATTTATTTTGTTAGCATTACACCAAAAAGGTTAAATACATTTTATCCCTTAAGTATCTAAAATACATTTTATCACTTAAATATCTAATATAACAATTTATCCTATATCGCGATATCTTGTTAGGGTTTTGGTATCAAATGTGTTAGTTTGATGAAACGAAATTGTTATTCAGTGATATCTCCACGGGGAAACTATATCCTTAGGCATACTAAAATTACAACATGACACCTTGATCCAAGTGAATGTTCAGAACAATGTAACCCCTATACAACTAGAGAGTAACATTTCAACCCCTCATAAGAATCAAGGTGTTCTTGATTTTGTTACAACACTTTCAACCCCTATATAAGAATCAAAACAGATAGGTGGTACTCCTACATAATTTTTCTGGATAAAAAATACATTTTATATGAAAAATATTTTTCGGAATTTTTCTTTTTCTTTCTATCAAATTTTGTGTTAAATAACAGATTAGGCTAAAGACGGTTATCTTTTGGATGAAAATGTCACTATATTATAATATTTGCAATAGTTTATTATAGTGACGGGTCTCGAATTTACTGGTTTAACCGGTTTGACCAGCAATCAAACCGGGTGTCAAAAAGTTTAAAATTTAGCAAATACATGCTTGAAAATTGGCAAGTCCCTAAAAGTTTAAAATTTAGCAAACACACTCCAAATACAAATTGACAGTCGATTGGATTGTCACAGCAACACACTAAATGCAATCATAATCATCCTTTAAGCCCACTCCCTAGAAAATCTACTCAAGATCTGGCCGAAATCGATTGATTTCGGTTAGATCTCACCACTACCGACGTCAACAATCCTCCTTATCACCACGAAAATACTTCCATCAGCCTCTTAACCAAAACCCATCTCACCCCACCTCGTTCACCTCACTAATCACCAACAAAAGCTGGTTGTTGTCGCCAGTTTTTTCGATTTCCGATTTATTAACCTACAGGAAATCACTTACGTCGCCACCGTTGCACTCACCGACACTTCCTCTTCAAATGCCCCAACATCCCGACCTTTAATTGTTCCCCAATCATCATCCCAAATTCTAGGGTTTTGGATGAATAAGGAAATTGTTAACCCGACACGGTGAAGGTCCCAAGTCCCGATTGAACTGGTTCAACCAGTCGGGCCGAGCTGGGTTTTAAAACACTATCCAAAACCAAAAATTGTATTTGCAAGCAGCAACATCATGGAGGCAGGCAGGTATCAAAACCTGTAAAATATTAACATAAGAAAAGAATGCATACAAGTAGGGAGGGAAAAACAAAGAAGACCTCTTTCATTTGTCAATTATTTACACTAAAGTTCAACAATATTTCATGTGTGGCTAATAAAGAATCAGGACTTTTTGAGTGTTTCTACTGTCAAAAAGACCAGTTCTACCAGTGCTTGCATGTGATTTACATGCCTTCTATCCATGCTATGGTTAGACTTTGCAACAAAATTTTGAATAATTCGGCTACAAGAGTACAACATTTTCAGATGCACAACTTCAAATGTTGCACTTCTCTTTTAAGATTCATGGTAGTTGTTAGATTAGTTACTTATGGCTTTACCATCTTTTCTTCTCCAGCTTCTTCGGATTGTTCTTGAAAACCGTTTTCTTCATCTAATTCACAGTACAACACTCCTTTTCCGTCTAAATCGTCAGACAGTTGATGATCACCATCATGTGTTGCTTTTCCTATCTCCTCTTGATAATTAAGAGCACGAGATACATCTGTGTCGTTCACTCTAGATAACCTTTCATTGTTTGAAGTTGATGAAATCGGTTCTTGAGCCCCATTGAAGTCACCTACTCTTACCTTAAAAACCAAACCAAACCGAGTTATTCATCAGAATTTTCAACTGCTTAAGTCACCAGAAAATGCGAGAAAAGCACTTCTAAAGATAACAACAGTTAAGTTTGTTCAAGGAGTAAATTTCTTAAGCCCCTTGGACTTCTTTTTTGGCACCAATGATTAAGAAAAGGAGGAGAACATTATAATAGAAGTGACAAATTTCACTATCCCAGTTATCAAGTTAATGTCCATAATTGTGAACTTTCAATTATTAAATTACTAACATGGATTGCTGTAAATGAAAATTATGTTAGTTTTTGTAAGATGTTTGAGATAACTCTCGTTACCAAAAGGATGCACCAACAGTTTGCTCTGCCAGATCTTTTTCAGAATGAGATGAAATGATCAAGTTATCCAAAAAAGGGGAAAAAGGTGCCACATTGCAAGGATGGAAGAAACAGATTATGGGAAAATTTCAACACGAATGTTTTGCATGTAGCTGTGCCTTAGTTATCCAAGAACAAGGGTTGGGGGGATTGCTTTTAATATAACACAATTGATGCCAATCGAAGGGAAGAAATAGATTTTGGGGCAATCTCGATAGAGATCTTTTGCATATAGAGGAAAATTCTTTTGGCTGTGCTGTCAATGACAGACCAACCTTGATTCATTCTAATATGCATTATGTACCTGCAGCGGCTTCATAACATCAAATTCTCGACCATCAGTTTTGCCAAGTGCCTCTTGAGCCTGTAGCTCCATGGAGTCCCGAACAAGCTGACTTAAAAAGCTTACATCATCAGACATGACACCAAACCCCTTCAAAAGCTTAGAGCCAAGCTGTAAACTTGTCTGCATGAATAAATAGAATAGTTTGACAAAGCAAATTAAATTATGGAAAACCATACAAAGAAACAAGATTATTTTATTAATACCTCTGCACTTTCGAGAATAGCATCTGTAGCTCCTGCTTTTTTCAGATCCAAAAGATGCATGAGGTCTTGAGCTCGGGCATAAATTGGAATCTGTTGAGTTAATGTTCATCAGTAGATTACCAATCCCAAGAAGGAAACAAAGAGATTTAAAACAAAGAAATAAAAGAGTTCATGAAATTCTTGCCATTGAAAATTGGTCCAGTCAGAATATGAAAGTGCAAACTTCATAACCCCATATGTTTCATACATTAAACTCTTGCCACGATTTCATATGGACAAGATACCCTAACTGTTTGTCCCTCACATGCACACTTTCACCATAAGTGAATACACAGACACAGCAGGAGAGAGAGAGAGTGAGAGAGAGAGAGAGAGAGAGAGAGAGAGCCCAACCACTGGGAAAGCAAGCCGAAGCCTTTGGACTGCCTCAATTGTCCTCTTCTTCCCTGTGTACATGATCATAACAGCTTTTGGGGAAGAGACACCAGCAGATTGCAGAACTGCTGGACGTGATCCATCGCCATATAGAATAGAAAAANGGACTGGGTTTTAAAACACTATCCAAAACCAAAAATAGTATTTGCAAGCAGCAACATAAAGGAGGCAGGCAGGTATCAAAACCTGTAAACTATTAACATAAGAAAAGAATGCATACAAGTAGGGAGGGAAAAACAAAAAAGACCTCTTTCATTTGTCAATTATTTACACTAAAGTTCAACAATATTTCATGTGTGGCTAATAAAGAATCAGGACTTTTTGAGTGTTTCTACTGTCAAAAAGACCAGTTCTAGCAGTGCTTGCATATGATTTACATGCCTTCTATCCATGCTATGGTTAGACTTTGCAACAAAATTTTGACTAATTCGGCTACAAGAGTACAACATTTTCAGATGCACAACTTCAAATGTTGCACTTCTCTTTTAAGATTCATGGTAGTTGTTAGATTAGTTACTTATGGCTTTACCATCTTTTCTTCTCCAGCTTCTTCGGATTGTTCTTGAAAACCGTTTTCTTCATCTAATTCACAGTACAACACTCCTTTTCCGTCTAAATCGTCAGACAGTTGATGATCACCATCATGTGTTGCTTTTCCTATCTCCTCTTGATAATTAAGAGCACGAGATACATCTGTGTCGTTCACTCTAGATAACCTTTCATTGTTTGAAGTTGATGAAATCGGTTCTTGAGCCCCATTGAAGTCACCTACTCTTACCTTAAAAACCAAACCAAACCGAGTTATTCATCAGAATTTTCAACTGCTTAAGTCACCAGAAAATGCGAGAAAAGCACTTCTAAAGATAACAACAGTTAAGTTTGTTCAAGGAGTAAATTTCTTAAGCCCCTTGGACTTCTTTTTTGGCACCAATGATTAAGAAAAGGAGGAGAACATTATAATAGAAGTGACAAATTTCACTATCCCAGTTATCAAGTTAATGTCCATAATTGTGAACTTTCAATTATTAAATTACTAACATGGATTGCTGTAAATGAAAATTATGTTAGTTTTTGTAAGATGTTTGAGATAACTCTCGTTACCAAAAGGATGCACCAACAGTTTGCTCTGCCAGATCTTTTTCAGAATGAGATGAAATGATCAAGTTATCCAAAAAAGGGGAAAAAGGTGCCACATTGCAAGGATGGAAGAAACAGATTATGGGAAAATTTCAACACGAATGTTTTGCATGTAGCTGTGCCTTAGTTATCCAAGAACAAGGGTTGGGGGGATTGCTTTTAATATAACACAATTGATGCCAATCGAAGGGAAGAAATAGATTTTGGGGCAATCTCGATAGAGATCTTTTGCATATAGAGGAAAATTCTTTTGGCTGTGCTGTCAATGACAGACCAACCTTGATTCATTCTAATATGCATTATGTACCTGCAGCGGCTTCATAACATCAAATTCTCGACCATCAGTTTTGCCAAGTGCCTCTTGAGCCTGTAGCTCCATGGAGTCCCGAACAAGCTGACTTAAAAAGCTTACATCATCAGACATGACACCAAACCCCTTCAAAAGCTTAGAGCCAAGCTGTAAACTTGTCTGCATGAATAAATAGAATAGTTTGACAAAGCAAATTAAATTATGGAAAACCATACAAAGAAACAAGATTATTTTATTAATACCTCTGCACTTTCGAGAATAGCATCTGTAGCTCCTGCTTTTTTCAGATCCAAAAGATGCATGAGGTCTTGAGCTCGGGCATAAATTGGAATCTGTTGAGTTAATGTTCATCATTAGACTGCCAATCCCAAGAAGGAAACAAAGAGATTTAAAACAAAGAAATAAAAGAGTTCATGAAATTCTTGCCATTGAAAATTGGTCCAGTCAGAATATGAAAGTGCAAACTTCATAACCCCATATGTTTTATACATTAAACTCTTGCCACGATTTCATATGGACAAGATACCCTAACTGTTTGTCCCTCACATGCACACTTTCACCATAAGTGAATACACAGACACAGCAGGAGAGAGAGAGAGTGAGAGAGAGAGAGAGAGAGAGAGAGAGAGCCCAACCACTGGGAAAGCAAGCCGAAGCCTTTGGACTGCCTCAATTGTCCTCTTCTTCCCTGTGTACATGATCATAACAGCTTTTGGGGAAGAGACACCAGCAGATTGCAGAACTGCTGGACGTGATCCATCGCCATATAGAATAGAAAAACCAAGTTTTCTAGATGCCTGTCGATGCAAGGGTGAAAATATTTAGTGTCATCAACTATAATAATATCTTAATGTATGCAAATGAAATTCCAAAACAAAGATGGGCTATCATTTTGTTGCCTCCTGAAACTAGCCCCTTCACCAAGCTTAAAGAATATACAAACTACACATAATTTTAATATTTGACAATAATTAAATGCTTGTAGCATGAAAGCAGTTTTAGTCAATATAACCTGAGATTTCACCCTTGTATACTAATTTAAGCAAAGCTCTTATAGTAATAATAATCGTATGCTCGGAAACATTCTGCAGTTGCAACTGCTAGTACCATCATAAGATATTCCTCTATTTTCAAGAATCTCATAAACGAGGATAATTATCATAGATCCCTTTAGAGATGTTTCTAAAAATTAAAATAATAATAATAATAAAAACTCCATGGGTTTTGGAAACTATTAAACACCGTCTAAATAGGAAATTATTTGGTAGAAAATTATTTAAAATACCCAGGGAGTAAACACACTAAATATTTTTAAAATTAGAGTATCTCACAGGGGTCTATGATAATTACTCCACAAAGCAATTACTTAATATACCAAATTAAAGATTTCTGACAATATTTTTCATTTTAAGGGTTCAAAACTCTATAATGACAGAAGATATAATAGTCCACAAATAATAATTCTAAAGCCAGACATCGGATGAACCAGACAAAAAAACCAAAAAGGAAACTCCAGAAGGCATTTGACAATCTAAAGAATTTGTCTGAATTGTTAAATTCGTGGCAAGTCTCTTAAATCTAATAAAAATGAACAGCATATGGATTTTGTATCATGCAGCTACTTTGCAAGAAAGAAACAAGAGTATAACTCTTCCTGACCTTGACTACAGAAGGATTCAGATCAAAAGCTACATAAGGCCATCCCACCATATCAGTATCTAACCCAGAAGCCAATGGGGTGGACAAAAAATTGGCGAGGACCTGCAGATAGGAAATTAGAACACAATATAATATATTTACAGCTTGGCAAAAATGATAGCTCTCACTACAAAATAACTCTAATTGGTGTACCTGACCCATTTGTCCAAATCCAAGGATAACAACCGGTTCATGACCCTCAAAGGTCACCATTTCTGCAACTTTCTGTAAAAATTTCATTATGTAAATTTATACTCAAATACTTTGTTGGAAGATAAAAATAAATAAATTGGAGTGTAAATAACAGAATAAATCGACATGTGTGTCAGCATGTAACTAATCCTCCATATATACTGTGTACAACAAAAGCGGTCAGGTGCTAGAAACATTACCATATAAAAAACAAGGCTAATATCGTATACACTATCTTAGTTATAATGACTAAACATTTCATTAATAAATTTCCTTCAACAATTGCTTAATGCTTAAATTAAAAGCTGTACAAATGCAAACAATCCGAAATCTTAAAAGAAAACTGGTTGAAGACAAGTTTCTGTAAGAGTTGTCACCAAAAAGAAAAATGGAAGCTTCATTATCGCAAACAGTCATTCACTGAATTAAAATCCGAATTGGAAAGTGTGGGCTAGACACATACATCTTCCTTGTCAAAGTTGTCATAAATGAAATCAGCAGCCCATCTTCCAACTTCATTAAGCAACGGAGTTAATGCCATTGACAATACAACCACAATTATGAGCAGCTTGTTAAGCTCAAGTGGCAAGACTCCCAATCTGCTTGCAAGGCATAAACTTATCAGCATAGTCAAACACTGGATGCGTAATTGCTGTAGTTGTATATTAATTTGTGACTGACCTGTTAGCAAGAGAAAAAACTACAAAGGCAAACTCGCCTCCTTGAGATAGAAGCAATCCTATTCTAACACTTTCTTGCATAGTGAGTCCAACACGGGGACCTATTGCTGTTATAATTAGTGTCTTGATGACTATTAAACCAGCCAACAGAGAAAGTACATTTGGCCACTCTCGGACAAGAAGCTGCAAAGCAAAAAGAAAAATGAAAAAAATTAATTGTTTCAAAGAAATGCCAAGTAGAACCACTAATGAAGATGCTACTTCATCAGTGAAGATAATATTTATTTATTTAATCATAACCCAACTGGAAAGCTGTATGCTCCTATGTTATATAGATTCAAGAAACATAAATCAGCATATTCAAGATTTTTCTTTCCCAGTGAAGAAATTACTTAAAAAAACTGATTCAAATAATTATAATACCTCCATATCAATGGAAGTCCCTGTAGTGACAAAAAATAACCCAAGAAGTAAGCCTCTAAATGGCCTTATATCAGCTTCAATCTGCGTTCGGAAATTAGTTTCTGCTAATAGTGCCCCAGCCAAAAATGCTCCAAGCTTCATTGAAACAGAATTTAGTTACAACATGAACTTGAAAATCATCAGTCAAAAGCATGTTCTAACATTGAGAAGAGAATAAAAACCGTATCACTAAAGCCCAGCTGCTGGGTGAGAAGTGAAGTCCCTGCAACCGTTAGAAGGCAGAGAGCAATAAAAGCTTCTGAGCTCCTTGCTTCTGCAACAACCTAGTTTGATAAATTTGGTTAGTTTCTGCAGCAAAGGAAATTTTCAATAAGATTTTTTATCAAACACAAAATTTTGCACCTCAAAAACTCTTCTCAGAAGATATTTTCCTCCAAGAGAAAGCAGACCCAGTCCAGCTAAAGCCTTTAAACTTTCTTTAGCAAGCATCGGCCAGATACTTTCCTCAACTACATTCTGCAAAAAATTTGAAAACTCAAAGCCTAGGAAATTAAAAAGAGAATGTCAATGCATAAAAAACAATCCTGCCACCAGCTAGTTACTTCCAGTGAAGGCTAATCTGTCCCTTTACAGAAACAGAATGATATAGGCTTCGTTTGGTTCACAATTGGGTATTTTTGGGAAAAGTTTTCTGAAATAAGTTAAAAAAAAGTTGAATTGGGCGGGTTTACGATGTAGGATTTATAAATTAATAAAATACCCCCTATATTTGTTTATTTACAAAACACCTCCTATAATAAACTTAAAAGTTAACAAAAACACCCCCAACCCAATGTCAAATACGGACCGCCGGCCACCACCCGGAGGTGGCCGGGTTCACCGTATTGGCGCATGACCAGCTGGATCTTGCGGTCGTGCGCCGATATGGCCTTTGCTGGCCAGATCTAGGCCAGATCTACGGCGTCAACGGTCAGATTGGCCGTATTTCTCGTCAACAACGACCGTTTGTTGGCCGTCGTTATAAACCGTACGGCCAAAGATCTGGCGTCAACGGCCAGATCTTTTGCTAGATCTGGCCTTTTCTGGCCAGATCCACCGTGGATCTGACCGAAAAAGGCTAGATCGGCGCACTACCGGCCAGATTCAGCCGGTAGTGCGCCATCCTAACAGATTCCGACCATTTTCCGGCAGTGGTGGCCGGAATCTGGTAAATATGAATTACTGGGGTGTTTTTGTAATTTTTAAAAAATATTTGAGGTATTTAATTAAATTATCAAATTTAAAGGTTTTAAAAAAGTTGAATAATATTGGAGTGTATTCCCAAAAATCAAAGTTTTTGGGTATTTTACTGTTTAACTTTTTTGGGAATACTAAAAGTAATTCCCAATGGCAACCAAACGGAGCATATTTTTCTATAAAAATAGCAAATAAATTTGAGGCTATCAGTTCTTTCCTTGAAAGAGATGATTTCTTTTGAAAAAGAAAATGATGACCTTTTTTTATCTACCAGGCACTGCTCTTGAATTATCCATTAGTGAACATGACTAAAACCATTCATTTTTACTTTTGTTAATTACTTTCAAATTACAATAATTTAAGAAAATGCTCCACTTTTCTTGATTTAAGAATCATTCGAGAAGATGAGAGAGAAAAAAAATTTTAACTTTAACAACTATAAATCAGAAGATCATGCCAAAAGAAGAGTAGGGAGAGTTGATCTCAAAGTTATGCTGTGAATTTGTATTTCATTGGACTTATCATGCAGTACGCTAAACTTTTTCTTGTCAACTGTTCATCTTAAGTACTCAAACAAAAAAAGAATATGATAAAACAAGAAAGCATGTAGATGTGGGGTGAGACAGAGAATTTCCACATACCTGGCTCTCTAACACCGGAAGAATGACTAAGAGAGGGACAACCGCTATGTCCTGACATACAAGCAGTGGGGATCCAAAAAGGTTATTCACATCAAATCTGTGATGTCTACTTTGCTGATGAACCTAGAAAATTGCAAAGGGAAATAATAGGAAGAAATAGCATAATTAATTATATATTAACTAAAAAATAAATGAAATGATGAGTACTCTGTAGTACCTGTAATAGAAGTATCCCCAGAGTTGCTGAGCCAAATCTTGTTGGGAGCTCACCCTTCTCTGCAAGAAGCTATATTATGTTTGATAAGTTCTACATGCTCTATCAAATACAATGCACATATCTTATGAAACAATAACCAGCTAAAATATGGTGTATATACTCAATCCAGAAAATAACCCTATGATTCATTATCTTTTGCCTGAATATTATCAGAAAAAAAAAAAAAAAAGGGCATGAAAAGCCCTAAAAATGCAATTTCAAGAGAAAACCAGAATGATGCCAGCCTGTTTGCTTCACCATATTGTTTTATGACTCCCATATATGTAGTGCATATACATACAACCAGCAAGCTGACTACAAAACTATAAAAACATTTTATTTTCCTTGTGTTTCATTGTGTTGCTTCACATCCAAAACCACGTTTTCTAGTAATTCCAGACCATCATGAAACATACAAAAATGTATAAATATATCAGAAATGTAAATAAAGTACAATCTGATTCAAGGTGTTAGTACCAGAACATTGAGAGAGAGAAACGTGTTTGATGTACAAAACAATCTTAGATACTTAAACAATAATACCTGCAGAACAAAAGCTGAAGATGACAAGACAGAGCAGCACCGATCACTACAGCTTCATCAACACTTCTAATGTTGAATGAGAAAAAATTTTAGGATTCGTAGAAAAATACAAATAGAAACACTGCAGATGAAAACACTCAAATGGCAAATTATCAATGACTTTGACTGGAGAAGAATTTATTAAGCAGTCAGGTTCACAAAAACACTGAAATTAAAAAAGAAAGATTAAAACACAATAAGAATTAAATCTGACTCACCAAATAGTCAAATCATAGAAGATGATTACCTTCCTGACTGTTGATGTCAGACAAAAATTACATATGAACATTTTGCTCTTATCTTTGAACAGGTCACTACTATATTATGACCTTCTTTCTGTTCTTACAATATGAAATGATGGAACCCAGCACTTTACCAGACCTCTCACAACTCACACACAACACCACAACTCAAATACAAAATAATAATTACCCAGACGCAACAATCAACAATTTCCAGCATCAATCCACACAACAGCTCAAAATAATGAAAATGGTATATTAATCATAATAAAGAGTTTAAGAAGAACAAAGTTGTGTGTGATAAAACAGTAAAACAGTAGCACCAGCTGGTCTTCGAGGGCCAGCTCCTCTAATTGCTAACTTCAAGGGTTAGCTCCTCCCAATTTACCAATATTCTCTTTTCCCTAATCTGTGCTCTCTCCCTCTCTTTTATCCTCCAACTCTCTCTCTCTGTAACTGAATTCCTTTGTTGTCCCAACCTCCAATCGCCACCTGTCCTAGCCTAAACCCATGGAAGTTTCCTGCCAACATCCCCTCAATCCAACTTGCTACCTTATTTCACTTTTCCTACACCCCATTGTCCAGGTCCCTCATTACCCTCCCAAGCAGTACCACCTTGTCCTCAAGGTGGGAAGATGGAAATTGTTTACCCAACGCCACCCCATTCCTTCATCGTTCATCATACTTCTTTCTTTACCCAACTCTTCCTCATCTTCTTCTTCGACCAATTATTTGAAATTGTTTTTCACTGCAGCGGTGTTCTGAAGAGAATTGGCGTCACTTCGGAAACAAAGCCCTTTCTCTTTTTCCATTGAATCTCTTCTTCCGTCATTCGCCGGAAAGGGGGTGATCTTGTGGAATAAAACTGGAATCGGACTGTCGATTCACTGTTGTACTCGAACTCCGGTAACTAAAGGCTGTCGCAACACCAGATGGTGCCTCTCCCAGATCGACGCTCCAGCGAAGAGTTGCCAGAGTATCGCGACTGATCATTGAAAGAATTCGATCTGGAGTTGTTTGCAATCTTGGTTAAATTAGATGGACCCTAGACCCATTTGTATTGACCCAATTGTTCTCCCCAGGCCAAACTCAGATGAATTAAAACCCTTGCCTAGTCCATTATCTAATGAATTAAACCTTCTGCCCAAACCATTTTCAAATAAACTAAAGCCTTGGCCCAATCCATTCTCTAATGACCCAAGCCCATGCCCATAACTAAACCCATTTAGCCCCATTGATCTCCCATGTTTGCCCAGCCCAATTTTTAAATCCTCCAAGGCCCAATTTTTTTCCTCCATTCTTTGGGCCGAACCTAATAAGTGAACTAACTTATTAGATTGGGCCAATCTGATTTTGGCCCGAAATTTTGATTTTAGCCCATCATAAAAAGCATGAATTAAAACTTCTTCCTTCTCTTCAACAAAAGGAGCGTGGATAGCTTCCAACTTCTGACGATGCTCCTCCACCATACCAGCTGTTGGTTCCCCATCAATGATTGATGTACTTCCTTCGTCCCTGTCCAGCACACGACTGTTGCTGCAAGTACCTTCGGCGCTGCTTTTCCGTTAACGTTGAAGTATCGCTCGATTCTGAACACCCACTCATGTGGGTCTTCGCCGGAAAAAATGAGTATCTCCAATTTCCGGCCACCACTCTCACCCCGATTATGCCTTGGATTGCTGGAGTTTCCAGCTTCATTTTGTCCTCCAAGGTTCTGATCATTAACTGCCCCTGAAGTTCTCAATGACCATCTCTTCTGTTGTTCTTTTGTAGATATTTCTGGTTTCTTTTCCATATAAGTCCTTTCCACGAACTTCTCTTCTCTCCTTTCGCTTCCCTTCCTTTCCCATTTCTTTGTCCTTGCTTCTCCTTTTTTTTCTGTTTTCCCTTCCGCTCTTTGTCCCTTCCCCAATTCTTTTTTTTTATTTCTTTTATTTCCTCTTCCCCTCCCTCCAAATCTGTTTTTCCTTTGTCTTTTCCTCTTTTTTTCTCGTTTGTTCCTGTCCATTATTCCCCTCCCCTTCCTTCCCTTCTTTATTCTGCCTTCCCCCGTTATTCCTTTTCCGTTTTGTTTCTTCCCCCCTCCCCTCCTTGCTCTTGTCCCTTTTTTTTTTTTTTTTCTTTGCTGTTTTCTTCCATTTGTCCCTCCCTTCTTCCCCTTCCCCTTTCCTTTTTCTTTTTCTCCTTCCTTTTCTCCCTTTGTTCCTTCCCTTTCCCTTTTTCTCCTTTTTTCCCAAAATTCTTTCCTTTCTCTTCTTTTTCTCCTCCCTTTCCTTCTTTGTTTTTTTCCACCCCTGTCTCCCTTCTCTCCTCTCTCCCTTCTTCTCTCCCTTCTTTTTTTTTCTTTTTTGTCCCTCTTTTCTTCCTTTTCTTTCCTTTTCCTCCTCCCCTCCTCTTTTCTTTTTGCTTTTTCTTTCTTCCCTTCTCCCTTTTTTTCCCTTCTTTTCTCTTTCATTTTCTCCCTCCTCCCTTTATGTTCCCCTCTTCCCCCCCCCCCCCCCTCCTCCTCCTCTTTTTCCTCCTTCTTTCTCCTCTTTTTTCCCAAAGTTCCCTGTGTGGAATAACCATATTCTGGTGTGCTTTCCAGTAATAAGTCATGTTACGAACTTCGCTCTCAGCCTTTCTTTCATCAATTTGGCATCTCAATCAACATTTCTCTCATGGCACCCACGGTTTCAGATAACCTGGGAACGTCTCTACTGAACATCCCATCAACTTCCTTCAATTATATAGTCTTCACTCCATTCTAGTACCAACCGTAAACAACAATCGTCGGGCTCTGGATACCAATTGATGGAAACCCAGCACTTTACAAGACCCTCTTCACAACTCACACGCAACACCCACACTCAAATACAAAATAATAATTACACCAGACGCAAACAATCAACAATATTCAGCATCCAATCCAAACAAACAGCTCAAATAATGTGAAAAAATGGTTATATTAATCATAATAAGAGTTGAGAAGAACAAAGAGTTGTGTGAATTAAAACAGTTAAACAGTAGCCCCAGCTGGTCTTCGAGGGCCAGACTCCTCCCTAATGCTAACCTGCAAGGGTTAGCTCCCTCACCAATTTACAATATTCTTCTTTTCCCTAATCTATGCTCTCCCTCTCTTTTATCCTCAGCTTCTCTCTCTATGTATCTGAATCCTTTGCGTCCAACCCCATTGCCACCGTCCTAGCCTAAACCATGGAAGTTTCCTGCCAAACATCCCCTCAATCCACTCACTTGCTACCTTATTCACTTGTTCTACACCTTCATTGTCAGGTCCATCGCAAACACTACAGCCAGTTGCTTATAACAGACACACCAACTAAATAGCCTTACAACTTGCTAAGACATCATCTCTATCAACAATAAAAATTGGCTCACAACCCAATCTATAAACTCTCTTTCACAACTCCTAAGTGGCATAAATTTTGGGAAATACATCAACAAAAAACTGGAAGTTGCACCTAGGGATTGTAAGAGAGAGTTTAGAGGTTAGATTATAAGTGTAGTATTGCCCACCTATCAAATTCTAGAAACAAGATGAACTCCAACAACTTGAAAAAATCAAACATAAAAACTTTCCTACATAAAATCCATTACAGTCACTCGAAATATATGACTGAAGAAAGATGATAACACAAGAAAAAGGTTGAAGGTCTCACCAAGTCAGGCTTTGAGTGGAAAAGGAACTCCAAGATTCTTGTTCCAATAGCACCATTAGGTGGAAGTTCAAACGCCGTGAAAGCAAGAGTGGATAACACAACCTTCCAGAGATAAGGAAAGGAAAGGAAAGGTGAGAAATATTACAAGTTAAAAAGCTTGCATGGCATCCTAAAACAGCTATTCAGCTTCTCATATCTCTAAGAATTGTAAAATAGTTACAAAGACCAAATGCAAGCTAAAAATTTCAGCTGACAAGGAAAGAGCATAAATCTGAAACAAGGTCAAACTAAATATAACAATGAAATTAGTTCCCAAACAGGAAATCACCGCAAATAAGCTTCCATAAAAACTAAAAAATTTTATCATTTCTAAGACTTTTTTATGAATCAAGTGGAATCATCTTTTGTTACAATTTTAGCCAGATATCTTATGGAACTACCGTAATAGATAATTATAGTTTAGTTGCCACCAATAGCAAAATTTAAACAGGGTAAACGCAGGACTTGTATTGACAAGCACAACAAGACTGGTGAAGCAGTCCAGCACCACTAAAACAAACTACAAAAGTAGATAATAAGCTGAGGGTGAATATTGTGATAAAATAACTGTGTTTAAAGACTATAAGTAATGATTTGTTAATCATGCACATCCCCAGTTCTAGAAGAACATGGATTTTGATTGTTCTATCACAAGGACATACTGTGTATCCAACCCATAATCTAGCCACTGACTTTATAATTGTATTAATGTACACTTAACTATTCCTACTCAATGAATTTGCTTAGGTAATAGCCGTTATCCAAGGTTTTTATTTAAAAGAAAATGCAACCAAACAGCAACTGCTGAGTACTCTAACAGCAAGATTAAATTACTTCCAGGAAAAATTAACTCCAAGTTGTTAAAGCACAATTTGAGGATTTAGTATCATGCAACCCCTACTACTTCAAAAATTATGATCCCATCCATCAAGTCTGGCGTTTACTAATACATGCAAATAACTAAAAAGAGAAAATTAATGTTCAGTATGTGATTTTCAAGACTATAAAACTGCTGTCCAGAATTGCATCAGATTTCTGAAACCAAACCTGAGTCAGTCCCAAGCCAAAGGCAAATTTTGCAAGAGCCTTTAGACGTGCAAGTGAAAGCTCCAAGCCCATCTCAAACAACTGAAATAAACATGTATTAGTCCAAAAAGAATGTGTCATCATTACACAGTACGATTTGAGAAATGAAGCATCATA
This sequence comes from Pistacia vera, assembly GCF_008641045.1. Taxonomy (NCBI): domain Eukaryota; kingdom Viridiplantae; phylum Streptophyta; class Magnoliopsida; order Sapindales; family Anacardiaceae; genus Pistacia; species Pistacia vera. Next base: position 1,152,671 of record NW_022196139.1, on the reverse strand, counting down.
AAATATCATAAGCTCCTTATGCAAATTCCAGTCTGAAAAAAAAAACATAAACCCAAATAAATTATGCAGAACAATGGATATCACTGTCAGAGTCTGCAGAGATATCTCTATTACAGGTGAATTAATAAAATCTGCACATTTTATTTATAGGAACTCATCAAAAAGTGTATAAAGAGCTATGTATTTTTAAGCCCTAAGTTTCGGTAATATAGTTGGAAACAAGCAGTAGTTAACTAATGAACATTGTTCCTGAAAGCCAAAACAAACTTGAATTACTCTACAGAGAAAATAAAAATAAAAATAATGAAACTCATGTTGAAAAGTAGCATCATGAGTGGCACAAACAATACTACTCACAACAAGAAAAACATTCCAAATGTGGACTTTTCCTCCAAAAAACAAATAGATAAAGATTCATCCTTTCCTTTGAGATCAGACACAATGCTCACTGAGATGCTAACTGAGGAAAAAGGGTAGCAGTGCCAGTAACTACTAATATAAGTCATCACTCTGATTAGCCAAGTTAGAATTTATTAATATTCTGAGTATAATAAGATTTCACTAGTAAAGCACGACCAATAATACCAATATGAGAATATCACCAGCAATAGTAATTATGTCCTACTTGTGAACTTGATGAATAACTCCAACTGAAGACATCATAAGAAGACACGTCCAAAGCAAGAGTGTGCTTACCAAGAAAAGGATCCCCCATTCAGAAAGAACTTTAACATCTGTAAGATTTCTGATGATGCCAAGCTGATTGAGTACAATTCCAGCAAAAAAGAAACCAAGTATCTGAAAACAATTAATAGTTCTTATCATCAGTTCAACAAAATAAAACGTATATAATACGTATATCCAATCCTCAAAAACCTTTTTTAGGTCTTGGACCCTCCAAACTAGTTTGTTTACACTCCACTACTGCTCATATAAAGTATGTGTGCCATATATGTGAGCTCATACAAGTCATTCTTATTAGTTCTTCTACTTATAATTTTACACCTTTCAAAATCAATATAGGACTGAAACCCAAATTGCTCCATCCTTTGCGTATGAATGTGTGTGTGTGTGTGTATACACTTTTGTTTACACCTCTGTGATTGCATGTAAATTGCTTTCAAGCACTTTTGTTTACGCTTTCAAACCTTTAATCAAAACAATATTCATGGGTACACACACTTGTTTATCTATAGATCAGAAAAAGTAAGTGTGTTTGTGTGCACACTTGTGTCCAAGCACACGTGCATATGTAGGAATTTCTTTCCTAGTGCTTGCACTTATATTCTCTCACATTTCAAAGTTAAACTCTCTCTCCATCTACAGGTCTTTGTGCACAAGTGTCTGCAAAAACACACATTTGATATGGTTACTTTCGCCATTTTTTCATAAAATTTTCACTCCCATTGAACCAATGTTGTATGAATGAAAAAGTGTGTATCCGTGTGTGGACTCTTGCACCTATCCAAGTACTTTTGCATAAAATTTTTACTCCATCTGAGCATGCTGTTGATAGAAATTTAACCCAATATTTCAGAAAATAAAAATAATTAAAATGACAAAGAGGGTGAAGAAAGAACACTAAAAAAAATTGAAATAGTAATGTTATCCTTACAGGGCTGGCTCTAGCAATCTTGAATGCAGGAACAACAATGACAGTCACAGCTAAAAATGTAAGAGTGTCCAGTCCTAAATCATTAATAACATCAATGGCATTGGCAACATCAACTGTTGCATACATCCGAAATTTTTCCCAGTGGTCCTGTCTACGGTTGGAGAAATAGAAACCTTTCCGACCAAATATTGAGGAAGTTAAGGATGACCTTCCATCGAAAGTAAATCTGGAGGCAAAAGAGTGACGACTTATCCTATCATTTACCACATGCGATGGAACATGGACCCCTTGCTTGTATGAATATCGCATCCCATAAGAATGCATAGAAAAGTTGGAAATATCATAAGTGTATGCCCTAATTGGGCTTGTTTTTTTGAAGATGTCATATACCTGCAATGCAACAAGGTAAGGAAATATGTCAATGCCAATAGCACTATTTCACCTCCAGGCATGTGAAACATAAAAAACATCCAAACAATGCATAAACTAAGAAACAGAAATGCCCAAAAAGAGAATCATCCATCTTAATCAATTCAAACCCTGTACCAGGGGAAGTGAATTTCATCACATGCCAAATTGATGCAGAACTTCTCCAACGACAGTACAGCATACATTTTTATGTTAAGAAAAGAAAAATTTAATCTGTCATGATACACAGCTAAAATTATAAGCATGGTTTTAGCACTTGGCAACCTTTTGTACCAATCAGTAAATTTGACTCAGAGTTTTGACAGAAGTCGAATTTAACATGGAGTTTAAATAGCATTTTATGTCCTTACACTATGAGGTTAACTAAATCTCCGGCCTTTTCAGGTGAACCAATTCCCATCCTAGCCACAATCCCGAAGTACCTGTTCAAACTAACTATGTGCCTAATAACTCTTGGCATATGGCTCCAAATTGGCAACACAGAACACAATTACAAACATGCTGTTTGGGATTGGCAGCATCAGAATTAGCAAACTCGTGCTCAATCACTGTTTACCCCCACGAAAACTGGTTGCCAAAGAGTGTCAGAGGAATTTGGTTGTTCTAATACCCAAAAAGACAATGTAATCCAACGCACAAGTATATATAGGCCAATAATATGAAGGTTAAATTCATCTTTCCACAAAAATGCCAAAGTCAGTTTTGGCTCGCCATGTTTCTGTATTCATCACATTTTTCCCACATGGCACATGAGTATTAATTAGGACAAAATATTCTAACAAAAAACTCAAATTGGGACTACTGCCTAAGAATATAATGGGAATTGATTTTTTGAAATTGCAGGGCCACATGGAACACACAATACGACTTACTCAGTCTTCATGGAAATTTGACTAACTTGAGACAATAATACAAATTTTGATTAATTAACAGTTACACACATATTGATATTTATTTCAAAGATTGTATGAATTGAACATCATCATCAAGAAAGCTAAACTTACATTGATATTGGATAAATAATCAAAAACACGAAGCACCAATCAAACAACAACAAACAAGCAAGAAAGAAAGAAAGAAGAACTTAAAGCAGAAGTAAGTAGAAGAAGAGCTGACCTTAGGACTATAAGAACAAGCTAAAGTAGTTTCCAACATAGCAAAACAAGAAGAAGATTCAAGAATCAAGGACGAAACAAACAAGTGCAAAAGCTAAAGCACATTTGCTCCTATGTTTGACTTTTGACTAACAAACACTTCAAAAGAAGATAAACATGAAGATTCTTCGCTGGGAGTTTTTTTCGGCAGAAGGGGTTGTGTTAATTTAAAGGCTTAAAGGGAGAGGAGGAGAAGTGACCACACGTTCAAGTGAAGTGGTCTGCAAGTTTTTGGAGGTTTTCTATTTTTTGTTTTTCAAGTTAATTTGATTTGTGGAGGAAATGGAAACGTTTGGGCAAGAACTGGCTTTAATCGCCAACTGGATTTTTTATATATCCAAGCTAACGTATAGTACACGTGGCGAGCGTTGATTACGACTGGCTGATTATTTCGATGGAACTTGATAATTCATAATTACAAGAATAAGAGAGAAACCAATCCCAACATAATTTTGGGTGCGCTTAGTTTATTATTTGGGATAAGATTTTGAGAATAATATTGGGTACTTGGATAGGAGAGTATTATGAGGTAAAATTTAAAAATGTGTGAAAAAGCCCCTAACTTTGCTAATTTAATTAAACACCCTAATATATAAAATGACAAAAACACCTCCACCACCTGCAGTGCCAGATTCCAGCCACCACCACCAGAATCTGGCCAAAAAATTTCGTTACGACATAGACCGGTCGAATATGTGTCGTAATGCGTCGCTATGACCTTTTCTGAAAGGTCAGATCTACGGCTAAATATTGTCATCGACGGCCAGAAAACGTCAAAAGAACTCTATCTTTGGCTGTGACGGCCAAAGATATGGCTGTCGTTTTTGGTCAACGATGGCCATTTCTTTGGCCATCTAGCCTTTTCTGGCCAGATCCGTGGTGGATCTAGCTAGAAAAGGCCAGATCGGTGAACTTCTGGCCATTTCTGGTCGGCAGGTAGGCCGTTGTACAGATTTCGACAACCATCGACAGTCATTGTCAGAATCTGACAAGTATGGGTTGTGGGGGTGTTTTTGTTAATTTTTAAACTTTTTTAGGGGGTATTTAATGAAATTAATAACCTTATGGGGTCTAAAAGTAATTAAAAATAGGCTAATATTTATGGAATAATATTGTAACGCCCCACTTGAGGTACGTATTTGTTGTTTCCTCTTCGCTCTTATTTGAGTTGGTTTTTGGTAATATTGTTTGATTGAGTGTTGTGTTGAATGCTTGCCCTGAAATTGGTTGAAAATAGATGAAGTTTAGTGTTTCAGTCTTCGCCGGGGCGAAGCAGAATCTTCGCCGCGGCGAAGAGGTGTTGAAGCCACGGGGAAGCTGCTGGACAGTTTCGCCGCGGCGACAGGCCGATTAAATTGTTTGTTAAGTTTTAGATATTTTCTTCCCTAAGGGCAATTTGACCATTCTACCCCTAATTAGCAGGAAAAGTGAGGAGTAAATTGTAAGGAAATTTTAAGGAGAATACGTTAGTATGGGGGTGTGTTAGTAAGGAATCAAAGGATATGGATGAAATTTCCATAAAAGAGCAAGGGGCAAAATGGGAAGAATGAGTATTAAGAGATATTAAAAAAGGGTTTAGCCTTTGAAAGTTCTTCATTTCCCATTTCCACCGCCTCCTTCATTCTTCTAAACTCTCTCAAATTTCCTTCAATCTTTCAAGGATTTCCAAGAGCCTTTTTGAGAAACTTTTAGTAGGGTTTTAACCTAAAGCTTCCTAAGGTAAGGATTTGTGCTTTAGATGAGAGTTTTCTTATGTTTTGATTAGAATCTCATGTTGTGATTGTTGGTTAAGTTGTAGAGGAAAAGCAAGCTTCCAAAGGAAAGGAGAAGTGTTAAAGAAGCTAATTTCTCATAAGGTAAGTAAACTCAACCTAAGTTGAGATCTAAGAACTCTTTTGAGTAGATTGAAATACATATGTGTTTTCTTTTAATTGTTGAATGAGAGTAGTAATTATGTTTGAGTTATGAGTTATGAGAAGTGTGGTATTTGCTTGATGTTGGGTTGAGTTTGATAGAAGTTGGAGGAAGTTTTGAGCAAGCTTATGGAAGTGTTTTTATTGTGACAGGGAATTTAGATTGTTGTGAGGGAGTTTTCTCCCATTTGGTTGATTAAAGAAAACAGAAAAGTTAGAGTTAGAGTAGAGTTATTTATGCACATGAGTTGCTTGATGAAATGCTCAAGAGATTCATAAGTAAGGGTAGAAAGCCTTAATTGTTGCTACATGTCATAGTTACCTTTCATAAATGCATTAATGAGTATGAATCATTGATGTGCATTAATTATGCTTTACTTATGCATTAGAAAAGAGAGTAGAGAAAGAGTAGAGACTTGTGAGTTTAGACTACTCTAAGAGTAGAAAGAAAAAGAGAATGAGCACTATAGAGTAAAGCTAGAGTAGTGCTTAATAAGAGAGTAGTGCTTAATAAGAGAATAGAGTAGGTTGTGCGATGGGGAACCTGTGAGTACGGGTAGAGTATTCCCGCATGTACGCCGCATCAATAAAGCGGCCAGAGTATCAGAAAGAGAAGTGGTGTAGCCCGTAGTGTACATGCGGATGAGGGCTATACCCGAGTTTACCCGAGAGATTCTATGCACTCACATGGTCAAAGGTTCCGAATCCATGCATAACCAAGTCCGATCGGCAAGAAATAGTAGAAGTCACCGGGAGTGGGAGCGAGTCCCAGCCGTGCCTCCGGTCAGACGGGGCCGTGACTTACTAGAAAGAAAGTTAGTATAGAGGAGTTGTGAGAAAGAGTAATTAGATAGTGATTAAAGAAAGAGTTACGGAGATATTTGGGTTCAGGGGTTTACTTACTGAGCCTTGTTTGTGCTCATCCAGTTGTTCCCTATGTTTTTGCAGGTTCTAGATGAGGACACAGTCGGATGGACATCGGCACACGAAGAGAAATGGCTACACTGTCCACCCCTTTTTGATAGTTTTGCATATGTCACAAACCTTATATATATTTGTATAAAGAATGCATATGTCTAATGAAAGAAAAATTTTGGGCCCAACTTTTTATATTATGGTTACGTGTATTTTTACTATGCATGTTTTTATAAGAATGGAGTCGTTACAAATATGTTAAACATTATTTGGAGAATAGGATTGGGAATATGGGCATAAATAATAAGCCAAACATGCCCTTTATTATTTTGGTCTCAAATAGTATGGATTCCTAGTCACAGTACTGGATAATTACAAGTTCATTCCTTATGTTTGACCCAATTACGCCAGTGTAGTACAACTTTTAAGTAACATTTTAGTCCCTAATTGATAAAATTTCCAACTTTTGTCTTGTTGACAAGGGGTGTGCAAAAGAATCGGCTGGAACTGGAACCAGCGGGTACTCAAGGTTTCGATTCTAGTTCCTACCTAGAATCGGCTCTTACAAGGTAGGTTTCAATTCTAGAAATCAAGAACCGGTCGATTCTAGTTCTGGTTCTAGTTTCACCCCTGCAGCAACCAAAAATTGGATCCAAAACCAAAACCGAGATCTAAGTACCTGGGTAGGAACTAAGATTGAATTGTAATTTTTGTAAATTGTTATGGTGTATTTGTAATTTTTATAGGGTTTATTTGTCACTTTTTAAAAAGTAGGGGTAGTTAAAATAACCCAGGTACCCGGAATCAGAACCTAGGTTTTAGGTTCCGATGCCAAATCCAAAGAACAGATCAATTCTGGTTCCTTTGAATTTGGACGGGTACTCGGACCTGCCCACCCCTAGACTTGACATGGACCAAAATGTTACGAAGAGACTGTACTGGACCCAAGTTACTTAAGGCAAACCTTAGGATTTCTTTTAAAGAATATATGATGGCACTTATAAAGCCAAGAGTTCTTTCTTTTTTCTTTTCTTTTTTTTAATAGTTATTTAATTATATAAATGTAAAAGTGATATTTAACAATAAACTCTCTTAATGAGTTTTATTACAAATGAATATAAAGTAGAATGTCTTCTTTTTTTTCATGTTTTAAAACTTGATCATAAATAGCTTATTGAGAACATCCACATTTTTTGAACTACATAAACTCATGGTTTAAATTAGGGACGGCAATGGGAAATAGTTGGGACTTGGAGGTCTTTCTCATCCCCTACTCTTCTTTGGATTTTTTATTCTTATTTTGCGGATCACTTTTTAGGTTATGTTATGAGACTCGTCAACCTAAACTCTCATAATGTCCTTAAATGAGAGCTTTACACTAAATTTCAAAAGGTCTTTAACGAAAATTGCAGTCAGTGGCTTGAAAAAGATAAAGCAATGGTCCAGCTAGGGGTGAAAATCAAGTCGAGTAGCTCGCGAGCTACTCGAACTCGACTTGATGTTAGCTCGAACTCAACTTGAAATTAGTCGAGTCGAGTTCGAGTTCAAGTAGTTCAGGTAGTTAATCGAGTCGAGTTCGATCATAGCAGAACTCAACTCAATATGTTCGCGAGTATTTCTAAACTCGATGGTTAAGTTGATAGTTTTTAAAGTAATAGGGGTCATATGTAATTTAAAAGTTATAAAAATTGTAAATCCACTCATGTTAGATGAGCTCGAAATCGAGTTCGAACTCAAACTCGATTAAAATTCTACTAAAACTCGATTAAAACTCAATTATACGAACTCGATTTCCAACTTCAAGTAACAAATTCGAGTTCGAACTTGAATTCTTAAGCTCAATCAGGCTTGAACTCAAACTCAGTATTGTAGCGATCGAGTCGAGTTCGATTTACCAGATACTCGACTCAATTACACCCCTAGGTCTAGCCCTAATTTGGAAAAATAATATTAAGTTCAATGTTTATCTCTCATATGTTGTTCAGCAGGTATAAATAAGAAGAGTGCACACATCCTAAAGGTAACCCTAATTTTAGTAAGTCTATCAAGTAAATATCGTTTCATTTTTAGAGTGTAAACATTGCATTTACTCAAAATCTAATTAACCCAATAAACACCCTTGTTAAGGTTCTTTTGTTCATTTTGTAGGTACCATTACCAAACCTTCATTCTTAGGCCCTCCTTTTGTATTTGAACAAGATAGGAGAAGAGTATTTTCCATGTCCTTCCTCTTTTCTCACATAAAAATCTTACTAGGATATTTTTATTGAAAATCATCCTCAACATAGAATATTAATGTTGTAAATAAGAATCACCATTAATATATTGTAGAAAATATCAACTAGAGTAAACAACATATTCCCACCCGAGGTTTAATGAAATCCTAAGTTGGTACTCTTTGTTCCATTTATTCTAGGCTCCGTTTGGTTTACAATTTTGTGTTTTTGGGAAAAGTTTTTTGAAAAAAGTTAAAAAAAAAGTTGAATTGGGCGGGTATTACAATGTAGGATTTATAAATCAATAAAATACCCCCTATGTTTGTTTTTTTACAAAATATCCCCTATAATAAAACATTAAAAGTTAACAAAAACACCCCCAACCCACCCTCAAATACGGACAGCCGGCCACCACCGCCGGAGGGTGGCTAGAGTCGCAGTATCGGTGTATGACCGACTGGATCTTGCCGGTCATGCGCCGATAAGGCCTTTTCTGGCCAGGTCCATGGTGGATTTGGCCGGCAAAGGTCATATCCACGACTAGATCTGGCCATTGACGACTAGATCTGACTGTATTTGCTATTCAACGACGGCCAACAAACGGTCGTCGTTGATGGTCAACGACGAATGTTTGTTGGCCATCGTTACCGACTGGTTACGACCAAAGATCTGGCTGTCAACGGCCAGATCTTTGGCCTTAGATCTAGCCTTTTCCGGCCAGATCCACCGTGGATCTGGCTGAAAAAGGCTAGATCGGCGCACTACCGACCAGATTCAGCCGGTAGTGCGCCATCTTACTAGATTCCGGCCATTTTTCGGCAGTGGTGGCCAGAATCTGGTAAATGTGGATTGTTTGGGTGTTTTTGTAATTTTTTAAAAAATATTTAGGGGTATTTAATTAAATTAACAAATTTAAGGGGTTTAAAAAAAGTTGAATAATATTGTGAGTTTTTGGGTATTTTACTGTTTAACTTTTTTGAGAATACTAAAAGTAGTATTCCCAAAACCCAACCAAATGAAGCCCTAGATTCTCACCCTTAAAGTGACAAGAAATTGTTGGATATAACAGTTAAGGGGCAAATTGGTCATTTTACAGGAGGAGGCACACATTAGCAAATCGCTGCCCATAATAGTGCTCTAGCGCACGTTGGCTGACGTCGCCCCCGACATTTTTCGTCACTTTCCGGCAATTATTCCACCCAAAATTACTCTTGTCACCACCATTCAAACCTTCATCCTCCTCTCTATAAAACCTTACCCTTCACAACCCCTCATCATTCGTCGATCGCCAACCATGACAGCTGCTACATGCAACTGGTTTTTGTCGGTCTCAACCGGCGAACGACGACTAAACTATTGCTAAAGACATAGGGGTTTTGTAGAGTTGGAGATGCTGGTTGCAGTGATGATGTCCGATTGGATTTTTGTCGTCAAAATCGATCGGAATCCAACGAAGAATAGCAAAACCTTAAGCCTTATGGCACCGACAATTGAAGGAGCAAATGAGTCGAGAACCAAAGGGGTTTGGGATGATGGACGATGGGGAAGGTGATGGAGATGGAGATGACCAAAAGGTTCAACGCCGTTTAAAACAGCCCAAATCTGAAAAAAACTGAGAGGGTGCGTAGTCATTGAAGGTGTTATTGAAGTAATTTGAAAATAAGATGGTTAATTTATAATTTTAGTAATTTAGAAACTAAAACATAATTTATTAATTTATTTGTTAAAAACATTATAGTAATAACACTCTCTGTAACCTAAAAATTGTCAGCAGTGTTATTTTAAAGATATGATCTAGAATAAATAAAATCAGGAATATCAACTTGGGATTTCGTGGGTGGAAATATGTCTTTTACTCTATCAACTACTATAAAATTGCATCCAAATGTGCTATAACATCATCACTTCATTCTCATAAAACATGAAATAAAAGTTTATATTACTTTCAAGTTTTACAATTGAATATGATGATTAAACGCGCCTTATCTTTGTCATCAAAATATGTGGATCATACAGATTTGCCCAAGATTATGAACCTAATAACTCTAACAAAGCAGCTACCAACTATACAACAACAAACATTCTCTTCATTCCATCTATAAATATGTAGAAAAATGTAAATCACTCCAAAATCAACTCAAATACAGTACAAGGATATTATGAGCAGAATAGGAGAGGGAACATATCCACTCAATATTTATATAGAATGAACATGGTTTTTTACTACATTCTAATGTTGTCAGTCTTTATTTGAGTAATATGACCATAGTACTACATTTGAACAGAATCATCAATGACTGGCCTTGAAATAATCATTACTATATATTTACTTCAGTAGGAGGATTAAGAATTTGCATGAACAAACTTAAGGGATATACTATTGACGCAATGGCGTTCATCTGTAGGTGTTGGAAACCCTTCACCTTTGAATACATGGCCCAAGTGCCCACCACATGCAGCGCATGTAATTTCAACCCTCATACCATCAGGATCGGGCTGATATAACGTAAAAATTTTGTTAAAATTTTATTTGAAATGGAATTATTACAGAAAAAAGGGGAGTAACAGGAAGTGGTAAAGGAAGTGGAAGCTCACAGTGCGATTTATGGCTCCAGGGAGACCCTCATAGAAAGCTGGCCAGCCACAACCAGAATTGAATTTGGTTGTGGACCTGTAAAGAGGAGTACCACATCCAGCACAACTGTAGACACCCTCTTCAAAATGCTTGTCATATTCGCCCGTGCCCGGGTACCTATAAAACACACAAACAATGAAAATAATTTATCTACATGTAATAAACGGAATTAGCATGAAACATCTAATCTTTGTAATAAGAATCAAGGGCCTTGAAGATATGATGATAAATGAATAAAATAGTATCCCTTTAATCCTCTATTTGATCAAGTTCAAGAACAAAAAGCTGGTATTTTCACTCACCAATTCAGACCACTTATCAAGAAAACTAAAACTTCTTATCCCATCCTTCATTAGATGACGTTTTGTTGCTGTCTCTATTTTCAGAAGATTATAAGAGGAATAATCAATTCATAAGAAATCGAACAGGACAGTTCATATATGATTATATATAATTATTTTAATCCATCTGTTACCAAAAACTTCTTTTGAATGCCCCAATTTTTTTGTTTGTACCCTTTGAAATTTCTAAACATGTATATAAATATCATTCCAACATTTTCGCAACCTTTCAAACACACATTTTGTTATAAAATCTTATACTTCATACTCATAAAAGGTCACCATCAATAGCATTTAAAATTATAAAATCTAAACACACATTTTACTATTAAGTAATATTTGACAAGTTAAATTTGCATAAGTGAGGTGGGGAATCATCTTCATCGGATTACTTACCCTCCTTTGAAACATGAAATTTACTAAGTCCCTATACTATTTTATTTTTTTATTTTTTATTTTTTTTGGGTAAACCGGTAATTCTAATGTAGAGAAATTGTACAAATATTTGCCATAAAGGTAATATAACTAAATTTTCATTTTTTTAAAACATTGAAAACTATGAAATCTTCAATTGATCTTCCAGAACTTTCAATTAACAAATTGAGTGTTTGGACAAAGAGAAAATGAGAATTGCTAGAGAAAATCAAGAAGAATCTAACTGTATATTAATCAACCTGGAAATGAAGTACATTGCACTACATATGTCCTCCTTTTATAGTGGACACAACTTTAGAGAAGAATTATAAAAAATTAGGTACAATATACTAAACTCACTATACACATTTTACAAATATCTTGCCAGCTCATCCTTCCTAGTTAAGTCAGCTTCTTTGGTTTAATTTAGTTGGATTTACTTAAGATTAGGTATATCCTTATTTAGTTAACCCCACTAAAATTCTAATTGGACCAGGCCCACTTCATAGCTTGATCTTCATTTCCCAACCCTTTTCCCACAATAACTCCTATACTCCTAGTCCTTGTCTTTAAGCAGGGAAAGTATAAAAAGTAAACAAAAGGAGATAAAATTACAAACAAAGGTGCCTTTATAAATTTTGGCAAGATCTCAAAACTTATTAAGTGATATCTCCTATATCCCTATATTAATGCCTAATAATATGCCCCTTCTTTTTTGGTTCTTTCACTTATAAACATTCTTTTTCTAGCCTTTGACTTCTTTTCAAAAATAAACTGTGTTTTGTCTCAATGTGTTGCGGAATTATAGGCTTCTTTCTGAACATTTAGAGTGAAATAAAAACCTTCAACTTGACTTGAGATTTCGTGGAAAACAACATCTACAATAGTTGTCTTGACCATACCATCCATACCCAAATTCCAATCACACCTCCTTCATTAAACCCATTAGATAAGAAAGATGTAATTTTCAAGATCTTCATTGCTACTCCAACCAAGTCCGTGTTGTCACTAGAGGTGACAATACCTGGAACAATTTTGCCAACCATCTCAATGCAACTTTGTGCCAGAGAACGATTAAAAATTTCATCGATAATGAACTTATGGAGCCTCAAAGAATGTATAAAGATCCTCGAATGCAAGAAAACGTACGGTCATATCGTGATTCCAAAGCATGCGTGGTAGGAATTTGGGGTATGGGTGGTATAGGCAAGACAACTATTGCCGTTACAGTCTTCCACAAAATTTGAACTCAATTTGAAGGTTCTTAATTCATTCAAATGTTAGGAAAGAATGCAGAAGGAATTTGGGTTAAGTTGAAGTTCATACATATGAATGAAAACTGAATAACTAAATAGCCTGCTGCAAAGAGAAATAAATGACGTTAAAATATTTGACTAAAAAAAAATCGCTAGAAACAACATTTACACCCTTGGCTAAGGACAAACTATGATTCTATTAAGATCAAAGCCATAGCAAGCGGCAACCAAAATTGCAAGATCCTCAATAAGAGGGGGAGTAATGAGATTTCTTTTGCATCTATTTCCTCTCATGATTAGGGTTTTCATTCTCACAAACAAATTTTTCTTTTTAAATGAAATTGTATAGAATGAAAAACAATGTTTGGTAATGATGAAAAGCAGTGTAAGTAGCAAAAAGGATTTTTTTTTTTTTAAAAGAAATAGCACCTGAAGTGCAAGCAAAGGCAATAAAAATGCTTAGAGAAGATAAACTTCGAGTTTCAAGCAAGCTACTTAAGTACAGTAGGCAACAGACTTCAAGAAGACTTCTACTCCTTTTCAAAGAAAAATTGAATTTAAAAAAAAGGCTTAGAATTCCGCAACTTATCATGACAATAAAGTTTAATTAAAAAAAAAAAAAATCAACTCCCAAGGGTACAAAAGAATGTTTACCAAGGAAAGAGTTGAAATTAAGGAAGAGGCTAACATTTTGCATTAATATTTTAGATATCACAACTTGTTAAATTTATGAGATCTTACCAAAATTTATGAGGGGTGTCTTTGTTTGTTTGTTTTTTTTTTTTCCTAAAGACAAGACTGGGAGTATGGGAGTTAATGTAGGAGATTGGGTTGTGGATTGGGCTTGATTCAATTAAGATTTCATTGGGGTTAATGAAGAAAAAATTCGTTTAATCTTAAGTAAGCCCAACTAAATAAAGCCTAAGAGAAAAATTTCAAGGAGAAACTAAATTGGTAAGAAAGGATAAACTGACAAGAGAAGTGTAAAAAGAGTGACAGTGGAATTAATAAATTGTAACTAACTTTTTAAAATTTTCTCTCCAAGGCTATAAGATCCTTAATAACTTAATAACGACTTGAGTGTTTGGACAGAGTCATAAAGGGAAAATTTTAAAACTTAGTTACAATTCAATAATTCTACTATCACACATTTTGTACGTTCACAGTTCACATTTCCTTGCCAAGTTAGCTTCTTCTTGAAATTCTTCTTTTGGGCTTCATTTATTAGGTTTTACTTGATCTTTGCTTAGCTCTAGTATAATCATAATTGGACTAGGCCCCATTCACATCCAGTCTTCATTTCTCAATCTTGGTCCTAGAAATAATATTATCTAATCTATTTCCATACATAATTCAATCGCATTCAACAGCAAACATGTATTACTATGTATAATCTAATCCCGTATACCATACAGAACCTAGGAGACAGATTATAGTTCTATCGAGTTTCCAATTCCATGAGTAATCCCTATAAACCAAATGGCTCCTAAACGTAGGTTTATTTCTCATACTCCAGAAAATTTAGGAACCTCGATAAGACTAGATCTCTTTTTCATTTACTTGTGTCGAATATTATGAAATCATGGTTTAACTTAGGCTTTCTTTGCCAAACCAGAATTCCCATTTTAGTAAGGCCTAAAATCAAGGAAAAGCTTTTTGAGGTGATTCTTGTAATGAACCTTCATTTTCAACCCCTCTCCAGTTTTCCGTCATATGTTACACAAAATAAAGCTTATAACTTCAAGTATACTCACAGAAACTGTATAAAGAGTATAAGACTCAAAAGTGTGATTTCTCTAAGGGCTATGCTTTCAGAGGTCAGGTTCCCAAGAGACATCAATATCATGAGATCGACATACCTCATCTTCATAGCTCACACTGGCTTTATACAGAAGCAATAGCAACACAGCAACCCTTCATGCCAATTGATAAAGGGGCTGCTTAAATCGGTGACAAATATTTATGTAATCTTATTTACCCCACCCAATTTCCCTCATTTAAGCACACCCTTTTGCTTTCAACATTTTCTCTAGTTCAATTCTACATCTGATAACCCCATATCCAACTATCATGCTACGAAACCAAAAAGGAGGAACTCAACATTCTTCAGACATACACCGTTTCACATTAAAAAACTCTCGGCCATTTATAGTACAAGTAAGACTATATATCCATATCTATATTTATTAAAAAAAAAATTGTCTATAAATATAAAAAATTAAAAATTGTCTTGTTGGGGATATTAAGTAAATAAAACAACTGAAAACCAAATACTACAATTTTTTAAAACAATTGAAATTGTGTCATATAATTTTTCCCAATAGTTTGCTCATGAACCCCAAAAATCCGAAATTTTCTTTCTTTTTAAACATTATAAGCAATCTCTTAGCATGCATTTCCTCTTATGCATGAAAATTCACCACAAAGCATTCCAATAATTCGCAGTCTACCAAGTTTCAAGAAACCTAAAATATAGATGAATGCATAAATGATAAATTATAAAATAAATAAATAAATCATACTCAGTTCCCTTTTGCCTCAAAATCCGAAACTGTTCGGGCGAAAGTACCGCACGCCACTCCTCCTCTGATTTCTGGACAGATCCAGATGCGGCCATGGCCACAACAACCCCACCGCGAAAGCTGCGCTTGCTGTGGTGAAAAAGGAGAGAGCCGCTGAACCCAGACGAGGAAATAGAGCAAGCGGCGGGTTTAAGAGAACAAGAAGAGGTTAAGCGAGTGGTTGGTGGTGAGTGAATGAGAAGAAAAAAGTGAGTAATGGTGGGCTTGGTTGTGGTGGTGAAGAGAAAGGATTTCGTGGAAGAGATGGGCGAAGTTTTGAGAAGGTTCAAGTTGAAGCCCATTTCAGAGCGAGTTTGAGATATGGGATTAGGTTAGATCGGCTGTAGTGTTAGCTGTTGGTTACTTTATTCCACTTTCCAGCTGTCCAATGCAATGGTAAGGGTATTGCGTTGTCGGTAAGGTTACTGCATCAATAGTTACCGTTGGATTAAGTTCTATGGCAATACCACAATAATACGATACTGTTATTAAACTTTATCTTTAAATTTATATTTCATCAAATTCTTTAGAATCTTGGTGATGAAATAGTAAAAGGCATTGTTATTAGTATCCTACGATACGATTCGATACGGGTCACCAACGATACGTATTAGACAGTGTATCCTAAATATTTCGATACATTGATATGTATCATACGATACATGATTCAAAAAATCAGGTTTTCGATACAGGATACGATATACGATTTGACAGGCATGATACGAGGGAAGATGATTACCATTATCAATATATTTTAATTAAGAGTAATGCTAGTTTTACAAAGACACATACAAAGGGGGATACAAAGAGACATCATCTAGAAGAAAAAAAATAAAGAAAAAACAGAAAAAGAGAGAGAGAGAGAGATCATGAAAATCAAGGGAAAAAACAGAAAAAGAGAGAGAGATAAATCATGAAAATCAAGGGTGGAGATTGTCTTTGTAACCCTCTTTGTATGGGTCTTTGTAGAGATATCATTTTTCTTTAATTAAGCGTCGGTTTGGGAGTTTACTGAAGAAGAGTTTATTAGAGCGGACGATTATTATAAAAAAAAAAAAATTTGTTAATTATTTGACAAGAAAAATATATAACTTTAATATAAAGTTAAAATTTACAAAATAGAATAGATAATTTTTTGAAATTTCAATACTTTAAATATATTTAAGAAAAAGTTTATTTAAGCTTCTCATATAACTGTAAAATAAATTATTTAAAATCTGTACTTTTGAAATGCAGCCAAGTAACCTAACTTTAAAAAATTTCAAAATACTAAGAATTTACATAAGCTCTCTCAGATAGTAGGTAAGTCCAACCAAATAGACTTTAAATATTAGGCTTAATTTCTCTTTAGGGTGTGTTTGGTTCAAGAAATCTTGTATTATTGAGAATTTTATATTAATGGAAATAAATATAGATTACCTTAAAGATTACTGTGAATGTTTAGGGAAATGTGTTTTGTTAGTTTAAAATAAATTGATAGGTATGTTATATTGATATGTTTGGTTGTGAGGAATATATTAGTGAGTATGTTATATAGATTACCAAATTGTCTTTCTTTTTAAATATTAATATAATATAATATTATTATTATTACTTGAATCATTTCTTTTAACCACCTACATGTGAGATTTTGCTAAAACACCCTAGCTGCATAAAAGTTTAATTTCTAACAAAATCAACCCCACCCACCCTAAGCCCCTGTCGGCTACGAGCCACCGCCACAAGTAGTCGTCGTATCGGTGCACGATCGACTAGATCCGACCGATCATGTGTCGTTCTGGACATGGCAGCGACCACCGATGATGGTTGCTGGCAAGCAGTGGTGGTCTTGGGTGGCTTACAATTTGTTTTAAATACAAAGACATTATTGTCCAAAAACTTAATTAATTATGAGGAAAATTTTAATGGTTGGTTCATGTAAATTAATTTCAAAATAAGGGCATTATTGTTCAAAAGTTTTATTAATAAGGAGTAAACTTGTAACAAAATTTGCATTACTAACTAATCTTAAAATACCTAAAAAAATTGAAGTAATCAAATTACCAACAGTAATTACTATTGGTTTTAGAAGATTATTGAAATCTTATATTACTTGACAACCAAACGTGATAATTAAGTAATATAAGATGACATTACCTCAGCAACGAGGATTACCCTCACCTAAATACATCCTTAGGCTTTTAGTTTTTGCATTATAATAACCTGTCATTTTTTATATTTTATTTATGGTTACTTTTTAATTTTTAAAGATGTCAAATAAAAATATTTAATAGTGATATGAAAACCTTAAGAGAAAGTTAGGGTGTGTTTGTTTATGAATTTCGTGTTTGTCTGAAAAACAGTATATGAAAACGTGTTCGGCATGTTTGTTTGAAAACATAAAGAAATAAATGAAAATATAAAATTTATTACTCACACAATCGACAAAACTCATTCAAATGATCATTTATTTTATTCGTCCGAGATAGTTTCTTTCAAATATACCAATTTTTTTTTTATTTCCATTTGTTTTACGATTAAAATATTGATTTAGAATTGAAATTTTTGTTATATGAAAGAGAAGAGAAACATTTTACTAAATTTTCTCTCTTATAACTCATAAGCTTCTAATTTATGTGTTTTACGAAAATAAAAATAAAAATAAAAATTCATATGGCCACGTTTTTATTTTTTAATACTCCAGCAGTTAGTGAAAACCACTTTAATACTCGAGTTACTAGAGTCTAATCAGCTCTAGCGAAAGAGTCCAGTTGAATCTAGCAACGAGTAAACAAATTTTTAAATCTTTTTAATTTCTTATTTTTAGAAATTAAAATAACTCTTATATACATTATATTTTATTTCTAAAACTTGTTAATAGAATATAATTAATTAATTAATTTGTTAGTTTAAAGAAATTTTGGAGTCACGTTAGCATTACTGCATTAGGGTTGCTAGGGTGAAGGGCATGAAAAGCTGTAAAGGGGTAAAAATGGAACAAAAGTAGATCAAATGTCTTGTCTACTAAACCAATTTTTTTAAAAAAAAAAAAGAAGTCATATTTAACTTGTCAAAAGCAAAATGTTCTTTTAAACATGACAAAAAATACACTTATCTCGTGTACAACATTTATTAGTAAAATAAAATATGTTTAAATTTGACAGAACGACTTACACCCACCCAAAGTTTGTTGTAAAGACAATTTGATATCCAAAAGATTTAGAAATGACAAAGAGCCACTTTCCATCTAAATCTGTTAGTAAATTCTGTCTACAGTAATTAAAAAGACTAAAACGCCCTTATTATTTTCTTCTTTCTCCTTCTCTTTGCCTCTTCCCTTTTCTTCTCCACCACTTTATACACATCTCCTTCTCCAATCTTCCTCGAGCTTCAACCATTGCCCTTTGACATGCTTTTGCAATTGCTTTCTCAACAGCAACTCTTTCTGCCCTTTCTCGAGCTTCAATAAAGACCCGTTCATGAGCTTTGCGGACTGCTCTTTGAGCAGCTATTCTCTCCTTCTCCTTTTCCATTTCCTTCTCTTTTATTTGATTTACTTCTCTATTTCCCCTTCTTTTTGAATAGAACCTTCGACTTCTGTGGTTTTAGAATAGGTCTCTTTATTTCTTTCTATGTTTTGGCTTGTCTTGATTTCATTATATATCTTTGCCGTTTCCTCTTCTGCTTGAAAGATACTAGGTTGCCTAGTCTCCTCCATATTTCTTCCCATTGTCAACCTCACTGGAAAATTCAAAGTTACCCTTGTCTTCTTGCTGTTTAATTGCAGCATCAAGTTCCTCAACATCCTCAAAGATTTTTTCTGATTCACAAGCCAATTCTTCAACATGCTTTCCACCATTACAGACAGTCTCGAATGCCTCTCCATGTAGATCATTTTGCTTTTGTGATACAGCCATATCAATGTTTCCTAAATTTACCCTATTGTAATTGGAAGCAATAGCCTCAGTTGTATGGTTGACTTACTTTTTAGTCTCTTTGTGCTCAAGGACCACTTGAGCCAAACTAGGTATTTCAACTTCAAAAACCTCTTTTGTCTCCAATTCATTCGCCACTTCAGTTGAATTTAATTTTGTTTCCATCTCTTTGCACTCAGAAGAAGCTTGAGTTACTTCTATTATCTCCCCATTCTCTCCATGTGTGGGTATCTCCAAATATACATCGTTTTATTCATGACAAGATGGTCCCATGGTATCACTTAGAATCCCAATTTTTTCTTCCTTAAAATACATTAATAACTACCTCAAGATTGTTCTTATAGTGCTCAAGAGCCTCTTGAGTTGCTTTGATCTTCTCATCTTCTGCTTTCTGATCAATCCCGGCTCGCATTTGTCTAGATCCTGTGCATTCACAACCCTCTTTTTGTCTCCTCTCAATGCCTCTTTTAGTTTCTTCACGTTTTCTTCAGCCTCTTTAACCTTTTGTTTCACTACCCTCATCTGATTTCTTCTCACATTATTTGCTATCATGAAGATCATCTAAAATCTTGGAGAAGGAGATAAAGTGGCGGAGAAGAAAAGGGAAGGAGAAAGAAGAAAATAATAAGGGTGTTTTAGTCTTTTCCATTATGGTAGATGGAATTTAATAACAAATCTGGACGAAAAATGGTTGTTTGTGTCTTTACAGCAAACTTTGGATGGGTGTAAGTCGTTCTGCCTTTAAATTTAGAGTTAACTACATAGATCTCTCTTAGGGTTTCAACCTTTATAGGCACATAGATCTGTTAACGTTATCTAACTTACACCCATTCCAACATAAAAAATTGACAACTTGCCCACATAATTAGCCATTTACACCTCTAACTGTCAAATTTTGGTGTTAAATTAACATAGAGAAGGAAAAAAATAGACCTTTTTATGTCTAAATATTGAAGTATATATTCAAAATAATAAAAACAATGGGTCCATTTGTTTTGTTATTTTGGATAAGATTTTGGGAATAATATTGAGTAGTTGAATAGGGTGAGTATTACGAGGTAAAATTTTAAAATTCACAAAAAAACCCCTTAGGTTTGCTAATTTAACTAAACACCCCAATATATAAAAATTTTGTAAAATGACAAAAACACCCCCACCCACCCACAATGCCAAATTCCAGCCACCACCACCAGAATCTGGCCAAAAAATAGCGTTACGACGCAGACTGATCGGATATAGCCAGTCGTGCGTCCATATGGCATTTTCCGGCCAGATCCACCACCGATATGGCCGGAAAAGCCAGATCTGGCCTTCGACGGCCGCAAAAGGCCAGATTTGGCCGTCAGTGACGGCCAAAGATCTGGCCTTTTCCGGCCAGATCTAGTGTGGATCTGACCGGAAAAGGCTAGATCGACGAATTACCGGCCATTTTCGATCGTTTCTATGCCATTGTGACAGATTCCGACAACCATAAATAGTGGTTTCCAGAATCTAGCAACTATGGGTGGGTGGGGGTGTTTTTGTCAATTTTTAAACTTTTTTTCTAAGGGGTGTTTAATTAAATTAATAAAATTAAGGGGTTTAAAAGTGATTAAAAAATTGAATAGTATTTCTCAAATAATAAAACAAACAAGTATTTTGGAAAAGGAATTGGGAATATGGATAGGAATAACAAAACAAGCGGAGCCTTTTTGTTTTTTGTTTTAAATAAAATATATTTTTGAGATATAATATCATTTTTTAAAAAATAAATTATTTTAAAGGAGGTGTCAAACGATAAGAGATTGTTGGAACCATCATTCTTAGATTCCGAAAATCCTTTTTTTTAATAAAAATTTAATTATTGGATTTTCATTTTACAAAAAAGAAAAAAGAAACAACAATAAGTATATATGTTTTTTCAGTTTTTATATTTTTATTTTGTCAAATATTTTTATTTTTTATTTTCCATTATTAGTTAAAAAAGTATTAAAAATTACGTTTCAATTTTTAAAACTTTTTAGTTTAGAAATTAAATATTAAAAGAAATACAAGGATGTGTTTTTTTGAGTATTTAGAATAATACCTTTTGAAAAAGTTGAGTTGGGTTGTTTTTACGAGAATAAAATTTGAATTTGAATATGTGTTTAGTAAATTTTTGAAAAACATTTTCTGAAAATATTTAGATTATTTTTTAACCCCCTATAGTTGTTAATTTAGCTAAACATCCCCTATAATAAAAGTTTATAAATTAACAAAAGCACCCCTATCCACCCATTAAATGCTGGTAGCTAGCCGCCATCGCTAGATGGTGGCCGAAAGTCACCGGAATGACGCACGACCGACTGAATTTGGTCGTCAAGATCTGACATTTTCCAACCAGATCCACCATGGATCTGGTTGGAAAAAGCCAGATCAGCGCACAACTAGCCAAATCTAGCTGATTGTGCGCCATTCTGGCGACGACAACGGTGGTGGCTGCTGGCAGGTTATAGTGGCTTGGGTGGGTGGAGATGTTTTTGTTAATTTTAAAACTTTTATTAAGAAAAAACAATTGTTAATGTTTTGAGTCGAATAGAACGGAGTTAGATTTTGAAAATATTGAAACAAATGTATTTTTCATTTTTTTTGGATAGGATAGTAAGACAGGATATAGTTTGAATAATGCCCCAAACACAGGCTTTTGGGTGTGTTTGTTTTGGTATTCTGAATAGTATTTTTCATATTTTTAGAGTTGAGTGGGAATAACGAGATAGGATTTGAAAATTAACAAAAACACCCCCTAGGTTTGTTAAATAATTGAACACCCTTGTAATAAAAATATTAAAAATTACAAAAACACCTACCCACCCATTAAATTATGGCAGCTGGCCACCACCGCCCAAGGGTGGTTGGAGTAATTGTATCGGCGCACGACATGCTAGATCTGGCCAGTCGTGCACCGATATGACATTTTCCAGCCAGATCCATCGTGGATCTGGCCGAAAAAGGCTAGATCTGGTCGTTGTTAATGGATATGACCATTGTTGATGACCAGCTACGGCTAGAGAGATCTGGCTTTTTTCGACTAGATCCACGGTGGATCTAGCTGAAAAATGATAGATCGGTGCACTACCAACTAGATCTAGCCGGTAATGTGCCATTATACCAGATTCTGGTCACCCTATGGTAGTGGTGGTCAGAATTTGGCAAATGTCGGTAGGTGGGGGTGTTTTTGTCAAATTTTAAACTTTTTTCTGGAGGTGTTTATTTAAATTAATAAACTTAAGGGGTTTAAAAACAATTGAAGAAAATATAATAGTATTTTCAGAATAGAGAAACAGACTGGTATTTTGGAAATAGTATGAATAGGATAGCTAAAAATATTTAAACAAATAGACCCAAATTATTTTGAAATATTTAATTTAGAATTTAGTATTTTATAATGAAAGCTTATTTTGCCCTTTTCTCAGTTAATTTAACACCAAAAATTGATGGTAGGAGGCATAAGTGGCTACTTATAGAGGGAAGTTGTCAATGTTTTATGTTAGAGGGGGGTGTAATTGAAATAACTCTAATGGAGCTGAAAATGAGTAATATTATACAAATAACTAATTCTCACAAATTTTCTCTCACAATCTGGTCAGTTCACAATGAGTTTNATAATGAAAGCTTATTTTGCCCTTTTCTCAGTTAATTTGACACCAAAAATTGATGGTAGGAGGCATAAGTGGCTACTTATAGAGGGAAGTTGTCAATGTTTTATGTTAGAGGGGGGTGTAATTGAAATAACTCTAATGGAGCTGAAAATGAGTAATATTATACAAATAACTAATTCTCACAAATTTTCTCTCACAATCTGGTCAGTTCACAATGAGTTTTACATAAGTTTTGTATGAGTCTCACTAATTAATTGGTTAATTTATAATGAGTTTTATATAGGTTTTGTATGAGTTTCAGTAATTAATTATCACACTAAGGTTGTCAAAGAAAATTTACGAGAAAAAGGTTATTGGTATAGTATTATTGTAACGAAAATATTGAGGGCAATTGAGGGGAGGATGGAAGAATATAATATGGTACACGTGTGGTTATTTTGTTCCAATAATTTGTCTTCACCAACAGTACCACGGTTCACATCCTTCCACTCACTCCCTCAATTCCGATCGCCCAACGACGGTACGATCATCGCAATGGCTATTAGTTTTTCTTTTTCCTTACGTTTCAATTCTCCGTATTCTCTGCAATTCATTTGTTGTTATAGAAACTTTTATTTTCGTCTTGCGCCTTACGTATAATATAATATTCAATTTGTGCGTCTAGAAATTAAAATTGAATTTCGGTTTTTGTGGTTAATTTTGGTGCTGGAATCGGTTAATAATCAATTTGGCACTTGTTAGGAGGTAAGTTTTGTTAAAATTAGTGAAGAATATGTATTTTTGTAATTGATTTGAGTTGTTATCATCTCAATAATCATTGAAATTCTGAATACCGGGAAGTGTAGATCGTAGACTGAATCTTTATTCTTCATTTATATGTTACTGTTAAGTTGGTTGTAATTAATGAGTAAATTGATTGCCCTGGGTTTGGTTTTGAAGTCGTTTATCATATTTTGGCCAAGTTGTATGGTCTGTGCTTTATCTTCGGGTAGTTTCTGGTTTTTAATTTTTTTCTTTTTTTTTTGGAATGGCTGTGCAAATTCTTGTATTTGGCTGCTGCTGTTGGCTGGAAAATTATGTGTTCTAAAGTTTTGCTTGTTTCGGCTTTTCAGTACTTTCTATGGGTGATTTCAACTCTCTAAACTCTGTCTAATTAGAGGCATTTAGATATATTGTGATTTGCTTTAAGGATGTTAGCTAGTGATGTTGTAATAATAAGCCTATCTGGTTTCTTCTTCAGGAACTTTAACTCTCACTAATGTTTAATTAGGTTTATAAACTGTGGTGCTGGTTTACTATGGATTTTCAGTTGTATTTCTATGTTAAATTAGGAGATTTGGCTTTGATTTACTGCAGGGGATGTACTGCTTGTGAAACTTTTTCTTTTCTTTTTACATGTGAAATGGAGATTTGGGTAAATAAACTGAGGAGAAGAGGGGGGAGGTTTGGAGTTGGTCCAATAGGTTATCGCGAATGGCCAATTATGAGAAACTTGTTGACTAAATGTATTTATTTGGCGTTTTTCTCTGTTTACACTTCTGTGCCAATAGTGCTATCTTGCGGATGCACAATGCTTTGTACATTGAGCCTGTTGTGGTTATCCATTTAAGAGCTTGAATATTTTAAGAGAAACAGAATTTATATAACTGGTGAGACATTTGCTTTCTTTTTTTGATAAATTAGAATTTATTTGAAGGAGAACAGTTGGCAATACTAAGTATATTTGGCATAAATAAATTTTTAATTGTCTCTATATATCATGTGCCAACATGAGTGACATACTCACATACATGAACAGAAGCAAACATGTAACTGGATTTTACATTTGTGTTTGTGTAGCAGTTATAAGAAGAAAAGGAGGCTCCTCTTTTTTAAGGCCATTTTGTGAATAGGACTGTAACATAATTGTTAGATTATTTGGTTTAAACTTGATGCATGTCTTTAATGCATGGCCTATTCCTGGAACTTGATTATTTTGTTGAGAAAGACTTCTGGAAGGAAAATATGTGAGTCATCATCTTTGAGATTACTTTGGAGTTGATAAGTGAATACAAATAGCATACACAGTTGGGAAAAGGCCTTATCATTTTACCTTTACATGTCATGTTTTGTTCTCTGTATATTTTGTTACTGTAATACTGTAAATTTTATATCTCTTTTGAATCGTATTTGGAATTTTTTTTTTTTTTGCCTTGTTAATGCTCTGACTCATCATTTCTAGAGTTACTGTGTTTAGTTAACAAAAAGAGAATCCAAATATTGTGTTTATATGACACTGGTTTCTAGATTTACTGCATTTAGTTAACGATAAGAGAATCCAAATATTGTGTTTATATGACTCTGGTTTCTAGATTTATTGCGTTTAGTTAACAATAAGGGAATCCAAATATTGTGTTTATATGACTCTGTCACTCTGAAAATTAGATTTTGATTGTCAAGGTCTCAAAATTTTTTTAGCTTACAGCATCAATTCTTTTTCTAAGGCCAGATTTACTTACAGGTAATATGTTGTTACTGAGTATTGACGAATCTTTTTCCCAAAGAAAAGTAGTTATTTGTTAGATCTAAAGTATATTTTTTAGAACACCGTATGTGTTTGATGTATACTGATCATTTATGATGCCTCTAGGGAGAACCCTGTTTTAGGCTGGTACTACTCAATAAAACTGTATTTTTGTTTCAGAACATGGTATTTGGCTATTTGCTGATATTTTGAAGTGTTTCAGCACCGTATTTAATATTAAAGAGGTACAGACTACAGATTTTTAGTGTAATGGTTTATTACATTTACCTGGATTTTTGTATTGCTATTTTTCATTTTTGGTGTTGATTATCCTTAAAAAGGTTTTGCAAATTAAAATAAATTTATAAAGATTCTTGATGAAGAACTAGAACCATCATAGTCTCCATTGCTCTTTAACTTGCAGATCTAGGTCAGAGAAAGATTTCCAATATATTTCTGAACGTCTAATTTCTGATTGATGCTTAAGTCAAAAGTTTTGGTCACTTCATATTGACTGCTTTCTCTTTATTAGGGTTGTACAGAAGGGGACTCATTTGTGTCCTTCCATTACAGTTTTCCCTTGTTGTATTGAAGCTATGTTTCTTGGACATCTTAAATGACTGAAGTATCCATGATTGGACCTAGTGTCTGATTCTTGACATCCATGACTATAATGTATGTGAAGTATTTGTTGCCTGACTTTTTAGTAATGTGTTTGAAGCTCTGCCAGTTATCAGAGTTCTTAAATCCACATGAGCTTTAAAACTTTCCACCTGCTCACATATGAATTCATGGATATCATGCATCCTTAATCATCAGATAAATATATATTTTATTTATTTATTATAAAACAACTGTCATTACATTAGTTAAATGTCATTCTCTGGTTGTTAAAGTTGGCATATCCACCTGTGCTTCTTTAACCCTCTCACTTTTTTTTTTTTTTTTTTTTTATGAAACATATGTGTGCACAGGAAAGTTCTCTGTTTTGAGGAGAAAGCATTGGTTTTCATTGTTGTGGGATATTTTGATTTTTAGCTGCTGAGTTTTGAAGTCGTTGTTTATGGACTTTAGGTCTCTTCTATCTATTTCAGTATCTTTCATATTCATTAAGCTTAAAAGAACGCATGTGATCCCTATCAACATGTCTTTGCTGAGTCAAGCTGAAGAGTCTACCAATATTATATGAAGCTTGAGACAAGCTTGTCTTGGCTAAGCTAGAGGAGCCTAATTGTCACCAGAAAAATCTGGTTGGTTTTTCAGCTTACTTTTTAGGTTCCTTTTAATTAATGGACCTTAAATGTGCACAATTCTTGAACTGTGTACTTGGAATGAGCTTTCATGTCCTATGGTGCTTAATAATTATTGGTGTTCGCATTCTCAGTAAAAGATTAGCGTGTTTTTGTGTTTTCTTATGATCTCTCTGATCTCATGAAACTTCTGGTTTATCTTAAGGCATGGTTCATGTTTTGATGCCTTCATCTGTTTCTTGTAGGATATTGCCATTCCATATAAGAAATGGAGCTGAGTACTGTAAGAGATGCATTTGATCGTGTTGCTAAAAAGCAAAAACTGTCATCCTCCAAATCCCAAGAAGTAATTGATCAAGTTGGCCATGAAATTGAACAAGCGTTAACAAAGATCCAGTCAGTTGATGACTCCAGCTTACCTGTTGATCTGAAATCTACCCTGACACAGCTAAAACTCAAGTTCAATGCAATTGATCCCCAGCACCAGTTAGAAGGGTCACAGAAGGAATTAAGCGTAAACCTTAACAAGTACTTGAAACTCCTGGAAAAGTTATTTAATCCTGACATATCCAAGGCGTATATAAATGTTGACTTTGATCACCACATAGTGAATCAGATAATTGCCAATCATTTTTACAGGAATGGTTTGTTTGATCTTGGAGATTGCCTAATAAATGAGGCTGGAGAACCAGAGGTATCTGCACTAAAATCTCATTTCTTGGAGATGTATAAGCTACTTGAGGCTTTGAGGATTAAGAACATTGAGCCTGCTCTGAACTGGGTTGCTGCCAACCGTGAAAAACTCAAACAAAATGCTTCAAATCTGGAGCTGAAACTTCACCGGCTTCAATTTTTTGAGATTTTGCAAAAAAGAGGACGGGCTGGTGCACTTAAATACGCCAGAACTTACCTTGCCCCTTTTGCTTTGTTTCACCTAGATGAAGTCCAAAAGCTTATGGGTTCTCTCTTGTGGGCCAGAAGACTTGAAAAATCCCCTTATGCCGAGTTGCTGAATTCTGCTCATTGGGACAAACTCACTGAGGAGCTCACCCAGCAGTTCTGCAGTCTGTTGGGACAACCCTACGAGAGTCCTTTAACTGTTGCCATAGCAGCTGGTCTCGAAGGATTGCCAACACTCTTGAAGCTGGCAAATGTAATGGCAGCAAAGAAGCATGACTGGCAGGCAATGAAGCAGTTGCCAGTGCCAGTGGAACTGGGAAAGGAATTTCAGTTCCACTCAATATTTGTTTGTCCTGTAAGTAGAGAACAAGGTAGTGAAGAGAATCCACCGATGCTGCTGCCATGTCTGCATGTGCTTTGCAAGCAATCAATCATGAAGATGTCAAAAACTAGCTCGCGCATACTCAAGTGCCCTTATTGCCCGTCTGAGGCTTCAGTGGCACAGTGCAGGCAGCTTTATTTTTGAACCTCGTGATATTTCCTTCACTTTATGAACTGAATTTTGGTGGTGGCGATAAGATATATATATATATATATATATATATTGCATTAAATTTACTTGTATATAAAAATTCTTTATACATTGATGTTTGGTTTAGGGCTGAATCACTTAGATCAAAATCTAGTCAACTTGGTTATCCCTGGTAGAAAATGTTGCAGAAGATCTAGTGAATTGGTGATCTCATTGTGTTCACACTGTAGTGATGAGATGATGCATATAAATTTCCAGTTGAAATGTGCTGGAAAATGTCTCATTCTGTAGTTGAATTGACTAAGCAAAGCACCTAGATTTGCACATTACAATATTTTAGCATTTACAGTGAGGTGAACTTCACATGAAAAGTCATTCAGCAATATTTTAGCATTTTTTCAACAATATTTGATTTTTGTTGAATAAAAATAAAATGAACCGTTACCCATGTAAATATATAATACATATCTTCATATATCCAATACTAGTAATATATATATAAATTGTACATTAATACTACTGAAACTATTGGATATTAATAACATTTTATTTTGATTTTGATTGTACATATCTAAACGAAACATACCCAGAAAGAAAAGAGAAAAATTTCTCACAAATCAAACGACGAAGATAAGTTGAATGGCGATGGAGACGAAGAGGCGGCATCACGGCGAATAGAAGTTGAATGGAGAACGGTGAAGTCGATGGAGACAAAGAGACGATAGGCAATTCGAGTGGTCGGTTGGTCGTGGAGGAGGTTTAGCTGTTTAGGGAATTAAGGTTGATCTGGGGAAAAATCAACTTATATATAGTAAGGGTAAATCAGTAATTAGCTTATTTTGCGAGGGGACATTTGTCCCTGTCTTGTCTCCTCCTATTGCGAGGAATCCTTACCCTGTACGGGGTCCCTGAAATTCCAAGGACCATTGCCATCTGTAGGTTATAAGCATGAGTGAAGACGCTAAAATATTTTTTTTTTATCTTAAAAGAAAAAAATAGGTTAGGAATGTCTAGTGTTGGGGGGGGGGTATCCACCTTTTTTTTAAGAACCAGAACTGGTTGGTTCCTTTGATTTGAAATCAGAATTGGAACCGATGGTTTCAATTCCTAAAAAGCTAGAACCGAAACACAGATTCTGGCTCTAGGTACTTAGAAAAATATCAATAATCCCCTATTTAAAAAAAAAATGATAAATAAACCCTTATAAAATTACAATATACCCTAATAGTTTTTTGAAATGACAATACACCCTGCAAACTTTACACAAACATTACAACTATTCCAATATCCATTTCAACCTCTTAAAATTAAAATTATATAACACTTTCAAGCTTTAAATAACACAAGTACAACAACATAATAACATATCAACCATCAAGTTTCATCCTTCCAAAATTAAAATTACATAACATTTTAAATACCACAAGTACAACAACGTGATAACTGCAATACTATGACTAAGAAATTTATAAAAATAGCATATGAAAATTCTTTACTCTAATAAATATATCTCCCTTATATTTTAAATGAATTGTAATTTTTGGTATATATTATCAGCAATACTATGACTAGTAAATATAGGTATATAATAATAGATAGAATAAATATAGGCTGACAAACACTTTTTATAAATTTCTCTCACAACGCTGATGTGATAGCTCGCAATTAGTCAATGGTATTTGGTCAAGCGACACCCATTGTTAGGCACGAGAGATCTATTATGAATTAACAAATTACAAATTGATACGTCGTGTTTGTGAGAAAAAGTTAGTGAGAATGATTTATGAGTGGAGAGTTAGTATAATAGTTAATGGAATTTAATTGAAGTTGATTTAATTTAGGTAGGGGGGTAGAGTAGGTGAAAAAAGGAATTACAAGCGGGGATAAAAATTAAAGAGGATTGAAGTGCACGCAAATAAAAACATGATTTTCATAGGGAACACCACCACAATGTCCGTGCATGACATGCTTATCAAAGAACGTATTGGATACTCTGCCATGCAATTTAAACTTGTAACTCTTTTTTATTTTATTTGAAGCATAAAATATTTGAAAAGCCCTCATATTTTCATGAAATTTCATTTAAATATCGGTTTCTGGTTTCTCCTGGTAGGAACTAAAACCGAGACCACATAGTATCCATTTCCCTTTTTTTTTTGGAACCAGAACCAACATTGTGGTAGCCGGTTTTGGGTAGGAATTGTAATCGAAACTCGGGTATCCAACGGTTTCGATTTTACCCTATTTTTTTGTCGACCCCTAGAGCTGGTCAAGGACTAGTCCCAAGCAAGCCTAGGCCTGGGCCCGTTTGGGACTGGTCCTTTTGGGATCGGTCCCAAATGGGACTAGTCGCTCATGGGCCTAGGACCGGTCCCAGGCTCATGAGCAATATTAGGACCCGGACCAATCCCTAGGACTGGTCCTATGGGCCCAAGACTGGTCCTAGGACCGGTCCTGTGAGCCTGGGTAATTTCTTTTCCCTCCTGATCTTTTTTTATATTTTAGAGGCGAAATGAAATTTTATAGGGGGGTTTTTAGTATTTTTTAGGGGTTGATTAGTAAGTTTCTAAAAATTTAATTAATTTGAAAAAATAATAAAATAATAAATAAATTAATAGTTAATTTTAATTTTTAACATAAATGTAATATTCACATTTCACGCATTCACGCTTTACAAATAAATAATTAAATAATTTTTTTTATTAAATTATTCATCTTCAATTTCATCGTCAACAATATTTATATCATTCAAATCTGTATTCCTAAAGAGTTCGAGTAGTTTGGGATCTTCAGGGTGCTATTGTAGTCTTCTTTCTGCATGAGTCCAATCCCGTAAACACGTTATCACTTCAATCATCTTATTGGTTAAAGAACATCTTATATCTTTAACAATCCGACCACCCGTTGAAAATGTTGACTCAATGCAATTGTAGAAACAGGCATAGATAAAATGTCACGTGCCATTTGGGCTATAATGGGGAATTGACTTTCATGTTGGTTCCACCATTGAAAAATATCCATGTCAAGTTGCTCCTTCATCGTCATAAAGGACATGTCCACTTGTAGGTAGCGATTCAACTCATTTGGTCCATGTATGTACGAGCTGGAGCCGCTACTTCCGCCACGTTCCACATACGTCCACTTGCTTGATCCTTGACGGAGGGCTGCATCAAGTTCCTAATCCTCTCTCTTGAACGTTCCACTTCCATTGTACCTGCTCTCATATAAAAAAAAAAGGCTATCCAATTTTTGTTTAAAGTCAGTCAAATAAGACGTATAATCATGTCCTAAATGCTAGCCTAACTTAGTAATTATACAGTTAACTACGTGTAATTTAAACATAGGATCTAGAAAAAGGTCTAATCCATATAAGAATGGAATATCTAACCAATATTTCTCATATTTTTCTTCCATCTTTAAAACAATTTCCCTTAAAACGTTATTATATCTATATTTAGCAAAAGTTTTAGCAATTTAAAGTAAAATATCTAACACTAAATTAGTAGTCGGATAATAAATACCACTTAATGTATTAGTAGCATCATAAAAAATTTTAAGAAATGAATAAAAAAGTGCACAAACCGCCCAATCATCACAGTTGACAACTTCCTCTGGATAGTACTTCCGGTTGACGAAATCTGTAATTTGTTTTGCAGTTAGCAAAACTTTTTCCAACATCAAGTAGGTGGAGTTCCAACGGATAGGCATGTCCACACATAACTTCAAAGGTCGAACTGGTGGCTCCTCTTGCTTACAATATTTTACTTACTCTTGCCATCTTTTATTGCTACCGCTGACAATAAATCCGATAGCCACGCGCACCCTCTCCATCTTCGAATGTATAGCATCTAAACTTGCTTTAACTATCAAATTGATGATGTGGCAAACACATCTCTGGTGAAAAAATTTGCTCACCACGTGAATCCAATCTCTTTTCAAATAAAGAGATTGTCGCGGTGTTAGTAGCTGCATTATCAAGCGTTAGCGCTACAACTCTATCAGTTAATAAATATTCTTGCAAAACTTAAAGAATTGTAAAATAAATAGTTTCAGCACTATGTTTTTCATATAATGGTTTAAAACCCATCAATTTTTGTTGTAAACCCCAATTAAGAAATGTACTGTGACAGTTAAAAAATCGGTTTTTGATCTACAAGCCCATATGTCTGATGTAAGTGCAATAGATATATTCCTAAAATTTTGAAATTCGTTTTTAGGTTTATTATTTATTTTGCTATAAAGTTTTAGTATATCTCTTCTACTTGTACTTCTACTAATAGGGGTATATGCTGGACAAAATGCAGTTTTAATCATGTGAATAAAATAAGGATTTTCAGATAAACAAATGGGAGAGTCCGTAGCAACTATGAATCTTGCTATTTCCTCTCGTGCAACATGTGCATTGTATTGCCATGTTGAGAGAGTTGAGGATTGTGAATTAAAATTAAGTTGAGTTTGAATTTGTCTACCTGATTCGGATGAAGATGTACCGGGCAACTGCATTATTTGGGGGTGCTTCTTCTCCATGTGTCGTTGCATCATCGAAGTCCCCTTTTCAGCGTCAATAATGGTTCCACAGAAATTACATATCCCACACGATTCTTCCCCCTCCCCATTTGTCTTTGGCCATTTTGATTTGGTGAAATGTCGCCATACATCGGACATGACCCTCTTTGACGATCAGGGGGTTGGACTATGCCCGTGCCCGTTGACTCGCAGCTTGCATATGTTTGGCTACACCTCGTCCCGATCAAATGTGGTTGTGGAATTGCAACTGTTGCCTCTATAGGAAATGGTGAAAATGGATTGAACCCTTCCATTTCTTCGGTGGATGGAACGTAAAACTCATTTGGGAAATCCATTATAAATTTATGATAAAATAATAAATAATTAAAATGAAAAGAAATTAAATAATAATTTGAATAAGAGATGATATTGAAAAATAGAAAATTTGAATAATATAAATAAATAAATAATATGAATAAATTATAAATATAAATATAAATTGAATGAGAATTTGATTGGAGATTTGGAGTAGAGAGATTGAGAGAATGAGAGATTGATTGGTGTGGAAAAAATGAAAGATTTTAGGGTTATTTATAGTGTAGTTTGGGGAGACGGGGAGAGAGAGGAATAAAAAAAAAAAAAAAGGTTATAAAATTATAACCTTTGGCTGGCATGTGACCGTTGGTAGCAGCCAACGGTTAGTAGAAAAAGTTAATTTTTTTTTTTTTTTAATAAATTTTGTAAAATTTTATTTTAACCCTTGTAATTTATGTTTATTTTAAAATTTATAAGGGGGTTATGTAATTGCACATGGGACTAAACTGAAAAAATGCAAAAAGATTTAGGCCCAAGCTTGGGACCTTGGAGGAGGGCCCAGTGGAGGGATCAGGCCCTCCTCTTTAGGCTTGGTCCCGTTTTGGGACCAGGACCAGTCCTAGGACCGAGTTTTTGGGCCGGGTTTTTGGACCCAATCCGAAATGCCCACCTCTACCGACCCTTAAGAATATCATAAGAAAAAAAATTAATGATAACATTTTTAAAGGAGCGTCTTAAGAAGTGAGGCTTTTTAATATTAATGTCTATTTGTAATAAGTTTTTTAAAATGAATATTAATGGAGACGAAGTCAAAGGATATTAAGAAAATAAAAATAATTTTGGTAAGTGTTGTGTGTGATTTTTCCATCAAGCTCGGAGACGTCAGAGGTAAGTGAGGTTATAGCCCGATCCAGAACCTGTTCGGCTTAATCAATTGTCTGACCTAGCATAAGCTCGTTGAAATGTAGCTTAACCTAGCATAAGCTAGTCGCGAACAATTCCTACAGATGTTCAACCAACTCATAGATAACCTTAGATCCCGGATCTCTTGGAAGGGATCAGATTGACAACAATCTTGGCATAATCTCAGTGCTCAATCATGAATATCGAAGTTGTATTTCAATCTTAATTGTAATCCCTTTATTTTCGCTCTTTCCTTTGTACAAAATCTATATATAAACCCCTCCAAAGATAAGAAAGGGGTTAGCAAATTGTTCTAGGGATATCATTGTAAGCTCTCACAACAAATATAAAAAACAGTAGACGTAGGCTCAAGATAAAAACTTGTCGAACCACTTTAAAAAATTTCTTGTCATTTTACTTTACTGCATTCTGGTCATAAATTGCTGATTATCCTTAATCATCCACACATCTGTTTCGATTCCGTCAAGGTCAATCAGATTGCTCTAGTTGGTGCAAATCATGTATCAATATTTTGGCACTAGAAGGAGAGCCTTTGCCAAATTTCAAAATTTTTGGCAATCAATTTCAGTGACCCGATCACCTAAAAATTCCAAATGGCATGTACCAGATCAAAGACCAACACAGGAAGCCACGACAACGTGGGAACCACCAATCAGGAGGTTCATCAGACCATGCCTTTAAGTCGACAACCAGTGCCATCGGTGCAATAGACCGTGAACCAGCAGGAGGTAGGGACATCGAATCCTGAGAATGGGCAACTGGTGGAGATGATCAAAACAATAGTTGCACAGGCGGTGCAACAGAACGTGGCTGAGTTAAGAAACCAACAAACGACCCCACAAGACCTTGACCAGCCACGCTTCACCAACATAATGCCAATAGGTTGGAACTCAACCGACGATTAATCTGGTTTGTCGGCACCAAGGAATGATCAACATCCCCAACACCGTTGGGTACATTCCACTCATGAACGAGAGTCTTGCGGGCAAACTAACCTTGGGAGACGACCGAGTAAACCACCCATGGGGGATGATGAAGGTAATGACCGCTAGAGGGATACTCTACCTGATCGACGATATCCCCAAAGTCATCGTGTTGGTTTTAACCCACGCTAAATGTAGGCTTAGACCTCACAAGCTCATGAGACGAGCCTCGCATGCCAATCTGGCAATAACCGATGTTTTGGTTTTAACCAACATCACGAGAAACGTATTGATGAGCATGATAACACCTACCAACCTAGCTATCATGATTCAACCTCACACATCAATGCACACAATGGAGGGTTCTCACAAGCAACATATCTATGAATTCATTTGCTCGAGGTAAGGCTGAATAGGGCCAACTAAAGTAATCCCCATAACAAAGACTTAGATCGGGTGCAAAGAATGCTTGACGACCTAAGAGCCTACCAGAACAATACGACATACAAAATAGTGAGTTCTCCATTCACGGAGGAAGTTCGCCAAGCCCCGCTTTCCTAAGGATTCAGGATGCCAAAAAGCAAGTTCAATAGGAAAGGGGATCCCAGAGACCACCTTGACTCTTTCAACAACCTGATGGAGCTACACCAGGTATGTGACTTGGGAAAGTGCTGCTGTTTTGCGATCACATTGGTAGGGGATGCCAAAAGGTCGTACAAAAGGCTCAAGGCGAACTCGATTAAGTCTTGGCAACAATTCTCCTTGTTGTACCTACAACAATTTCAAGCGAGGAGACAATTTGCAATGCCGTTCAACTATTTGAGCAATATTCATCAGAAAAGAGATAAAACACTGACATCATATTTAATGAGGTCCTAGAATGAGCAGGCAAAGGTCGCGGATGCACATGAAGAGTCGATCCGGACTTTACTAATTGCAGGAAAAAGATCACAAATGGAGTTGTGGAAAGAACTTTAAAGTGAAGACCATGTGAGCTTGGAAAAATTCTATCAAATGGCCGCTAAGCATTAGCAAGTGGAAAGCTAGCTAGCTGCCCTAGCTAGAATCTCACTAAGAAGAGCCTCAAATAGGCGACAAGATCGTCCAGCAGATAAACGAGGGGTTAAGACTACAATGACAGGGACTAGAACAGGTTCCAAAAGAGGCAGAAAACTAAAAATCGTGGGGAAAGGAAACCTTTCCCGTAATATGTAGAGCACACCCCCCTTACTCAAGACATAACTTATATATATAGAGTCTTTTGTAAGGCTAAGAGACTGCCCGCTCCAAAAAGGATGAGGGGGGCCCCGAGCAGAAGAGATTGCCAGAAATATTATCGATATCACTAGGACATTGGACACAACACCAATGAGTATCGGGCCCTAAAGGATGCCATCAAAGATTTGATACGAAGGGGCCACCTAAAAGAATTTGTCAAGGAGGTGCCAGCTCGTGAAAATACTTGCGAGCAGAATAATCAAATCTAGCAAGCCTAGACCAATAACAAAGTTTTGGTAGGCATGATCTATGGGGGTCCTGATGTTGTAGGGAGCTCAAGGTGCTCTCGCAAGCAATATGTGTGAGAGGCCAATACAGACTCGGTCCCTCGAGTAATGAGTTGTGAAAAGAAGCTACCAAAGCGGCCCAAGCAAGAGAGTGAGGTGATAGGATTCACCATGGAAGAGTGTGAAGAATCTCCTTGCCACAATCATGATGCGATCGTAATCGCAGCAAGGATCGGTAACGCTCGAGTACTCAAGGTAATGGTCGACAATAGCAGTGTAGTGAACATCATTTTCTTGGAAGCTTTCTGAGAAATGAGGTTCACAAAGCGAGACTTAAAGGTGTGTCCATCACTGCTATATGGATTCACCGGGAATAGCTTGGTCCCCAAAGGAACAATTGACTTGCCCATGACTGTAGGGGTAAAACCCAAGATCAGTACGGTGATGACATAATTCTTGGTGGTGGATTGCCTAACCACTTATAATGTCATCTTTGGAAGACTGATCTTGGATGATCTGAGTGCAGTCATCTCAGTATGTTGCCAAGCAATGAGGTTCCCAACTCCAGGCGGGGTCGCACTAATCAAGAGTTGAGGAAAGAATCTTAGAAACGCTACAATCGGGCCATTCATGCTACACTAAAATGGTCGCTCTCGAGAACCATGGTCATCGCTGAGTCCAAGCCAAAGCCCAGACCTTTGGAAGACACCATAGATCTTCACATCCACAAAGAAGAGACAGCAGTAGGGCCAACATAAGAGCTACGAGAAGTATTTGTCAGCGAGGAAGACCTAACTCGCATGCTGAAAATTGGCAGTAGTTTGAGTGACGAATTGGCAAACAATCTTTTGGGGTTCCTAAAGAAAAACCTTGATGTGTTCACTTGGGTACATGTGGACATGGTGGGGATCAGCCCCGAGGTAATGTGCCATAGATTAAACGTCAACCTAGAAGCTCGACCAATTAGACAGAAGAAAAGATGTATGGATGCAGAGCGGTCCAGAGCACTCAAAGATGAAGTTGATAAGCTCCTTAGCACCAATTTCATCAAATAAGTAAGATACCCAGACTGGCTTGCCAACCCAGTCTTAGTGAAGAAGTCGAACGACAAGTGGTAGACTTGCGTCAACTTCACGGATATGAACAAGGCCTGTCCCAAAGATAGCTTTCTGCTACCCTAAATTGATCAATTAGTATATGCGACAGTCGGGAACACACTACTAAGCTTCATGGATGCATA
The DNA here is from genome assembly GCF_008641045.1 of Pistacia vera. Classification (NCBI taxonomy): domain Eukaryota; kingdom Viridiplantae; phylum Streptophyta; class Magnoliopsida; order Sapindales; family Anacardiaceae; genus Pistacia; species Pistacia vera. Next base: position 1,115,093 of record NW_022196139.1, on the reverse strand, counting down.
CTTGGGATACAACTAAATCCTGATGTACCAGCCTGATGAAGAACACACCTCATTTATTACTAACTAGGGTAATTACTGTTGAAGGGTAATGCCATTTGGCCTAAAGAACGTTGGAGCGACCTATTAGCGTTTGATGAACAAAATATTCATCAAGAAAAGACAATGGAGGTGTACATTGACGACATGCTCATCAAATCAAAGGTTACAAAAAACCACATTGAACACTTGGGAGAAATGTTCAACATCCTCAAAAGATACAGAATGAGACTTAATCCTCTGAAGTATGCTTTCAGAGTAAGCTCGGGAAAGTTTATGGGTTTCCTTGTTTTTCAGTGAGGTGTCGAAGCCAACCTAGACAAGATTCAAGCTCCCTTGAACATGAAAAGTCGGTCTAACATAATACAAGTTCAGAGCTTGACAGGGCATATGGCCACACTTAGCAGGTTTGTCTCTCCAGCTATAGATAGGTGCCTATTTCTTTGAAACCCTAAAGGGAAACAAGGGTTTCAAATGGATAGAAGAGTGCGAAAATATTTCAAGAACTAAAGAAGCATTTGGGGAAGCCCCATTTGTTGTCAAAGCCCATCTAGGGCAAGCCCCTGCTGCTATATTTATTGGTATCTAAGTCCGTGATCAGTGTAGCCTTGGTACGCAAAAAGGGGGGAGTGAAATGGCTGGTATATTATGTAAGTAAGAGGTTGCTCGACGTTGAGACAAGATACCCCGAGATGAAAAAGCTTGCCTATGCACTGATCATCACCGCTCGGAAGTTGCAGCCCTACTTCTAGGTGCACTCTATACATGTGCTGATGAACTTTCCACTGAGAAAGGTAATGCGAAAGCCCAAGGCATCAGGTAGATTGATTTAGTGGACCATAGAGATGAGTCAGTATGATATCAAGTACGTCCCGAGGACAACAATTAAGGGGCAAGCTTTGGCAAACTTTATTTCAGAGTTTTCTATTAGCCTGAGGAAGAAGTAAGCCTGCTAAAGGCGAGCACCGTGGAAGCCAGCAAACCAAAGAAACCAAAACTTGACAGTTTATGGCAGTGGACCTTGTACGTAGACAGGTCCTCAAATGAGAAAAGAGCAGGAGCTAGACTCTTGCTCGAAAGTCTTGAAGGGAACCTAATCCAAGCTGTAGTCAAATTCAGGTTTTTTGCCTTGAGCAACGAGGCGAGTATGAAACAATGCTCACGGAGATCTGCCTCACCAAAGAAATGGGGGCAGAGTCTATAAAGATCTACAACGACTCTTAACTCGTGGTCCACTAGATTTTTAGGGAATATGAAGCAAAGGAGGACAAAATGGAATCCTATCTCCGGTAGGTAAAATTTGAGCTCGAGTAGTTCAAATGTTTCATTGTTCTTTAGATCTCAAGAGAGAAGAATTAAGTGGCTAACACTCTAGCTCGCCTGGCTTCAACAATGAGTCAACAAGCGACTGATTCAATTCCGTCAAGTTTCTCCCAAGTCTCAACATCCTTGTGTCACAGGAGCCAATCTTAATAACGTGGCAGAGGTATAGCTGGATGGATGCAATAGTTGCTTACTTAAGAGATGGGACAGTGCCGGAGGGTAGGAGTGAAGGTTAGACACTCCGAGTAAAGTCAACTCGATACACACTCATCAACGACAATTATATAAGCGTGGGTATAATTCGCTGCTCTTGCAGTGTGTTGATCATGAGGACACGGAATATATCTTGAGAGAGATCCATGAAGACATTTGTGGGAACCATGTAGGGGATAGGTCTTTGGCATACAAGGTGCTTTGCCAGGGGTATTAGTGGCCAACAGTTTTTGATGACACATTGGTCTTTGTGCGCAGATGCGACAAATGTCAAAGATTTGCAAATGTTTTGCAAGCTCCACCACAAGAATTAACTACTCTGACAAGCCCTTGGCCATTTGTGATTTGGGAAATCGATTTGATAAGCCTTTTGCCTCAAGGAAAAGGGGGTGTTAAGTTTGCAGTGGTCACAATGGATTACTTCACCAAGTGGGTAGAAGCCGAGCCTTTGGCCACCATCACTTCAAACAAGCTGAAAGATTTCATCTACAAAAACATCATTTGTATATTCAAAATTCCCCATACTATAATAACCGACAATAGAGAGCAGTTCGATTACGAAGACTTCAAATCTTTCTACGAAAGGCTCGGGATCAAGAAAAGTCTCACTGCTATTTATTGGCCTCAAGCCAACGGCCAAGTACAGGCTGTAAACAAAGTGATCAAGCACACCATAAAAAAGAAGCTTGATGCCCTTTGAAGGAATATAGGCTGAGGAATTGCCCGAGGCCTTATGGTCTTACAGAACAACAACCAGAAGCTTTATAGGAGAAACCCTGTTCTCACTTTCATACGGGTGTGAAGCAATGGTCTTAGTTGAAGTTAAAATTAGTTTGTTTCAGAGAGAGGTCTTTAATGAAGAAACAAACGAAGATCTTCTCTGCCTGAGGATTTGTTTGTGGCTTCACATCAATTGCATTTATAGTTCCATCAGACACGATTTTCCATCCATTTCAAAAGTAGGCAATTGAAGCGCTGAATTGAAATCCTAATACTACTAAAATATGAATTGAAATCCTAATACTACTAAAATATGAACTGAAATCCTAATACTGTATTATTAAAACATGAATTAAAAAATAAGAAATCAAAACCATAATTTTTGTAACTACAACTCCATTAAGTTGTAACTTCCTCATAGTAATAAAATTAGTTGGTCCCATCATTATGACTATAGAGAGGTTTCACTGTATATGCCTACAATAATTATGTATGAGTTTGCCGACAATTGAAGGGGAACGATACCAAACCATTCCAAAATGTTGGCGACGAAGAAATGAGGGGGAATGGACATCCCACACCTCAAGAGGGTATCAGAGACCACCATACAATGGGTGGGGGAATTTTTCCGAGAGAAGCCTCTTGAAGCTCTTAGGGAAATTTGAGGTGCATAAACTTTAGTTATGCACTCAATATCCTCAACCCCAATCAAGGAACGTGGTTCCTTTCGGGGCCTATGAGCTGGAAATTTCTTCGGTGAAAGAGTCTTTACGGAAGCATGGTTAGAAGAGCTCGAAGCATCGGGGTCCAAACTCCATACAACAACGTCCTCAAAAATCTCAAGGATTATGTCCCTAAGAATGGTTGGGCCCATTGGAGAGTTTAACATGTGATCTATACTATGGCTACTTGACGAAGACATGGTGAAAGCTCGCCTCTGGGTACCTAAAACATAAGTGAACAAGTGTCAAAGCTTGAAAATTTAGTGACCTATCCACAATTTGCTTTCAGTTCAGGCACCTAGGGTAGCTCAGGTTGAACAACAGACACTAGCGAGCTACCAGGATTTTGGCGGCCGCCTTTGTAAACCCTCCTTAAACCCAAAATCGATGGAAACACTAAAAAAACCCTAAAAAAGCCCTAAAAAGCTCAATGTGGCCATGGCAATGGCCACCCTCAACCACAGAAGGTGTAAAAATAAATAAAAGAGGAGAAATAAGCCTTACTGAAGTATGAAAGTGGAAGAAAATCGTCGTGAAGTAGGAAGAGTAGCGACGAAATAAGAGAAAAGAAAGTTTAAGAGTCTTTTACAAAGTGTGTAGGATTTTGATGAAGTTGCCCACTTTTATAATGGTTTGCATGGGAGACAAAGGGGTTGGATTCAACCGTAACTGTCAATCTATAGTGAATCTTAGCCCTCCATTCGTCGAGCAATCCTGGCCATCGGATGTGACCACGCGTCAATCATCCATGAAGGTCAATCAACCGTCAATGTAAAACCCCATTCTAATTATATATATATATATTCTCTTTGCTTTTGTTTATAAGAAGGGACTTTTCTATCAAATTTTAAAGTTTAGCTGGGGATGAAAATGAAGAAATGGAAACTATTGGGTTTACATGTAGCAAGGGCACAAAATCTGGAGGTTTTTGCAAGGAAAAGATAATGTGGCAAGGTTATACTAGAATTAAAATAATTTGGGGGCTGTTGTGAAAATTAAAAAAAAATTGTTTTATATAAATCTGGGCTGCTCGCCCAAATGAAGAAGAAAAAAAAAAGGGAAGAAGAAGTGTTTGCCGTGAGGTAGAGTGAGAGAGAAATGGAGTAAAAATGGAGGTTGAGAAAAATTTGAAGCAGATCACTTCGATCTGAGCTCGGGTAACTCATGCATGGGGGTTAGGAAGACAAATTTCTTAGTTTCTTTCTTGTTATAAAGGGTGGAAGATTGATCTTGGTTCTTTGGTGTAGGTGTCGAGGAAAGGAGTGCTTGAGACTTCGAGTGGAGATCGGTTGAGCTGAATTTTTGTGAGTGGATCAACGAAAACTTATTTTCTAAAAGCTTGATTCTTTATTGCATGTAATGTGTTAAAGTTATTGTGGTGTCTGATGCATAAATCTTGATGTGTGTGATACATAATTTTGCTTCAATTGTTCGGTCGGTTTGGAGTTTATGTGTTGCGTGTTCAGTTCGTTTTGTTTTTTTTTTTTTTTTTTGGCTGAATACTTGATGAAAAGCTGGAATTTTGGTGAAACTTTATGTTGGAAATAACATAGAATAACATATATCCTAACATAATCCCAAGATCATAGTCACCATTGCAATTATATTTGTATATAAATGAACTACAATGAATTAACACAGCATAAATACCTCTTTTCCTTATCTCTGAAGCAACAAAGTTAATCTGGAAGAAAACCACGAAGTGTATTTCTGTTTTCCAAATTCTAGAGAGAGAAAGCGTATTTTTCTTTGCGTATTTTTTTGAGAGTGACAATGAGTAACTTCTTCTAAAAGGAAAAGTTTTCCTTTTATATGGGAGCAGTTCATGAGAAACTGCCTTTGGCAGTTTCCACTTCTCATGTCCTTTCATCATGGGTGGAATTATTTTAAAACGAGTTTAAAATGAAACTCCACGGGAACTTATCCAATATCTCCCACTCACACATGATGTGACTACTCTCATATCTTCTTTAAGGTTCATACCTTGTAAATATGCCGTGTGACCATGCTACTTCGAGAGCACGTTGTCATATATTGTTAGGATATATAACTTCTCGAATTGTGAAACTCAGGTTGTATGTTGTATGCAATACCCTAGATTACTTATCACATTTTTCTAACAATCTCATTTACAAAAATATCCGTTGTATCATAATTATGTTCTATCTTTACATAAAAGTAAAACATAATTGGTTGACCAATGAATACACGTAATTATAGTGTGATAATGCAAAATCGTAATGTTCCCTTTTCTCGATTCTTGCAACTTTCATTTAACTTGCTTTTCTAGAAATGTCCCAACAGATTGAATTTATCTTATCCTTTGGTAACAGTCTAAGATAGCAATTATTAAATGAAGTTTTCAAGAAACAGAATAGAGTAATAAGGGTATTCTATGAGATTTTATCTTAAAAAACTCAGGATCTCACACAATGTTAAAGTTGAGATTTTGACTTTCATTACCCTTCTTTTGGTCAATGTTTGCACTGGTATGAATCACATGCTACAGCATTCCTCCTTTCCCATGGAGTGCATGTCTCTTTTCTTGTAAATGCTGTATAGATTTTAGTTCAGACATACCTATGTCTAACTTAGTTCACTTTACATACTTTTAATTCATCAGAACTCTAATCTGGCAATTAGACAGATAAAGTGATCATTTATCACTTGTGGTCACATTTCATTATGACATTATTTTAATTCTATTTTCTAGGTGACATTAAACATTTTAAGCTTGGATCTCTATTATCACCTAGATAATAAGCTTAAAATCGTCTCATCTCCATTCCTCGAAGTAGTGGAGGCGATTGCCTGTGTGAGAAGGCCAATCTTTAACTGTCCGACATGCTTTCAAAATACACATATTATAATATTTACATAACTATATGTTATATTAATATATAATATATATATATATATAATATATATATTTATATATTATATATATATATATATATATATATATATATATATTATATATATATATATAATATATATATATACTTCTCATGTAGTTCCATAATAATCTAAATTAAGCATTGACACTATGTTTATTTAATATGATATGACAAATGTGAACAATTTTGAAATCTCAAGTATAAGTACATCCACACCTACGTAGCCTAGAGATCTAACATGTCTATTGAAAGTATCTCTTGGTATGCTTTGTGAATGGATCCGCAACCATGTCATGCGTAGATATGTATTCATGTTCACCTCCTTTATGCCAACAAGTCTCGCACAAATTATATTTGATATCTATGTGTTTCGTTTACCATGATATTTGGATACTTAGTGTATGTTATTGCTGCTTGACTATCACAGTTTATTCTTACTGTTCAATAGCAACATTAATTATTCCCAGATGATTCATGAACTGACTAAACCAAACGCTTCTTGCACTGCAACTGAAAATGCTATCAACTTAGCCTCCTTGTAGATAAGGCTATGCATGATTGTTTCTTACTGCTCCAAGATAGGCCCCACCATTTATAGAAAACAATCCAGAGTAGATTTCCTTTCACTAAATCTCCTCCCCAATCAGCATTGGTGTAACCTCTCAGTGTAAATCTTTTCCTTGATACATAATGAGTAATCAGCTGTCCCTTTTAGATATCTTAAGATTCTCTTCATTGCTTTCCAATGTGCTTATCCTGGGTCGGACTGGTATCTACTTACCAACCCAAGGGCATAACAGATGTCGGCTCTATGCACATCATGGCGTACATGAGACTTCCAAAAACACTTGTATAAGGACTTCTTCATTTGTTCCTTTTCTTATAGAGTCTTCGGACACATTTTACGACTTAAAGTCTCGCCTTTCGCGATAGGATGTTTTAGGGTTTACAATCTTGCATATGAAATCGTTCAAGAATTTTCTTATGTATAGTTCTTGTGAAAGAGATACTAATTTTTTTGAGCGATCTCTTGAAATCTTGACTCCAAGAATAATGCAGCTTCACCCATATCTTCATCTCAAAATGAGATGATAACCATCCTTTGATTCATTGACATCCTTATCATTTCCAGCTATAATATATCATCAACATATAATGATAATATAACAAATTTGTTATTGGATCTCTTTGTATATCCACATGATCTCATTTATCATTTTGAAATCATACGACATTATCACATTAGAAATCGAATATACCACTGTCTTGAGGACTTCTTGAGGCCATAAATTGACTTTAAAAGTCTACACACTTTGTGTTCTTGACCTTCTCTAATAAAACCTATTGGTTGATCCATATAGATTTCCTCTTGCAATTCTCCATTGAGAAAGCAGTCTTTACATCCGTTTGATGCAATTCAAATCCATGCTAGCAACTATAGCTAGAATAGTCAGATTGAGGTAAACCGCACAATAGGTGAAAAAGTTTCTTCAATCTATTCCTTCTTGTTGTGTATACCCCTTCGAGACTAAGCGAGCCTTTTCATCTTCATACTGCCATCAGCTTTATGCTTGATTTTGAGAACCCACTTGTTCCCAATGGCTTTGCGTCCTTTAGGTAAATCAACCATTCCGATACTTGGTTTGATTTCATAGACTCCAATTCTTTTTCCATTGCTTTCATCAATTTTTCCTTAGAAGGCAATTGAGAGCCTCATTTACATTCCTTGGCTCATCATCATCTGTGGAGTAACTAGAAAAAATTTCCCCCTCATCTCAAATCGTCGACGTGGAACTTGTTTCCTGTTTGATCGATGTATTGGAGATTGATTGGTGTTACTCCTACTTGGACCAGCTATCATAGTTGGATCGCCAGTAGTGATGGAGGATCTGAAACTGATTCATCAACTTCCATATTGCTCCCACTAGGATGTAGTAAACCAACTGATTTTCGACAACAGAATTGCCTTGGTCTTGTGTTCTTATAGAAACAAGTCTTTACCTATCTCGCCCTTCTTAGGAAAATCGGTTTCTAAGAATGTGACATCTAGTGATTCAAACTCAGTGATGCTACCACTTTCTTGTTCTCCTATGAAGACGTATCCCTTTGAATGTTCTGAATATCTATGAAGATACATTTCTTCCCCTTTGGACCTAATTTTCCATATTTAGGGAAAGATCATGAACATAGGCAGCACATCCCCATGGTTTTAGGAGACTCAAATCGGGTTTCCGATTTGTCCATAACTCATATGGTGTATAGTATAGATTTGGATGGTACTCGATTGAGGATATATGTGGCAGTTAAAGGCATCACCCCAAAAGGTAGGGCAAGTTTGTTTGTCCATCATAGACCTCCACCATCTCAAGTAGGGTTCGGTTTCTTCATTCTGCAACACCATTTTGTTGTGGAGTTCTGGGAATAGTTAATTGACGTTCTATTCCCATTTCCCACAAAAATTTCTGAATTGATCAGATAAATTCACGTCCTCAATTGGTTCGTAGAACTTTTATCTTTTTATCTAATTGATTCTCAACTAGTTTTTAAACTTCTGAAAGCATTCTAAAGCTTCTAATTTTTGAGAAATCAAGAAAACATAAACATATCGAGTGAATCATCTATAATGTGATGAAATAACAGCCCATGTCTAGCCTCACATTCTTGGACCACATATGTCAGAATGAATTATTGCAATAACTTCAGCTCTTATCGCTTTTCCAAATGGTTTTCTTGCTGTTTTTCCAGCTAGGCAATGTTCACAGTAGTCAAGTCTACTTTTGTAAGGATCCTAACAGCCTTCTCTGCTAGTATATTCATTTGTTTTGGCCATATGGCCAAGCCTTGCATGCCTACATTCACATCATCATTATAGAAGATGTAATAAAGGAAAAACAAACATTCCTATTATTATAAGCAACATCAAGTACTATAAAACCATCAGAAAAATAACCACAACCATAGTATGTTGTTCCAAAATAAAGGACACCAGTACTGGAAAATTTAAATTAACCCAAGTTTACAAGTTCTAACACGGAATCAAATTCGCGAATATCAGGTGCATATAACACGTCATGTAGGTATAGGATTCGACCTCCACGCATGATCAATTTGCATGTGCCGATCCTTTAACTTCCACTTTTGAATTGTTACCTCATAATTCCATTTGTTTCCCATGGTATTCGTCGAAACTCCACGAAAGCACTCTTGTCTTTGCTGTGGTGTCTGTTGCTGCTGATCTACAGTCCACAAAGGATGAGACTCAGTTAGAAACAGAACTGGAACATTTAATAACTTATTTGTGCAAACAAGTAATTTACCTTCATCGGCTCGCTACAATCGCGAGCAAAATGTCCCTTGTTACCACAATTATAGCATTTCACCTTTGCCATATTTCTCTTCTTGGCAGGATGCTTTCCTTTTTCGTGTTTGAAGAACTTTCTCTTCTTCCCTTGAGCCTTATCAGTATTGCCTTTTCTTTGGGATCCACCTTGGAATTTACGTTTAAATCCCTTCCCACCATGTGAACTGGAACCAGCCATATACACATCAGTATTTGCGATACTCGCATTAAGGCGATCTTCTTCCAGTTCCAAATGATGTATGGCATCTTCTAAATTTCTGATGCCCTCATTGTGGGTAAGGTATATTTTCATATGTTCCCAATTTTGAGGCAATGATCTTATGACAGCTTGAACCTATTGTTCATCAGTTAAGACATGACCTGCATCTCTCAACTCACTTATCATGTTTGACAAATGTCGTAAATGTAATCTCATAGTATGTTCATGCTTCTTTTTATATGTGTCACATTTGATAGTGAGTGACCGGAGTTTGGTAATGGACGTACCGCCAAACTTTGTAGCAAGTGCAGACCGCATGTCCTTTGCTAATTCGTAATCCCGGTACTTTTTCATTATATCATTGTCCATGTTGTTCAACAAAGTTATGCGAGCAGTGAAATTCTTCTTCTTCCATATGTCATAAGCTGCACGGTCTCGTCTATGTTGAGCCGTGACTCCTTCTTCAGGCTCTTCCATGGTTGTAGTAAGGGCTTTAAGAACCTCTTGTTCTTCCAAAACATATTGGGTTTTCATGCTCTATATCTCATAATTGTCGCTGTTAAATTTTTCTCCTTTGTTAAGTTCGGCGACAATGTTCTTAGATGCAGATGCCAGTTCTAAACAAAATTACACGTTGGATAATGCATGTTATTCAATGCTCGAAACATACATATTCATTTAATTAATTATACCAATAATAATTGTATATTAGATTTGGAATCAAAAGTTAACAATGTCAACAATCATCATCCAAAATTTCCAATTTCCAATTATCATAGATATAATTAATTGCAATTCTAAAAATATATTTAGACACAATTATATAAATATAAATCAACATCAATTCACATAAAATTTTAAATTTTAATAAACAAAATTAATTACATTATGTAAATAGAATTCAACTTGTAATAAAATTAAAACAAACAAATTCCAAAACAACAAAAAAAAAAAAAAAAAAAAAAAATTAAGTGTACAGCCACATTCCTAAAACTGGGAAGGATCTGATAATCCTTATCCTAAGGTCTTTATCTAACTTGTAATTAACCCTAGGTAGGGGAACTCCCAGTTTCTTGTGATGTCCTTTACGAGTGGAGACTCCTATAGATGCCCCAGCTGTCCTTTTTGCACCCCAATCTATGTACTCCTTGATATAGTTGTTGACCAAACGTCTATAATTTTTATTGTCATCTTTAAAGTTATGAACTTTCAGCTTGGTCCAAACCATATCAAGGAGACCAACGAGATTAGGGTAACCAAGAGTCTCTCTTAGAACTTGGAATTTCGACTCATCTTCCTTTAATCCCCCTATCCAGACAATTTCCTGAATCTTTTCATTCACATGAATGAAATGATTTACGAGTTGCACCAACTCAACCTCTGTGTCTCTTAAAATCAATGTGTGAGTTTGTAGAGTTCTAATCATGTTCATAACCCTTTCCCTTTGAGCGGGTGTTCTAGCAACCATTGCACGTCTATAACGTAACATTTTTCTGTAACAAATACAAAAAAAAAAAAAAACTATTTATTTATCAAATAAAGGTTGACTATATTTGATAAATAATATATATACTTGTTTATGGTTCAATAACAAAATTAGACTCATAACAATATACCAAGTATGCATTTATTTTTATTCTTTACAGCAAAAGAAAAAAAAATTTAGAATATTTCACGCGCCCTTACGCATCTGTAGGAGCTTCCACGCGCCGCCTAGAAGCGGCCACGCGCCTTCAAGCACCGACAGGGAGCTTCCACACGCCCTAAAGTACCAACCCGAGTTTGACCCGTCTGACTTGTTTGACTTTACGGGTCGGGTGTTGACCGAGTTTGACTGACCCGTTTGGTCTTACGGGTCAGCCGTTGACCGCGTTTGACTGACCCGTTTGATCTTATGGGTCGGGTTTGACTAATTACCGAGTTTGACTAACCCGTTTGGTCATATGGGTCGGGTCCACAGGTCAACTTGACCCATATTTTGGTTATGGGTTGGGCCGGATAGGAATATATTGGGTTTGTGAATATAGTTAACACAAAACAAAATTAGCCCCGTGGTTAGGGAATTGGGCTTCAACCATGGAGACTTGGGTTCAAGTCGCAGCAACCACGCTGATTTGAATTTTTTTTTTCAAAAAGAAGTAAAACAGGAAAAACGACATGTCATTCATAAGGTTGGTTCAAAAACGACATGTCGGTTCTTGTCGTCTTCAACCTTTGTTCGGGTCTATAACTGGGTACCCGACCCGGAAATTAACCCATACGAAACCCGAAACTTCAAAGAGGCATATCTAAGTCATTTTAACTCCATTTTTTATGATTCAAAAACCATTTTCTTCATAATTTCATAAGGAATTTAATAGTCTAATTATCATTATCAGAAAGACAATTTTTTACGTACAAAATTTGAAAAAATCAGAACTGCATTTGATAAACCAATAACATGCTTCAACATTAACAGTATGAATTTAAAACTATATGAACCACGGCTCTGATACCAATGTTGGAAATAACATAGAATAACATATATCCTAACATAATCCCAAGATCATAGTCACCATTGCAATCACATTTGTATATAAATGAACTACAATGAATTAACACAGTATAAATATCTTTTTTCCTTTTCTTTGAAGCAACAAATTTAATTTTGAAGAAAACCACGAAGTGTATTTCTGTTTTCCAAATTCTAGAGAGAGAGAGCGTATTTTTCTTTGTGTATTTTTTTGAGAGTGACAATGAGTAACTTCTTCTAAAAGAAAAAGTTTTCCTTTTATATGGGAGCGGTTCGTGAGAAACTGCCTTTGCAGTTTCCACTTCTCACGTCCCTTCATCATGGGTGGAATTATTTTAAACGAGTTTAAAATGAAACTCCATAGGAACTTATCCAATACTTTATGCTAATTTGAATTGCATGTGTCAGCTGAACAAAAAGAGAAGCTTGCATGTTGGTTGATCTTAGCCAAAAACATTGGTGGAAAACTGGAAAATTGGGTGTCTTGTTATGCAATAATCTGACTTGTTTTTGGGTGATAATGGGGCAGTCCTGGCTTGCATGTCTCGGCTGTCTTTTTATTTATTGAAATGGTTGCTGGAAGTCTATGTGTGTATATATATACTTGCATTTGGCTGGGCAGTAGGTGGGAATTGTGCTTGGGTTGCGTTTTAATTGAAATGCTTGCTGGGTAATACATTACGCACTTATTTGGAATACCTTTGGAAAATTGATTGGTTTGTGTTTAAAAAGTGTTGGAATTTAAGGTAACTTGGGAGGAAGTGTATTCCGTATTGAGTAATATTTTATAGGAAGTATGAAATAGTGAGTCTTGGAAGTCAAAGAAAGTACTTCTCATTTATGATTGTATGACATTCCTTGGGATTAATGGTTTCTTTTATATATATGTCAAAAAAATTTGAGTGTTTTATAGTATGAAAGTGATACCTACACAAGAGTGGCATCGGACGTGCCATTCTGATGGGTTGTTGAAGAAATTCTAGATCTGGGTTAAACTGTCAGTTTTTGAATCATGTTTTTAAAAAAAAAAAAAATTGATGATTCACCCTTGTATGTGATTTTTGAATATTATGTCATATATGCATGATTTATAAGCACTTATATAATATGCTCNAAAAAAAAAAAACTTTTAAATCATTATAAAAATGAAGAGGAAATATTCAATTTTATTTGTATTTAAGTATAGGAAAAGGAAAAGAAAATAAGATTAGGGTTGGTTCGCATGAAGAGACATCTATCTAAATTCTCCTCCAAACAACAAATTAAATATATTTTTTTGTCCTATATCATTTAAAATAAAGTAAACGACTTTTTCCACCCAAATAATGGCTTAATGACAATTTCTCACCCACAAACTTTTAAAATATCATTTTATTACCCAAATTTATACTCCATCTCTAATTCTGGTATCATTGCGATGCCATATCACCACCATTCTCTTCCCTGATTATCACTCACCAAAACCCCTCAAGCTCTACTCCGGCTGACCCTGTCAATCGCCGGCAATTGAACGATTAGGGTTTGCATAGTTGCCCCTCCCAAGTCAAATTCTGATCAATCCTAACCTTTAAAATCCAATCCAAAAGACTCATCGGCATCTCCTCTTCAAAAACCCCAATATCCTAGACTGAGTTTGCTCTCTATAGTCTGTTTGCTGCTGGAATATAAATTTGAGTAGTAAAATAATATTTTAAAAGTTTGTGGATGAAAAAATGTTATTAAAACATTATTTGGGTGGGAAAAAGTTGTGAACTCTTTAAAACATTATGATCTTCAAAATTTGGTCTTGCTTATTAATGAAATTGATTTATTTTTAGTTATATATCTTTTAATAACAAGTAATTTTCAATGTTTTAAAACCCGGGTTGGCTTGACCAGTTTAATCGGTTGGAACAAGAACTGGCCACTGAGCCGGGACGGTCAAGGTGAAAAATCGAGGATAACGGTTCACCCAGTTTGACCTGCGGTTGGACTGGGGTTACTGTAGCGAACCACTAATCCAACCAGTTTTAACCCAAAATCAGATGAACTCTTATTTCCCTTCCCCAATTCTAATAGTAAACCCCAAATAAAAAAGAGTAATGCTAGTTTTACAAAGACACATACAAAGAGGACATACAAAGACAATCCCCACCCTTAATTTTCATAATTTCTCTCTCTTTCTTTTTCCGTTTTTTCTTTGTTTTTTCTTCTGGATAATGTCACTTTGTAACCCTATTTGTATAGGTCTTTGTAAGTATAACATTTTTCAATTAAAAAAACCCATATTCGCATTTGCAATTTTGTATTCGAATCTTCAATCTTCATTTCGCATACGCATTCAATATCATTTCAATTTGCTTGCATCATTCTTTCAATCTTCATTTCGCATTCAATCTCATTCGCATCCTTCAAATCTCATTTCGCGGTCAATCTCATCTCAATCTTCTTCTTGCATCATTCTTTCGTCTTTCCCTCCTCTCTCTTCTTCTCTCCTCCTCTTGTCTATCTTCTTTCTTTGGCCCTCATCAGTAAAGGTGTTTCGGCGGCCAAAGCTAGTCAGCCGGCGGAGGGCCTTGCTGCGACCAATTCTGGCCAGTCGCCTGCACTCTCTGGCTAGTCAGATCTCTGCAGCCTACCCAACGTTAATATTTTTTTTTTGTTGGTTGTGGAATTGATAGATGGTATCTAAGTGTTCAATCAATACATCTTCGGTTTGATTGAAGAAATCTATTTGTGTTTTGGGTGTTAAGAACGATGAAGAAATTGATTTGGGGTAATCGATTTGTGGGTTTGATTGAAGAAACTGATTGACTAATTTGTGGATTTGGTGGAAGAGATTTGATTAATCGATTTGTAGATTTCATCAAAGAAATTGATTAATGTGATTGAAGATGATGAAGAGTTCGAAGCTCTCTTGTATTTGTGTTTTTGTGTGTGTGAGAGAAAGAATGAGTGCTGAAGGAAAGAAGGGTGAAGTAGATGCGGAAGGAAGGGTTTATTTATTTATTTTTTTAATTTTCATGCTGAATGACGTCATCGATTCAACCCATCGACCAGTTATTAAAACATTGGTAATCTTTTATCAGGAAGACAGAGACAAAAACAAAAGCTGCAACATGATCGTATCACAAATTCAGTAATGTAATTATTATTATTAGATAGAATAGTTGACATGACATCAATCCAATTGTAAACTCATTAATCCTCATATAAAATATAATACTCTCCAAACCCTAATCTTCTGAAAACCCTAAAATTCTCTTAAAAACATTACCAGAACTTGTAAATGGCTTTTCTTCAACTTGATGCAAATACTCTTGAAGCAGTTCCTTCACCGACCTTGCAGATAAAGGATGAAAATTCACACTCCATTCACTAACAAACCCTTCAACCAAATCCCACTTCTCCTCTTCCTTAATTTTCCTCCATTTCTTCCTCGCATCCTCTTCTTTCAGACCCAAGTACTGGCAAAACTCAGTGAACAGCAATTCTTTGCTTTTCTTCATGGCTTCTTCTTTTTGTACCAAATGGGTGTTCATCTTTGCCACTTCTGTTGCCAAATCTGATGCCAGCTCCGCATCACTGAGGTTGTTCTTGGTGCATAGCATCTGGATTTTGGGTTTGGCCAATTGGGGCTGGAAGTTTTGAGACTTTGGGATGGTGTTTGGGGGCAAAAAATTGATTCTTAGAGCCATTTTAAGGTCTTGGAGAAATGGGTTTGTTAGTTCTTTTTTTTTTGGGAAAATTGAAGTTTTGATGCTGATAAGAAGATTGAAGTTGTATGAAACAACAAGAGAGGGAAAGACTTGTCAATTGTATTAGTTAGGGTTTGGAGTTTAACAGTTAAAAAGATCATTGATTTTTATTTTTATTTTTTTCTAAAACATTTGCTAACATGACATCGATTGTTTGTATATGCTATAAGTAATATTTTCTCATTATTATGATAGGATGCTCATGAAATTAATATATTTACAAAGACTTACAGAATTAAAGATTCATACATCATACATGAGATGAAATTTTCCTTTTAATTTATAAACATGAAAAAAATATTGTGCTCTTCTCTGTATGATAATCAGCCCATGATCTAATTATATTGAATAATTGTTCCATTAAATTATTTTTTCTTCCAATATATAACTAAGTGATTTTAGCAGGCAAATTAGCACATTTCTACGATAAGCATTAAGTATAGAAGTTTGCAGAATTGGGTACTGGAAATATACTTGTACAGAAGGCCCATCTAGCCAAATCATTTGTTTGAGATCCACTAAAAATTTAAGGTTGGCTTGTTTTTATAGAACAAGTATTTGTCACAAGTTCAGCTTCCAACAATATATTAAGAATGGACATGAATTCTAATTTCATATCTGTTCAAAGGATAAAAAATAATCATCAAATATATTTCAAAGGTTAAATCATAAAAGAATTGGTGAAAGGATGGTTCAATCCTGCAGTGTTTTCCAAGTTCCAACCACCTTCCAAAAAATCAGTACTTTATGTAAGGTCCAACATATCGCTATATTTGTTACAATTTGCAAAATATTTGGAGTTACCTGGCAATGGTTATAAAACTCAAATACTTAAATAAAGAAAACAGAAAGCTGCTTCCATCTGAAGATTCTATTCTCATTCATAGCACCAGGTTGAACTGCAGTGTTAGCTAATGTGCTCCGGTACCAAGTTTCTCTACTTCGTTTCTTCGACACGCATGGTAAGAGGCAGCACAGCATTTCCAGACATATCTGTTAAATTATATAACAACTTGCCTAGTCTAATAGCCTACAAAGCATTTTTAACCTAAAACATAATTGAATGCAACCCACATTTAACAATATCCGTAAAAGCGTGGTACAAATGACTAAAGAATAGATCAAACTAACTAGCCACGGTCCCTATACACATAAGTATACAAACAAATCAATAACAAACTACTTAAAAACAAATCAAAACAGTAACGGCGTGTGTGTTTATTAGTTTTTGGAGTAATATTTTTGAAAAAGTTAAGTCTGGTTTTATTACAAGCGTAGAATTTGAATTAACAAAACAACCATAGGTTTGTTAATTTGAAGCCAACACCCACCATATAAAAAAGTTTATAAATACACAAAAAACACCTCAACCACCAATTGCACGATTTTGGCACACTGCGGGAGCGTGGATAATCTGACGTGAATGCGCGTCAAGAACGAACGGCCGGCCCCCCCCGGCTGGTATCTAGAGATGGGCTGTTGATGGAGGCCTTTCTAACATATCATAGGATAGATTGGCCGTCAAACAACCAGATACTTTGGTGGTGGATCTGGCCGGAAATAGATATATCTTGTTCCAGCTATCGAGCCATGGTGGATTGCTGAAAAGGTAAGCTCAGTGCACTACTAGCTAGATCTAGCCGATAGGCGCCATTATGCACAATTTTTTTGTTTGACCACTTGCTTAGCATTGGTGGTCGGAATCTAGCAATATAAATGGATGGGGGTGTTTTGTTAATTTATAAAACTTTTTGTGGGGGTTTGTGTTAGTTAAATTAACAAACCAGGGGGTTTAAAAATAGTTGATTAGTAGGATTGATGATTTGGGAATAGAGCAGAAAAAATATGCAGTTTGGGTAGGATAGGGCAAAAAAATAATATAACAAAGGGGCCCAACACTTTAAAGGTATTGCTATAGCAAAACAATCTGGCGTGATTAGCTGTGATCTACCAACGGCCTACATATTTAGGTGCCTGACCAAGAAAGGTTTATTTTGGCACCGGTGGCAGATCAAATTATGATTTATTTTATTTTAAGGATAAGAAAAAAAAAACAAAACAAAAAATCTCTTAATATTATAAAAATGATATGGAAATATTCAATTTATTGGTATTATTAAGTATAGGAAAAGGAAAAGAAAATAAGAGTCAGGGTTGTTCGGCATGAAGGACATCTATCTAAACTCAGAAATAATGCTCCTACAAACAAGCAATTAAATATATTTTTTTCCTATATCTTTATATTTACTAAATTGAAAAATTGATGTATCCCAGTATAATTGTTCTATGACACTTTTTCCTACCAACATATGGCTTATTAAATTACCAAATGAACCTTCTAATCATTTTACCCAATTTATACTCCGTTAATTTGACTCCTAATCTGTTTGGTATCCATTGGATTCCCATACCAACTTCTCTATCTGACTTTAGGATCAACTACACAATTAACCCCTAATAGCCTTCTATCTCCGTTGACCCTGTCAATATGCTCTCGTGTAAGTTGAGCCGATTAGGGTTTGCTTAGTTGCTACCCTTCACCAAATTAATTTCCGATCAATCTGAAATCTCAAAATCAAATCCAAACAAGACTTCATCGTCTTTCATTCCCCCATCCTCTTTAAAGAACTATTAATGATCCTGACTGAGTTGCCCTCTTATAAGTATCTATTTGTGACTGGAATATAAAATTTGAGTAGCTAAAAATAATATTTTAAAATGTTGGAGTGGAAAAATGTATTTAAACATTTATTTGGGTGGGAAAACTTCTGTAAATCTTTTAAACATATAGTGATGCTTCACGAAAGTTGGTCTGCCATTAAATGAAACGAGAAAGAAATTGATTTGGGGTAATATTTGTGGGTTGATTGAAGAAACTGATGCTAATTTGGGGATTGTGTGGAAGAGATTTGATTGATCGATTTGGGGATTTCATCAAAAAATGGATTAATGGATTGAAGATGATGAAGAGTTCGGGAAAGAAATGATGGGCGAAGTAGATGTGGAAGGAAGGGTTTATTTATTTATTTTTTTAATTTTCATGCTGAATGGACGTCATCGATTACAACCATCGACCAGTTATTAAAACATGGTAATTTTTTTCAGGAAGAAGAGAGACAAAAACAAAAACTGCAACATGATCATATCACAAATTCGTAATGTAGGGTGCGTTGGTTTAGGATTTGGTCTAGGATTTTAGGGATAGTATGGGGATTGGTTATGGGGAGTATTACGAAGTAAAATTTAAAAAATTTATAAAAAAGGCCTTAGGTTTACTAATTTAACTAAAGACCCTAACATGTAAAATGACAAAAACACCCACCATCTCTGCATTGCAGTTGTCAGTTCCGGCCACACACCGCCGGAATCTGGCTGGAAATTTCGTTACGGCACAGACTTGTCGGATCTGTGCCGTAACACGGTCGTTATGGCCTTCCGGCTAGATCCATGGTGGATCTGGCCGGGAAAAGGCCAGATCATACGGTTTGTTTGGCCGTCGACGGCGGGAAAAGGCCAAACGACGACCATTTCTTTGGCCGTCGCGGACGCCAGATCTGGCCAGTTTTCCGGCCAGATCCGTGGTGGATCTGGCCGGAAAAGACCACAGCGGTGAACTTCCGGCCATTCTGATCGGAAGTTTGGCCGTTGTACAGATTCCGGCTATCACCGACGGTGGTTGCCGGAAATCTGACAAGTGGGTTGATGGGGGTGTTTTTGTTAATTTTAAACTTTTTTTTTAGGGGGTATTTAGTGAAATTAATAACCCTATGAGGTTAAAATGTAATAAAAAAATAGAGTAATATTTTGAGAATAATTTACAAACGCTATTTAAAAAATAGGATCTAGAATAGGGATAAAAATATTAAACCAAACACGCAGCCGTACATTAGTTGTTATATTGTCATGGTGATCAGCTTCGATGTTTCCTCTGTTTCCTCTATTGATATCAATTAGGACCGCTTCTTTGTCATTTTCTCCCCAGTCCAAATCAGCTATAATGGCTTCATCATGACTCTTGTCCCGACTGTTTTCTTCTTCAAACTTCACATCTCTACTTACTATTATCTTCTGAGAGACTAGATCATATAATCTATATGCCTTTAGCTCCTCACTAACTCCAAGTAGAACACATCTCACACTCTTGTCATCAAGCTTAGTCTTTTTACTATCAAGAATATGAACATGTGATATGTAGCCAAACACCCTGAAGTGATCAACTAATGGTTTAGATCCACTCCAAGCTTCTTCTGGAGTCATGTTTTTTACTGCCATAGTTGGACTTCTATTTAGAACATAGACAACCCAATTGACTGCTTTAGGCCATAAAGTTTTTGGAATTTTTCTTCCTGAAAGCATGCTTCGAACCATATTTATAATAGTTTGGTTCTTTCTCTCTACAATACCATTCTGTTGTAGAGCATATTGCCGTCAATTTTCTATGTATGCCATTTTCCTTGCAAAAATTTGTGAACTCGTGTGATGTGAATTCACCTTCACTATCAATGCAAAGGCATCTTATATATGAACCAGTTTCTTTCTCAACACGACTCTTATAATTCTTGAAAGTGATGAAAGCTTCTGACTTCTCTACTAAGAAAAACCCAAGTTTTGCGGCTAAAATCATCAATGAAAGTGATCAGGTACCTTTTCTTGCTATATAAAGTGGGGTTGATTGGGCCATAGATGTAGGCATGCACTAGTTCAAGAATTTGAGAAGCCTTCCATGTGCTCTATTTTGGAAATGGATATCTTCATTGTTTTCCTACCAAACAGTCTTCACACAACTTCGAAAGAGCTTGAAATTATGGCAGTCCAGTCACCATTCTTTTCTGCTGAAGAGTTTTCAAGCCATTAGAGCTTAAATGTCCATATCTAAAGTGCCAAAGCCGAGCTTGATCCTCTGTAAGGGAAGAAAAGCATATTTCTTCTTTTAGATGTTTCTGAGTAGGTAAGATGAACATTCTGTTTGAGGACATTGCAGTTACCATGATTAATCCTCTCTCAGGATGATAAATCTTACATTTCCCACGTTGTATGAGAATTGTAAGCCCCTTCTCTTGTAGTTGTCCCACACTTAGCAAATTATTCTTCAATCTCGGGACATAAAACACCTTAGTGATGACCTGCACAATTCCATTCACTAGTATTCGTATATTTCCTTTTCCTATCACAATCATGCTTGAATTGTCTCCTAACTTTACAGAAGGGTTGAAACTTTCATCAAGCTTGGAGAAAAGCTTATTCTTGCCACACATATGGTTGCTGCAACCTAAGTCAAAAAACCATAACTGCTCTTTACTAGCTTCCTTGACATCCACATATGCCATTAACAACATTTCTTCACTAGTTTCTGCATAGTCTGCCTTTGTCTTTGTCTCCTTGTTTGGACATTCATATTGAAAATTTCCAAGCTTATGACAATTGTAGCACTCAATGGTAGAATTGTCAAAGCTTTGTCTACCTCTACCTCTACCTCGTCGTCTTCCTCTAAATCCGCCATGACCTCGTACTCTTTCTCTTGACTGATCTTCATAAATAACCTTCAATGCTTGTTCTTCCACAACATGGCCATTCATGCGTTGTTCATGCACTAGAAGACTGCTTTGTAGCACATCAATGCATAAGGTGTCTAGATCATTAAACTCCTTAATAGATCACACAACATAGTCAAATTTAGGAGTCATAGATCTTAGAATCTTTTCAATGACCACAACATCCTCCATCTTCTCACCATGAACCCTTATCTTGTTGGCTATAGTAAGGGTTTTAGCAAAGTACCCATTCACAGATTTCCCTACCTTAATTTTGAGCACCTCAAATTCCTTTTGAAGAGCTTGTCGTTGTGCACACTGCATCCGTGTAGTCCCTTGGTACTTCTGCTTCAAAGAGTTCCAAATGCTTTTTGTTGTATCCTTGTTCAGAATGGTCTCCAAGATTGATCGATCAATGGCTTGGAAGAGATAATTCTTAGTCTTCAAATCCTTTAGTTTTGCATCGTCAATCACCTTCTATTATCCTTCAGTGAGTTATGTCCATGCTTCTGCTATAGGGATCCCTTGCTTTATCAAGCTCCAATGTTTGTTTGAGCGTAGAAAATTCTCTATGAGTATACACCGATGATCATAGTGTCCATCAAACTTTGGAATTGCTAGTTGCACAAAGCTACTTTCAGCTGCCATCCTTACTACTACACGATTAGAAAATTGTTGCTTCTCAAGTTTCGATCAGGCATATTGATAGAGCTTTGATACCAAATGTTAAGAGACCTATGTATTGAAAGCAAGAATCGGGAGAATATCTTATTCCTTGAACAAAAACTTATTGGCTTATAAATAGCCTTACAAAGATAACTAAAACATAATTGAATGCAACCCACATTTAACAATCCTAAAAACGTGGTCAATGACTAAAGAATAGATCAAAATAACTAGCACGTCCCTTATCAATAAGGAATACAAACAAATCAATAAAAACTACTTAAAACAAATCAAAACATTAATGGCTGTGTTTGTTTTATTATTTGGAGTAATATTTTTGAAAAAGTAAAGTTGGGTTGTTATTACGAGGTAGGATTTGAAATTAACAAAAACAACCCCTAGATTTGTTAATTTAGCTAAACACCCCCTATAATAAAAAGTTTATAAGTTGAAAAAAACACCCCGACCCACCCACATTTGCCAGATTTTGGCCACCACTGTCGGGAGGTGGCCAGAATCTGTCGTAATGGCGCACGACCGGCTGGATCTAGCCAGTCGTGCGTCGATATGGCCTTTTCCAGTCATATCTAAGGCTAGATCTGGCCGTCAACAACCAGATCTTTGGTTGTGGATCTGGCCGGAAGTAGATATATCCTTTTCCGACCAGAGCCATGGTGGATCTACTGGAAAAGGTTAACATCAACGCACTACTAGCTAGATCTAGCCGATAGTGCGCCATTACGCCAAAATTTTGACCACCTTCTAGTAGTGGTGGCCGAAATCTGGCAAATATAAATGGATGGGGGTGTTTTGTCAATTTATAAACTTTTTTGTTAGGGGTGTTTGGTTAAATTAATAAACCTAGGGGGTTTAAAAATAGCTGAATATAGTAGGATTGGATTTTGAGAATAGGGAAACAAATATGTATTTTGGGTAGGACAAGCAAAAATAATATAACAAACGGGCCCAACAACTTTAACAGTTATTGCCTATTGGCAAACAATTTCTGGCCTGATTAGCTTTGATCTACCAACNCTAGTTTACCCAAATTACTATTTTCTGAATTATTTACAGTTTTATCCTTTATGAAAATTACTAAATAAGACTCAAAAGTACAATTTGTAGGCAACCCATCTAAAATCAATATTTTGCTATTAATATAAACTTTCTATTTCTTTTTCTATGTCATAAACCCAAATTTTATTTAGAATACTCAAAGATGAAATGAGTGGTTTAATTTATGATGTTTGTTTCTAACTTTCAATTGGTTTGCACCATTACGGAATTTCTAAGTTAGTTATTATTATTATTATTTTTTTATTTAAAAGAAAACACATGTGATGTGAATGTGCACAACTATTTATATGCTTGATTAATACATTAAATATAGATTAAAAACAAGAGTATATATAAACAAGTATTAAAAAATCAGTAAAAATATAATGGTAAGTTAATTAGTAAATGGATGAGATTTATCTAGACATTTAGATTTATTAAAAAAATTTAATGGGGTAAATTTAGAAAGGGGGTTTATTAATGAAATATTGAAATTTCGCTCAAGTTTCAATTATTTTGGAAAATTATATGGAAAATACTCTCAACTATAACAAATATTTATGATTATGAAGGGAGCAGCCCACCCAATTCGACACTGAGGTAGACAAAGGTATGGAAGCCGACAGCGAAGCTGAAATGGTCGAGTCAAATGTAGAATCAGATACAGTCTCGGTGATGGGTTTTTTATTTTTTATTTTTTTTTGAAAGGGTGAAGCAATAATATGGATATAGCCGTAGGAGGCTCCAGTGGGGAGGGAATGGTAATCCCCTGAATGCCAATCTTTCCAATGAATAAAATTGCCTGTTGGAATATTAAAGGACTAAGTCAGCCCTGCAAGCAAGCAGAATGAAGTCCATAATCTTTTGATAGAAAAGGATATTGCTTTTTGTGCTCTCTTAGAAACTAGAGTCACCCGTAACAATTGTAACGGCATTTTTAGTGATGTCTTTGGAAGGTGGAAGTGGGTGTCTAATGCCGACTATGGGGCCAGAGGTTGTCCTATTGTGATTGGATGGAACCCTGATATGTATAATGAATAAGAATTAATCACCAAATCAAAACATATATCAATGCATTGAATCATAAAGATTAAATTACAAAATCAATATATAATATCAATGCATTTAGATCTCAATAACCCACATACTAGTTTATAAAATACTGATATTATATTAGGAATAAGACAAACCTGATTTTGCTATTATTTCTGATTCTTGAAGGAGATCGATTATTAATCAAGAAGTCTATCTTTCTTTCCAAGAATACGCAAATATGACTGATAATTTAATGAGAATAATCAATCGTACGTTTGGAAAGAGAACTTGTCAATTTATATATCAGTCTATTAGGCTCCTCCATCAAGGGCCTAATAAACCCTGTAACCCACACTAGTGGTCTTAACCCAAATCAATTAAGTAGGCTTTAAAAATAAACGATCACTAAGCCCATCAAAATATCTCATTGGATTATGTGTTTACCCGGTTTGATTAAATTAAAACATAATTCATGTTAGCCCATAATTAGAAAATTTTCCAACATTCTCCCACTTGGGCAACATGAATTATTTTTAGTTTGTTTTAATAAAAGAAAACAATTTTTGATTCTGGGTAAACAAACATTCTATTTCAAAATGGCCACTATTTTAAGAAAACAAATAATCCAAAGATAACACTTCAACCAACAATCCTGTCAATATGATTATCAATAATGAACCAAGGCAATCTTTACATCTTACATCGACATAAGATGAATCCTTGATTATAATTACTAATAACCAAATCACATGGATTAGTAATCTTGTAGTGTGGCAAGGATAGCACCCCAACAAGTGATCAAAACATGTGCTATTACCCTGTCAGTCCTAATTAAGACCTCTCTTTAATCTTTTATGCTTTAAGGAAAAGCAAGAGACGTCTTATAGCTTCCAACGAAGCTACACAACTTCCAATGAAGCTAGTATGTTTCAACCAATTATCTCCAGATACAAATATGAAACATACTTATACAACTGTCATTCTCAAGAGTAACCTTATTCTTGAAACACAATGTTGTATTTCATCATCCATATGTGCATATGTATATGTACGCAAATATATAAGAGCTAATGATCATGATCAAAATAAAATGGCATAAGTCAACAAAAAATATGTCAAACTCCCACTAACCCAAAATATCAAAAGACTTTAAAACGCCCATGTTCTATACATGATGTTTAAAACCACATGTCTTGGTCCTTTAGTTAGGGGATCAACCAATATAAAGTCAATACTGATGTACTCTACCTCAATCCTCAAATGTTAATATTAAACTATCACAATCACTTATTATGAAAACAAAACCATATGCATTCAAAGTGACAACAAAATACTTCCATACAGGAAAACAAGCAAACAACTCATATAAACAATGAGGTCAACAAACTTTAGTCTAGCCCATTACAGTGTAAAATATCTTTCACATGCATGTGACATTATATAATAACAATATCATATCATTTTTCATAATGTCATGGATCCACAAATACATATATGATATCAAGTTTATTACAAATACAAATGATATCATGTAATAGACTGAAGAAAACTCTCACTAACCTAGTGCATCGAAAACTCAAAACGCATGTTATCACATGTATATTGAAGTTAACAAGTTTAACACTTTGGTTAATGAATCTGCCATAACAACCACTGTAGCACGCATTCAACCGTAATCATAGTTCTTGACCATACTAATGAGGACATAAAATATATGTAATACTTCAAGTATTTATGCGAGACAGCCCCCAGAGTCATTTAAGACATACTAAAACTTATTAAAAAAGAATAAGACATTTGATTCAGGCAGCTCACCATTTCTAATTACCTCTCAAGAGATTAGAAATAACAAATGTGAGCATAAAACAAATAGTCTAAAAAAAAACATTCCTTTAATACCTCTCAATGATTTATACTTAGAAAACCTCCCACTGACCTTAAAATATATATAAGCATAAATATGAAGTTTAAGGTCAAAAAATTAGTGATACAAAAAACTTTACAAAAGGGCATTAGAAAACATAAGAGAAATGACATTTCTATGAAACAGATATACCCTTATGTGGAGCTCATAGCTAATAATTTAGCCTTAAAGCATTTCAATATGCTTTTTAATCCCTTTAGCTTTAAACACTCACCTATAACAAATGAGTACAACTTTATTAAGGGAAAACATAAGCTATCACAAACAATTACAATTCATAAAATCCATATTATTCCTCTTAACCTCTAATAACAATAATATTAATGAGAATTGAAAACTTGATTCAAAGCTTCCATGTGGAATATTTAACTATATCAACCTTATCAAACTTTAATAGCTTTAATAATCTTGACACTATGATACAAAGAAATAAACCTATAAAATTTAGAGTTTTCAAGATAGCTAATTTGCTAAACTTAAGTTTCCAAACAATCCAAAGATTAAAAAAGAAACTAGTATCAGCTTATTAGAAATTTCTAGCCAATGTGAGAAAAGACATTTTTCAAAATAATATAGACGAATTTTTCTAGTCGTCAATATTTCACCATACCTTCACAAGTGCAACTTTGTCTCTCAGCCATCTCAATCTGCTTAGGTGTACGAGACATAACAACTATATACAGTAGAACCTTTCTATAGTGATACTCTATATAGGAATAAACTCCATATAATCATAAAAAATTATGGTCCCAACTTGGGCCAGTTATAAATAAAAATAAATTTCACATTATAATAAGTTATAATTTTTCTAGGTTTCGTCCTAAGGAACTTGCCTCTATATAGTAATAATTATACGTATATTGTAAATAATATATGTTATGTTACATTAAAGGTTTAAGATAAAATAAAATATTTATTTAAAGTTGTTTGGGACAATGA
The DNA here is from genome assembly GCF_008641045.1 of Pistacia vera. Lineage (NCBI taxonomy): Eukaryota > Viridiplantae > Streptophyta > Magnoliopsida > Sapindales > Anacardiaceae > Pistacia > Pistacia vera. The sequence goes on along the minus strand of NW_022196139.1, from coordinate 1,088,222 downwards.
TTTATGCTTTAGAGTTGTTACCACATCTTTTATCTTGCGGGTATGTAATAAGTCACCAACATAGACACCTTCTTATTGAAACCAAAATAATTATAGTTTCTCAAGTATGTTTAGAGCTTCTTGGCACAAAACTTTTGGTATTTCCGTACTATCATCCTCAAGATTATCTCCTTACTCTTCTTGTTTAAGTCCAGTAACGAATTCTTCTTCAGTTAAAATATACACAACTTGTTACTCATTTAGATGATTGATGAAGACATTAATATCCATTTAATTATAGGGAAGTTGTTGAATCCGATCACACAATTTTGCAATGATTCTTTGATATCTATTTTCGTTACTATCTTAATGCTACTAAAACAATGAATTGAAATCCTAACACTACTAAAACATGAATTATAAAATAAGAAATTAAAATAATAAGTTTTTAATCAAAACAATAATTCTTGTAATTACACATCTATTAAGTTATAACATCCTCATAGTAATAAATTTAATTGGTCCCAATATTATGACTATAAAGAGGTTCTACTGTATAAATAATAGTTGCATGTTCGTCACAATACTTATTAACTCAAAATTTCTTTATAACCTTTAAAACCTTCAATTAAAGCTTTAAACAAATGCTTTGAAACTTTTCAAGAGTCATATATGAATCATGATATATATAAAAAAATATAGCAAAAAACCTTCCCCTTAAAAGAGATAAAGGGATTGTCAGGAATAAACTAAAGTTTTATTTATTAGAAAAAGAAAACTTTTATATGAGGAAAATTTTTAATCCTAACAATTTTTAACATCCTTAAAACATGGTTTCAAAAACGCTAAAACAAGCATGAAGAAAATCTTCATCTTAAAAATTCACATTTTCTTGAACAAGTTTCAGAGGTAGCCAAGGAAAAGAATTCAACTATATGCAGTGCATCAAGGAAGGAGTTAAACAAATTAAGCACTACAAAAATAATAAAAATAGAAAAACAATTTTCTTGTATCCTTCCTTCACACAAAAATGTATACCTTTTTATCCAGGGATCTCAATTTCAACATATTACCTTGATTTTCATTACAAATAGATTGACTCTTTAAGAAATCTAAATAAGACAAAGCTAATAAGGACAATCACACTTTTATCAAGAACAAATTCTCTTCCCCTTGAAGACAAATATAAAGATCAATTTATAGAATCTCATTTGTCTATTTATGTGTTAAAGATTATCTTTAACTAATCAACTACATAAGGAGAGTCGTATGGTAAGATGAAGAAGAAATAACTCAAAAGGAATATCAATACTTTATTAATAATACATCACCATAGGTATTATTCTTACAGGATCTCAAGTTGAAATATTAAATACTTACCTTATGTGTGGAATGTAACAAACAACTAAATCTCATAACAAACCAATCAACAATCACGCCCAACTTTCAGATAATTAATCTCCTTTAGGATGAAAAATTACCTTGGCGGTACACTACTATTGATTTACCCATGATTTCACTATAAAATACACCCCTTTGGGTAGATCACTATATAAGGAATCAACCTTCCCAAATTAAAGACAAAGAAATTTATGAGTATCAATAAATTGACTGCTTTGGCAATTACCGTTTATCTCACCCATAAATCCTTCAAACATGAAATTCATGTACATAACAAAATGCACATAAATTCACTTTAGTCATATTCCCACAAATATACAACCATTCATGCATATGTAAAACAAGAATAATAATAAATTATAAAACATGGGAATTATGAAATTTCGTTATCAATAACATGACTTATGGAACATTCTCAAGGCTGACTCAATATCTTGATTCCACCACTTAAAAAAATGATGCAACTGTTCAATATTAGAAGCAACAAATAATTAAAATAGCTATAAAATAAATAATTTATAAGTTGTTTTTCATAGGGATTCTTAGTGCATCACTATTAAGTCCCATTTGGGCAGAGAAAATGACATGCTATTAATATCTCAAGATCAGAGACAATAAATAATTAAAATAGCTTTAAACTTCATAAGCTATTTTACATAAGCACACTAGATGCATCACCATTAACTCCCCCTTGGGCAAAGAAAGTGACATGTTAGTTGTATCTCGAGTATAAAACTATAGGCAATAAATAATCAAAGTAGCTTTAAACTTTGATAAGCTACATCTTATAGGAATTCCTGGTGCATCATCATAAACTCCGCTTTGGCAAAGAAAATGACATGCTATTAGGACCCTACACATAAGGTTATCAAAATTAACTAGTGAGAACATATGACATTCAAAAGACTATCGCCCTTTTGGACAGATAAAACTTTCTAGGTCATAATTCATCCTCCACTTAAGAGGAAAATGCATGGCAATTGAAAAATCATCCACTTAAATGAGTATTGAATTTTTCAGGACCAGTGCATTTCCCAAAATTCAACCTTATGCAACCTTTAATTTTAATACAAATAATAACCTACTTTGGCAGGAAATTATGAGCATTAAAATTGAAGAATGTATCATTTTCCAAATGAATAATTTTACAAGTTTCAATGAATGCTCCGCTTTGGCGAATAATCATTCTGACAACTCAAAAATATTCTCATGATACTAAGTAATATTGCCATAAACTAAAATAAGGTATCATTTATCTAATGAAAAATCTTACAAGCTTCAATGAATGTATTGCTTTGGTGATTAAACATTCTGACAACTCTCAAAATTGTTCTAATGATACTAAATAATATTGCCTTAAATATTAAGATTTATGAGATACACACTTAATTATCTCTAACAATCTTAATTCAATATGGATTTTAATTTTCATGATTAAGATTTCATGAGATATGATACCCAATTATCTCGGACAATCTTAATTTTAATCATGTTGTATCTTAATTGCATTAATTAAAATTTCATGAGATATAATACCCTATTATCTTTGACAATCTTAATTTGACAATTGTTCCAACCAAAAGAACAATCACTCCTTATAAATTATACTCTATATAATTGTTGCACGTAGATGGAATATAACTTTAACAATAATAAAAGGAAATATGATTTAAAGGTAATTTCATCTTCAACGTACCATAATAGACTCACGCCCAACCACATGTGTCGAAAAATATTCACATGTTCTCATGCGCTTCGGAAACATCACATCATTTGTTGACATGTTCTCATACATGCTCGCATGTGTTGTCATGTGTTGGAAGATCACCTTCACGTGCCAGAAAACACAATCACGCACCTAAAAAGAGTCTCATGTGCATTCACGCCCCAGGAACACCACTCACACACTTCCACGTGCCCATACACACTATCACGCGCCGGAATATCATTGCCACTCGCAGAGAAACACTACCACGCGTCTTCATGCACTATAAAACTGCATCCATGCACCACCACACAGACACACGCACCAGCAAGTGTCACCACGCACTGTCACGCACCCCACACGCGCAAAGTCAACAACCTGGTTTGACCAAGTTAGGTTGACCCGACTTTGGTAAGTTCGAGTTGACCCGAACTGGTTGGATGGGTTAACCCAGTTTAGCCAAATCAGGTTGGCCCTTGTTGACTGGGTCAAGTTAACCCTTGTTGATTAGGCCAGTTTGACCCGCGTTACCGAGTCGATTTGTGTGACTCTTTCTGACTTTTCGGTTTGGTTTGACCCTGTCTCACAGGTTGAGTTGACCTGATTTGACTTAGTGGGGTTGGCTAACCCTAATTCTATAAATATCAGAATACACCCTCAACTTTTATAAAAAATTTTAGCCCCTAAAGGCTTGGAAAATAGCAATTTCACCCCTACAATCTGGAAAATTCCAGATCTGTATTTTTCGACTCCAACAGCAAAAAATAAGTCTTTCCACTTTCCAATTGCCAGAAAAGTATTTCTAACGGCCGAAAAAACCATATATGGGTTTAAAACATAAAAGCCCCAATTTGGGTTCCTTATTTATTCAAGAACCCTAATTTTCAATATGAACTCTAAAATCAATTTTGATTTTGATCCCAATTATAACCTCAAAAATCAGATCTTATAAACTAATATGTGCGGCTCTGATACCACATGTAAGAATTAATCACCAAATCAAAATGTAAATCAATGCATTGAATCATAAAGGTTAAATTACAAAATCAATATATAATATCAATGCATTCAAATCTCAATAACCAATATGCTAGTTTATAAAATACTAATATTAAATTAGGAATGAGACAAACCTGATTTTGCTATTATTTTTTATTCTTGAAGGAGATTGATTTTCAATCAAGAAGCCGTCTTCCTTTCCAAGAACGCACAAATATGACTATTAATTTAATGGGAATAATCAATTGTACGTTTGGAAAGGGGACTTGCCAATTTATATTTTAGTCGATTGGGCCCCCCATCAATGGCCTAATAAACCCTGTAGCCCACACTAGTAGTCATAACCCAGATCAATTAAGTTTGAAGTGTATAAGGCTTTCAAAATAAACGATCAGTAAGCCCATTAAAATATCTCATTGGACTATGTATTTACCCGGTTTGATTAAATCAAATTCATAATTCATGTTAGCCCATAATTAGGAAATTTTCCAACATAATGTTAAGGTAAGGGGATGACAGATCAGAATGTGTTGTGTGCGACCAATTTGGTGGATGAGGAGATGTATCTTCACTGTACGGTGCTCTATGCAGCTAATAGCGATGTTGATAGAAGAGATCTCTGGAGCACTCTGCGAAATCACAAGGAGTTAGTTGGTAACAACCCTTGGTTAGTGCTTGGAGACTTTAATGTGACCTTGAATTTGAATGAAGTTTAGGAGGCAGTTCAAACCTAACTAGGGGAATGGTGGAGTTCAGAGAGTGTGTAGAGGACACTGAAATTGGGGATGTGAACTAAGCTGGAATTTTGTTCACATGTAATGGCAAGCCTCATGGGGTCAATGGTGTGTTAAAATAGCTTGACAGAGTTACCGGGGATTTTAGTTTCTTCAATTGTTTACCGAGAGCTAATACTTTCTTCCTCCCTCATAAGATAAGCGATCAGGGCTACTCTAGAACATTTGTGACCCTAGGCAAGAGTTACTTTGGGGGCCTTCTAATAATATAAGCATATATTTTTCTTGCCTTTTGAGATGCAAAATCACTAAGAGAGGTGGACGACAACTTCTGGGCTAACTGGGTTACGTTGGTGGGGGGGGGGGGGGGGGGGGGGGGGGGGGGGGGGGGGGGGGGGGGGGGGGGGGGGGGGGGGGGGGGGGTGCTGCCCAGAAGAGAGGGGGAGGGGGGGGGGTTTGGGAAAGCAGATGCTGGAGAAGCGATGGGTGGTGAAATGGGTGATTTCCAATGCCAAGACTAATCGGAAAAGGATTGAGAAGTAGCAGCCCAAAAGGTATCGGTGGTCGATGATTGGCACAGTAAATGGATGAGGTATGATAGGGGTTTTGGTGAGAGGGCTGAGGGGAGGTAGATGGTGGTGTTGGGAAAGGCCAACAATGCCAAATACATGCCGAAAAGGTTAGAAATGGCTGTCACATGTGGTGGAGTTGGGTTGTGAGATTCGTTAAAAATCGGCCAAATCGAGGGCTATCAAGGCTGGGAAAACACTTGAGAAATGATAAAGTGATGATTCTGATCGATTTTGGTGAGAAAATCGACCAGAATCAGTTCCAAAGGGCTAGCAGCAGAAGAGGGGTGAAGATGATTTATGTGAATGTCAAATTTTGGGATTGAATTGGGGGTGAGTAATTTGAGACATATAATTGACTATTTTAGTCTTTCATTGTTAAAAGAAATTCAATATGTTAATTTAGAGGTGTAAATTGGAATATATGAAACTAGAGGTACAAACTTGTTATTTCATCAAACTTTGGGTGGAAATATATGTAAAAAGTTTATAATAAATTTTGGTTTTCTTGGCTTTTTTTTTTCTTTTTTTTGGGGGAGGGGGGCATGGGCCTGGATAAGAAATTATACACCATTTTCATTTTTGTAATGTATTCAAAAAAAATTATAAAGAATTTGCCTACCCCTTGAGTTGGCCCTAAAGCGATCACAGCCCCTCAGTTACGGCGTTTCCTCTTCATGTGATGGTTCATCTTACGGGACATTTTATTAAGAGGCCATATCAAGTTCAAATTTAATTAAAAAGCCATGAAGTTTGAAAGTGTTAAGTAAATAGCATTGTTATTGATTAAGGTTAATTAAACATGATTAGTGGTTAATTAGGATTAATGAAGTATTGTGTAATCTTTTAAAAATTGTAATATGTCCCCAAAAAGCCAAAATTCTTGCAAACAAACCCAAACACCTTCTTCTTCTTCCTCCCGCCATTAACGCATCTCTCCCCTAGTTGTTGTTTCTTTTAAGCTTCATCTACATCTTCTTCTTGGTCTACATCTTCTTCTTCCTGTACATCTTTGTAATACCCAAGATGTCAAAGGTATTTTCCTAACTCAAAATAGTCCTTTAGATGTTAATTTTATGTTAGAAAGCATAAAATCTAACTAAGGGCAAAATAGTCAATTCATTTAGAACGGTATGAATCAATTATCCATAGAAAGACATTAGGGGCAAAATAGTCATTTTGCCTATGGATAAGCATTGAAAAAGTCAAGGTTGAGTAGGCTTAATTGCATTTAATGGCATTAATTAAGTAATAATTGTGTTTAGTGCGAAATGACCAAAATGCCCTTATATGAAGAATTAAGGACTTATGAGTTATACAATTAAAATAATTGGGCCAATAGTATAATTTTGAAAAATTAATAAAATATTTTCCTATAAATGAGAGGAGGTTCGTTCATGCCAAGGGAGAGAGAATTTCTTCAACCTTTCTTCCATTTTCTCTCAAATCTTCTGTGAAACAAGCCTTCTCTCTCTATGTTTTAAAGGAGTTTTGCATAATTTTTCAAGGAGAACAAGATAGGAGCTTTGGATCTTCAAGTTGAAGGGTTTAAGGTAAGGATTAAAAACCCTAGTTTTGATGTGATTTGAAGATTTGAAGTAGATGTTGAGGTATAATGTTATATATGTAGAATTACGGTGTAAAAGAAGACAAATGCAAAGGATTTGTTGGAGGAATTCTTTAAAAAGGTAGGGAAAAACCTCCCATGACTTTAGGGATTATGCTAGGGTTTGTAGATTTCTATGAAACCTTAAATTAAGGCTTTAAGACATAGAATTAGTTGATGGCAAGTGTAGTTGAACTCATTTATTCTATTTATTGCCTTGAATTCATTATACATGAAGTTATTGCTATTTATGTTTTATGACTTGTTGTGTTTGATTGAAGAAAATGAAGTGTGGATGCTAATTGTGGCAAAACTTGTAGTATTGGAGGCCACATGGTGTTGAATGGTTGCTATTAGAAGTGTTGATGTGTTGTTTGCATTAGCTTACAATGTTATAACAATAATGGATGATTATGGGAATGAATTTTACACTTCCTTTAAGATGTTAAAGACTATTAAGGGGAGGTTTATTTGATCCATAAGTTGACCTATTGTTTAATTGTCAATAGGAATTGATGTGGCATAGTTTAATATGAAAAATGATTTGGTAAGCTTAGGGGTTATGTTAAACATTTTTCAGTATTTCGACCATAACTTGAGTTATAAAAATCAAAATGAGATGATTCTTGAAGCAATAGAAATTTAAGAGATAGACCTACAACTTTTTTGTTTATGCCAAAGCCAATTCATTTTAGAAATGGATGGAAAATGGCCTGAAGTATAAACTTCTGGTTAGTAAAGTTCAAGATTTAACATGATCAATTCTTATGATTATTAATTGATTATTAATGTATTATTGTAATTATGCCATGTACTAATGTTTACCCATTAGTTAGATGATCTTTGAAAGATATACATGGTCATGATGTCAATGCATGATTAATGTTATGAAATGGCATGAAGATGCAATGTAATACATGTTTTAAGATGATGTATGCGAGCAAGAGGTAATGTAAATGGATTGATAATCCATAGATGAATTAAAAGTATTAAGCTCACCAAAATATGTATTTACATGCCATAAGATGTTAGAGATGCATATAGACATGATGGAAAACGCGTAAGCATATCCTTGTATACCGGTTGAGAAAAGATGAATATATGTTTTAGATGCTAAATAACGCGTAAGCACGCCTTCCGATGATATGAGCTCTAGATGAATTTGAGGCTAGATGATATGAAGTGCTTAAGACGCTAAGAAAAGTCTGACCAGCTACACATTAAATGCTTCATATGCATTTAGTAACACTACATGAGTTATGATGTTATTTACATCATGAGATGATTTATACTCATGTTAGATGATATTTAGATGTTATATCATGACATGTAATATGTGTGTACTATGTTTACATATTTATTTGTATGTGTATGCACTGATATTTATATAGCCATGGATAAAATGATGAAAGACATATGAAATAGAAAAAGGGAAGTATACCTAGATGTAAAAGATAAGTGGTGTGTTAACAAATATGTTTAAATGAGGGTCAAATAGCAAATTTAGAATGAAATGGATCATTCCTTACTGAGTGACTAGCGCTTACCCTTTTATTGTTGATTGCTTTGCAGGTAGACCAGAAGCAAATAATGCTAGAGACAGTGGGGCTACACGTGAGGGGAGATGATTCATTGTCATCTTGATGTAAATAATGTAAATGATAAATGTTTGTGAAACACCTTTTAGAAGCTTCCACCCTATAAATATGTTTTGATTGTGTAACTTCCGGATAAATTCTTAAAGTTTTTGAAATTATAAGTTTCGATCCTGCGTGACATCTTATATGCATGTTTTGGATATTATTATTATTATCTTTACACAGGTTTTTCTAAATACAACTCGTTCTCCAAACATGTATCCCTGAGATTCTCATTGAGGGATATTCAGAGGATACCTGACTGGAAAGGGGTTTTACAATCTTCTTCTTCCTCCGTCCTGTACATCTTCTTCTTCCTGCCATTAACATTATCTTCTTCCTCCGCAATTAACATCTTCTCTGCCACAGATCCTCCTCCTCCTGACATTTCATCCAGGTATGTGTATCTCCCCTTTCCATTTTATATTTTGATTTACAAAGATTTAATGATGGATTGGGTTTAGATTATAATTTTGATTTAGTTGTTTAGGTTGTTGGGTTGTGTTTGACGTAATGGAAGTTGAAAGGAGTGAAATTTGTTGAATATTTTCTTGCATTGTGGGTAGCTGGGTGTGATAGCACCGATTGTAGTTGGAGATAACTGAAAATGTGTTCTGGATATGATGGATTGCTTAAGCGATCTGGTGTATCGCTTAAACGATCTGGTATATCTGGTTTAATGCAGCAGATCGTAGATCGCTTAAGCGATCAGGTATATGGCAGAAGATCGCTTAAGCGTTCTGCTATAAGTCTAGTGTATGGCATTAGATCGCTTAAACAATCAGGTAAATGGCATAAGATCACTTAAGTGATCAAGCTTATTTATACTAGATTGCTTAAGCGATCCAATAAACGATATACCAGATCTCTCAAGCGACTCTGCATATGCTTTTTAAAATCTTTCAACCCTTAATACATCAGTTAATATATATTTTTTTCTTGCATTATAGGTACTTGGCTATTATTAGACATGGGACAAGTTGTTTTGGGTGTTGAATATTTTGGTAAGTGGGTGGAGGAAGAAAGTTGCTAGAAGTGGATTGAGAAGAGCAAAGAAGTTATACCAATTGTTGTGAGCACAGAGGTTAGTTTTGATGAGTTGATTGATGAAATAATTAGAAGAGGTGATTTGAGTTGCTCACGTAGTGATATAGTTGTGAAGTATGTTTTAAGCAGACTTCCTGAACATTATACGGTACCTTCTGCTATATTAAAGTCGGATAAAGGTGTCAAGTTATATATGATTGATGTGGCTGATAATGGTTCAAGGCTGATTTTAAGGGTTTCTTTTGTAGATAAACCGTTGGAAGTTGGTTCAAAGGAAGGGGATAACGAGGAAGTTGGCAGAGAGAATGCTGGTTTTAATTTGAACTACGAGGGCATTGATTTGTTAGTTGAAAAATCAACAGTAAGCGGTGATTTGGGTGGTAAGGAGGACACTGTAGAAGAGGTTGGTCATGTGCAGCAGAATGAAAATGTTGAGGAGGAGGACCCCGTATATGGTCCTGCGGATGTAGAGATTTCTTTAAATACCGATTATGCAAAAGGTGTAGTTTGTGAGGAAAAGAACACTATGGTCCTTTATGCAGGTTCAAATGGGGCAATTACAGGTAGTAGTGAATCAGTTCATGTTTTTACGAATGGATCAGAGTTGCACATAGGGTATTTATTTAACAACAAAGAGGAAGTGGTGAGGAAGCTAAAACTTATTGCCGTGAGAGGTAATTTTGAGTTCATCACCAAAATGTCTAATTCATTGGTTGTGACGGTTGCATGTCATGACCGAAAGCGCAAGTGGCAAGTTTATTGTAGAAGGTTGGCAGAGTTTGGAAAATTTATTCTTAGCACATATACCCGTGAGCACACATGTGGTTTGGGACATATTTCAGGTGAGCATTAACAAGCCTCCACTGTTGTTATTGGATAATTTGTCAAAAGTCAGTTCGTTGAAGGGAAAGGTCCATCTCCTAAAGACATTCAGAGACCTGTGTGCACAAAGTTGGGATATGTTGTTAGTTACTGGAAATGTTGGAAAGGGAGATAACATGCACAAGATTTTTTGAGGGGCGCATCGAAGCACGAGTACACAGTATTAGAAGCGTACCGTTATATGCTTGAGTTGACAAACCAAGGTAGCAAGACGACTTTGAAGTGGGACAAGAATACGATGTTTAAATATTTTTCTGTTGCTTACGGTTCTGCTATAAGGGGTTTTGTAAACATGAGAAAGGCGTTGGCTGTTGATGGTTGCTTTTTGACAAGAAAGTATGGAGGTACATTGTTGGTGGCCATTGCACATGACAACGAGAATCACACATATCCCTTTGCATGGTGTGTGGTTGACTCTAAGAATGACAAGCCGTGGACTTGGTTTTTTCAGCAATTACGTATGATAGTGCCTGATAGTGATGAGTTATGCATAATATCTGATAGGCACAACCCTATAAAAAAATGGATTACCACTATTTACCCTCAAGCACATCATAGATTCTGTATGAGGCACCTTGGTGAGAACATAAAACAAAAGTTTAAGTGTGCTGGCCTCCTTCAAACATACTACATGGCAGCAAAAGCTTATTGAGTTTATGAGTTTGAGGAGCACTTCCGACAAATCCGAATTAAGGATGATAGAATTGCTAAGTATCTTGAGCATGATGTTGGTTTTGAGCGAGGCAGTAGAGCTTACTTTCCTAGAAGAAGGTTTGATGTCATGACCATGAACATAGCTGAGTCCATAAATTTGAGGTTGTTAATAGAAAGAGAGATTCCAATAGTTGCACTTTTTAATGCAATCCAGAGAACATTGTCACGATGGTTCTATGAGCGTCGTACGGAGTCAGATAATTTTACCACAACCCTTGTTCCGTCAGCTGAAAAATTATTGCGAGAACGTATGGAACTATCAAATGCACTATTTGCCTATCCTCTTAATGCTCAAGAGTTCACCGTATGCGGTATGGTCTGGATGCCGTAGTTAACTTTTAGTAAAACTTGCAACTGTAAAGTGCTTGACATTCAATGTTTACCTTGTCCTCATGCACTAGCAGCACTGAAACACCAACAAAAAGCCAGATTTTTGTTCAAGAACTTACATAGAACTTTGTTCCCCTCTCTATATGGCAAATCACTACATACTAGCTTAGTCGGAAACGATATATCCATTTTCTCCAGAAGAGCAGTAGGTGGTGCTGCTAGAGTTGGTTCACATTATCATCCATCCGCCATTCAAGAAGACAGAAAAAGGGAGAAAAAGAGTTACATGTATTTAGACCTGGCAAAACGGGCGGGCTGGGGCCGGGTACGGGTCGGGTCTCGCGGGTACGAGTCTCACGGGTACGGGCCCAAAACGGGTCGATTTAAATGGGCCCAATATTTTGGACCCACACCCTACCCTATACGGGTATGGGTGGACCCGCGGGTGCCAGTACTGTTCACACCAGTTTTAGATTTTTGCAGTTACACCCCCAAATCTTCCTAAAATCTTCATTTTTAAGCAAAATTTGTCACCAACCAAACAGAAAAAAGAAACCCACGTTTTCTCCCAAGTTTTCTCACCAGCCAAACAGAAACCCAGAACCTAACAAAGAAAAAGATTAAAAAACTTTATTGATTGTCCTTTCATTCCTCATCAACCAAATAAACCCACATAAAAAAATCTGAAAAAAGAAAAATATTATAGAAGAAAAGCAACAGTTTGAGAATGAATTGACTTTGCAAACAAGCAAAATTGAACAAATCTGAGTATCCTCTTTTACTGTTTAGTTTTTGAAACTTCTACTGTAGATTCTCCACTCTTTAGTCTTCATCCCAATCAAAACCTAACTTTGACTTTAATCACCTCCACTCCACCCACTTCCACTCCCTATGTCCCACATGCCACCTGCTGCCCCTGCCTCATCACTGATCACTGCCCTTGCCTCATCATTGATCACTACCACGAATATCAACTTCTGAGTTTCGCCTCTCTCTTCACAAATATAATACAAGAGACTTACAAAAATACACCTCAGATTATACACAACTATCGAAGATGTCTGAAGGTAAAATAACGGAGCCAGAGAAGAGGAAACTGGGGCAAAACGACGACGGCGAATCTGGGTCATAAAAAAATGCGCGAGAAGTTAACAGAGAAGGGACGATTGTGACAGAGGAGAAGCGAAACAAAGACAGGAGAAATGGCGACGATGAGTTTGAGAGGAAAAGCGGGGACGATGAGTTTGAGAGGAGAAGCGGCGATGATGAGTTTGAGAGAGTTAGGGATTTTGTGATTTGGGGCAAAAACACGGCCAAACCCCAATTTAAAATTTAGGGTATCCCTGCAAAATGAAAAGGGTAAAAACAAACGGGTACCCGTGGGCACACGCGGGTGTACCCGTTTAACTCATTGGAAAACGGGTTGGGCCGGGTACGGGTAGAAGAAAAACGTGTCTAATATTAAAGACCTATACCCTATATTTTTTACCCGGGTTTAGGGTCGACCCGTGGGTCCAGACCCATTTTGTCAGGTCTATGTGTATTCCATCAGCCTCTGAGGTTCCCCAAAGGATGAATAAGTGCTCAATTTGCAAGCAAGCTGGCCACAAGAGAAGCAATTGCCAGAATCGATCGCATGCAGATCCAGAAAATTAGGTTCGAAGAAGGATGAAATCGAGAGGCTTGTCAAGACCAACCGTTGAAGAGTTGATGTTTTCAATTTTTTATGTTTTAAATTTTATTTTTACCTTAAATAAGTCATCCTTTATATTTAGTACTCTTTTCACATGGCATTGATATGTTGATGCAATTAGGTTATCAAATTCAGGAGAAAACATGGAATTAATATGTGTTGGTGATTTTAGTTTGTCAAAATTCAGGAGAAAAGCTGGAAAAAATATGTATTGCCCATGATCGCTTAAGCGATATATAAGCGACTACATATATCACTTAAGCAACAAAGGGTTTTCCATAAAGGATTGCTTAAGTGAGACAATAAATTGCTTAAGCGATCGTGCATCTGGACAAATGTTTATACTGCCATGGACTTGATCGCTTAAGCGATTTTGTATCACTTAAGCGACCAAGGGTAAAAGCGAAGAATCGCTTAAGCGATAACATAAATCGCTTAAGCGATCGTGCATTTGGGCAGATCTTGATTCTACCTCGGACTTAACCGCTTAAGCAATCCAAAATCGCTTAAGTGACCAAGGGTAAAAGTGAAGAATTGCTTAAGCGAGACCATAAATCGCTTAAGCGATCATGCATTTGGGCAGATCTTGATTCTGCCTCGGACTTGATCGCTTAAGTGATTTTGTATCACTTAAGCGACCAAGGGTAAAAGCATAAATCACTTAAGCAAGAAAGTAAATCGCTTAAGCGATCGTGCATCTGGGTACATATTGATTCTGCCTTGTACATGATTGCTTAAGCAATCATTGATTGCTTAAGCGACCAAGGGTAAAAGTGAAGCATCGCTTAAGTGAACCTGATCCTTGCTTGTACGTGATCGCTTAAGTGACTAAGTCAGAACATACTAGATCGTTTAAGAGAGATCTAGGATTGCTTAAGCGATCCACTATAGTCGGATGACCTTTATTTTGCCTTTGACAAGATCGCATGAGTGATTTATTATCACTTAAGCGACTAAGGCTAAATAGACAGGATCTCTTAAGCGAAACCATATATCGCTTAAGCGACCAAGGCTAAATAGACCAGATCGCTTAAGCGACACCATATATTACTTAAGCGATTAAGGGTAATTTACTTTAATATTTCTTTTCTAAGTTTATGTACCATGTTTAATATAGACGTAAAAGAACTAATTTAATTAAAATATAATCATGGTCATGGTCATGGTCCTGAACTAATCGTACACCATATATGTTTAATATAGACGTAAACATTCTACATCATATATGTTTAATATAGACGTAAAAGAACTAATTTAATTTAATTTTAAAAAAAAAAATCGTTTAAGTGATATAAATAATCAAATCAATTGACACAAGACAGATTATGGTCCACTGAACTAATCGTACACTATATTTGTTTAATATAGATGTAAACATTCTACACTATATATGTTTAATATATATGTAAAAGAACTAATTTAATCTAATATAATTTAATTTAAAAAAAATTAATTAAGTGATATAAATAATCAAATCAATTGACACAAGAAAGATCATGGTCCACTGAACTAATCGTACAGTAAAAAGTGAAGCTTATTTCAATATAATCATTCTCAAATACATCATCCATATTTATGAAATCAGGTGCGTTTCTACTAACGTGTCACGCTAGTGCGCTATGACATTCATCCATATATCATACAGTTGTAACCTTTATATGTGTTGATAGAATTAGGTTGTAAATAATCCTTCTTAATTGGCCTTAATAAGTGTTACTAACCGATGTCACATAACATTAACGTTAATAATCATGTGATGTTGTAAAAATCCGAAGTTCACATTAACGTCACGCAATACAGGACAGCCCATTCCAAAAAAAAAAAAAGGGAATCTCTTAAGCGATCCTGTGAAAGGTAATAAAAATAATCTGAATACACTGGATCACTTAAGAGATTTCATTTCTCGCTTAAGCGATCTTGTGTATTTAGCCTTAGTCGCTTAAGCGATCTGGTACCGTCGCTTAAGCGATCACGTACAAGCAAGACTCAAGATCACCCAAACGATGCTTCACTTTTACCCTTGGTTGCTTAAGCGATTAATGATGATTGCTTAAGCAATCATGACCAAGTAGAATCAATACCTGCCCAAAAGCACGATTGCTTAAGCGATTCTTCGCTTTTACCCTTGGTCGCTTAAGCGATTAAGTCCGAGGTAGAATCAAGATCTGCCTAAATGCACGATCGCTTAAGCGATGCTTCACTTTTACCCTTGGTTGCTTAAGCGATCGTAGATCGCTTAACCGCTCAAGTCCAAGGCAGAATCAAGATCTGCCCAGATGCACGATTGCTTAAAAGATTTATGGTCTCACTTAAGCGATCCTTCGCTTTTACCCTTGGTTGCTTAAGCGATCAAGTCCGAGGCAGAATCAAGATTTGCCCAGATGCACGATCGCTTAAGTGATTTACGGTCTCACTTAAGCGATCCTTCGCTTTTACCCTTGGTTGCTTAAGCGATCAAGTCCGAGGCAGAATCAAGATTTGCCCAGATGCACGATCACTTAAGCAATTTATGGTCTCTCTTAAGAGATTCTTCGCTTTTACCTTTAGTCGCTTAAGCGATCGTAGCAGAATCAAGATCTGCCCAGATGCACGATAGCTTATCGCTTAAGCGATTTATGTTATCGCTTAAGCGATTCTTCACTTTTACCGCTTAAGCGATACAGAATTGCTTAAGCAATCAAGTCCATGACATTATAAACATCTGTCTAGATGCACGATCGCTTAAGCGATTTATTTTCTTGCTTAAGCGATCCTTTTTGGAAAACCCTTTGTCTCTTAAGTGATATATGTAGTCGCTTATATATCGCTTAAGTGATCATGGGTAATACATATTTTTTCCAGCTTTTCTCCTGAATTTTGACAAACTAAAATCACCAACACATATTAATTCCATATTTTCTCCTGAATTTGACAACCTAATTGCATCAACACATCAATGCCATGTAACACTAATACTAAATAAACTAAAACTCAAAAGAGGGAGAGAAGTACTGAATTGCTTTTGTATTAATCTAAAATGTGTCAATTACATTCAATGACAACATTATATACAACAAATAAATCTCCTATATACACCAAAAACAAAGCAGTGCCAGTAACCTCCATCCCCCCTCTTCATCATTCTCTTCAGCCACTTCTCCATCCTCCAAAATTATCTGGCACACCTTCAGTATCAGCACCACAACCCAAGTATCAACAACCTGATGCCTAACAACACCAGCTGATCCAATTCAAGACAATCCAATTATTCAAGACAACCCAATAAGACAACATCACATAAACTACAAAATTCTAAGTCCAACTTCCATACCTTTTGATGACAGCATCTACAATGACTTGGATTAGGTTCTGGTCAGTCAAAAAGGATCCATATGCCCATAGAAGCACTCAACAGCCCAGCGCTCCCAACAGTTGCTCATTGTTTTGTCATTCAAGCCGTCTATCGGGGTGTTAGTCATGTCGAACTCAATAAATTTCAGTGCATATGCCCCACAATCAGCACTACAATAGGAGGAAGACATTAGCATTAGAATTAGCTTATAGAACAATTGTATTATGTAAGTTTTATACAAAATTAACCTTGAGTCATTTATCGGGACGGGAAGGCGCTTGAGTGGCCACTTTCCCGTTAGTACTTCATCACCAAAATGTTGAAATATCCCACTGTCGCGCAATAGTTGCGGGAACAATACGCATAGTGGCTCTAACTCCATCTCCAACTGCCTCTCTCGACAAATACTTGGGTTGCAGTCAAGGATCTTTAGTAAGCCCTCCTCTAGAAGTGCGACAATGGTTATCTAGTGGATATCCTTGATGTTGATGATGCAGTATACTCTTTTAACCTTTGCCCAACTATGGCCATGTTTGGGCCTTTCCCCCTGTATATACTGCATGATCCTGCCATCAAAATAAAAATCATGAGGGACGCTGTCGAAGTCATTTGTGGCCAATCTTTTTTCGCTTGCCTCCTCTTGCTGCATTCTACCAATGGCCTTTTTCATTAAAGTGTCATATGTCATTACTAGCGTTTAGCCGAAGGCCACATTAGTGATGGCATAATCGGGATACAATATATCACCATTACTGCTTTGTCGTAGCCTCATAAGTGTCAATACTTCATCGATGTGCTGCATCAAATAAAAATAACATGATAAGTATACAATACCTCAAGGAAAACATAAGCAAAAATAAGGGAAAATAACTCACCGAGTCGTCAAGCCACCTGCCCATCGTCAACATCTTTTCAAACCACTCCCGAGGATAATCCCCAGTCTTGCACTTCACATAGGCATTACTTCCAGATTCATTGTAATAGGCATCGAAGAGTTTTTTCTTTTCCTCCTCTATTGGCCTATACAAATCGACCTTTAACTCCTCCGTTTTCGTTTGCCCACTTCCTCCCCCTTCCTCCATTTGCACATCCCCACTTTCTTCGCGTCCCGCCTCACCCTCCTCCATTATCACATCCCCACTTCCTCCAGCAACCTTCTTAACCTCCTACATTTTTGCTTCTCCACTTTCATGGACTTCCTCAATTTTTTTCTTCATTTTCCTCTTCTTTCCATACGTTACTACAGTGTAAGGAGATTTGACAAACTTACTCTTTTAGCTCTCTTTTCAGTTCAGGTTGCACTTCAACTGCTTTCAATACTCCACCAACTTCCTCCTCCACCCAACCAACTTTCTCTGCCACCTTATCAGCTTTCTCCTCCACCCTTTTCATCTGCTCTTCCATCTTCTCAAACCTCTCATAAAAAGTTGTTGTAATACTCTCAAACAAACCGTTTATGAGGTCAACCACCTCATTCTCCCGACCCCGATGCCTCGGCAAAGCGGTACTTGTTGTACCGATTTGCTAATTGCGAGAAGGCATACGAACCTCTTCATCCTCCTCCTCCTCTTCCTCCCTCCTACCGATTGGAGCTTCATCATCCTCGGCGTCATCAACATTCTCAAGCAGTGACCCTACAACTGCACTCACATACTTGACCCCTTCTAGATCCCACATTAGGCGATCTATCCCTTCATCTGCTTCATCCTCCAATGCCTTGAAGGATGTAACATACTCCTCTCCCGCTTCATCCAAGTAGAGGTGAGGAAGGGACGGATGACTCCCTGCAATAAGAAAAAAAAAATCAATCAAATTTAAGCCAAATTTAAAAGCAAGTGCATATTCAAAAGCTTCTTTAATCTTACCCAAGCTACTTGAATTTCCATGTCTATTTTGTCGTAATCCCAATGGGTACACTTCTTAATGTGCCACCGCAACATCCTAGGAAATTGCGGTCGCTCATCCAAAGTCTTCAGCCTCCCCCCTCCCCCCGCCTTAGTTAGGATAGGGACGACCTCATACATCCAAGCCTACACTGTAAAAAAACAGTCCATATCATAATTAAAACACATATAATACAAAAAATATAACAAAAAGCTATTAATATTTACCTGCATTGCCCATGGGAAGCCAAACAAATTGTACATGCTCGGTCTATTCTTCTCGACAGATTAACGCTACTTTAACACCATGTCTTTTCCTTGCAGGGAGTCCATGGTTAGTTGAAATGATACCCGTCCCCACGGATAAGCATTAAAGAAGTCCATGTTGCTTGCAAACTTCACCCAATCCATATTAACAGCTTTTGTTAAGTCAGAAGCCATTAGGATCGAATGCACAAACCATACTAGGCACATCTTGAACCTCTCTTAAGAGGTATACCCATCTTCTTCTTCTTCTAACCTCTCCTCTAAATCGCGTCCTGTAATAGATGCCTTCCCCCCCCCCCCCCCCCCCCGAAACCTTTCTAGCCAAGTTACCGGCTGCCCTACTTTTCTTTATTCTCTCTTACTCTGCTGCATCTGGAAATTCCCCACATCTTAAGCCTGTCATCAGGGCATATTCCATCATCCTAAAACGTACTAGCTTTCCATCCACCACGAACGACATTTTTTTTTTTTTTTTTTGGTTTTTAACTAAGTGCAATAACATATGATGCACTTCTTGCCCCCAAAAAGCTTTTTTTCAATTTTCTCCAATGTTCACAAAATGACCGAAACAACTCTCTTTGAATCGGTCTAAACCCTTCTTCTGTTCTCGTAAAATATCCATTATTCTCTTAAAAACTTGCCAACTCGACCTAACTGTCACCCTTACGGGGAAGTATGGTACCTTATCATTTACAACCTTCAACCCATAGTCTTTATAATTTACACTTCGGAAAATCTGCACAGTCCATATAAACTAAATATCAGCACAAAAAGAAACCAAAACAACTAATAGGCTACCAATTTGGGGGATATGGGCTTCAAGGGCATCTGGGAGTGGGTGTTTTTGGCCTCTGTAGGACCAACATACTTTGTAAACAAAGAAAAAGTATCATACAATGAACTTTTCAACTAATCTTTTCAAGTGTATCAGAAAAAAAAAAAAAGGAGCATCATACAATTTAAATGAACATAAAAACCACACTGCACAGCTCATTACTAATCCTGCCATCACAACAGTTAACAACTCAAAACACATCTAAAACATCACTGTAATAGCTTCTTTCTTCACTAATATACTTAAAAAATTATACAAAGATAATATATATAAGTATAAATGAAAAGTAAATGGGCCCAAATTTTTCTCTTTACTTAACATATAATCATTTACAAATACAAAATAACATATGCAAAAGCTTTAACAACGGTGGACAGTAGTGCCATTTCTCTCCACTTCTCGACGTCCATCCGACCGCTTCTCACCTATTTCCTGTAAAACATGGAAAACAATGGGATGAGCACAAATTGCTCAGTAAGTAAATCCTCTACTCTTTCATCCCCGTGACTTTCTCTTGAATTATTTCCTTACTCTATTCTTTTTCTTCTTCATTATCTCTTTGTTCTTTCTCTTTTCTTTCATTGTTTCTAGTTCCCTCTGTTCTTTTCTTTCTTTCTGTTCTTTCTTTCTTTCTTATTCTAACTAACCATGAGGGAAGTCATGGTAACATGCATGAATGAGATGCACATGCACAAATGCAAGGAAATGCAATTTCTCTCTTCTTTTCTATTTCTTATTCTGTTTCTTTTCATTTCTTTTCTTTCTTTTCTTTACTTCTTTTTCTTTTCTTGCTTGCTCAAGCTCTTCTTTTCTTTCTTGCTCAAGCTTTCTCATTCTTTCTCATTCTTTCTTATTCTTCTTTCTTATTCTTATTCTTTGATGATTGGAACTCGGTTGATGCATGGATTCGGAACCCTAGCCGTATGAGTGAGTACAGTCCTCATCTACATGCACTCTTATGGATTGTATAAATTCTTTCTTCTTCTTAGGCCACTCAATTAAGGTGGCGTGCATGTAGGAAATTCTTCTTAGTACAGCCCTCATCCACATACACTCTTACGGGCCGTACAAATTCTTTCTCTTCTTATACCGCTCACTTAAGGCTGCGTGTATATGGGAATTCTTCTTCTTGCCAGCCATGGGTTCCCCATCGCAACAACCTATTCTTTTCTCTTCTTTAGCACTTTTCTTTCTTTAATTCTTTATTGCTTTTCTTTCTTTCTCTTTATTCTTAAAGTTCTTTATTCTTTCTCTTTCTTTAAGTTCTTATGCATATGCAAATATATGCATGTGGATGGCTCATGTTTATGTTTCTTTCTTAGGTACAATTATGCAATACAAATATGCAATGTTGCACAAAATTAAGTTTCTCTACTCATGCATATGCTTCTCTTAGGCATTTCATCAAACAACAAGCATGCATACTTAAATTCTACTTTAACTATAATTCTCCTTCTTTCCTAAACCATCCATAATTGGAGTAAAACTCCCTTGAATCATCACAAATCCTGGCCAGGAAAATACTCTTCAAATATTCTACTCAAATTCTTTCTAATTCAACCAAACTTCACTTGGTCACCATCATACCAACTCCACTTCTCATGGCTTAAATCTACTCATCAAAAGCCATATACTTAACAATAGCATCATTCTCAACAATCAATCTCAAACTCATAAGCATATACATGCATATCAAATCATTTTATTACTTAAATCTTAGCTTATGTTGGATTTACTTACCTTATGCTTGAGTAAGTCCACAAGAATCCCTCTATCTTTGGTAGACTTGTTCTTTCTCTCAAACCTTAAGCATAAACTTAATAAGAATTCAACACTTACACAAATTAATCTTATAACTAGAGCAAGAATCTTTACCTTTTAATGCTTATGATCAAATCCCTATCAAAATCCAACCAAAAGCCCTCAATTTCCTTTAGAAAATTGGTGAAGAGATGAGAGGAATGGAGAGTGGAAGTGGTGTATGGGGTGTAGAGAATGGGAGGGTTTGTAAGGCTAAACCCTTATTAGCTCATATAAATAAACATTCTTTCTCATTTTGCCCTTACACTTTCTTAGAAATTCCATTTTTACCCTTTTATTCTTTACAAATACAACCCCATCTCCAATGCATTCTCCATGAAATTTTCTTAAATTTCACTCCCCACTTTTCCTGCTAATTAGGGGTAGAATGGTCACTTTACCCCTATAGAAAATTCCTCTAGAAACTTCTCAAGAAATTCAACCGAGTCTTCGCCCCGGCGAAGATTTTTCTTCGCCTCAACGAAAAAATACAGAGCATACGTCGCCGCAGCGAAGCTTATTCTTCGCCCCGGCGAAGTCTGTAATTCTCTAATTCACCAAGTCTTCACCAAATTCAGGGCAACCACACAACAATATCACCATACCAATTTAACTAAGGGCCAACAAACAATATTTAAAGGCAAATAAACATGAATAAGCTATGTACCTCAAAGTGGGCATTACAATCACTAAACTAAAACTCAACTGAAGCATCAATTGAAAAGCAAGCATTTAACATTTCTAACACAACAATCAAACTTAGTCTTCCACTTAATAATATTACCTCCACCACCATCATCAACAACATCCATTCATTCATTGTTACAAACTAATAATCTAAACAATCACTCAATTAAAACCTCACCAACGTATGAATTAAAAAACTTTCATTTCACACTTCAAGCACAACCAACAAACATTAGCATCACACCTAACAACATTAACATAACACCAGCACCACTGTTCCACATTCATTCATAGCATACAAATTCATAAGATCACTAATTTAAGGATCACCAAAATTAAGAACATTATCCTCACAACTCAGAAAAACACATCCAAATAATCACCAAAGCTAAAACCCCACCAACATATGAATTAAAAACCCTGCAATTTAAAACTTCTAACACAACAATCATAGCCAGCCCTGCAAATACAAGCCCTACAGGGCTGGCCACGCACAACGTTGCGCGCACTGTGCGTGGCCAGCCTTGCTAATATGCAGGGCATCCCTGTAGCCCCCTATTCCCCCACCTCCTGCCATCCCTAGCCCACCAAACTCCTACAAACAGCCTCCCTACGGCTTCCCTTGCCTTCCGACCCCCATCCTCTAGAACCCAAACAAAGCCACTCCACCAATACCCGCCAACTTCTCGACAAAACGCCACAACAATCATAACAATAAAACCAACTACATCTCCCCCAAATTTGCACAAATCAATCAATTTTTTCATCCAATTAAAAAAAAAAAAAAGTAAAAAACGTACCCTTTCTTCACCGACATCCTCCTCATCACCTGAATTTTAGTCGACGTCCTCCTCTTCATAACCGTTTTTCGATTCTTCTCTCTGTTCTTGTGTCGCCGTCGTCTCCTCCGCCTCTGAACCACCTTCACTCATCGAATGATCCACCGGAGCATCTTCTTCGACAGCCTTTGAACTGTTGGCGCATCCAGAGTCTAGGATTTAGAGTGAGGTTGGGTTTTCCTCCTCTTTGTGAATGTCAGCCATAGTTTTGTGTAAGGAAGCTTTAGGATCGAAAATTTGCCGGAATTAAGGCACTGTAGTCGCCAGAAATCGCAGAGAAATGAATAGTATTCGTTGATCGTTTTTTGGATATATGGCTTGATTAAGCGATTTTGAAGGGTGGGGGCTCATTTTTAAATTTTAAAATTTAAACAAACTTTCGTTAATTATGATTTTACCCACATATGTTTAAATCTTTTCAGTTTAACCCGTTTTACATATTTAATGAATCCTAAATGTGTCATGTCAGCTTTTCTAAATTAAAAAATATTTTCAAGGTCTTTTTTTTAAATGCAAACTTGGGATGTCCGGAGAGTTAAATATCCTCCTCATCTTACCTCTAAGGAAGATTTTTGAAGCATTGTTAAGAGGATTTGGGACTATGATTTTGGGGGTGTTCCCATTTTTACAGTCGTAAAGAGGCTTAAGGAGATGAAGCCTGCTTTCCGGGCCCTCAATAGAAAGCAAGGAAACCTCATGCAAAAGGTGATTGTTTTGAGAAGGAAGGTGGAGAAGATCCAATATGCTCTTGATACGGATCCCCGCAATAGTGATATTCGGGGACAAGAGGCTACTTTTTCAGGAGCTTTCAGAGCAGCCTTGCTGGACGAGGAAAGGTTCCTAAAGTAAAAAGCTAAAGTTCATTGGTTGAGTGGCCCTTTTCCACAAAGTGTTAAATTCCAACCATAATTCAAGGAGGGTCGAAAAGATTGTGATGGAGTGAGGTGAGATTGTCGAGGGTAAAAAGTTGATAAAGGAGTTTGTTGCGTATTATGAGAACCTTTTAGGCACAAGTCATCCGACAACTAGTTTGGAAGGTCTTGAGGATATGTTTGTTAATCAAGTCTCTGAGGAGCACATAACTTGTATGGTTCAGCCGGTTTCTAGAGAGAAGGTTAGGAGAGCTGTGTTTACCATTGGAGATGATAAAGCGCCGGGGCTTGGTGGGTACTCGACAAAACTTTTCACTGAAGCCTGGGGAATTATTGGTGATAAGGTCTCTGATGCGGTTATAGATTTTTCAATAACGTTAGGTCGCTTAAGGAGCTAAATGGTACTGTTATAGCTCTAGTCCCAAAGCTTGAGGTCCCAAAGAGAGCGATTTTAGGGCCAATATCATGTTGCAATGTGCTCTATAAAAGTATATCTAACATTATTGCCAACGGAGTCAAGGGTTGTTCAGAAGACTTGATTGATGATACCCAATCTGCCTTCGTCCCAGGAAGTAGGATCAGTGACAACTTCCTTCTTGCACAGGAGCTGTTCAGAAATTATCAAAAATTATCATAGAGATGATGGGGCTCTGAAGTTTGCATTTAAAGTTGATGTCCAAAAGGCTTATGATTGTGTGGACTGGAATTTCCTCCTTCAAAGTCTAAAGATGTTTGGTTTCCCTCTTAAGATGGTGAGATGGATCCGAGAATGCATCAGCACTACTTCCTTCTCGGTTTCTATCAACGGTCACCACCATGGTTTCTTTATGGGGAAAAGAGGTTTAAGGCAAGGTAATCCCTTGTCGCCGTATCTTTTTACATTGGTAATGCAAGTCTTCTCTCTCATTATTAGAAGGAGAATCCGGGATGAGGCAGATTTTAAGTTCCACCATCTTTGTAAGGCCAGGAAATTACTCGCTTGAGCTTTGCAGACGACTTGTTTCTTTTTTGCTATGGGGAACCTTCTTCTGTTCAGGTTTTGAAAGATGCGTTACTGAGTTTGCTGACTTGTATGGCCTTCACCCTAATCTATCAAAAATTACTCACTTGAGCTTTGCAGACTACTTGTTATGTTGGGTGGAGGATGTTGTGATGGGATTTTTAGAGGATGGAGCACATAGTTTTATGTTCGTATCAAGGCTGTGCTGTCCCCATGATTTTTGGGCAGCAGAGTGTTGATTTGCTGGTAATTTTAAGATGGGGTCCTGTCTGGTTGGTTGTGTTGTTTACTTATTTGGGGTTAAGGTTTCTGTCACAATAGGCATCACGAGGTGATATGTTGTGCACTGTTGGTGAATCTCTCGTTATGGTGATTGACTGGTTAATGAGTTGTTATTGAGCAGCAGATTAACGGGAATTTGCAGATGGCCGCTCAATTTAGAAGCTGGCTATGCAAGAATGTTTGAGTTGAATGCTGGCAAATAGGTTTGCTACATGTCCTGGTGTGATTTTTCTGGGGGACTGGTTGGATTTTTTTTGGGCTGCCTGTTTGGTTTTCTTTGTGGGCTCATCTTTCTTTTGGGCTGAGATGTTTTTTGCCGATCGTTGGTGGGCTGAGATCGGCATGGCTGAAAAGGGTTGGGCTGTATGGTTTTTTGGGTTCTTGTTTTGCTAAGGCCCTCTTTTTTATCTGGGCCTAGGTTGTAAAGGTTTTTGTTCTGGGCTCTTTTGTTTTTGGCTAGCCATGCCTTGGGCCTGTCCAAGATGTTAGCTTGACGGGGAGCCTCCTCTTCTGCTTTGTATTTTTTTTTTTTTATTTATTCTATTTTAATATCATTTGAAACCGATTATAGGTTATAACTAAGGATGTATACAAGCTGAGCAGAGCCAAACTGAGTATCTCGATACTCGAGCTCAGCTCGTGATAAACAATTGTGAGCTCGAACTCGAGCCGAGCTTAGTCGAGCTTTAATATTCATGTTCGAGCTCAAGCTCGCGAATATAAAATTACAGTCGAGCTCGAGTCTAATCGAGCCTAATCGAGCTCAGTACTAAATTATTGTATTTTCTCTTTCTCCACTCATTTTCTCTTTCTTCTTTTCACCTATCACCTCTTATTACCTCATCTTTTTTTTTTTTTTCTCTTTCTCCCCGTTCTCTTCTCTTTCTCCCTTATTCTCTTCTCTTTTCTTACTTCTTTAGTTAGATCTGCTCCTTCTCCTTCGTCTTTTTTTTTTTTTTTTTTTTTTTTCATTCTCCTCATCTTCTTCTCTTTCGTCTTTACTTCTTCCATATTCTGTTCTCTATTCTCACCTTCTCTTCTCTTTCTTCTTCCGCTCCTTCAGATTTTCTCCTTCATTATTTTTCTTTTGCATTCTAAGCTCAAATGGAACCGAGGATGAATGAAGGTGAAAAAGAAGATGAATGAAGTTGGATTTTTGAAGCTGAAAGAAAAAATCCCAAATGGCTTTTGAGTTTTTGTTTGAGCTTTGAAATGGATTTGTCGTTTTTGTCTGTGAATGGGTCATGAGTGTTGTCTATAATTTTAACAACTTAAAAATAAAACTTTTAAAATCTTACAAATTGACCCCAAAAGCTCGTTTAAGCTCGCGAGCTCGACAAGCCGAGCTCAGCTCAGATCGAACTCGGCTCATTACTGTTCACGAGTTGCTCGAGCTCGAGCTCGACTCGACTGGTTTCCAATCGAACTCGAGCTTACGACGAGCCGAACTCGAGTAGCTCGCGAGCTACTCGGCTCGCGTCTCATCCCTAGTTATAACTAGTCGAATGATATGTTGTTTTGTTGAACCCACGAAACAAGCCTCTAGGCCAAACGGGTTATTAAGAGTTTATGTTATAGGTTTGTATTTTCCCTTTTGCATGTAAACTGTTTGTCAAAATGCATAACTAACTGATGGGATTGTGTTTGAGGTTTTTTTTTTTTTTTTTTTTTTCTTTTCTTGGTAGTGATTTTTCTGTGGTACCACTTGTCATAAGATGTCCAGTTTGCTGTAAATGTTGAACCATAAGTGGAAACTCTTGAAGATTGTTGATTCTTTTTTACATAATGTAGTGCTTGAATAATTTGTGAATGGTTGTGGTGTTATTGATCAGACCTTGTAACAAAATGATTTCTTAAGCATATCAGATTAGTTTAATGTTTTTCAAAAGTTATTTGCCTGGTAATTGTATGTATAATATGGATATGGCACACTTGTCTTGGGTTTACATTTTTTTCCCCTGTAAATTAGCACTGTTACTTCTTTAATTCCTGGTTGCTTTCTTGTTCTGACATTAGAATGTCTGATCTTGAATACCAGAACAATGCTGCCTAGAGGAATTCGAAGCCTTGTGAATTTGCATGATTTGATTATGCAAAATTCTAATGCAAACATTATTGTTATAAATAAGTTAAAGCATCCTTGTGGTATGTACTCTACTGGGTCGATCCACCCAGAGTTCCCAAGGAAGCTTAAGAAAAATGAGCGGAAACCGTTGGTCACAAGTATTAATGAACTTAAGCGTTTAGCTAGATGGGAAAAGAAACAGCGGCAGATGGTGAAAGAGAAGATACTACGGCCTCCAGAAAATGGATTATTGATCAAGGAATTGATACCAATTGCTCATGAAGTTTATGCAGCCAGAACTGAATTATTTGCTTGTGTTTCAATAGTTGTTGAGAGTATCTCCATATATACATGCAGGTGAGCACTCAGCTTTCTTAATCACTGTTTAAGAGACTAGACTATTGAGTTGAGTATAGGAAATTGCGGATAGGCATAATCTTTTAATAATTATGCTGTCTCTACATTGGTTTGTGGAGTTTGTTTGTTTTTTTCAAATGAGTGCGGAAAGTAACAGAAAAGGTAGAGTATTGTAGATTTTGATCATCTTTTTGTGGTTTTGTCTGGTGGTCCTTTAAAGGACGAGTAATGATGTTACTATTTTGTTGGTAGAAATAAGTATGAATTTGTATAATCAGAATTTATAATTGACCTCTAATTATAATTTTGTATAACATGTTCTAGCTTGTTCTAGAAACAGATGCCCAAAGTTTAGAAGACTAACCATGTTACATATATATTTATGAGCCATATAAGAAAAGGAATGCATACGATCTGGAAGAATACTACTTCTCTTGTGAGCCCAATCTATTGAAGTCCAAACCTAGGAGCTCGGATAGGAAACAAAATTATATACAGTGGTAAACTTGAAAGTGGAAAGGATAAAGAAGTGTAAATGGAAATTCTGGTTTTTTTTTATTATTGATCTGATTGATAGTTTGACATAAACCTTTTTTATGATTGCTAACTTGTCTTTTACAGGTTATGTGGAGAAGTTCATGTTGGTCATTGATAAACCTACGGTGCATAAGGTGTACACCCTTAAGGGGTGTAATAGACAATAAGGAGGTTGTTACGGTGTAGGGTCCATAAATCACAGGTGTAATGTGGGTATGAGTCTATTAGGAGAATAAGAATTGTGTGAGTAAGGGCAATTATGGAAAGGGTTTAGTATATAAATAGAATGAGTCTTAGTAGCGGGATATATAGAATTTTGAGTGGTAAAACAGTGGAGGTTCCTGGCTCCTCGAAATGCTAGGATTTATGGCTACAGATACTCTTCATTCCATTATCATCTGATTCCATTTGTTTCCTATTATCTGATTAATATAAATATATTAGAGGTTATACAGATGTCTGTTTCTTGCATTACTGTTGTTGTGGTTTGGTTGTGTGTTGGGTTTGATTGCAGGTGAACCTATCAATTGGTATCAGAGCCAAAGTGGGGAATGGTAAAATCCAAAATGGAGAATAGAATGGATAATGTAGAGAAGGAGATGAAGACAGTAAAGGAAGACATAAGTACGTTAAAGATTGACATGGGTAGTGTTAAGGAATATCTGACAGAAATGCGTGAATTAATGCGCATGAGAGAAGAAAAAGATGGAAGAAGAGATCGAGAGAAATCTTCTTCATCAGCGGAGAACCAGAACTCAGGTGAAGATAAGGATCAAGGTCGAGAGAACAGTGGGGAAGTTGGGAAAGAGGAGAAAAAGAACATACGCAAACTGGAGTTGCCAATCTTTAATGGAGAAGATCCGTTTGGGTGGTCCTTCAAAGCAGATCGTTACTTCACCATCAACCGTTATTAGGAGACAGAGATGGTAAAAGCAGCAGCAGTTTGCATAGAGGGGAGAGCTCTGAACTGGTATCAATGGGTTGAATCCAGAGCACCATTTCAGTCGTGGGAAGCATTCAAAACAGCACTGATTGATCGATTTCGCCCATCATTTAAAGGATCTGCTTATGAGGCCTTAGTAGCCTTGAAACAAGAAGGGACAGTCACAGAGTACAGAGAACAGTTCAAAGCTAACGCTGCACCATTGAAGGAGCTGGGAGAAGATCTGTTAAAAAAGAGTTTTGTGAATGGGTTGAAGGAGGAAATTAAAGCAGAAATAAGATTAAGTCAACCAAATTCATTGTTTGGGCTGATGGACTAGGCCCACAGGGTTGAAGAAAGGAATAGGCCCAAAACAATTAAAACTCAAATGGGTAGAGGGGAGTCTTATTCATGGGTCAACCCAAACCTAGAGGCTTCACGTTTAAACTGGTGGAACTCCAGCGCAAAACCACCAGATCCCATTCAGTTTTCGTCAAACTCCAGCAAGGGTCCTAAGCGAAAGGAGAAATCGATTGAGTCTGTGGGGTCTAGCAACAGGAGCAACAACTTTCGACAACTCTCCGAGGCCGAAATACAGTATAAAAGAGAGCGTGGGCTGTGCTATCGCTACGATGAAAAATTTGGCCCTAACCACAAGTGTAAGAACAGATCTCTGCAAGTGTTGCTACTCCTGGATGACGAAGATACAACCCCACCGGAAATCGAGACAGAAACTGACGATGAGCCCAACAGTGAAGGTAAATCTTTAGCACTTTCGATGAACTCCATTGTGGGTATCTCTTCGGGAAAAACTCTGAAGTTAAAAGGGCAGATTGGGGATAAGAGTGTGGTGGTATTGGTTGATAGTGGGGCTTCCCACAATTTCGTTTCCCATGAGATTGTACAGAAGCTAGGGTTGAAGGTGGATAAGGGAAAACCCTTTGGAGCAATGGTTGAGAATGGATGTACCATTCGGGGAGAGGGAATTTGTAATGCAGTTAGGCTGAAACTCCAGGGGCTTGAGATCCAACAAGAATTTTTTCCGTTTGAATTAAAAGGTGCAGGCGTTGTGTTGGGAATTACATGGTTGAGTAGTTTGGGAGACGTGAGTGCTAATTGGAAAAGGCTAACTATGGAATTTGACTGGGAAGGAGAAAGGGTAAAGTTGCGAGGGGATCCTTTACTGGTGAAGGCTGAAGTTTCACTGAAAACTATGGTCAGATCCTTACAATCTGCAGGAACTGGATACGTAGTGGAGTTTGGAGCCATAGGTTTGAAAGAGGATTCAGTACAGGAGGAAACTGATCCCAAAATATTAGAGGTGATAGAAAATTACCACCAATTGTTTGACCAAAATCCTAAACTACCTCCCCATAGGGTCCACGACCACGCCATAGAACTCCAACCAGGTTCCAAACCCCAAATATCAGGCTATACAAATAACCGTACTTTCAGAAGAACGAAATCGAAAAGCTAGTTGGGGAAATGTTGACTGTCGGAATTATTCAACCTAGCATTAGCCCGTATGCCAGCCCTGTCTTATTAGTCAAAAAGAAAGATGGAAGTTAGCGATTTTGTGTAGATTACAGGGCATTAAACGACATTACGATACCCGAAAAATTCCCAATTCCGACCATTGAGGAGTTACTGGATGAGTTGACCGGTGCGACAATTTTCACAAAACTGGATTTAAAATCAGGGTACCACCAAATCAGGGTGCGAGAGGTTGATGTACCAAAGACAACCTTCCGAACTCATGAGGGGCATTACGAGTTCCTTTCTATGCCTTTCGGTCTCACTAATGCCCCCTCAACCTTCCAGGCCTTAATGAACTCAGTATTTAGAACCGTCCTATGCAAATTCATCCTGGTTTTCTTTGATGATATGCTTATCTATAGCCCTAGCATCTCCACCCACATCCAGCATTTACAACTAACATTTCAGATCTTGCAAGAACATGAGTTGGTTGTTAACAAGAAAAAGTGTTCGTTTGGCCAATCTAAGCTGGAGTATTTAGGCCACCTGGTATCGGAAAAGGAAGTGGAGGCAGATCTGAAGAAGATTGAGGCCATGGTCTCTTGGCCACGACCACTGAATGTTAAGGGCTTGAGAGGTTTTCTGGGGCTGACTGGTTATTATAGGAGATTTGTACAGGGGTATGGTTCCATCGCACAGCCCCTCACTCAACTGCTAAAAAATGACTCTTTCACTTGGAATGAATTGGCCCAATTGGCTTTTGATAGGCTCAAAGAAGCAATGACTACTGTTCCGGTGTTGGTAGTTCCAGATTTCACACTTCCGTTTAAGATTCAGACAGACGCATCAAGTAAAGGACTTAGGGCTGTTTTGGTGCAACAGTCTCGCCCCATAGCTTTCCTCAGCAAGGCCTTATCGCCTACAGCCAAGCTCAAATCAGTTTATGAGTGAGAATTAATGGCCATTGTCTTTGCGGTCAAGAAGTGGAGTCACTATTTGCTCGGCGGGAAGTTCATAATAAAGACTAATCAACGCAACCTCCAATTTTTAATGGACCAGAGAGCCAAAACCTCTGAACAACACAAGTGGATTTCCAAACTCATGGGTTTTATCTTTGAAATTCAGTATTATCTGGGGTCTTCGAACAGAGTGGCAGACGCTCTTTCAAGAAAAGAAAACGGGACTGAGTTGGCAGACCTTACGGCCTTATCTGCGGTACAATTTTTTGAGTATGAGAACATGGTGTCAGAGGCACAAACAGATCCGAAACTACGGGTAATCATACAAGACCTTCTCCTTAATTTTTCTAGTCGACCCACCTATCAACTCCGCAGGGGCTGCCTATTGTAAAGAACAGGCTGGTAATTCCAAAAGGGTCCAGGTTTGTTTCAACATTACTAGCTGAGTTCTATCAGAGTCCTAGTGGAGGCCACTCGGGTTTCTTTAGAACATATAAGAGAGTCTCTTCGGTGGTATATTGGGAGGGTAGATATTCAACGCTTTATCAAGGCCTGCACCACCTGTCAACTAAACAAGCAGTCATCATTAAAGCCAACTGGACTCCTACAGCCCTTACCCATCCCAAATCAGGTTTTTGAGGATATCTCTATGGATTTTATCGGGGGACTACCACGTTCGAAGGGAGTGGATACCATTTTTGTGGTGGTTGACCGACTTACTAAATACAGTCATTTTTTTAGTCTTGGTCACCCCTAAAATGCAAAGGACGCGGCTGCCATATTTGTTAAAGAGGTGGTCAAGCTCCATGGCTTTCCAAATTCCATTGTTTCTGACAGAGACAAACTTTTTATGAGTCAATTTTGGCAGGAATTGTTCAAAGCTGCTGGTATCGTCCTGAAGTTTAGTTCGGCTTACCATCCACAAACTGATAGACAAACGGAGGTGGTCAATAGGTGCCTCGAGGCTTATCTCTGCTATTTCTGCAGTTCTCGGCCACGAGAGTGGCCTATATGGCTTACATGGGCCGAATTCTGGTACAACACCACTTATCACGGCTCTATCCGGATGACCCCCTTTAAGGCCCTCTATGGAAGAGATCCCCCCACACTTTTAAAATTTACAGATTGCCCATCAGCCGTGGAAGATGTAAATGTACAAATGCATGAGAGGAATTCCATGTTAAAGGAGCTTAAGGATAATTTAGCTTTGGCTCAAGCTCACATGAAGAAAAATGCAGACCTTCATAGGCGAGACAATTGTTTCCAGCCTGGTGACTCAGTTTTTCTGAAGCTACAGCCCTACAGGTTTAAATGTCTGGCTCGGAAAATGAATGAAAAACTCAGCCCCCGTTTCTATGGTCCTTACACTGTTTTGGAACGAATTGGACCAGTGGCTTACAAATTGGATCTGCCTCCCACAGCTCGAATTCATCCTGTCTTCCATATTTCTCAGCTCAAGAGGAGTTTACATCAATCGGTGCCCATCCAACCCCTACCGGAATCCCTCTCTGAAGACCTGGAATTGATGGTCCAGCCTGCCGCTGTCCTATCTGTGCGCACTCTTCTGAATGGCTCTAAGGAGGTCCTCATCAAATGGCAGGATTTACCTGAGTTTGAAGCCACCTGGGAACCGTATGAAGTGATTAAAATGCAGTTTCCTCAGTTTCACCTTTAGGACAAGGTGACTTTTCGAGGGGGGGGAACCTACAGTGCATAAGGTGTACACCCTTAAGGGGCATAATAGGCAGTAAAGAGGTTGTTACAGTGTAGGGTTCATAAATCACAGGTGTAATGTGGGTATGAGTCTGTTAGGAGAAAAAGAATTGTGTGAGTAAGGGCAATTATGGAAAGGGTTTAGTATATAAATAGAATGAGTCTTAGTAGCAGGATATATAGAATTTTGAGTGGTAAAACAGTGGAGGTTCCTGGCTCCTCGAAATGCTAGGATTTATGGCTACAGATACTCTTCATTCCATTATCATCTGATTCCATTTGTTTCTCTTATCGTTTAATATAAATATATTGGGTTATACAGATTGTCTGTTCTTGCATTATTGTTGCTGTGGTTTGGTTGTGTGTTGGGTTTTGATTGCAGGTGAACCTATCAGTCATCCACCGCCTAAGATCAGAACATGCAACGTTGCAGGTAGCCCCAAACAAAGAACACACTTGGAGTATCGGGGATATGAAGCATGTTTTGCCTCTTGTGGAATCTTTCTATATGACAGGGTAGGGAGAGCTGTTTCTCATAATGAGAGGCTTGAGTGGATCGGATTCCAGCAGTTGTTGAATGTGCATCCAAGCAGGCATTGACATCCCTGAGTACCCTACTAGGAGAAGGGTTTTTCCTGCTTACAATATTGCTGGTAAAATTATAGATTTTGAGGAAAGTTCCCAAAGAAGTTGCACCTGGCAAAGGCATGGACACATGTGCATTTTGGGGAAAGAGAAAGTAGGCATGGCAATGTTCCTCGAGATTTCGGGGACCCGTCCCGCCCGCCCATATGGGATGGGGAAGCCCCAGGTTTTTTGGGAGAGGGCGGGGTGGGGGGTGTTTTAATCCCTGTCCCGGGGATGGGGCGGGGGTGGGTGATACCTTTCCCCCGGCCCGCCCCGTATATAATATAAAATTAAAAAAATGTATATAATATTTACTTTTCACTATATCTCTATATTTCATCTAATTACACAATTATCCTTCCTATATAAACCCATATTTTTCTAATTCCCTCACCCTAAACAATTAACAAGAACAAACCCTGACCCATATTTATGTAAATTAATTATGTTTAAACGATTAATTTAAGTGTTTGTCATGTGGACGAAAATTAACTATTGTGTTTGGTAATGCTCAAATTAATTTATGTTTATATAAAATTAACGGGGGACGGGCTCTAACATTCCCCTTTGGGGCGGGGAAGGGGAATTCTTGTCATCCCCGTAAGGGGATGGGGCGGGGGTGGGGAATGATTTTGAGGGTGGGGATGGGTACGGTGAATGAGATCCCCGCCCTGCCCCGCCCCATTGCCATGCCTAAGAGAAAGAAGTCAAGTGAAGAAACAAGCTTATGGACATGCTGTCTGATGATACACAAGGTTCTATTTATTATTGATTTCCTTTTTTTCTCCTCGGTATAAGTGATACTTACTAGATTTTCGCTTTTCATCCGAAATTAATTTGTCAAAATTTGGGCCAGAATTTGACTTTTGACTCTTCCCTGCAGTGCCAAAACGTATTCAGCGTCTTAGATTCCTCTAGTCCCCCTTCTTGTTGCTATTATCTTTTATTAATGACTTTGATAAAATCTTCTTCTTTTTCTTTATTTTTTTCCCAATCTGATTCTCTAGCCGAGTGAAACTGCATAGAATTATGTCCTCATTGTTTCAATGTTTTGTCATCTGGCTTAACGAATGTCGTTCAATGGAGGCATCCTGTTTTTTCTGACATCCATACAGATGTTGCTGTTAGAGGTATGGAGGTGTGGGAGAGAGTGCGGTCAGGAGCATCCAAACTCATGCAGAATTATGCCGTCCAAACCTGTGGATACTGTTCAGAGGTCCAAGTGGGGCCTAAGGTCACAGAGTGAGGAATTGCCAAGCTTATAAGCACCAGATGAGGGATGGGCAACATGCATGGCAGGAGGCAACAGTTGATGACTTGGTTCCTCCAGTGTATGTATGGCATGTTCAAGATCTAAAAAGCGGCAAAAAATTGGTTAATGATTTGAAGAGATACTATGGTATGTTGCCTGCTGTAGTGGAACTGTTTGTTCAGGCTGGTGCAAATGTAACTGATGATTACGCTGGCATAATGAGGGAAGATGTTGCAGTGCCTGAGTTGGATGAAGAAAAGTGGGTTGTCTAAAGTTGATTGGATCAGATTGGGATGTATGAAGCACGCTGGTGAATGGAATGTGAATTTAATTATTGGAATCATATGCTTTGCTCTGGCAATATTTGCATTTGACATTTGGATGAAAAATAGGTAACATATGTAATGATTATAGTTGGAGATATAGTCTTCGCAGCTGCATCGTGCAACAAGAGATGGGTAGTCAGTGATTTCTATGAACCGTGCTAGTGTTATGGTCATCCTTTGAGTTCAAAACTGGGAAAAGAAATTCGGGTATGATATACTTGATAATATCTTTTTGTAGGGTATAAGATGTGATTATATATGTTTGTTTTCTAGGTAAAGATGTCCAACACATTCCCACATTGGCTTATTTACCTGTTTATTTTTTATATCATAGGTAAGACTTGTCCTATTATGCTGTAAACATGAGACACATGCACAAGGAAAGAAGCAATCTCTGAGTCTAGCTTTTCCTAGCACTGCTGTTCATGTTCTGTCTTCCAGATGGAGGAAAACCTGTCAAATTGAAGATTTTGACAAACTCACAATCTCATCAATTTGAACTTTTTAACTGAAATTGTCATTGATATCTTTGTGGCTTGGTAAGTTCATCTTCTCAATTGTGGAGTGATATTTGATGTCTGTTTCTTTAATCTCGTTTCATTTTCTATTCGACGTTGAAGGATGGGTGTTACTATAAGCTAGGCCCTAGAATCACTTAGTTGCTCTAGTTTTGATTTTTTACCAATGGTCAGCTTGCAGCTTGCTTTAAAATTTATGTGCTATTTTTGTCCTTTGATAGTATGAGCTTGGAATACCATTTATTTGTTACAACATTGATTCAATTTTTGCTCAGTGCCTAGGTGGACAGAAACCTTTTGCAATCAGATTAAATTCTCAGTTCCGTAACTCAATATGAATTTAATTTGGGTGAAAATTTTTGGTTAACTAAGGCTTAGTTTGGGATTGTTGTAGCTTCTCCCATAATCACTTAGTTCATAATCTATGTCCTATAAAGTGTTTGGTAAACTAATTTGAAAAGTGATTATACAACAGGCTGATTATGAAATAATCTGTTTTATGAAAGAATTCCAAAAGCCGGTATTTATAGCTTTTAGAATTCAAAAGTTGTCTTCGAAAGGGTTAATCACCAAAAACACCTTAAGATGAACTTAAATTTAAATTTTTTATTATAAATTATTTATTAATTAAATAAATGATATAATAAATTTTTTTTTTTTTGAAAATTTAGGGCTCCATTTTTAATTGTTCACCAGCACTTTCTCTTCAAAAGCCTCAACATCCCAATCTTTAATTGTTCATCGATCATCATCTCAAATTTTAAGGTTTTGGGTGAATAGAGAAATTGTTAACCTGGCCTAGTGAAGCTCCCGGGTCTTGATTAAACTGGTCGGGCCAGGCCGAGTCGGGTTTTAAAACAATGGGCCAATCTACCCAATGGACCAATCAAAATAGCCAGATTCCACGGCGTTTCTCTACAACTAGCTAGAAATGTTTGGTCGAACCTTTTCCGGTTTGTTGCAGCGAAACACAATAGCATCTGGCCATTTTAACTGCTCTATTGGGTAGGTCGATTGACAAGGCAGTGTCGTCGAACGCACCACCGTGTCGATGTCTGACCACCACCAGCGGTTAACGTCCAGTGAATTTGCTGGCCATTTTTTAATTTTTAAGAGTTGTATTTAAACAATTATTTTTAATAGTAAAAAGCATATTTAAAAGGAAGAAACCTATTTTTGTCATTTTAAGTTTATCATATATCATTTTCTAAAAGTAAAAGTAAAAGTAATTTAAAAATTAAACAAAACAAACACCTATAAACTTATAACAAAAATTGATTATTTATAAAGTTTGAACAAAGGTGATTAAGAGAGAAGTTATTGCAATCTCAAACTAAACCTTAAACCTTAACTTGCTTTTTTTTTAACTTATTGCAAAAACTTAAAAATTTAGTTTGAGAAGTCCGTCTTATTTGATGTGTAGGTGTATCGCTTATGTTTGGGGTGAAGGTAGAGATATCTTTTTTAAATCAGGGTTGAGCACTTTTCCCCTTTATTTCTTCTACTTCTCCTAACAGCCATGAATGTTGTGCCTTCTTAATCCTAAACTTTGAGGAACAATCCACTGCTTTTATTAAATTTAAGTTGTGTGACCAGCCATGCTTTCTTACGGGTAGCTTAAAAATAACAAGAAAATATGTTATGCCTGAAAAAGTAGGGCTGATGCAGAGCCCTGTCAGCGTAAGTGGTCAGAGCTTAGGTAAATCCAGCAGCCATCCAGGCGCAGCCACGTCGCATGCTGACATAAGTGGCATGCTCTTGCCAGTGTAGTGGGTGCGCGCCAGGCTGATAAAAGGTTGGAGGCATTCCACATGTCCAATCTCTGCATAAGTCGCGTAAATCACTCGAGCAGGTGAATAACGGGACGGAAGGAAGAATTTGCACGGCAATCTGACCCACTCACAGATTCAGTAATCATTACCCCAACTCATCCCACTATAAATAGGTTGCTCCTCTCCCATTTGTGGGATTAGCTAATTTCTCTCTAAAATAGCATACATATTTTCTCTCTTTGTAATCACTTGTAAATCAGCTCGCTGAACGCGACCTGACCTCAGTATATTAATACAATATCAGTGGACGTAGGAGTCACTTGTTTAAGCATCCGAACCACTTTAAACACTATTCTCCATCTCTTAGCCATTCTCATCCCCCCATTCGCGTGTCTTCTGGGTCAACTCAGCATTTCACACGTGCATTTAGTTGGTGTCAAAATCAAACATCAACAGTTTGGCGCTAGAAGGAGGGTCTGATTTAGTATTCGTCATTCATCAGAAGAATCTCTGACTAATCAGTCCCACAATAGCAAATAGCTCGCCGATTCGAATCTGAGCGAACCAATCATGGTGATGGGGAGATCCCCCAGGTATAAGAGGACACTTCTCCCAAGGTGCCCTCAGTCCCGCAAAATACCTTGGAGGATATCCCTTCAAGCTCAGGCTTGACCCAGCCGTCATGAGCTACCTGGAGAGGTTCAACAATACTCTCCAAACGGTCAGCCAAAGGCTGGACCAGTTGGGTCGGGGCATGCCACCCGAATCAAAAGGGGCGGTGCAACTGCCAAAAACGCCTGCAGGTCGCGTGAAAGCGCGAAAAAATGTGAAAGCCCATGTCGCACGCACTACAACGCGTGAAAAAAAGGGTAAGCAAGTGGCAAACAGTCGGCCTAGAGGCTCCGAGGGGTCTGCAAACACCGACCGCGTCCCGGGTAGAATACCCGTGGCGTTAAGGCTCAGTGACATGTCGCGACCTGAGCCATCCCGTGCCACATCACGTGAGCACTCCCACAAAAGTGCAAGGCGGGGTGATTCCCATCACCGCCAAAATGACGATTCCAATCATTGTCGCGCTAGAAGTTCCCACACTCCGCGGGGCAGTTCGTACCACCACGGAGGTCGTGAAGATTCCCCATATCATTCATTGTCATCACATGACTCTAGCCAATGTGTGTCAAGACTAGTCGGAACTGCTGGCAGAGGCGAGGAGGAATCTGACCTACGGTCATTCCTCAACCGTAACTGCGAAGGTCAAACCCGCGTTGGGAAAGCGATCCACAAGTAGCTCTGCTACCTCAAATTAAGGAGCTACAACGAGCTCTGAATCAGTTAAAGGCTCAGCAAAATGAGCGAGGGCAGGTCGCAGAGGCGTCTCCCTTTTCTCCGACGGTACTAGCTGCCCCTCTCCCATCCAGATTCAGAATGCCCGATATGCAGGCATTCGATGGGAATTCTGATCCGCATGATCATTTGTACGAATTCAACGACCTGATGGAACTTCACCAAGTTTCTGACATGGCAAAATGTCGTTGCTTGGCAGTAACTCTAACTTCATATGCCAAGCGATGGTTCAGGTCGCTCCCTGTGGGATCCATCAGCTCGTGGAATCAAATGAGCTTGAAATTCCTGAGACACTTCTAAGTGAACAGGAAGTTCTCAATGCCTTTAAGCTATCTCAGCAACATAAGGCAAGAAAGGGACGAATCCCTTCAGTCTTACATCGACAGATTCCACAAGGAGCTCCATAAAGTAGCTCACACTCCCGAAGAGTCTGTTCGGACTCTCATCATCGCGGGAGTCCGTCCACAGACAGATATGTGGAAAGAGCTGCAATCAGAGGATGACATTTCCCTCACCCGCTTCTACATCCTTGCGGAGAAATACCTTCGTATTGAGAACTCTGTGGCGGCGCTCCACCAGCACGACCCCGACACTTCAGGTAGTGTACCTGGTCGGTGGGAAAATAGGAGAGTTGATCATAGATGGGCTAATGACGATCAACGAAAAGGAAAGAAACCAAGGTTCGAGCCCAAGAAGTATTATGCTCTAGTTCCTCGTCGCGATCGTGACAAGAATCAGTATACCCCTTTGAATGCATCCGTTTCGACCATTCTTTATAAGTCAGAAAAGGCCGGTCTGCTCGGAGAGTCTGAGCCTAAGCCCATGAAAGGTCCTTCCTCGTCCAGAAACAGCAAAAAATAATGTCGTTATCACAGGGACAATGGGCATCACACCGATGAATGTCGAGCTCTCAAGCAAGCAATCGAAGACCTTATCAAGCAGGGGCATTTCAATAAGTATGTTGATGATTCTGCTCCCACAAGGGAGAAAAATCGAGAGGAACCAAGTAAAAGCCGTCGTGATCGCAAGGGTATCTGCAGCATGGGGATAATCTTTAGAGGGTCGTACCTCACAGGAAATTCGCGAGGTGCCTAAGAAAGATATGCTTGCACAACCCATCACGACCCCATCAGTGTGATGAACACGATGCAGCGACCACCAAAGGTTCGCTAGGAGGAGGAAATCACCTTCTCCGAAAAAGACGCAGTTCGATTGCATCATCCCCATGATGATGCTCTCGCCATCACACCCCAAATAGGGCGCTTCGACATCCACAGAATGTTGGTGGACAATGGAAGTGTTGTGAACATCCTGTTCCAACCAGCTTTCAAGAGAATGAAATTGGATGAGGCCGACCTGAAGCCCGCCTCAATCCCGTTGTTGGTTTTACAGGGGATCATCTAATCCCCAAAGGAACGATCTCGCTTCCAGTCACGTTGGGTGACTCTGACGAGATGAACAAAATAAATGAATTCTTAGTAGTGGATTGCCCGTCCGCTTTCAATGGCATCCTAGGGCGACCTCTACTGTGGAACTTCAAAGTAGTCACTTCGATCTACCATCTCAAGATGAAGTTCCCCACCCCAACGGGGATAGGGGAAGTAAGCGGGTCTCAGAGCGCATCTCGCGACTGCTATGTAAAGGTAGTGCAGATGGCATGCAAGGGGAAAGGCATCTTGCGTGGCATTCCCAAACAGGCAATAGCGATCAGCCGGATCGAACCACAGCCTGGCCCAACCGAGGCTAACATGGATCCTCTCATCCAAGAATGCCCTTCCAATGGGCCAATTGAGGATTTATCTGAAGTGTCAGTCGACCAGAGTGAGTCGAGCAGATTGTTGAGGATTGGAAGCAATCTCAACCCCCAACTCGCCAATGACCTGACCAGCTTCCTTAGAGAAAATATCAATGTGTTCGCATGGATGCATGCCGACATGGTCAGGATCAGCCCGAATGTCATTTGCCATGCTCTGAACATTGACAGTGAGGCCAAATCGGTCTGCTAGAAGAGAAGAGCGATGGATCCGGAATGATATGTTGCCTTGAAACTTGAGGTAAACAATCTCCTTCGGAATGGATCCATCTGGGAAGCCCTCTATCCGAGCTGGGTTACCAACCCAATTCTAGTAAAGAAGCCCAACGGCAAGTGATGGACCTGTGTTGACTTCACCGACCTCAACAAAGCATGCCCAAAAGATAGTTTTCCCCTACCAAGGATCGACCAGCTCGTGGATGCCACTTCCTGGCACGAGTTGCTGAGTTTTATGGATGCATACTCGGGATACAATCAAATTTCGATGTATGTGCCGGACAAAAAACATACCTCTTTTGGTACAGATCGAAGGTTGTATTGCTACAAAGTTATGCCCTTCGGCCTAAAGAACGCTGGCGCTACTTACCAGCGGCTGGTTGACCGAATGTTTTCCTTGCAGATCGGGAAGTTGATGGAAGTCTATGTTGATGACATGTTAGTCAAGTTGCATGTCGCTTCAGTCTTGCTGAGATGTTCGACATCCTCCGAAAGTACAAAATGAAGCTCAACCCCCTTAAATGTTCCTTCGGAGTTTCCTCAGGAAAATTTTTGGGGTATATGGTTAACCAGAGGGGAATAGAGATCAACCCCGAGAAAATCCAAGCTCTCCTCGATATGAAGAGCCTGACCAACAGAAAGTAGGTTCAAAGCCTCAACGGGCGAATAGCGGCACTCAGTTGCTTCATATGGAGGGCAACAGATCACTGCTTGCTATTCTTCAACATACTCAAGGCCAATAAGAAGTTCGAGTGGACCCCCGAGTGCGAACAGGCATTCTAGAGCATTAAAGAGCACCTCGGGAAGCCACCTCTTCTGTCCAAGCCTCTCCCACAAGAAATTCTACTCCTGTATCTTCCATCTCCCAATACGCGATTAGTACAGCATTAGTTCGAGAAGAAAGCAAGGTTCAATGGCCAGTGTATTGCGCGAGCAAGCGTCTATTGGATGCCAAGATACGGTATCCAAAAATGGAACGATTAGCTTATACCCTGATGATCGCTTCTAGAAAGTTGCAACCTTACTTCCACACTCATATAATCCATGTAATGACAAGTTACCCACTCAAACAGGTCCTCTAGAAGCCAGAGGCATTGGGTAAACTGCTCAAATGGGCCATGGAACTAAGTCAGTTCGATCTACAATATAGATCAAAAGCAACCATCAAAAGGCAGGTTGTTGCTGATTTCATTTTGAAATTCTCATATCACTCGACCAAGGAATCTGAGCAACAAGCCAGCGAAGTCAACCAGGAAACTATTCAGAATCTGTCAACCTAGAGCCTATACGTCGACGGATCTTCGAACAGGAAGAGGGCCGAGGCAGGTCTTCTCCTCTTAAGTCCCGATGGGACTTGTATTCATGGCATCCTCCGATTTGGGTTCAAAGCGACCAATAATGAGGCTGAGTATGAAGCTCTGCTCGCTAGATTGCGGTTGGCCAGAGAAATAGGATCAACCGCGATCAGCGTCCACAGCGACTCCATGCTGGTTGTCAACCAGATTTTGGGGGAATATCAGGCCAAGGAAGAAAACATGATCAACTACCTGAAGAAGCTAAGGTTGCGCTCAAGCCATTCAAGCACTTCACAATCACATAGATTCCTAAAGATAGCAATTCTGTGGTAGATGCCTTGGCAAGGATACCCTCATCGCTAGACTCAGATGCACCGGAAAGTATTCCTGTTCGGTTCATAGAGGCCCCCAATGTCAGCTCGACCGAACAGGCCACAGCAGAATCAGTTTCTTGGATGACCCTTATCATTTATTATCTGTGAGATGGGACCTTGCCCAATGACAAGGTTGAAGCAAGGACCCTGCGAATAAAAGCTTTACACACTTATAGGAGACCACCTGTACAGGCAAGGGTTTAGCGCCCCCCTTCTCCGATGTGTAACCAGCGAAGAAGCAGACTACATCATGCGAGAGATACATGAAGAGATCTGCGGTAATCACACGGCCACACGATCTCTCACCAACAAAGTTGTTCATCAAGGATATTACTGGCCCCTGATCCAAGAAGACACCTACAACTTTGTCAAAAAGTGTGACAAGTGCCAGCGATTCGCGAACATACCGCGAGCCCTTTCCCACCAGCTGATAACCATGACTAGCCCCTGGCTATTCTCCATGTGGGGAATCGATCTCATTGGTCCCATGCCAGTTAGTAAAGGGGGAGTAAAGTATGCAGTGGTCGTGGTAGTTTACTTCACCAAGTGGGTCGAAGCAGAACCATTAGCCGCGATCACCACTAAAAAGCTCAAGGACTTCGTCTTCAAGAACATCGTGTGTCGCTATGGGATTCCTCATACCCTCATATCTAATAATGGGAAGCAGTTCGACAACGAGGAATTCAAGCATTTTTGCGACGAGTTGGGTATCCATAAAAAATTTGCCTCAGTCGCGAGACCGCAAGCAAATGGTCAAGTTGAAGCTGT
Organism: Pistacia vera; assembly: GCF_008641045.1. Lineage (NCBI taxonomy): Eukaryota > Viridiplantae > Streptophyta > Magnoliopsida > Sapindales > Anacardiaceae > Pistacia > Pistacia vera. The sequence continues at coordinate 1,044,796 of NW_022196139.1, read as the reverse complement.
CAACAAAACCATCAAGCACACTCTGAAGGCCAAACTTGGCGCAGCCAAGGGGAATTGGGCCAACAACCTTCCTGAAGTCCTGTGGGCATACAGGACAACTCTAAGAACATCTACTTTAGAAACCCCTTTTTTGCTATCATATGGCTGCGAAGCGATGATCCCTGTGGAGGTGGGGATCGATTCACTTCGAAGGGACCTGTTCAGCGAAGCCGACAATGAAGCGCTTATGTGCGCAAGTCTTGATCTAGTTGAAGAACATCGCAGCAAGGCTCAGCTAAGAATAACAGCCTATCAGCAACGCGCGAAAAGGTTCTTCGACTCTAAGGTCAAAAGAAGAGACTTCCAAGTTGGCGACTTCATTTTAAAGGATGTCATTCTCAGTACTAGGGAACTAAGTGCGGGAGTTTTGGGACTGAACTGGGAAGGCCCATACCGCATCGCCAAAGTAATAAGACCGAGGACTTACCATCTCAAAAGGTTGAATGGTTCCGAAGTACCGCGAGCTTGGAATGCTAAACATCTCCGACCGTATTATCAGTAATTCTGAACCCGATTTCTCCTTGTAAAAATTTTACTTTTCTCAATCTTTATAAATAAAGTGTATAATTCTGCTCTTTTGTAATCATTTTTACATATGTATAATCCTATTCGCATAAACTTGTTCCAATGTAATTGTAAACAGTTAGAGTGCGATCTCATGTATAACAGGGTACGAAAATTTTAAGTACTCATGAAAGATTAAAAAAGACATGTATTTATTCATTAATGATAGGGACTGCAAAAGTAAAAGCAATCATGGACCTTCATCCCCAATTCTTGGAGGCGCGACCTCATCGTCCCCAGACTAATCGCCGATCACCTAACCGGCTGTGGGCTCTTTGGGGACATACTACAAATGCTCCCCCAGGTTAGGTCCTCAGGCGGCCTCCGCTACATCCTCATCATCAAGCCGGGCCATGGATCTGAGGATGTCCTGGTATTCCTCCAGGAGATCGAATATATCCATTTCGGGATTCTTTGGCCGAAGGGCATAGATGGACTGAATTGCCCATTCAGCAGCCTTCTTCTCGATCTCTAACTCTTGTCGCTGCATCTTTCCAGTCAGCAAAGTGACTCTTCCCTGACTGGCTTTAAGTTCGGCCTCAAGCGCCCACCTTTGCTTCTCAGTAGTCTCCCATAGGTCGCCCCTTTCCCTCTCTGCTCGTAAGGCCTGCTCAGAGGTTGTTTTCAGCTCCTAGTCTTTCTCGCCAGCCTCCTTGGTGACTCTGGCCACTGTCCTCTAGAGCTCCTTTATCTCCTCTCTGTGCTTCTCTAGCTCGGCCTTCTGAAAGTCCACCGTGCGAAGAGTAGCATTCCTTTCATTCAGATACTGGTTTGCCGAAAGGTGGATAAATCTTTCTTTGCTTCAACGGCTTTTAAGTCCTGTTTGAGTCGCGTGTTCTCTTCTCTCAACGCAACCATCCCCTCAGCAGCTCCCAGTTGGACCTTTTGTAGGGACAATTGCATGGAGAGCAGAGCTTGCAAACGAAGAAAGTAATAAGTTAGTTTCCTTGCTACTGAAAAGAATAAAAGTCCTCGCCGAGGACAACTCGTTCTACCTTGCTCAGGTGCTGAATGGATGTGGACATCAGGTCCACAGGATTGGAAGCCATAAACTCCTCAAAAGTCTTCGCGAGCCCGCACTCCAGCAAGGTAAAAACCACCGGTTGTAGATGATCGGGTTGTCCCATTGAGTCAAGCATAGGAGTGTTCGTACCCGCGCCTCCAGCACGAGTCATACCGCCAGCCAGTTCCTTGCCCGGTCTTCTCCCAAGGTCCGCGACCTCGCTCTGTCTTGTAAGCCCTTGGGCTCGAACTCTGACTCTTCATTCTGAAGTTGCTTTCGCTTCTTGGACTTTTGGGCCATGGTCTTTTGCTTCGAGCGAACAGTCGAAGGCTAAGGAACCCCAGCATGTCATACCGAGACACTTGCCGAAGTCCCTCTGACGGGGGGACCGCTAAAAGCAGCTCCAGTCTGTCCGGTGGTGCCTACTCTGGGGAAGGTGAACTGCCTCGGTCGTGGCGATCTGGACACCTTGGGAGGCATGGTTGCTCCATGCGAACGTCGTTAGCAAAACAGTTCGCTGCATGCGAAATCAAAAAGGCTAAGGTTAAGAAGCTTACTCGGTGTGGTCTCTAGGGTCGCTTCTGAGTTGAAGAAACCATACTTCCGCAAATTTGCGGTTGTCACGAGCAATCTTGCGTCACGACTCTCTTCGAGCAGAAAGCCGAAGGTAGCGATCCTGTTTGGTTCCTCGAGGAGCTCTAACCTGGTCGTTTTGTTAACTGCAAGGAAACAAAGAGCTCGTTAGCGAAGAACAAAAATAAGTTCGCAAACTCACAAGAAAGGAGAACCTACTTGGCTCCTAAAAATGGCAAATGCCATCATGACTGAAGAGAAAGAATTTCATCTCGTATGTCCCTACGTTGCTCGGGTAACTATGTATTCCCCTTCAATGGTAGGTCGCTTAGAAAGATAGTAAGAATCCTTGTCCTTACTCTTTTTCAGAATGTACGAGCAATCGAGCTCTAGGGCGGTTAGCTCGCTCAATCCGTTCTCGTCGCACGCAATGTACATAGCCACAGCTATCATGTACGCGTTCGGCGTGAGTTGCAATGGTGTGATCCCGAAATGATCGAGGACCGACCTAACAAAAGGATGAAAAGAGATTAACCCTCCAATCTTGAATATGTTCTCAGAGATGGCAGCCATTCCTCGTGGCGGACTCCGAGCTGTGTGTGTCATATCTCGGAAGACCTCCACGCTGAGAGCATATTGGTCTACCACCTTTTGGATCTCATCGGCAGTAATTATCGACAGGATCTCTTGAGGGGGACCCTCCTCAGTCCTGATCGTTGGGGAGTCCATTCTTCTGCGGTCTGAAAAGAAAAGCGACATGCAAGGAATCACTCAGTCTTCGTACATTGTTTTGTACAATGACGTGGAGGAAAAAGTAAATACTTCCTCCCTTAAACCCTAGAAAAACCCTAACATAATACTTTTAGAGCCACCATCAATGGCTCAATCCCAAAGAGAATATTTCATCTCCGATCAACTACTGGCAGACTGTCATCGTCCGACAACTATTGGAAGCAATAAAAAATGATAAAAAGTGGCAGAAGGATCATCTTCACCTCTTGAAATTATAAGATTAGTCCTCTTGCTCTGGATATCAAGCGTGCACCAATCTGATAAGACAAAGAACCAAGGCTCACGAAAATCTCTTGCTCTCTCTGAGAAGATGAATATTGTGACATTGCCTAAAGTGAACTTGGGGTTTTATAGTAAGGAAATGGCGCTTTGGTTTCTCGAAGTCAAACGACATTTGGGCGGAAAACGCATCTCACCGTTTATCGCGACCACGTGTCACAGATTAGCGAAGAAGAGTGACCGTCACGCTTTGAGAAACCAAATCGTTGTTCTTTTCCATTGAAACACTCAAGCAACGACATGTTCTCCCTCCTCCACATTAAATACGCCCACGTCCATATTTATTGTTCTGATAGAAAATGTCGTTTCAGCATTGCTCGCATTTAATGCGTATGGCTGGCACTTATTACGCATAGGACACGTCTGTCAGAGCAAAGGGTACTACATTAAATATATCTGCTGCAAAAGTACAACGGATAACATCTGGAGAGGTCGTTACGCACAACACTCTTTGGCTCGTGTCTCGTGTCTCGTGTCTCGTGTCTCTTCGCGAAGCGACGTGGCTCCTCGATCTTGTCTAGTATCAATCGCGAGGTGATGTGACTCTTCAACTTGGATGTATATTGGTTACGAAGCAACACGATCTCCTACCTTCAGCAAAAAATTTCGCTGAGTGCAATCAAGTCGTGAACCTCGAATGAAGATCAAAGTCATCGTCGTGGCACTAGATATGGTCTAATACAGGTCACTGACCCTTAAAGTAAAGGCCATTTCAGGTCGCCTGCGTGGAAATGTTTTCTCGGCCCTCCACTCTTGAATATGTTCTCGGAGATCGCAGCCATTTCTCGTAGCGGACTCCGAGATGTGTGTGTCCTATCTCGGAAGACCTCCACGCTGAGAGTGTATTAGTCTACCACCTTCTGGATCTTATCGACAGTAATTATCGACAGGATCTCTTGAGGGGGACCCTCCTCAGTCTTGGTTGTTGGGAAGTCCATTCTTCTCCGGTCTAAAAAGAAAAGTGACATGCTGGGAATCACTCAGTCTTTGTACACTGTTTCATACAATGACGTGGAGGGAAAAGTAAATACTTCCTCTCTTAAACCCTAGAAAAACCCTAATAGAATACTTTTAGAGCCATCATCAATGGCTCAATCTCAAAGAGAATATTTCATCTCCGATCAACTACTGGCAGACTGTCATCGTCCGACAACTATTGGAAGCAATAAAAAATGATAAAAAGTGGCAGAAGGATCATCTTTACCTCTTGAAATGAAAAGATTAGTCCTCCTGCTCTGGATATCAAGCATGCACCAATCCGATAAGACAAAGAACCAAGGCTCACGAAAATCTCTTGCTCTCTCTGAGAAGATGAATATTGTGACATTGCCTAAAGTGAACTTGGGGTTTTATAGTGAAGGAAATGGCACTTCGGTTTCTCGAAGTCAAACGACGTTTGGGCGGAAAACGTATCTCACCGTTGATCACGACCATGTGTCACAGATCAGCGAAGAAGAGTGACCGTCACACTTTGAGAAACCAAATCGTCGTTCTTTTCCGTTGAAACACTCAAGCAATGGCACGTTCTCCCTCCTCCACATTAAATACGCCCACGTCCGCATTTATCGCTCTGATAGGGAATGTTGTTTCAGCATGGCTCACATTTAATACGCATAGTTGGCACTTATTGCGCATAGGACAAGTCTGTCAGAGCAAAAGGTATTACATTAAATATATCTGCTACAAAAGTACAACGGATAACATCTGGAGAGGTCGTTACGCACAACACTCTTCGGCTCGTGCCTCGTCGCGAAGCGACGTGGCTCCTCGATCTTGTCTTGTATCAGCCGCGAGGTGACGTGACTCTTCGACTTGGATGTATATCGGTTGCGAAGCAACACGATCTCCTGCCTTCAGCAAAAAATTCCGTTGAGTGCAATCAAGTCGTGAACCTCGGATGAAGATCAAAGTTATCGTCGTGGCACTAGATATGGTCTAATACAGGTTGTTGACCCTTAAAGTAAAGGCCATTTCAGGTCTCATGCATGGAAATGTTTTTTCGACCTCTTTGCATCCAGGTCGGGTCAACCAGTATCTTCAAATGCATCAAGTCAAGGTATAATATATAGTTTCCAAGGTTCGATTCTCAAACCTTAAAAACTAAGAGACTTCTGTTATGCCTGAAAAAAATAGGACTGATGAAAAAGTTATTAAAACTCTCTGATTCCAAGAACGTTGCCAGTAGTAACCGACAATTTACAATTGCTCTGTTTGTGTTTATATTCTGTTATGGCGCCTGTAGTTGGGTCAACCCCGGAATGCATCTCATTAGCTGCGCTGGTGCACAAGAAGGGGACACTTGCTTCAGCATTACTCAATCTGACTAAAGAATTTTTCGGTGAGATGAATACCAACCTTGACTGTATCAAGATCTTTGTTGGTGAATTATTTGCTGAGACTCATTTAAGTGCTAACTAGTTGATGAAGTGAACTTTATTAATTAATTATAACTCGGGGACAAATATGTGGAAAAATAGGAAAAAGAAAACATTTTTTTAAGTAATTATTTACTCCAAATAATCAAAAATAATTTTCATATTTATTGAAACTTCTTGTTTTGTTTCAAATATTTGTTTGTTAGATGAATTTTTTTTACTAAACTGAAGAGGGTAATTTTTGTTTTTTTTTTTTTTTTTTTTGTTTAAATAAAGAAGACTGATAATTTGGATAGGAACTAAAAATTACTTCCCAATTAAAATTGCGCGATTTACTTTCTATTATTTTTCGCTCTCTCTTTTTTTAAAAAAAAAAAAATTCTTTGCTGAAATGGCGGCGAAAAAGAAGGTTATAGTTAAAAATAAATAAACCGCATCATCATTATTTTTGGCTTTAATTTATTTAATTGTACGGGACCGTTTGGTATTTTCTTGCCTTTTGAGTTTTGAGGCAACCTTAACTTACCGCTGCGTGAGCAAATTACAAATGAGAAGCCTCTGATATAATGTTAATATGCGCTTGAAAAATGAGGCTGTAACGTATGATGAACTTGACGAAACAAGCTCTTCCTCTCTTCGAAGCCATTCAATCTTTCATACCCTCAACTCACTCGAATCATCTCTATCACAGACAAAGCAAGCGCATGCTCAGATTCTCAAAACCGGCGTCTCTAATGACACGTATCTCGCAACAAAGCTTCTGTCTCAATATGCAAATCACCAACACTTCGATGACGCAAACCAAATCCTTTCTTCTACTCTTGAGCCGACAACCTTTTCTTACTCTACTCTTATCTACGCCTATTCGAAACAAAATCTTTTTACTCAATCACTCCGTGTATTCGCTCAAATGCTCTCTCACGGTCTGGCACCTAATACTTTCTTGTTGCCTAATATTCTAAAGGCTTGCACTGGATTGTTGTCACTGGAAACTGGAAAACAAGTTCATGCAATGGTGTTTGTACACGGGTTTAATTTAGATTCGTTTGTTCAGTCTTCTTTGATTCATGTGTACATTAAATTTCAGAAGATTGGGGACGCTCACAAAGTGTTTGATAGAGATTAGCCCTACCGGATGTGAAAACTTTTAGTGCTCTGCTTGCGGGTTACGCGCGACAAGGGTGCCTGGATGTAGTGAAAAAAACTCTTTAACGAGATGGGTCGTTTAAGAGTGGAACTCAATGTGTTGTCTTGGAATGGTATGATTGCAGGGTTTAATCATAGTGGACATTATGATGAGGCGGTTCTTTTGTTTCAAAGGATGCATTTTGAAGGATTTACGCCTGAGGAGCATAGTGTTTCTACTGTTCTTTCCACTGTAGGCGACTTGGAGAATCCCAAACTTGGGATTCAAATTCATGGTTTTGTGATTAAGGAGGGTTTATTAGAGAACAATTGCATCAGTACTTCACTTATTGATATGTACGGAAAGTGTGCGTGTTCATGGAATATGTCCAAAGTGTTTCATGAGATGGAAAATTTGGATGTCGGTGCTTGCAGTGCTTTTGTAACGGGTCTCTGTAGGAATGGTCTTGTTGACAATGCATTGGAGGTCTTTAGGCAATTGCAGAGCCAAGGAGTGGAACAAAATGTTGTGTCTTGGACGTCAATGATTGCTGGTTGCTCACAAAATGGGAAAGGTATTGAAGCATTGGAACTTTTTAGAGAGATGCAGACAGCAGGGTTCAAGCCAGATCATGTTACAATACCTTGCTTGCTATCAGCCTGTGGAAGTATTGCAGCATTGATGCACGGGATGGCGGCCCATTGCTTTTCTATCAGAAGAGGAATAAATGATGGTATTTACGTGTCTGGGGCACTAATTGATATGTATGCAAAGTGTGGAAGGATTCAAATGTCACGACTTTGTTTTGATATGATGTCATCCAAAAACTTGGGTTGTTGGAACGCTATAATGGGTAGATATGCTATGCATGGAAAGGCTAAAGAAGCTATAGAGATTTTTCATTTGATGCAAAGGAGTGGACAAAAGCCTTGTTTTATTAGCTTCATTTGTGTATTATCTGCCTGCAGCCAGGCTGGCGTAGCTGATGAAGGCTGCAAATTTTTTGATAGCATGTGTAAAGAGAATGGTATTGAAGCAAGGTTGGAGCATTATGCTTGCATGGTAACCCTTCTAGGTCGTGTTGGGAGGCTAGAAGAGGCATATAATATGATTGAGCGAATGCCTTTCGAGCCAGACACTTGTGTTTGGGGAGCTTTGCTTGGTTCTTGTAGAGTTCACAGTAATGTGAGTGTAGGTGAGGCTGCTGCTAAACCTCTTTGAGGTGGAACCTACAAATTCTGGGAACTACATGCTTCTGTCCTATATATATGCTTCTGAAGGCATGTGGACTGAGGTTGATGCAGTGAGAGATATGATGAAAGCTATGGGTTTGAGGAAGAGCCCTTGCTGTAGTTGGATTGAGGTCAAAAATAAAGTGCACTTGCTTCTTACCGGAGATGAATCACATCCTCAAATGGCCCAAATCATGGAGAAGTTAAATAAATTAAACATGGAGATGAAGAAGTCAGGTTACTTTCCACATACTGACTTTGTGCTGCAAGATGTGGAGGAGCAGGATAAGGAGCAGATCTTGTGTGGGCACTGTGAGAAGTTGGCTGTAGTGCTTGGACTCCTTAATACTCCACCAGGAGCTCCTCTTCAAGTGATTAAGAACCCAAGAATTGCTTTGATTGTCATGCTGTTATAAAATTTATATCCAGTTTTGAAAGGAGAGATATATTTGTCAGAGACACTAATAGGTTCCATCATTTTAAAGAGGGAGTTTGTTCTTGTGGGGATTATTGATGGAAAAATGTTATGGCTGACTCAGAAATTTAGCATCACTCATTCACTCTTGAAAAAGAGGAAGTGAATTTGTGGAACTAAATTTCTTTGCTTGGGGTGCTTCTGTATTGGTGGAGTGGAGAACAGAAACTGGACGCAGTCATTGGTACTGTATAGTATATAAATTAATTAGCCTGTTTTCCCAATTATGACGAGTAGTATCAGTTACATGGAATTTATGTTACTGTATCACTTTGTTCATCAGCCAATACTTTGCCTAGCATAGATTTTTTTTTTTTTTTTTTTTCTTTTCCTTTAAAAAAGATAACAATGAAGCTTTTTAATTAAACAAAAAATGTTCTGCCTTATGAGGAGGGCTTGGCTCTTCCAAAATTATACTACAATAGTATAAACACTATAATCTTCAAGGCTTTAGGTAGAGTAGACAAGTATGTTTGATACTTAAAAATACAGGACAAAAAGAAAAAGAGATTCCTGTAGGACACTTTAGTTTTCTTTGTAGTCTATTTAGAAATTCTTTTGTGCAGTTCCGCAGTTCGAGCTGAGTTGAACTTGCTAGACAAATGGTGCCATGAACTTGGTTCCCTCTGTTATAATTGTTACAGTCTTTTAAATCATACTGCTGTTATTCCATTATAAAAGTTTCAACTCTTGTATTGTTTGTACTTTTAGTATCTGGTTTGAAATTTCTGTCATAGATCCATGCAGATATGTCTCTGCTTCAGGCCAGAACTTCACCTTTCTGTCATGGAAAAATGTTGAAGCTGGTCTCTGAAATAGAGAGGCTTTGCCTCCATGCTTTGGTCTTGGGTAGATGATTAGGCTAAATTTCTTGCATTAACTTCTTATTTTCAGTATGTGGTATTATTTTATATTTGTAAGTTCATGCATTGACACATAGGAGAAACTATACCTTTTGCCCGTGCCAAACCCCTCCAGATTTTGAGCTAATTTGGGGAACTGGCACCTATAATGTATTTACGTTCAATCTAATTGACTACTTATGTTTAGAGACTGGTCACATCATTTGTTAATTGTTAGATTTTGCAGGCTGATAATATTTTTGTTAGAGTTAGAACAATTATGGATTATGCTAATTCACAGGCCTTTGCTGACTATGTTGATTTAGTTGCTTGTTTGCAATTATTCTTCTCTGTAACTAGAAATCTAAAAGCTTCTTTAGTGTGAGGCAGCTAGATTTTGCTAGACTATTCTCATAGAATTTTAGCCCTTTATCAAACACAAGTAATCTATAACTTTATATGATGCGAGGGTTGGAAGCGTTTTTTACCCTCTTTATTTTTAATAGGTTTAATTGAGAATTAGAGGGTTTTTTAGTTTTATTAGTAATCCAGTAATTTAAAAGTTATTGATTTAACTCTTAAAAAAATCAATGTTTTGTATCTATTAATGATAAGAAAAAAAACTTTAAAAAATGAATAATATTGCACATACATTATTTTCATACAATATTTTCCATACAATATTATGTGGCAAGATATGATTGATTAATTTAAAGTTAAAATTAAACTTTCACTCAATCATATTTTGTCACATAATATTGTATAAAAAATATTGTATAAAAATGATGTATGTGTAGTATTATTCTTAAAAAATTAATAAAAAAACCATGTTAAAACTTAAAAATACCAGAGATTTTCAGTAGTTTAAAACTACAGACTTTTAAAGTTTTCTTAAGTAATTAAAATAACTTTACTTTTGTCAAATGACTGATATACCCTTCCAGCCACATTAAAATATCCTTACAAATCCTTGGAGTCTAAGCGCCAAATGAATAGACAGAAAGCATCAATGACAGCATTAGCAAATTGTCCAACCAGTTATTATCACGAAAATAAATTTATAACTCTAACATTCTCTTCTTCTTCTTCTTCTTCTTCTTCTGTAATTTTAAACAGGTCCTTCAAGTCAACAGCTTTTACTTCTCGATCCCTTCTCTCTCTTCGCTGCTTCTCCTCTCCTCACCCTGGTACTTTTACCCATTTCTCATACCTCCTTTTTCTGCTCAGTTTTACTCCATTTTACCTTTGTCTCGTAATCTCCATGTTTATATTACTGTTTGATGTTCTCTTCTTGAATTTTTTTTTTTTTTTTGATGTTTTGTGTTGTTATTTGATCTGGGTTGCTGTGCTTTCGTTGATTTAGAGTCGGATAAGTTGTTTCGGGCTATGATTTTGTTTGTTTCCATGTGGGTTTTTCTGAAGACTTAGATTCTTTTGATTCGGTGAACGATGGTTTTGATTGAGGTTCGTTGTGGAGTTTTATATATATATATCAATGCTAGTTTTACAAAGATAAATATAAAGGGGCATCCAAAGATAATCTCACCCTTGATTTTGATGATTTTTCTCTCTTTTTCTGTTTTTTCTTTGTTTTTTTTTCTTCTTACCGACGTCACTTTGTAACTCTTGTATGGGTGTTTAGCATTTTTCATAAATACATATATAATTTTTTTTTTTTTTTTATTACCGAAATCTATGGGAGGAGGTCAGATGGTGGTTACCCTTGATTTTGATGATTTCTCTCTCTTTTTCCGTTTTTTCTGTGTTTTTTTCTTCTTGCTGGCCTCAATTTGTAACCCTCTTTGTATGGGTGTTTAGCATTTTTCATATATATATAATTTTTTTTTTTTTTAATTAACGAAATTTATGGGAGGAGGTCAGATGGTGGTTTGATTATGTGGGTGTGATGAAGTTTGAGATTATTCGAATATTGAAGCTTGTTAATCTTTTTGAGTAGTTCTGTAGCTGGTCGTGCTGGTGTCTCGGATTCGGATATACTTGTTTGTTATTTGTGTTTTTCTGCTTTAGTCATGGTTTCGAGCAATAAATTGGATATGAAAATCTCTGTAATGTACTTAGGGTTACTCAAATGGAAGTTAGATAAAAGTACAACCAAAAGATTTTTAATGGAAGTTTTTAAGAACAAGAATTCATTGGTACAAGGGACATCAAGAATTTTCAGCACCTTTACTGATGCTTTATGTTTTATTGTTATATGATTAAATTATTCTTCTGAATCAGTAGTTGTGAAAGTGCTTAATGTCGGATGTATATGTGAGATGAAAAGTGATTAGCTATAAGGGTATTGAAGATATGTGAAGTGGATATTAATAATGTTGTTAAGGTTCTAATTGGAAACAATATGACATCTCCTCCCTCAATAAGCCATGAAATTGGGTTGGTGGCTGACAGAGTGATGTTGTAGCCTGTAGGTCCAATCAATGTTCATGAGTGTCATTTGCCTGGCAACAAAACAACACATTAGCAATTGATAGTGATGCGTAAAAGATATAGTTTAGAAGTGCATTACTAAACGTTTTAATATGTCATGACTCCTGAGTTATAATTATAAGAGAATGAAGAATCTTCACCTGTTAAAGATATATATATTTTATGCTTTCTATAGACAGCTAATATTCATGCGTTTTAGTTGAAGATATGGATGGTGGTGCTGGTATAAGTTTGTATCCGTCGCATCGCTGCAAGACTCTTTATCTGGTTGGTATCTCTCTTGTTTTTCAATTGATATACAATATCCATCGTGGATTTGAAGCTGCTACATATTTGGCTTGAAGGATGTTCAAGATTGCCTTCTTTCTTGGCTTTTGCTCGCAAACCAAGGCATTGTGGTCTTATGAAACGATACATCCAGGTGAGGCATGCACAAGGAATTCACAATGTTGACGGAGATAAGAACTTCAAAGCATATATGTCTCCTGAATATTTTGATGCACATCTAACCCAACTTGGCTGGCAGCAGGTCGGTTGCTGGTCATTTCCATTTTCATAAGTAGAGTAGTTGAAAGAAAAGCATTGGCTACATTTTGTGAATTTTTTTTGCAATTGATGCAGGTTGACAATCTGCGTAAGCATGTCCATGAAACTGGGCTCTCAAAGCGGATTGATTTAGTAATTGTTTCTCCTTTGCTTAGGTATTTCTGCCATACTTTCTTGTGGATATCTATTTTCTGACTTAGTATTAAAGTGTTTCTAACTGGCTTGCATAGGACCTTAAATAAGACAAAGTCGACTTGTAGGGTTGAAAGTGGAAAGTGTTGTTCATTTTATTGTTGTACTATTTTTTATTTTTGACAAAGAATAATGTGTGACTCTTAATCGTATTTTCACCCATCTATTTAACACTTGAAATTGATAACTTAATACTATGGGTTCAGGGGTGTTATTTTCTACGATTGTGTTCTTTGAACTCATCGTTTTGTTTTCTCCAAAAGATTTCAGCTCAGGATTATCAAGTATTTTTCCACCAAACGTAGAATTTAAACCTTCAAGTTGCACAAATTAGATTTCAGCTCTCGTTTTGGTTGTTTCACTAAACAGATTTTGTTGAATGTACTATTCTGGATGCTACTTTTAATCTGTTCCACTTTTTAATTTGTTTAGTTCATTTGCTATAACATTTAAATTTTCTCTACACTAAGTTGTAAATACTGTGATGTTTTTAGGACACTGCAAACAGCTGTTGGAGTTTTTGGTGGTGAGGGCTATGAGGATCGGATGGATGTAGTACCACTAATGGTGGCAAATGCTGGAAACAGTGGCCGTGCTGCAATTTCAAGTCTAAACTGCCCACCAGTCATTGCGGTAGAACTTTGTCGAGAACATTTGGTATGTCTTGCACTACTATCTTTCTCAAGATTGTGCATAATTACTTGTAACTTGTAAGCAATGATAACATCCTGTTGAGAAAGATTGTTGTTGAGCTGGATAGTTAGTTCTTTTAAGGTGTGTAAAGAAAATAGTTATTTCTTTTGTCAGCAAAATGTAGAATTAATTTTAGCTCTTCATTCCTTTTTCATCTTATTAGTTGCTTTGAATGTTTAAATAGTCAATAGCTATTGTAATGTCCAATTTTCCCCCATATAGTGAAAGATTAACAGCCAGTTCTTCCTCTACTGAAAGGACTTAGCGTACCTCATTGGGAGGACAGCAGAAATCCTGGCCTTCTACACGAACAAAACTATCTTTTCAATGTATTATGCACTAAAGGCTTGTTTGGGCTGATAAATCTTTGCAGAAAGTCTGTTAAATTGGGTTGTTAAAAATTTTTTGTTAGTGAGAGAGAAGTGAACTTACAGCAATCTTTTAACTGTTTCTCAAAAGTGTCATTTCATGTAAAGGTTCAGGGGTTTTCAGAAACATATTGGAGATTTGCTTTTTGGTACATGTCTCCCAGAGGATGATTCATTGCAAATGTAATGAATCATACCATGTTGTAACCTGTGTTTTAGCTATTCAGCATCATATATGTGCCATAGTGGCTAAGCATGAGTGCAATAATAACAATTAAGAGAACATTTAATGATATGCTTGCTATGTCCTTGTGACTTTAAAAATTGTGTTTTTCAATACCTTCAAGGGCTGGACATGCAAATTCTTACCACGAAGTATAAAATGGCTGGTAAATTCAATTTAGTTCAGTGACCTGAGTGCTTGGTTGAGTGGTCAATCCTGAGCCCTTGCTTTTAACCAAGAAGTTTGGGACTGCCTGTTTTGAATATTGTATCTTGTGAGTTTTTTGAGTATCAAGGTTGTAAGACTTGGCCATGGTCTCCAGCTAAAAACTCTTGTGAATCCACATGAAAGTTCAGTGGATTTTGGATATTGAAAGAAGAATACAATGTATTCTGGTTGAAGAAACACATAAATATGAAAATATGTAACCTTTTTCTTTTCTTTTTTTTTTTTTTTTTCCTTAATCATCTTGTTACCAAAAGTTAATGATAGAAGATTCCTTGCCACTCTAGCTTGTGGAAAATTGGTGTGATGTGATCTCTGCTTTACATGGCTTTGTTTGTCTATTCCTTAATTGCCAAATTCTAATTAATTTCAGATTTATCCTTGTGCAAGGAAAGCTAAAGCATATCATAAATGCTGGTGCTAATCTAGCTTCAAGTTTGTAGTTTGATTCTGGGAAACTTGGTGCCAATTATTTTTTGTTCTGCAATTGTAGAAACTCAGTTTACTTTTGTTTGAAGTTTCACTATTTGTTTGCCATATTAGGAAATTCCCAACCATCCAATCCACATACTTTTGCTGGAGTATTTCAGCTCCTGAGCTAGTGGTGTCAATTTAGCAATTTTTTTTTTCCTCAGTTGCTTTGCTATGTTATGAAATCCTTGTGTTTGGTTGTATTGCTGTCAGAAAGTTGTTTTATCTTGGTGTAAAAGATTATTTGTTGAGTATTTAATTGAAATTGTAAAACAAGAACAATGACAAAGAATATATGAATTAGAATAAAAGAAGGAACAAAGGTAGGAAGCAATAAGAATAAGTAACAGGAGAAAACAACTAGATAAAATGTGCTATGTGGCTCATAATCAACCTTGAAGCTGAAACCCTTTTTTAATCATAAGTCTTCGTCATGGAAACACAAAGAATTCAGCTTTTTCTATTGAATTAAAACCTAATAAGTCGTAACCCTTTGGTTTACTTTGACAGTTTAAGTTGTAGGGTCTATTAGTAATCTACATTTTCAAACCTGGTACCCACTGCTAGAAAAGGGCAAAATTAGCCAAATAATATTCTGATATAATAGTGTGAACAGTGTGCGTATAACATGTTCAGCAACTTGAATATTTCTTCTGACTAAAAGTAAAACAGTATTTATCTAAAATCTGGCAGTTTCAAACTAAAACTATTTGGAGGCTGAGGCAACTACTACTGGCATTTGTACTTACTGTTTCTTATTGTTACTTATTGCAGGGAGTTCATCCTTGTGATAAGAGGAGAAACATCAGTGACTATCAGTTCCTCTTTCCTGCCGTTGATTTTTCCCTGGCAAGTATTTAGATTCTAAGATACACCTAGAAAAATCTAGTTGGTTTCTCAGGTACTCTGTTGGATAACTTTTGACTCTTCTGCTCAGATAGAAAGTGATGAAGATGTATGGTGGAAGGCCAATGTTAGAGAGACAAAGGAAGAAGTTGCTGCCAGGGGATTGAAATTCATGAACTGGTAATACCCCGTTCTCCGGTGCATGGGGCTCTGGCTCAGAACCTCATGTACAAATATAACTTACAGAGACTGTTAACTGTGAACTTTATCAAAACCTTTTGTGTGAAATTTGGTCCTTCAGGATAATTCCCAAATATTTTATGTGTTGATTTTTGTTAAATATATAGCTGTAGACATTGTGATTGATAAAGTGGGATGGTCCTTCTATGTTATTATTGTTTTTGACATCTTAAGTTTTATCATTGTCTTCTTTTTGCTAATGTTAGTTACAACTTTTCAAAAGCAAGAAGATCATTCTAATGGATCACTTCCTCTTTTGAACTACTAGTTTTAGTCTTTGTTTGCATTTATGTACATCTCATCATCCAGTACATTCACCATTGAATTTTCTATTAGAAGCTGCATGATTTTGTTAATTGGGAATCATGTCAAGTGACGATTATTACCAATAAGTATGGAAAATTACAATCTCGTGGCTGATTATATGGTATAAGTTGTATAGTTTATTCTCATATAAAAGTTACTACATGCATTGAGATGATTTATTTGATGTGAATCCGTCTAGGCCTTAATCTTTCTCCTCCCTGCTTTGCAGGTTGTGGACACGTAAAGAGAAAGAGATAGCAATTGTCACCCATAGTGGATTCTTGTTTCACACATTAACTGCATTTGGAAATGACTGTCACCCTTCTGTGAAGGCAGAAATATGCAAACAGTAAGCTATACTGTTCCTCATTCGTGCATGTGTAATCTCGTTGCATCTTGCATGTCAACAAAATTGTTATTTTCTTCAGTCATGTACGTTTGTGTTTTAGACTCTTGCGCATGAAATGACATTTTTGACATGCACTTGCAGTTTTGCTAATTGTGAGCTTCGCTCCATGGTCATCGTTGACAGAAGGTTTGTGCAATTATTGTTTTTACGGCTAAAACAATATCTTGTTTTGTTGAGTTCAGGTTCTCATTAGTTCAATTTTTTTCTCCAGTATGACTGGGTCGGACCCCTCAACGGTAAATTATCCAGGAAAGTTTCCTTCTGGGTTGGATCTTCCCAGTGATGTCGCGGATAAGAAGCTTGAGAAAGAAGAAACCAGTTCAAATTCAGTAGAGTAGTCACTAGTGAAGGAAATGGGTATTCTTAATATACTAATCGCATTGTTGGAAACTCTGGCTTCTTTTCTCTACATACAGTAATGTTGTTTTAAAAAACTTATGTTTGCATGAAGATCTTGGTTGCAATTTGAATTTGGAAGACATAAAACCAACTATATTTGAAGTTTTAATTCTGATGAATATGATCCTTGGATCATTATATTTGAAAAGTTTCAGTACGTGAAGCAGATAGATCATATCATTTATAATAATATCCAGTGTTTTAATAACCTAACCCAGCAAAATTGTGAGGTCTCAGGTTGACCAGTTTAAGTGGTTTGACTCACTGCCAAAAGTTTAAAATTCAGCAAATACATCCCTAAAAATAACAGTTAAGTCTCAATTAGTTTAAAATTTAACAAACACATCCTGAATACAAATCGGTGGTTGACTAGTTGGTGGCAACGACACACAAAACGTAATCCCAATTTTCCTTGAGTCATTCCCCAAAAAATCTATCTAATATCTGTTCGAAATCGGTTCGATTTTGATTAGATCTCACCACTGTTGGCGTCGACAACCCTCCTCATCACTACGAAAATAGTCCCCTCAGTCTTTTGACCAAAACTCATCTCATCTCACTCCTGTTCATTTCGCCAATCGCTAGTAAAAGTCGGTTGTTGTCGCTACGAGTTTTTTTCGATTTTTGGTTGATTTACTAACTGGAAATCATCTTCGTCATCATTGCACTTAACGGCCCTTCCTCTTCAAAAGCCCCAACATCCCAGTCTTCAATTGTTCGTCGATCACCATTTCAATTTCTGAGGTTTTCGGTGAATAGGAAAATTGCTAACTCGGCTTGGTGAAAGTTCCGGTTCAACCGATCGGGTCAGGCCATGTTTTAAAACATTGATAATATCTCACCAAATGCAAGGTTATTTTCTCGTTACTTGATTTATATCCCAAGATGATGCATTCAGGAAACCGAGCTTGGATGTAGTCCTGCAAATAATAGGATAAATGTTAAAGAAACTTAAAACTTGAAATAGGAAACTAGAATTGCATATTCCATAGCCACTTTCTATCATATGGGAAATAAAACGTTTATCAATTTCAGTTATAAGGAGTTCATTATTATTATACCTAAAAAATCAAGGCTGACGTAAGCTTACATCAGTAAACACTAATCAAAGTTCAAGAAGGTTTTGCGCCGATCAGGAGCTACCACGTGACCCCAAGACAGAAAAAATACGATTGTCATCAACTTAACAGATTCAGGTTTTGTCTATAAGTGATTAAAGATCACACACATGTCCAAGCCCAAGATAATTTAAAGATATTTCATAAGTTATCAGCCAATAGAAGGCAAGGAAGGACTTGCACGACATTTACCCACTTGCAAATTTATAATTATTACCTTAAATTCAATTACTATAAATAGAGGACTCCCCCTCTCATTTTTGGAATTCTGATTCTGATTGTAATTTTTATTTTTAAAGCAAAGATAACTTACGAAAAAAAGACTAACTTGATATTCTCTCTGAATATTCAGTTATTATATCTCTACTTGTTATTCACTATACGCAACCTCTTTGTAAACTCTCATATATAAAAGACTCAATGGACGTAGAAATCGTTTTAAGCATCCAAACCACTTTAAAAATTATCTCTCTCATTTATTATTCAGTCTTTGTATTCGATTATACTGATTAATTCTTGAATCAATTATATCATATATAATTTCTAAAAACAGCTTAACACTTTATATGTGTAAATCATTGATGTTAAAATGACGTATCAATGATTATCTTCAAATAGTTTATGTAAATCCATAACGTTCACCGACAAGAAAATTGTACATTCTTCTTGATACTCAAAAAATGCCAAAAATATGAAAATCCTTGACCAACATCATCCTTCCATGATCAACGATCAACAATCAAGGAATCATTGTCAAACATTAATTGATTAAAGTGCATCAAATATTTGGGTGATATTGTCACCCAAAATTTCAGGGGTGACAATGTAATTATCCATAGAAGGAATCTCGTAGGCACAACCAACCATAGTTTGAACACATAAAGGCGATGCTTGAAATTATTGTGAGAGAGCATAAAGCTGGGTGTCAATCCATGGAATAAAAAACCCAACATATTTGTCAAACAACGCCGCCGTATTATTCCACGATATGCTCAGCTCAGCCGAGGTTAATTACAAGAAAACTCAATGTAAGTTGTACGTAGTAATGAATCTGAGATTCTCAAAAAATACATAATGAGGTTGAATTGAAATAAAAAATAAGTCTTTTGAGGAAGGTAATGGAATGGTATAATATAATTACAGCATTTTCCCACGAATTGTACGCGGGACGGGACACGTCACCATTCTCTAATTTATAAAATTCCCCTGCATTTCTTAAAAGAAAAAAAAAATTATAAAATATTTTATTTAATTATTACATGTTGAATATTATTGATAACATGTTCCACTTCCACTTACTACTTCATGTGTTATAAAGTCTACATAATACTGTTAGCTTGATAATAATCACTCTCTTATCCCATTCTCTTCATTGGCCCCCACCATTCCCATCTCTTTCCATTTATATCACCCTCTTTTCCATCCTCCCCTCTTCATCTTCCTCCACCTGTCCCATTTTCCATCCACCCTCCCGTCACTCTATCCTTCCCTTTGCCCTCCCTATACGTTCTACCAAGATAAAACATCACTCTAGTCTTCTTCTCCAACTCCATTTACTACCATCTCCTTCCTTCTCTCATGGATTGAGTGTCAAACATCAAAACGATATCGTTTTCTCTTTAGTTCTCTGTAAACAAAAACAAATATGGAGAATTTTTCTTATAATTCTTATCCTGATTCCGGCAACTCGTCTCCTCGTTCGCGCGAGATCGATTTCGAGAACACGGCGCCATGGGAGGATCAGAACCCTCAGAACATGAAATTCAAGTTCATGTGTAGCTATGGCGGCAAGATCCACCCTCGTCCTCACGATAATCAGCTCGCGTACATCGGCGGCGAGACGAAGATTCTCGCCGTTGATTGTACGATCAAATTCGCTTCCATGATTAACAAGCTCTCCGCGCTCTGTGGCGAAGCGGACGTCTCGTTTAAGTATCAGCTCCCCGGGGAAGATCTTGACGCGTTGATTTCGGTTACTAATGATGATGATCTCGAGCACATGATGCACGAGTATGAGCGGCTTTTTAAAGCTTCGGCTAAGCCGGCTCGGATGCGCTTGTTCTTGTTCCCGGCGGTTACTAATTCCAGTTTTGGATCCGATGGTTCCAAGTCGGAGCGTGACCGATTCGTAGAGGCTTTGAATTCCGGTCCGAGTCATGTGAGTGAGTCTAAGAAAATCGCTAATAATGTTGATTTCTTGTTTGGTTTAGAGAAAGGAATTCCACCGCACAAAATTCCGGAAGCGGTGCAGCCACCTCCGCCTCCGCCGCCGCCGGAATATCACGTTCCGGATGATCGAGGTATCGGACCGGATCGGGTCGTTTATGCGGATCATGCAGTGAATCCCGTTGAAATACAGAGACAACTTCAAAGGTTGCAGATGAGAGAACATGAGCAACAAGTTCAAGAAGCTATGTTCATGAGAAAGACTGAAGAAAATTTAGCCGGCGGAATTTACGTCGCCATGCCTGAAAAAGCTCAGCCGCCGCAAGGGACAGTACCTTTGTCCGTACAGCAAACGGCGGCGTTTCAAGTCCCCGGTCCGAGTTACCCGGCCACTGTAACCAGCACACACGGGCAACCGGAACAGCCGGTTTATATGATCCCTCAAGGTACTACTGTGTATCACGCACCGCAACCACAATCACAGCCACAGCCACAACCACCACCACAAATGATCCGACAAGTACCGGGTCAACCCGGTCAACATTACTATCCCAACATGCAAAGAATGGCTCCGGGCCCACCTGCTCATGATGTTTACCGGGAACAGCCGGTTTACAACATGGTTTTACCTCCGCAGACACAAGCGCCGCCGCCGAATCTGCCGCAGATGGGAATGGTGCGGCCAAGTGGTGGCAGCGGCAGTGGCGGTGGGGTGGCAGTGACGGATACGGGATACACGCAGGTGGCATATGATAGTGGGGTGGGGAGACAAGTATATTACACGGCAGCGGGAGGAATGGTGGTGCAGCCGCCTACGACGTACCAGGGAGGAGTTGGGGTGGCGGCTAGCGGTGAAATGAGGGGCCCGGAAGGGAAGGTGGTGGGTAAGGTATCTCAAAATTGATGAATATGAATGTGAGTATATCAATATGTTGTTGTATTAAGTTAAATTAAAATGTAACGTATGTTTAAGATGATTAGTTAGATTTTAAATTATGATATGGGTTATGTTGGAGATGAGTTTATCTTAATATGTTATTATAAAGTTTTTATATATTTGCATCAGCTTAGCTTTAGCCATAAATAATGTATAAACCCAGATAATAGTTTCAATTTTAAGAGATCGTCTTCTGAATCAATCATTTCTCCTTTTCTTAGTTGCCGAAAGTTTGGTGTATATTCTGTTTGCTATTTGATACATCCTTAAATGTTGAATCATGTTTGAGATCCAAAATAATCAAATATTATATCGTACAATTAGGTGATGTAGTTTTGATCCATCCATATCTTCTGGGAGTTATTGATGCTTATAAGGGATGTATTGTCCATGATTATTGCCTACATTTCCCAACAATTATTTTCCCTTAATACAACACTTACAATATTTGAATGGGATTATCTCACTATATAAGTCTTGCAAAGTGGCTTCATATATTTATTTATGACGTTATGTCTAACCATTTTGTGTGTACCTCAACTAATCGTTCGAGATTTTGTACTGATTGGATAAGAGCTCAGTGGTTAGTCCTATTAAGTGAGACCATGGTAGATCCTATTTTGTACTTTTACCATCATGTCATCCAGTGGTTGTTAGATAAGTCTCAATATATAAACTTAACTTTTTATTTAGAAACTTTTCAACCCATTATTAGCAAAGGGTTTATTTATTAACTCTTCATCCACTTTGTTAGAAAGTATTAAAAAACATCTATTATACAATTTTTCATAATTATGTAAGAGGGTTTTCAATATTTTTTAGGGATTTTTTTTTTTTTTTTGGGGTTAACTTGCTCTGGTCAATTTTTGTGCATCTCAATTAATTTTTCGAGTTTTAAAAGATAACAATTGGGTAAGTCTCTACTGGTCACCTTTATTAACAACTAAAGTGAATCAAACTGAAGACTTTTTAAGTAATACATTCAAGAGTCATAGTTGATCACTCAACTATTTGGAAGTGGATAATGATAATGGTGTTTAACAATATAATTAGAAAATTAATATTAGTTAGTTAAGCATGTAGACATAAAGAGAAGCAAAAGAAAAAAACAGGGGCTTATCTCAATCTCATCACATGCAAAACTAATAAAGAAAGAGAGGTGTCTAATCAACTTTGAAATGAAAACAAAAACACTCTGATATTTCTCATCTCATAAATCTAATTTTTCAAAGGAGATATCGATTTGGTTATTGACAAGTGTGAAGGGGAGTTACGGGTTCATCCAATTGAATGCAATGCCTGAAATTGAAAGCAAGAAAGAGACAGAAAATGATGACACGTACAGGTGTTCCATATATCTCAATCATCAATTATCATCAACCCCACTTCCTTTGAATTCAAGAATAAGGAGAGTGTCTTTTTCTTGGGGATTAATTTAATTTTCCCGGGAAAGTTATCAGCTACAGAAAATGTCACTATTTTTATTACATTATTTCAACTAGGCGTGGCGCCACTTTGTGTCGGGAGTTTTCTGACTATATTGCACCCATTCATTTGACTTCTCTATTCATCCCATTTATTTTAATATTTGTATTTATTGGTAGCTATGGTCAATTATCTTGGTTGGTATGATATTATAAATCTTATTTGATTTAATAACGTTATCAAACTATTTTAAAATATTCATGTGAAATGGGATACATGTACCTATTAAGTATCAACATTGTATGTATTATTTTAGAGGGAAAAAAGTTAATTCAAAAGTGAATAGATTTAAAACTAGCAATTACTGAAAATTAACTATCTCTGGGTGATCAAATGGTTCGATAGATTGAGATTCTTGGATGTATTACTCAAGAAGTTCTGAATTGGAGTCCCTCCTCGATTGCTAATAGAAATAGTCACTAGAGTTCTTACCCAGTCGGTATTTCCAAAGTCTTAGGAGATTAGTTGAAGTGCACTAAGTTGGCCCGGACACCCCCAATCATAAATATATATATATATATATATATATATTACTAGAAATTACTTTATATTACATGTTAATTCAATGAAGATAGATTTGATAGCTAATTATCCTTAAATAAGCAAATATATTGGCATGAATCATGTTAAAAAATTATTTAATGAACAAATAAATTTGATATAGGATTACTGTAGAACCATGTGTCTACAATAAGGTATTGACAATCTTGTATTATATATAACAAACTTAGTTGATTTTATTTAATGAAAGTCTATCTATCAGTCACCAAATTGATTCTACCAGGAAAATATGCAACTAATTTGATAGCAACAAGCTGAAACAGTCAAGAACGTGAGAGAAGCCAAATTAAGACTTAATTTCGTATAATCAACCAATCAATTTACAGCCGTAATGCATCTCATTAGTAATTATAGGATGGAGTACAACTAAAAAATGCAATGTGTTATAGTTAATTATGAAGTGGAGAAGTAAAGAATACCTAAACCTAATGTTCCTTCCCCCACATCAATTAAAATATCCCTTTCAATTATGCCAACAACTTCATCCTTATTTGACTGATATCATATTTTCACCACTTTATATATAAAATGGCATGTGAATGGACCAGAAAGCCCACTAGTTTTCAAAGCCAATCCAAATTCCAATCATGAGCCCAATTTACCTTTTGTATTATTGGAAATAGGACAAATGTCACTTGTATTTTATATCCTAATTAAGCCACTTTTTATTTATACCTCGTTGAAAATTTTAAAAAAGTATTTTAATTAATAAGTATATGACATTTAATTTCAAAACTATCATGCGTCAATTTTTTCCACCATACACATCTTTTAAATTCTCCAATATCTTTAGCAAAAGAGTAAACGACATAATCCCTCCCAAGGTGTAACGAAATGGTAAGTTGATACCCATGGTTTCTTTATTCTAGATTCCCACCCTTAATTGAATATTGTTAGTTATTATTAGGTTCTAACAAAAATATAAAAGGTGATATTATCAAACTGTCATTGACAAATAAATTAATAAATTACCTTTTTACCTTAAAATTAGTAGAATTAGAAAAATAATCATCTTACTTAAATTTTTTTTTCAAAAACACTCTCTTCTTCAACCTTCACATCATCCCCATCTCCAACCACCGAGCCACTGCCACTATCGTCACCACCTAACCACTACTGCCATTGCCACCACCTAGCCAAATTAATAAAATTCTAGGAAAATCCACTAAGCATCCTCTTCAATCCAAACACGCCCAACCCTTTGAATTTTCTTTTAATCCAAACAAACTACAAAAAACTTCATGACTTTGGCCTTTGTGGCAGGCACTACTTTGGGCTTCGATTTTCAACGAACAAGAAGTCAACAATGACAAAAATAAAATACCCACGCAAACTACAACAGAAGGAGAGTTTGTTCGTGTAGTCCGATCACGTCGTTTGCTCTCCAATCAAACAGAAAACGACCGAGAAGATACCCAAAATTGCAAGCGGGCAAGTGTGGGAGTAGCTAGAAAAGTGAATGATGACGGCAATTGGGGGTATGAGTTTTGTAGATGAGGTCATGGGGAATCCAACGGTGGTCTCAGAAGTTATTCTAGAGTTCGGTATTGGCCGAAAAAAGCCAAAACATGATGGCTTGGGTGATGCTAACGTGAGGCCAATTTCAACCAAAAAGGAGCATTGGCGCACATTAGCGTGCTAACGTGAGCCACACTATAATGAAAAGTTGGGAGAAATGGGAAGAGAAGAGAGAAAAAGACTAAAATGACCATTTTTGCCTTCAACTGTTAAAAATAAAAGAAACAATATTACTTTAAATGTGATAATTTATAATAAATGAAACCAAGAGTATTAATTTGGCATTTCACTAAACCTCGTTTGTTTTTAGCAAAATATCACATATGTTTGCTAAAATCAAGACCAAAAATATTAAAATTTCAATCTCATGCCTATACTTTTATACCCTTTTATGGAGATATATAATTTATACATATCGTATAATGTAATTCTAGGTCATATTGAACTCAAATTCTTTAAATGGTTGATACTAAATTTGACACATATCATCTTTGAATACATAAATTAACGATATAATAAAAGTTTAAAAGTATCTGCTATAATTATTATTGCCCATATGTGTGTTACTAATTGTTAACGAACTACTTTTAACTATATCTTCAAGTTCGTTGGATTACTCTAAATTTATAATTAATAAATAGTATTCCAATTTAAGTCAAAAAAATAAAATTCCTAATATTGCCTCTCTTCTACCGTGGATTAAATTCTATTGTAGTAATTATTCTAAATACTTTGCTTGTTGCCTAAACATTCCACATTCTCATTTTATCTTTTTTTTTTTTTTTTAAATAATTATAAGTTTCTTCTCCTTTACTCGTAAATTGATAGGTAATGTCAAATATAATTAAACTAATTATTATTTGTTTAATTTAATTTTACATCTCAAAAACATAATCTTATCAATAAGAAACAGAATAAATTCACTATGTATATGAAGAAAAACGAATCGTGAGACACTCACTCAAATTAAACCATAAATTTTTATTCCACTCCCGAAAGTTTTGATAGATAATTGAAAAAATAAACAAAATAAAAAACACAGATATTTTGATATATTCATCAATGGTAGATTATTTAAAAATATTATCGAGTAGTTTAATTTATACAAGTCTAAATTGTTATGGATTTGATAATGATAATATGAACCTAATCCAAGATAATTCTTGAACTATAAACTATACTTAGGGAATGATTAATGAACTACTAATCGATTGCGACCAAGTAAGGGATACTTTTTTGCATATGGTTGGTGAGTAATAAAGAATATGCAAAGATTAATACATTAATTAAAGGAGTATGAAAGGAATTAATTAAAGAATAGATGCAAAGTGCGTCAAGTTCATCAAATTATTTTAGGCATGAAGAAAAGGAAAATGCCATCAAGTCAGAATTTGAAAGTTACTTGCAACAATAGGAGAGCATAATTCGCCTTGTAATCGGGCCAGGATCCTTGATCAATGAAGAGTTGAATTAGATTCATAATCAAAGTTTAGATTTTAGATAGAATTTATGACCCAACGTCAGATAGAAATATGTTGGGTTTTGAGTCGAGTAAGCAGTGTAACCTATAATAAAGTTAGATTTTAGATAGTTGACAGACACCCGATCGACAGAGTTAGGGAAACATCCTCGACAAGTTTATTTAAATAATGTGAATAGGCTCGAATTTTATTTAAATTATGTGAAAACAGTAATATTGCATGTGAATGAATTTATAAAGAGAGTTTTAAAATATTAGTAATTTTCATTTGACTTTGCATGCTCAACGTTGAAATATAATTCGACCCTTTGGGCGCCGCAGTAGAACAATTTGCACGAATTCTAAACAAAAACAAGAAGCTGCTTAATGCAAATTAAAATATTCCCCAGCTTTCATTATAAAAACAAGCCTTTCAAAGTGTGCAAGGAATATTGGCTAATTAATTTATCAGAACAAAGTAAAACTGTAGATGGAAACAGCTAGTATCTATCTAAAGATCATGCTTATCAGAGCTTTAACTTTACTGGGGAAGTTGGAATCTATATCACCGCTGATTAAAGAATTGAATAACTTTAATTCTGCCACAACTTTACTAGAATCGAATAAATTTTTGATATTATGAATCAACCTGCAATATTAATACTTGAGGCTCCAGCTTCCCAGTATGCTCTATGGATGTTTCCTTCTGCCTTCTTCAACCATTCTCCTCTTCACTTTTTTGTCATATATATAAATGCATGCAAGAATACCTCAACTTTTATATCCACCAACTAATTCTATCCTGTTCCTGTTCCAAAGATGAATGATCCCAAGTATGGTTATCCCTATCCGGCCACAGGTATTAACAGAATTTATGGCATACATTATACCCATAATTTTATTGATGCTTACAAATTATGAAATGATATATGCAGGGAGTTATCAAGGGCCTCAAGTAGTGATGGCACCTCCACAGTATTATGCAGCTCCACCACCACCACCACCTAAGAGAGAACCGAGTTTTGTCGACGGATTGTACGTTTTAACTTCCTCTTCATTCTTCCATAAAATATATATCTATAAGATCTTCTTAATTATTTACATAATCAGATTGCATTATGGAATACAATTAAAATAATCAATAAACTAATATGGGGATGGTTAATGATCATTGACAACAATTCTAAATTGTTTGTGTGTGATTTTGTTTCAGCCTTGCAGCTTTGTGTTGCTGCTGTCTCTTGGATGATTGCTGCTGCGATCCCTCTATCTTGTTCGTTGCCTAAATGCAGATGCAGTTTTTCTTTTACTATGTCTATATACAACATGTTGCTTAATTAACATGTTGATGTTGTAGACTTTAAATTCTCTGAGGAGAGTGATTGATTATCTTATCGAGTTCATGTATTAAATTTGCAGTACTGTACAATAAGGCACCAAGCTTCTTCAAAACTTTTATATTCACAAACATGAAAATTATAACTTACAAAAGATTAAATGGAAGAGTTTTTATTTTTAAAACAACCATTGAACATATTTCCTGTACCCAATAAATCGATATGTATTAATTTTACCCTTTATTTTATAATTAGACTTTAATGAAGTCAGTACTGCTAATCTCTTCCACGTAAAACTCATGTCTCATCCATAAAACCTCATAGTCGATGGTAAGAAAAATACATAATGAAACAAAAATGTATTGGTATACTTACAACTCTCTACAAAATTTAACCATTTTCTCTATTATGCAAAAACTATTTTAGAGAAGAATGGTTTTCACAAATGAAAACATTGAGGTTCTAAACTTGTAAGCTTAAATAACTGAAACAATTTTGGTGTATTAAAATCAAGAGGATAATAAAGTATTTTATAAGTTTTATGTGTTTGGTCTACAAATTTCACGTTATGAGTTAATGTATATTGTTTTCGGTGTTTTACTGTAAGTTTACCAGTAAATATCACTTCTCTAGTGCTTTTCTTTTGTATATAAGATATTGTGCACTTAAAAGGGCCTTACAGCACTGTAACCCTAGTCTGTCCAAGCCCAACTCAACTTTTGTAAATAAAATATTAATATATTAAGTTGAAAAACAATACACATTTTCTTAAACTTAAGCAAGGATTGAAGGTAATATAATAGAATATAAGAAAGGTTCACAAACACAAAGGAAACGGAGAGCAGAGAGAACCGCTTAAATATAAAGAAGAAAGTAGAAACTAGTTTGTATTAAAACAAGTGTATTCACATGCTTTTCAGAATTCAACGACGTATAATATATCTTCTCTCATTATCAAATATTAATTTAAACACTTAGTATAAATATGTTACCAAACTCATCTTTCTCTCCAGTCTTTATCTATATAATTCAACTGAGTTTAAACTATGAGTGAACCCAAGTATGCATACCCATATCCTCCTCATGGTACTTAACAATTTCTCTGTAAATTATGTATTTGTAGTTCCAAGTATATAATAAAATTTGATGCATGCAGGTGGATATTATCAGTATCATCATCATGGGCCTCCAATGATGGCACCTCCACAATATGTAGCTCCACCGCCAAGAGAGTCGAGTTTCTTGCAGACATGGTATGCATTAATAATTAATAATTTGTTTTAATTTGCAAATAAGGCATAATGGATAGATTATATTTGCAGTCTTGCAGCTTTATGTTGCTGTTGTCTGATAGAGGAGTGCTATTGCGACTCCTTTATGCTCTTCTGCACTCTAATCGTTGAGAATTTTAGTTTCTCTAAACATCTTATGTTGTAATATACTAAAAGTTGTTTGCTGAATTCTTCTTTACTGCAAAAGGATTGCTTTTTTGCATTATTCTTTTTTGGATGAAATATCGTTTCTTTACTTTAACTATTCATATACTATAACACTAGAGATAAGTTAATATAGTTTAGAGGAGACTGCAAATAAGCTACACAAGAAATCTTTCTAAGTTTAAATATATTTTTTTTTAACTATAAATGTCCGAACCAATTTATGTATATCTCAGTTAATTTCTCACCACTTTATAATTACCGGAGTTTTAATATCTATTTTCTCATTAATTAACGATTTCCCTTCCGCTGTGAACGACTGCTTTTGGAAGAATCTGTCAGTTGACCCATTTTGACCAAGTCAGACACATTAATTAATCATCATCTAAACTTTACAACTTGCATTGTTTGTGACATTTTATCAAACATGTTTTGAGTGCATAATTGCGGGTATACTCATTAATGTTAGATGTTGTTATGATTGGTTTATTCATGTTCTATTTTTGTGCATCGATACAGAGTTGGTTATTTTTTTACTTTGATAAAGAAGCAATGGATCATTGTGGTTGCAAATGGAACCTAACACAAGACGGTGACGTATCACTAATGAAAAATGAGTAAAAGAGCAATGATTTTTACTTGTTTGAAAGAGATTTGACGTTTCGTTGTTTTGTTAGTTTACGAGTGAAGCGTTGGAAGGCTACTCGTTGCCTATTTTATTTAGAGTATACGACTTGTTCCCACCCATGGTTAAGCAAAATGGCAAGTTCTCACTCCTAATTTTATAAATTTCAGATTCTCATCCTTAAAGTAATCGTGTTAATGAATTTTAAGTTCTAACACAAATGTTGAGGACGCTATTACCAAATTGTCCTCCCATCTTCTTGTTGTTCTTCATCTCTCAATCAACTCCCAATTGCAATTGTCGCATGAGATCAAGGGTGGGTGGCGGACGGTGATCGTTGAGCAACCACTGTCCCCTGATATGAGGGTTTTGTTAAGGAGATGTCGGTGGTGCTGATGCTAGGGGGAAGGTGAAGTTTTTGGCTTCAAAAACCATCGGAATCTTAGCCAAGAAGCGAGAGTTCGTGCGAAAACAAACCTAGCTACAGTCGGCGATTGGCTGGAGCAGTGAGGTGGGGAATAAAGGGATTTTGGTGTGGAGGGGAAATGGTAGTTGATGGTGGTGGTGGGGGGGTCCAACGACGTCGAAACCAGGCTGATTGGCCTAAAAGCAATAGTAGTGCTGGTGATTTTGATTTTATTTTTGGAATTATTTGAGAGTGATTTTGCATGAGCTTTTTGTTTTGGAGTTTGTTTGGCTATTTATTGGAGTTCATTTGTTGAATTTTAGGAGATCAAATTGTTGAGAATTCGGCCATTTTTCCACTCACCTACCGGCGCCCACCATTTGTTTGTAAAAAAGCCACAACCAAATCCAGCCACACCAAAGGTTTGGTGAGATGAAGTTTGGATCGGGTGGAGGTCTAGGTGCCAGAATCGCACCTACCTAGATGTTATTCCGGTCGAATAAGATTAGAGATTTGGACTGACTATTTTACCCTTTAATCATGACGTTAAACAATTCTCGGTTAATTTAAGGGTGAAAAATTGGAATTCTAGGTTAATTTAGGTGAAAATTTGGAATTCTAGGTTAATTTAAAGGTGAAAATTTGAAATTCTATAAAATAGAGGTGGGAACTTGCCATTTCGCTCAACCTTTGGTGGCAACATGTCATTACCCTTCTATTTAAAGGTTTTCTCTATGTTGTCATCGTTGGGAGCAAACAAAGGTCCATTAAGGAATTGCCCACCTCTTCTTTTATACCCCAATAATTCTTTACCAAACTATGCAACAAAACAAACCAACTTTTATATATATTTTTTTTAATGGCTAGGGTGTTTTGGCTCCCAAGATAAGAGTCCTAATGACAACTTTTATTAGAGGTTGATGAGACTTGAACTCAGTTGACCATTCTTGTGTGGATCAATTTTTTATACTTTCCTATCTCATTTGATCAATCTTCAAATACTTACCAATAAAACTTACAATTTTTTTATTGGATCTATTTGATATATAATTTAAATATATGTTTTTTTTATTTTTAATAAGAGATAAAATATTTTATAAAAATGTATTTAGTAGAAATGATTTCAAAAATAGATTTCTGAAAACAATTAAAATTTATTTTCACAATATTTTTTAGTTTAAAAAATTTATTTTTAATCTCATATCAAACTATTAAAAATATTAAATAAAAGAATAATACTACACTTATAAAGATTTCCATACAAAGTGATGTGATAAAAAATGAATAAAAAAGTAAATATAATGAGTTTGACTTTTTCATTCATTTTTTGTTATCTTATAGTATTATCGTAAAATATAACTCCAAAATTTTGAATCTTATTTCAATTTTTTTAAATCATTTTTAGATTATAAATTAAAGAGACCCTTAATTTTTGGGTAAACTTTATTGACTTCCTGAGATTTGAACTGATTAAAAAAAAAAAAAAAAATTTAGTTTGAAAATTAGACAAATAAGTTCTAAATTAGAAGTTGCACCAAGGCACCAACTACAAAGCTTCAAAGGAGGGTAAATTCAAAAAGTTTGGAGAAGGTTACGAGGTATGTTTTAAATCAAAGATTTTTACGAAAAGTAGGTCTAACTTCAAACAATGGTCCATAAATTTCCTTTGATATTATGAGAAACTTTTTTTCTATTGACTTTAAAATAATAATAATAATAATAACAAGCATTTTTAATTTAAGGATCAAAAGTAATTTATTTTTATTAATTGGAATAAAATATTTTGACAATCAAGTCCTGACTCCAAGATTATAAGCAAACCTCAATTATGGGAATTGTGGGATTATTAGTTTTTGACGTCCTAAGTCTTTATTATTACTTTTTTTAAAGAGTAATTATAATTATATTTGGTGGAACTTATCTATTAATCAAAATAGTTTATTTAAAGTAATAAGTATTTTTTTTTTTTTTTTTTAGATTGATTAATTGTATCTCAAATGTGCATATACAATTTTAAACAACACAGCTTATCGGAGAAGCTTAAATTTTCTTTTCCTATAAGCTCTTTTTAATATTATTTAAAGTATTGAAATCCCAAAAAATATCCCCTACTATTTCATGAATTTGATTTATCATTTTTTGTATATTTAAAGTATTTTTTTTTTGGTAATGAAAGACTTCAAAGCTCTTTTACATTTTTTCAAAGAAACAGTTAAATTTTTTTTTTTTTCATAAAAGTTCTACTGGAATAAACTGTACTTTTATAAGTTTTATTTGAATAAGTCGTACGAAGCAGCCACCTTTGATATACGAATAAATTTATATTGAGATTATGTTCTTTAATTTTTATTTATTTTAAATATATAATGATTATTGGGGATTGGATAAGATCTAAGATAAGAAATCCCAAATAAAAACAAGAGAAAAACGACAGAAATGAAGGTCATTCATCCTAAGACAAAGAGGCATGAACACTTACACTAAAAATGCATAGTCAGTATCACCTTGTCGCTATTGACAAACCTTATAAGTCTAAACACAATTATGGGTTCAAGAATAAGTCTAAAGCTATTTATATTTATGAATAATGGCTAACAATAAAATAAGACCCATCAATTTGTTTACTGTGGTACTAGAATATCGCTTATCCCACGTCTATAATCATATCAATATTACTAGTGTAATTTTTCAAAATTTGGATCTCAACTCTAGCATCGCCAAAATAAAAAAAAAAAAAAAATTGTTGTTTTTCAACAAGGTCTTTATAAATGTAGTCAAATTTTATGGGAAAATATCAACTCTAATGTTATCGAGCGTCACTGACTTATAGTCATCTTTCGACAAAATTTGCATCATTGAAAAGGTAATTCATGACACAAACAAACGGAATCGTAACCCTAATTACTCCATGATGTTTCCTAAATGTCATAACATAATGAAATGAATAGCACAACATAACTTGGCATTGTAAGCATTCTGATTGCTTCCCGACACCGTTCCAAAGTTGCTAATTATATAATATATAACTAAGAAAATTTAATAAAATAAAATAAAACTTAAAAAAGTTATTATTTATTTTGTAAAATAAATAATATAAATTTGTTCAATTACGTCTTTACTCTTATACAGTGGAGGACCCATGGTTTTTGCCCAAG
Source organism: Pistacia vera (assembly GCF_008641045.1). NCBI lineage: Eukaryota > Viridiplantae > Streptophyta > Magnoliopsida > Sapindales > Anacardiaceae > Pistacia > Pistacia vera. Next base: position 1,011,924 of record NW_022196139.1, on the reverse strand, counting down.
GGAGGGTCTCCACCGTTGTTTATTAATCAACTAGTAAAAACTTTTAATAAACCACCATACCTTGAACAAAGAAAAAAATACAATATCAAGCAGCTGAAAGGAAATGATGCAATAACATGATATTTTTTACTTGAATAAATTTATGAGAAGCAAAATCTTTAACAAATATGTTGAAAATCACATCCAATTTACAAAGAAACACAAAAAATTTTTGACATGGAAAAACCTCTTCAATGTGAAAAGAGCAAAAAATCACAAGAATCTAACGATTCACTTAAATCTAATATAATCAAGTGAGTTTAGAGCAACCATAACTACCAAAAATATTTCACATAAATTTAGAGTTCAATCACAACTCTAACACAAGTAAAATATATAAAAGTTTACAAAGAGATGGATTAAAATCATAAGAGAAGCAGTCAAACTTTAAGTTGTATAACTCTAAATTCAACCGTTAAAATCAAAACTTAACCGTTTAAATTAAAATTATAACAAAACTTTGTCTTATTTACTCATCAGTCAAACAGACTACAAAAAATATACTTAAATAAAAAAAAATTAGAATTCAGAGCAATATTACTAAACAAAAAGGAGGTAAAAAAAAAAATAAAAAAAAATTAGCCTCGTTTTCTTATCAACCTAACAAACTAAAAATAGATTAATAAAATAAAATAAAAACCATAGAATTCAGAGCAAATTGAAAAAAATAATGAACAAAACTTTACCTCATTTTCTCATCAACGAAACACATAACAAAAGTTAAACGAAAAATAACTAAGAGTTCAGAGCACAAAAATAAAATTAAAAAACCTGACACATTAAAAGGAAAAAAAAAAAAGTAGAAAAATTAACCATGCTCTTGGCAACTAAATAGGTAAGAAACACTTGAAAAAGAGCAAATACCTTAGAATTTAGAGGTTGAAGTTGAAGAGAAAAGCAAGCATCAGTTTATGTTGGTTCAGAGGTTAGGGCTCCGTTTAGTTCATTATTCTGATAGTTTTTAGAATAATCTTTCAAAAAAAATTAAATTGAACGGGTATTATGATGTAGGATTTGGAAATTAACAAAAATATTCCTTATGTTTATTTATTTACTAAACTCCCCTATAATAAAATATTAAAAGTTAACAAAAACACCCCCAATCCACCCATTAAATACGGACAGCCGGACACCACTGCCGATGGTGGCCGGAGTGTTTTTGCAATTTTTAAAAAAAATATTTGGGGGTATTTAGTTAAATTAACAAATTTAAGAGGTTTAAAAGAAATTGAAAAATATAGAATAATATTTTAGGAATAATGACATGTTACTGTTTCACTTTTTTAGGAATACTAATAATAGTATTCCCAAAAGTGAAGCAAACGAACCCTAAGTTTTTTCCAATTTTTTAAAATTTGATGGTAAGCGCATACCCTCAAAGGGGCTAAGTCTACCCTATTCTTATATAAAGTTAAATCTAACCCAAAATAACTGTTTATTATGCCTTAATTGAATAATTTATAACTTCAACCCTTGTACATAAAGCATAAAATATTTGTACCATAATTGATAATATCCCATGTATATACATATACCTGAATGAAAGGCAACATTTGAAATGGGATGTTGCATTTAAATGACGGTCAAGCTGCTTCGAAATCAAGTTGATAACGACATATGCCTTAACCTGAATTAAATTTGTCAAATAATTCTAATATTAAATTAATGGGGCCAACTACGTCGAAACCAGGCTGATTGGCCTAAAAGCAATAGTAGTGCTGGTGATTTTGATTTTATTTTTGGAATTATTTGAGAGTGATTTTGCATGAGCTTTTTGTTTTGGAGTTTGTTTGGCTATTTATTGGAGTTCTTTGTTGAATTTTAGGAGATCAAATTGTTGAAAATCGGCCATTTTTCCACTCACCTACCGGCGCCCACCATTTGTTTGTAAAAAAGCCACAACCAAATCCACCCCACCAAAGGTTTGGTGAGATGAAGTTTGGATCGGGTGGAGGTCTAGGTGCCAGAATCGCACCTACCTAGATGTTATTCCGGTCGAATAAGATTAGAGATTTGGACTGACATTTTACCCTTTAATCATGACGTTACACATTCTCGGTTATTTAAGGGTGAAAAATTGGAATTCTAGGTTATTTAGGTGAAAATTTGGAATTCTAGGTTATTTAAAGGTGAAAATTTGAAATTCTTAAATAAGGTGGGAACTTGCCTTTTCGCTCACCTTTGTGGCAACATCATTACCCTTCTATTTAAAGGTTTTCTCTTATGTTGTCATCGTTGGAGCAACAAAGGTCATTAAGGAATTGCCCACCTCTTCTTTATACCCCAATAATTTTTCCAAACTATGCAACAAAACAAACCAACTTTTATATATATTTTTTTTAATGGCTAGGGTGTTTTGGCTCCCAAGATAAGAGTCCTAATGACAACTTTTATTAAGGTGATGAGACTTGACAGTTGACCATTCTTGTGTGGATCAATTTTTTATACTTTCCTATCTCATTTGATCAATCTTCAAATACTTACCAATAAAACTTACAATTTTTTTATTGGATCTATTGATATATAATTAAATATATGTTTTTTTTTTATTTAAAAGAGATAAAATTTTATAAAAATGTATTTAGTAAATGATTTCAAAAATAGATTCTGAAAACAATTAAAATTTATTTTCACAATTTTTTTTAGTTTAAAAAATTTATTTTTAATCCATATCAAACTATTAAATATTAAATAAAAGATAAATACTACACTTATAAAGATTTCCATACAAAGGATTTAAAAAATGAATAAAAAGTAAATAAATAGATTTGACTTTTTCATTCATTTTTTGTTATCTTATAGTATTATCGTAAATATAACTCCAAAATTTTGAATCTTATTTCAATTTTTTTAAATCATTTTTAGATTATAAATTAAAGAGACCCTTAATTTTTGGGTAAACTTTATTACTTCCTGAGATTTGAACTGATTAAAAAAAAAAAAAAAAATTTAGTTTGAAAATTAGACAAATAAGTTCTAAATTAGAAGTTGCACCAGGCACCAACTAACAAGCTTCAAAGGAAACCTATGAGTAAATTCAAAAAGTTTGGAGAAGGTTACGAGGTATGTTTTAAATCAAAGATTTTTACGAAAAGTAGGTCTAACTTCAAACAATGGTCCATAAATTTCCTTTGATATTATGAGAAACTTTTTTCTATTGACTTTAAAATAATAATAATAATAATAACAAGCATTTTTAATTTAAGGATCAAAAGTAATTTATTTTTATTAATTGGAATAAAATATTTTGACAATCAAGTCCTGCCTCCAAGATTATAAGCAAACCTCAATTATGGGAATTGGGATTATAGTTTTTGACGTCCTAATTCTTTATTATTACTTTTTTTAAAGAGTATTATAATTATATTTGGTGGAACTTATCTATTATCAAAATAGTTTATTTAAAGTATAAGTATTTTTTTTTTTTTTTTTTAGATTGATTAATTGTATCTCAAATGTGCATATACATTTTAAACACACAGCTTATCGGAGAAGCTTAATTTTCTTTTCCTATAAGCTCTTTTAATATTATTTAAAGTATTGAAATCCCAAAAAATATCCCCTACTATTTCATGAATTTATTTATCATTTTTGTATATTTAAAGTATTTTTTTTGGTAATGAAAGACTTCAAAGCTCTTTTACATTTTTTCAAAGAAACAGTTAAATTTTTTTTTTTTTCATAAAAGTTCTACTGGAATAACTGTACTTTTATAAGTTTTATTTGAATAAGTCGTACGAAGCACCCACCTTTGATATACGAATAAATTTATATGATTATGTTCTTTAATTTTATTTATTTTAAATATATAATGAGTCCTTTTATATTCACAAACATGAAAATTATAACTTACAAAAGATTAAATGGAAGAGTTTTTATTTTTAAAACAACCATTGAACATATTTCCTGTACCCAATAAATCGATATGTATTAATTTTACCCTTTATTTTATAATTAGACTTTAATGAAGTCAGTACTGCTAATCTCTTCCACGTAGAACTCATATATCATCCATAAAATCTCATAGTCGATGGTAAGACAAATACATAATGAAACAAAAATGTATTGGTATACTTACAACTCTCTACAAAATTTAACCATTTTCTCTATTATGCAAAACTATTTTAGAGAAGAATGTTTTTCACAAATGAAAACATTGAGGTTCTAAACTTGTAAGCTTAAATAACTGAAACAATTTTGGTGTATTAAAATCAAAAGGATAATAAAGTATTTTATAAGTTTTATGTGTTTAGTCTAAAAATTTCACGTTATCAGTTAATGTATATTGTTTCCGGTGTTTTACTGTAAGTTTACCAGTAAATATCACTTCATAGTGCTTTTCTTTTCTTTATAAGATATTGTACACCTAAAAGGGCCTTATGGCACTATAACCACAAAGTCAGCTCAACTTTTGTAAATAAAAGATTAATATATTAAGTTAAAAACCAATACACATTTTCTTAAAGTTAGGATTGAAGGTAATATAATAGAATATAAGAAAGCTTCACAAACACAAAGGAAATGGAGAGCAGAGAGAACCGCTTGAATATAAAGAAGAAAGTATAAACTAGTTTGTATTAAAACAAGTGCATTCACATGCTTTTCAGAATTCAGCCACGTATAATATATCCTCTCTCATTATCAAATATTAATTTAAATGCTTAGTATAAATATGTTACCAAACTCATCTTTCTCTCCAGTCTTTATCTATATAATTCAACTGAGTTTAAACTATGAGCGAACCCAAGTATGCATATTCATATCCTCCTCATGGTACTTAACAATTTCTCTGTAAATTATGTATTTGTAGTTCCAAGCATATAATAAAATTTGATGCGTGCAGGTGGATATTATCACCATCATCATCATAGGCCTCCAATGATGGCACATCCACAATATGTAGCTCCACCGCCAAGAGAATCAAGTTTCTTGCAGACATGGTATGCATTAATAATTAATAATTTGTTTTAATTTGCAAATAAGGCATAATGGATAGATTATATTTGCAGTCTTGCAACTTTATGTTGCTGCTGTCTGGTAAAGGAGGGTTGTTGCGACCCCTTTATGCTCTTCTGGCTCTAATCGCTAAGAATTTTAGTTTCTCTAAACATCTTATATTGTAATATACCAAAAGTTGTTTGCTGAATTCTTTGCAAAGGGATTGTTTTTCTTGCATTATTCTTTTTTGGATGAAATATCGTTTCTTGAATTTAACTATTCATATACTATAACACTAGAGATAAGTTAATATAGTTTAGAGGAGAGTGCAAATAAGCTACACAAGAAATTTTTCTAAGTTTAAATGTTTTTTCTTAACTATGAGTGTCCGAACCAATTTATGTGTATTTCAACTAATTTCTTCCGACCTTGTAACTATCGGAGTTTTAATATCTATTTTCTCATTAATTAACGATTTTCCTTCCGCTGTGAACGGCTGCTTTTGGAAGAATCTGTCAGTTGACCCATTTTGACCAAGTCAGACACATTAATTAATCATCATCTAAACTTTACACCTTGCATTGTTTGTGACATTTTATCAAACATGTTTTGAGTGCATAAATGCGGGTATACTTAATCCCACTCATTAATGTTAGATGTTGTTATGATTGGTTTATTCATGTTCTATTTTTGTGCATCGATACAGAGTTGGTTATTTTTTTACTTTGATAAAGAAGCAATGGATCATTGTGGTTGCAAATGGAACCTAACACGAGACGGTGACGTATCACTAATGAAAAATGAGTAAAAGAGCAATGATTTTTACTTGTTTGAAAGAGATTTGACGTTTCGTTGTTTTGTTAGTTTACGAGTGAAGCGTTGGAAGGCTACTCGTTGCCTATTTTATTTAGAGTATACGACTTGTTCCCACCCATGGTTAAGCAAAATGGCAAGTTCTCACTCCTAATTTTATAAATTTCAGATTCTCATCCTTAAAGTAATCGTGTTAATGAATTTTAAGTTCTAACACAAATGTTGAGGACGCTATTACCAAATTGTCCTCCCATCTTCTTGTTGTTCTTCATCTCTCAATCAACTCCCAATTGCAATTGTCGCATGAGATCAAGGGTGGGTGGCGGACGGTGATCGTTGAGCAACCACTGTCCCCTGATATGAGGGTTTTGTTAAGGAGATGTCGGTGGTGCTGATGCTAGGGGGAAGGTGAAGTTTTTGGCTTCAAAAACCATCGGAATCTTAGCCAAGAAGCGAGAGTTCGTGCGAAAACAAACCTAGCTACAGTCGGCGATTGGCTGGGGCAGTGAGGTGGGGAATAAAGGGATTTTGGTGTGGAGGGGAAATGGTAGTTGATGGTGGTGGTGGGGGGGTCCAACGACGTCGAAACCAGGCTGATTGGCCTAAAAGCAATAGTAGTGCTGGTGATTTTGATTTTATTTTTGGAATTATTTGAGAGTGATTTTGCATGAGCTTTTTGTTTTGGAGTTTGTTTGGCTATTTATTGGAGTTCATTTGTTGAATTTTAGGAGATCAAATTGTTGAGAAATCGGCCATTTTTCCACTCACCTACCGGCGCCCACCATTTGTTTGTAAAAAAGCCACAACCAAATCCAGCCACACCAAAGGTTTGGTGAGATGAAGTTTGGATCGGGTGGAGGTCTAGGTGCCAGAATCGCACCTACCTAGATGTTATTCCGGTCGAATAAGATTAGAGATTTGGACTGACTATTTTACCCTTTAATCATGACGTTAAACAATTCTCGGTTAATTTAAGGGTGAAAAATTGGAATTCTAGGTTAATTTAGGTGAAAATTTGGAATTCTAGGTTAATTTAAAGGTGAAAATTTGAAATTCTATAAAATAGAGGTGGGAACTTGCCATTTCGCTCAACCTTTGGTGGCAACATGTCATTACCCTTCTATTTAAAGGTTTTCTCTATGTTGTCATCGTTGGGAGCAAACAAAGGTCCATTAAGGAATTGCCCACCTCTTCTTTTATACCCCAATAATTCTTTACCAAACTATGCAACAAAACAAACCAACTTTTATATATATTTTTTTTAATGGCTAGGGTGTTTTGGCTCCCAAGATAAGAGTCCTAATGACAACTTTTATTAGAGGTTGATGAGACTTGAACTCAGTTGACCATTCTTGTGTGGATCAATTTTTTATACTTTCCTATCTCATTTGATCAATCTTCAAATACTTACCAATAAAACTTACAATTTTTTTATTGGATCTATTTGATATATAATTTAAATATATGTTTTTTTTATTTTTAATAAGAGATAAAATATTTTATAAAAATGTATTTAGTAGAAATGATTTCAAAAATAGATTTCTGAAAACAATTAAAATTTATTTTCACAATATTTTTTAGTTTAAAAAATTTATTTTTAATCTCATATCAAACTATTAAAAATATTAAATAAAAGAATAATACTACACTTATAAAGATTTCCATACAAAGTGATGTGATAAAAAATGAATAAAAAAGTAAATATAATGAGTTTGACTTTTTCATTCATTTTTTGTTATCTTATAGTATTATCGTAAAATATAACTCCAAAATTTTGAATCTTATTTCAATTTTTTTAAATCATTTTTAGATTATAAATTAAAGAGACCCTTAATTTTTGGGTAAACTTTATTGACTTCCTGAGATTTGAACTGATTAAAAAAAAAAAAAAANGAAAATCTTTGTAAATATATTATTATTGTAAAATATAACTCCAAAATTTGGAATCTTATTTCAATTTTTTAAAATCATTTTTAGATCATAATTAAGGGGCCCTTAATTTTTGGGTAAAGTTTATTGACTTCCTGAGATTTGACCTGCTTACAAAAAAATCCTTTTTAGTTTGAAAATTAGACAAATAAGTTCTAAATTGGAAGTTGCACCAAGCCACCAACGACAAAGCTTCAAAGGAGGGTAAATTCAAAAAGTTTGGAGAAGGTTACGAGGTATGTTTTAAATCAAAGATTTTTGCGAAAAGTAGGTCTAACTTCAACAATGGTCCATAAATTTCCTTCGATATTACGAGGAACTTCTTTTCTATTGACTTTAAAATATATATATATAAAGTATTGATTTATCATTTTTTGTATATTTAAAGTTTTTTTTTTTGGGTAATGAAAGACTTCGAAGCTCTTTTACATTTTTTCAAAGAAACAGTTAAATTTTTTTTTTCATAAAAGTTCTACTGGAATAAACTGTACTTTTATAAGTTTTATTTGAATAAGTCGTACGAAGCAGCCACCTTTGATATACGAATAAATTTATATTGAGATTATGTTCTTTAATTTTTATTTATTTTAAATATATAATGATTATGGGGGATTGGATAAGATCTAAGATAAGAAATCCCAAATAAAAACAAGAGAAAAACGACAGAAATGAAGGTCATTCATCCTAAGACGAAGAGGCATGAACACTTACACTAAAAATGCATTGTCAATATCACCTTGTCGCTATTGACAAACCTTATAAGTCTAAACACAATTATGGGTTCAAGAATAAGTCTAAAGCTATTTATATTTATGAATAATGGCTAACAAGAAAATAATACCCATCAAATTGTTAACTGTGGTACTAGAATATCGCTTATCCCATGTCTATAATCATACCAATATTACTAGTGTAATTTAAATGATTACAAGAATCTAGCGATCCACTTAATCTAATATAATCAAATGAGTTTAGAGCAATCATAATCTATCAAAAATATTCCCCATAAATTTATAGTTCAATCACAACTCTAACACAAGTAAAATATATAAAGTTTACAAAGAGATGGATTAAAATCATCAGAGAAACAATCAAACTTCAAGCTGTATAACTCTAAATTCAACTGCTAAAATCAAAACTTAACCGTCTAAATTAAAATTATAACAAAACTTTGTCTTATTTACTCATAAGCCAAACAGGCTACAAAAAATATACTTAAATAAAAAAAAAAAATAAGAATTCAGAGCAATATTACTAAACAAAAAGGAGGTAAACAAAACAAAAAAAAGTTAGCCTCATTTCTCATCAACCTAACAAACTAAAAATAGATTAATAAAATAAAATAAGAACCGTAGAATTCAAAGCAAATTAAAAAAACAATAAAGAACAAAACTTTACCTCAGTTTCTCATCAACGAAACACATAACAAAAGTTGAACGAAAAATAACTCAGAGTTCAGAGCATAAAAATAAAATTAAAAAACCTAACACATTAAAAGGAAAAAAAAAAGTAGAAAAATTAACCTCATGTTCTTGGCAATTAAATAGGCAAGAAACAGTTGAAAAAGAGCAAATACCTTAGAATTTAGAGGTTGAAGTTGAAGAGAGAAGCAAGCATCAGTTTATGTTGGTTCAGAGGTTAAGGCTCCGTTTGGTTCATTATTCTGATAGTTTTTAGAATAACATTTTGAAAAAAGTTAAATTGGGCAGATATTACGATGTAGGATTTGAAAATTAACAAAAATATCCCTTATATTTATTTATTTACTAAACACCCCTATAATAAAATATTAAAAATTAACAAAAACACCCTCAACCCACCCATTAAATATAGACAGTCGGCCACCACCACCGGCGGTGGTCGGAGTATTTTTGTAATTTCTAAAAAAATTATTTGAAGGTATTTAGTTAAATTAACAAATTTAAGAGGTTTAAAAAAAATTAAAGAATATAGAATAATATTTTAAGAATAATGACATTTTACTGTTGCAAAGCAAACGGTTTTTTCCAATTTTTTAAAATTTGAGGGTAAGCGCATACCCTCAAAGGGGCTAAGTCTACCCTATTCTTATATAAAGTTAAATCTAACCCAAAATAACTGTTTATTATGCCTTAATTGAATAATTTATAATTTCAACACTTCTACATAAAGCATAAAATATTTGTACCATAATTGATAATATCCCATGTATATACATATACCTGAATAAAAGGCTACATTTGAAATGGGATGTTGCATTTAAGTGGCGGTCAAGCTGCTTCGAAATGAAGTTGATAACGACATATGCCTTAACCTGAATTAAATTTGTCAAATAATTCTAATATTAAATTAATACTAGTCAAGTCCTAAAGGGTCATCTAAGTTATAGTTAGATGTATTAGTTTGTTATTCAAATTAATCATTAATTTAAAGCCAATTAGTTAATTACATTTTAAAGAAAAATTAATAATATTTTAAGTTTGTAAAAGTTTTGTTTCTCAATCCATTGTTTTACTTTTGATTTACAAATTCGAAACAAAGAAGGAAGTTTATACGCAAAATTGAATACTATTTTTATAAAATGTTACCAAATAAACCAACTGCTTTATTAGTTATTGAATGCGAAGAGTTGGTGTGAAATTGAAAATTAATTAATTGATTTCTACGTAAAAAGACATGTTATCCAAAAGGATTAAGCTACCTAAACTTAACCCCATATATAATTCTAATTCAATTTATTAATTGAATAATCACCTTCATTAAACACTTGCAAATAATATAAATTATATCATAAAAAGGGTTATGACGTTGAGGCCCATATATTTCATTAAATGAGAACAATCTCCAATAATTTGTGAAATTAGACCATAGTTCTTATTTTGTTCAAAATTTATTAATAAATAATGAGAATCCGTTTAATTGGAAAATTACATTTTCACCCATCAACCTAAATTACATCAAAACTTTTCAACTTTTCACCCACTTCCAAAAATCTTATCAAATTTTTTTTTTCACCACCCTAACAAACTTTCTCTTTTTTCTCATTTACCAATCAATTTATTGAATTTATATTAAAATCAACCTCAAGGGTTGGCTTGCGATCGAGAATGTTTGCTCTCTTTATTGACTTCCTAAGTTCAAATCTCTTTAAAACCATTTATCATATTTGTGGTTTATTTTAAAACATTGGGCTTGTAAGATGTTCAATTAGTACTGAAAATTCGCTAAAAGCCTTCAAGGCCTTATGGTATCGTTGGGGAAAGAAGGGAAGAAGAGAAAAAACAAAGAGAAGAATGGAACAAAACTTTAAGACTTAAAAAAAATATCAAATTGGTCAATTTATTAAGTAATTTTTAGTAAATAGAAATACCACATTATATTATGCATATTTTGTGCACATGCTGTTATAAAAAATTATATTATTTAATATAGATATTCAACCATATATTTTCTTATCATCTCCGACTACTTAACCCATTTATTATTCATATTAAGACTATGATAAATTTTCTTAATTAGGTGGTTTTTTTTTTTCATTTTTTTTAATTATTTAAGTGATACTTTTTTTTTTCTTTATCAATGACCCAAAGAAACTTCACTTAAACTTCTTCAAAAGAATTTCTATTAACAAACCAAATCAATTTCACAGGTATAATTTGATAACTATTAAAATTCGTTAAAAAAATATAATAATTATATAGTAATTAAGTAACTTGGGTGTGAATTGAAAAATAACCCATTTATAAAAGTTTCCCAAGAATTAGTTTATTTCAAATTTCAACACCCATCAGACTAAATTATCATTTCTTAACTAAAAACTCAAAGTAATCAATGAATTCACCTATACACTTTAGGTTTTTAGTTAAAAAAAAAAAAAATGCATTTTGGTAAAATGAGTCATGAAATTTTAGGATAGAGTTATTTTCTTAAGAAACAAATTATGTTTCAACTAAGACCCAAAAAATGAATAATAATTAACTCGTAATTAGAGAAATTCATAGACACGAGGTTTAAAGAAGGGTTATTAATTTGATAGAAACTTTTAGATATATAATTTAAGAGATCTTTACGCTAATAAGAATGACTATTGAAATTCTTTCCCCAAGACTAGTTGGGAGCCCCTATCCTCAAAGAAAAAACAAAGAAAAGAGGGTTATTAGGAATCAAATAAAATCCTAGGAAGGACCACTTTGGGTTACTTATTTTTGTGGGTAGACTTACTGTTTTCAGTCTGATTTTGACAAAGACAAGTCATGATTTGGATTTTAATTCTGAACAGTGAGAAAAATAAAATAAAAACAGTGAATTCTATTGAATCAACCAAACCCAAGTTAAAAAGTTTTGTGAAAGTAGACACAACTCCCACACTCTCTATGAAATTTGGAACAACAATGAACAATTACTCCTATGCCCAATAAAGAAGATATGAAATTGCGGTAGAGGACAAAAACAAAAAACATCATCAATTTTAATTATTCAACCTCCAACTAAAATCCCTTTTTTATTTATTTTTCAACTACTTCTTATTAATTTCATCCTCTATATTTCTAAATATATTAACATACACCTTAATAAGAAATTTTAATAATAATATTTTTACCTTTTAATTTCATTAAATAAATTGGAAACTTCTCTCATATTTTTATTTCTTTTACACGTACAAGGATATTTAATGTTTATTGGTTTGGACGATGTGGATTGGGGGAAATTGGATTTACTACTTTACCCTTGGTAACGCCAATAATTTTGTAATAATTTTACGATAATGCCCTCTAAGATTGACACGGTATTCGGCAAGCGATTTCATTTCACAATCACCTCCACATGCGCGTAGCTTCTGGCTCACGCCGGTCCACCCAGTTGGCCTTTCCTTCCACGTCATCAAATCTGGGCCCCACGTCACACGAAAACCCTAAATTCACGCCACATGAAACCCAAATTCATCCCAAATGAAAATCCCCATTTCAAAATCACAATCCTCCCATCCGACGCTTAATCACGCGACACGTAACTATAACTTACCATCCGGACCGTCCATGACAGATCAGCCGGTCAGAGTCTCGGGCAGTTCCAAAACTACACAAACCGTTGGATCTACGAATTAAATTGAACCAAGGGGTTAGATGCTACCCGAGATCTTTACGGGCAGATCTGATCGTCTTTAAGAACGGAGGGTAGCCCTCTCTTGTTCTTCGCTCTGATTAGGGGAAATCCCAAACCCTACACTTAACGATTGTTTAGAAAATTAAGTTCGTGGTGGCGCGTGTGGTTCACGAGTGAGGAGACGATTGATGGTAAATCACGGCGGATGGCATCGGCGGTGTTAGCCAATAGGAGCGAAGGCAATTGGCCGATGCAACCGAAAAGTAGTGGTCCTAAATTCATGGGCAAAGTCCCAAACCCTAACCCTAAAAAGAGACAATTTCACCAAGCCCCAGAAATCAACGGCTGTCAGATTGATGAGTCACCGGCCGTCACTCAATCCGCCGCCTCAGACGACGCATCTTCTATCAACAGAAGACCCAACAACAATGATCATCTCCTCTTGGGCAATTACGTCACCTTCAATATTGCGTCGTATTCGAAGAAGGAGCTGATTGAACTCAAGAATCGCTTGATTGTGGAGCTTGAACAGATTCGTCAGTTAAAGAATCGAATCGAGACGTCGTCGTTCAGATCCAGCTCAAAGAAATCGTCTGCGGCCATAAATAACAAGATTTCCGGGAACAAACGTCCGTTCCCGTCAAATTTGAGTCAAGATTCGAAGAAATCGAATCAAGATAATGGGAAGCTGTTGAAGAGCTGTGCGCAAATCTTGAACAAGTTGATGAAGCACAAGCATGGGTATATTTTTAATTCTCCTGTTGATGTTGTTGGTATGGGTTTACATGATTATTATGATATTATAAAGATTCCCATGGATCTCGGCACTGTGAAGTCAAAATTGGCCAAGAGTTTGTACGATTCACCGGTGGAATTTGCAGCTGATGTTCGGTTGACCTTTACCAACGCCATGACATATAATCCCAAAGGCCATGATGTGTATATTATTGCGGACCAGCTTCTTGCCAGATTTGAAGAGCTGTTCCGTTCTGTAAATGATAAATTGGTTCAAGATGAGATCCAAGAGCGGGTTTATGATGAGGAATTGCCGGCGAATTCTTGGAATTTACATGAATTTAAGGATAGAGAGAGTTCTAAGCAGCAATTTGTGGCTAAATCTGAGCCAATGCGAGTTCCGCCAGCTGGGTCAAACCCTAACCCTCACCCTAAGCCAAACCCTCCGGCGGCTGCACAATTGCCTGTGAGAACACCCTCACCGCCTGTGAGGGCCACACCAGCTGTAAAGCCGCTGAAGCAGCCTAAACCGAAGGCCAAAGATCCCAACAAGAGAGAGATGAGTATGGAGGAGAAGCACAAGTTGGGGTTAGGGTTGCAGAGTTTGCCACAAGAGAAGATGGAACATGTAATTCATATATTGAAGAAGAGGAATGGGAATCTGAGGCAGGATGAGGATGAGATTGAGCTCGATATCGAGGCTCTGGATACCGAAACCCTTTGGGAGCTTGATCGGTTTGTGACAAACTACAAGAAGATGGTTAGCAAGATTAAAAGGCAAGCTTTAATGAGCAACAACAATGTGGCTGCAACTGAGGCAAATAGGGTAAATGAAATGGATAGTTTTTGTGATCTGAGTACTTCTAAGGAAATTAATTGTTTGGAATTCTAATTTGGGTGATTTTTGTTTTATGTTGCAGGAAACGCCAATGGTTGAGAAAACTGAGGCGCCCATGGAGTCAAAGAAGGCGAAGAAAGGGGAAGCTGGAGAGGAAGATGTGGACATTGGTGATGAGATGCCGATGAGCAGTTTCCCTCCTGTGGAGATTGAGAAGGATAATGGGCATAACAATAATGCCAGTAGCAGTTCTAGCAGCTCTAGTAGTTCGAGCAGTGATTCATCTTCGTCAAGTGGTACTAACCAAATTTTGATTTTTGGAGCGGTGTGTAGATTGAGCAAGTCTTAAGAGAGATGCTATATAACTAATGATATTAATTGTTGCAGATTCAGATTCTGGGAGTTCTTCGGGAAGTGATTCAGATGCTGATGATGCACGGTCATAGTAAGACCTTTAATTAAGGTTTGCGGAAAATTTTTGGAGGCTTTCCTGGAGAGAAGGCCTTAGTATGGTGGTTATGGATGAATGAAGGTACTTACTGCTTTTTGCTTGTTGTAAGTTATTTTAAACCGTAACTGAGTGATGTTATGTTTTTGTGCTGAGTATGTAATTTTTGATGCTTGCAGGGTGGTGAATTGAGTTGTGTTGTTGGTGCTTTTGTGGGAGGATTTTGATTGGAAATGGGAATTTGCAAGTTTAGCTTGGCTGGATTGTAAAGAGGGGAAGTAGAAACCATAAAAACATGGGAGAAAAATGTTTAGGTTAGGGAAGTAGAGAAATTGTAGCAAGGAGTTAGAGATTGGGTAGAAGAAGACTTGTTAGAGAGAGAGAGAGAGAGATTTAGAGGGTTGAAATACTACTTTGTACACATTATAACACTAATACAAGATGATTTTTAGCCATCCAAGTGTTTTGCAATTTTAGATTTTGATTTTAACTTAAATAAAATAATGGACCTAAAACGTTAAGATGCCTGCTGCATATTCGTTTCTAGGCAAATGAGAGAATGGAAAAACCCCATCTTTGTATGCTATAAAAGATTCAGGAATCAGGAGGAGATATAAAATGATTACGAACGTGAATGAGATTATCTGTAAAGCTATAATAATTCATAAAGAAGAAACATGTGAAGAAGGCTTGACAAAATGTTCTAATGTCTTTTTATCTCTTCAACTTTGAGCACATCATGCCCAAATACGAAGTTGTTGGTCCAACAAAAATCCGAAAGGTCTTCACTTGAGGTTTTTGTTTTTTATTTAATGGGTCATTCTCTTGTATTATATAATAGGATAGAGACGGGGAATTTTGACAAACAAAGAAGGGTTCTGCTTCTGCAGGCAATGCAATACTTGGTGCAGCCATTTAATGTAAAATTGTTGTGGTGTGATAACTAATATTAGTATTACTTGTAAAGTAAGTTGTTTAGCCTGAATAATGAAATTATATATGGTGGTGGACCCAATTCCCTTGCTGAACAAATTCAGAAAACATATTGAAGTAGTGCCTGCCTTTGGATTATGATTCAAAGTTTGACTCTATAACATTAACATATTGATTGACATGTTTTTAGTATGCTATTTTGCTTAGAAGATCATATCATTAACTAAGGGTAAATTATATACCTCATCATCATCTAATGAATAATTTATAAAATGTTGAATTTTTCATTGGTTTTCTTTTAGTGATCGAAGGTGTACTGATAAAAGTTTCGATAGTGTTACAACTTACAAATAAAGACACCAGAAATTTAGCAAATTAATTTCCCACAAATTTCAATACAATATTTTCAATTTCCCTCCCTTTCTGAAAAGTTCTTCTTCAGAATTCAGACTGTCTGATATTTTTCTTTATATTATTTAACTAGTTATAAAATTATAGAATTTTGATTTCCAATTTCCGATTTCATTGGCCAGAAATTGGAATTGGAGCTGTTAACCGGCTAATCACTTCAAGGTTTTAGAGAATTAATTGAAATACATACAAACTAACCTATACAATTGTCTGGCATCAAGTCTCAAAAACCTACATATTTTCAAAGTAAATAACTTAACAACCACCACCCTCAAGTATAAGTCGAACCCAAACTTCTTTAAGATCGTTACGAAGACCATAAAAAAACACGAAGTAACCCATGATCTCGAGCAATGACAGTAGAAGCTCTAAGTTTTTCCATCACTGTAAGTCTATCAAGCTTCATTAACTCTTTGCTAAGCTGCATTTGTTTCTCAATGATATCTTGACCTGTAATAGCTTGGCTCAACATTCTACATGATTCTCTCATTTCATTTGCAACGATAATTGCAGCATCTTTAATTGCCTGTCCAAGATCCCCATCATCTTTACTTGTTGGAGCTTTTTTTCTTTTCTTTGACAAGCCATTCGAAGAAGTTTCCCTTTTTGAAGTATGTGAACAAGACATAGCATCATAATCCACATCAACTCCGAGATTTACATCATTTAAGTTATCTCCTTCAATGTCATTGTTCGCTGCTTCTATCCTTTGAATATCTACAATAGCATCAACAGGGGTTTTTACATCTTTTTTAGTTGTTTGATCAAGCACAACTCTTCATAAAATGGGAATGTTTTGTGTCTAAAAGATATAGCCTCCTTATGACTCTACAAATAATCGAAATAAATAAATTAGTAAAGCACTAAACAATGAAGAAAAATGGCATAGACATTTAATAATAAAATAGCGTACCTGAAGGTAAGCATCCCACACTGGTTTCTTAGCGGTCACCATTCTCCTTTGTACATCCCAACCAAACCCATTGCAATTTGGCCCGGTTAACATTTCATCAACTGTTTGAAAGTGTGTCTTCAAAGTTTTTATTCGAGACTCAACGTGTGGTTTAGCCTTTATGTCACATCCTGGTAACTTTTCTGCCATTGATTTTTCAATATATCTCAAGTAGCCATTCTTGAAATTGCCATCAGCATAATACTTTCCTTCATGATACATCTCCAAAAGGATCTCTATTAATTTAGTATCCTCATCTTCAGTCCAAAATCTTTTGTTTTGTCCTGGTCCATGTGATTCCATCCTAAACTTACACACACACACACACACACACACACACACACACACAAAACAAAAAAATCAATACAATAAACTATAATTCATAAAAATTGTCCTTCATCAAGTCTTCAACAATAACTAATATTAATAAAATAGCATCCAAAAAGTTTTTCAAACAAAAAATTACAACACAATAAATACATATGAAAAAAGCAAACATCCAACTCCAACAATTGTCCCAAATAGAGAAAACAGCATCCAATGTCTTCATTCTTTCTAAACTATCTTCACGTTGCTTATCTACTTATAATATAGCATCCAATGGCTTTAGAAATTTAAAAACCATAAAAAGTTTATAATATTTGTGCAAGAGCCTAGAAATGAAAACAATAGTGTTGATATGTATTAATTAAATCTCAGGTTGGTTTTTATATGACCAACTAATATATCAAGATCGGGTTGGTTTTAATTTGGCCATTTTATTTGATCACTAAGCTAATCTGCGGGGAAGATTGTTGTATCTTGGATTAGTATAACAAAGCTTACAAAAAGTCATCCAAAAAGCCATCACAAGAATCTGTCATAGCAAAAAGCCATCCAAGGGAAATATCTCTATTTACTACAAATTCTTATAAACCATGTTCTCATAATTTACACAGATCACTAACTTATTCTTATTTGTTTCTTTCATAATTATTTTCATGATAACATGTTATGAATCTTTCTACTTAACTAAGCAGCCTCAACTAACACCCCAGCCTACCTAGCAAACAGATCATGTCAATCAATTATAAAACCTAGCTGATGCTAACTCAAAGCCATACTTAAGAGATTTCTTTATGTGATATAATCCACGAGGAGATGCAATCAACATAATAGAATACAACCATAACAAAACTAACAAAACATTTACCTAGTAGATATATAGAGATTAATCACATATATGATATATTAAATGAAAAAAAAAAAAAAAATTTACAAAATAGTTCTTGCCTCACTGTGAAATGCAAAAAAATATACATGCAGGGTATCACAAAAGTAGATATTCAACTTCCAATTTCTTCGAAACCAGCCAGACTTCTTAACAAGCAAAGCAGATCAACAGATGTGCAACAAGAAAAACATCTATATTCGAAACTCACATTCTATATAAGGAAGTTCTTTACATACTTGAGGGATAAATAAAATCGCAACAATCATGGCACTTTTGTCCAATAAGAAAGAGTGAAACGAGTAAATTACTCGGCTATGATACTATCATTTGTAAAGAAGAAGTCAAGGTTGATAGATTCCACTAACCAACCAATGTTAACAGTAAAAAGAACCCAAAAACGCAAAGCTGAAGATCCAATATACTAATTTTTTCTTCAACCATACTATCTAGAAATGAACTATATGAAAGCAGCTAAAAGGAAATGTATCCACAACGCAAAAATACTATCAAATTTCTAAAGCCACAACTGAAATAAATTCACAGCAAAACAAGAACATTATGAAAACAAAGTTTTGAATAAAAACAAATAAAAAAACTATGAAATTGAAAAGACAATCCAGTACTTTTTACCTTGTATCGCCAATTTGATGTAGAGATGCAATTGGAGAAGCTCGGTGCAGAACTCGGGAGGCGACAAGAGAGCCCTAGTTTGTTTTTGAATTAGGTTGCAAGAGAATTAGGGGTTCTTTTGTGAAATGTCTGAGAATTTGTGAAAAGTTTTAGCATAGTAATTTAGATAATTTGTAAAATAAGAAATACTACCCTTTAAAAAAAAAAAACAAAAATTAGGAATAACATTCCCCACATTTTGAAGGAATGGGAAATACACCAAGTAAGAAGTAAATAAGGGGATGGGAATCATGTTTGTTGTACGGAATTCAATGGGAATAGGAATGATTAACCCTCTTTTTTCCATACCTTGTAAAGGTGGAATGGGATTCCATTCCTCATATTTACTTAGAAATATTCAACAATTAAATAAAAAAAATGATATTATCCGTGTGAACAATGATTTCGTGAGATTTCAAATTCATGATGAATTAAAGAAGCTAAGACAAGTCGAGAAATTAAAAGAGTGAGAGAGAAAGAGACTGACTTTGGGCTTTTTGCTACTCTGAGCAGTCATGTTGGTTGAGAATCAAAGGAGACTGAGCTTCTTCTTCGCCAATTGGTGTAACTCTCGGCAAGTGAAAACCCGAATTTCCGTGGGGCTCCACAGAGTGATTAAGTTATTTAATTGGAAATTGGAATAAAGTGGTTCTTACACCTGTTGCCACTGTTTATAAATACGTAATCGCAGATCCTACAAGTTAAACATCTTTCATAATTTTAAGATTACATTTCAATTCATGTGATATTTGATTTAACATCACCAAAATAATTGTACATTAGCCTTTCAACTTCAAGATTATGATTGCATTTATGTGGAACTACTGATGATTTAATAAAATTCTAAATGAAGCCAAGCTAATCATTTGCTTCAAACATTGTACAACGAATGACAAAACAAATACCAGAATTATTACATAACACATTCAAAATCTTTTTTCACCATTATCAGTCTCTTCCTACATCAATAACAAATAAACCCACAAAACTTTTTAACATTTTTACCAACATCAAGTTTCATCACATGATACTGCAGCCTTCCTATTTCATTTTCTTTAAAAAGTGACTATCAGCACTGAAACCGTTTAGCAACGAAAATGCTGGATTAACTCATACATTTTGCCTTCAGTACGGAGTATATAGTGGTTAAATTCAAGTTTTCCAAGAATGTAGTATTCGAATGAATTTCGGTAAATATTTACTCTTAACCAATCTCATTCCACTTTCTTCAGATTAAGAAATGCGTCACCAAGTTCAGATTCACAAGCAGCGAGTGCATCAGGGGTCAAATCTTTAAGAAAGGACTTGGTTAGGTTAAGACTTGACACCATCTGAAAGATCTTAGAACAGAACTTACGTACTTCAGATTTCCTTGACTGCTTCTCAGGCATATGTGTCGCCAACTCCTTTATCAGACGACTGAGATTTCGGAGGCGGCTCTTCAAGGCTTTCTTTGATGCATCCTGGCTGGCTTCATCTGGCTTAACGAACCACTGACTTCAATTCTCCATCACCAAATCCAGTGCCTCAACTTGACGAAATCCTGATTTTGCACTGCCACATTTTTCCAGTATAAGCTGAACATTGTGCCCAATCCATGTTCTTCTTCGAAATATTCTTCTTCAAAAATTCAGATTTTATTTGAGACTTTTTACTGTCAAAATAACCAGCCAACACAGTTCGGAAAAATAATAAACCTTCTGCAATTCAGACTCAGAAAATTTTCTAGCCAATGATCTTCAGAATCCAAAGTTGAATTCTGAGCAGGGAGACAATCATTTGGTATCTGTTCCAGAAGCTGACCGCTTCTTCTTAGATGGATTAGCAGCAGATTTCTTTCTCTTGAATGGTCTTGCTGCCAATTTTAAGTTTCTCTCCAACAAAGATTCAAGAGTAGTAGTGGCACAGATTCACCCTTAGGAAGTCTTTCGCCTTGAATATTTTCTTCTGTAGATTCCCCATACACTTTGTTCAAGCTGCCCACTACCTTCAGCAGTATGTGGGTTAACAAATGCCGAGCCAAGTTTGAGTACCATCAGAACCTGGGGCTTCCCTGTGAAATGAAACAATTCCAAACCACATACCACAAATCAACCAGGAAAATAGTCAAAATGAAAAAATCATTGTTACATGAACATTGCAAATTTTTTAAATCAATTCTTTCTAAATTACCTTTAACATAAAACTAATCATTCCAAGGACAAGACATTAATTAAGTCCAAACACTGGTAGTAGAAGGCAGCTTTGATAACTCTTGAAATAACTTGATTATCACTGATATTTATTGCTAAATTCTCCCCTCTTTATTGATCCAAGTAAATGCCACTAAAAGGCAATTTTTTTTTTTTTTCAGAAAAAAGGCTAATATATTCCTAAGAGCTTTTATTTTTTATTTCAGACAAAACTGTTTGTGCAGCAATCTATGACAGTTACAGCTAACCTTAACTGAAGCAATGAATACTCGTACTTGCCTGGATTTTCATGCAGGTAATTTCCAGCAATGATAGAACACGAAGTTTAAACAGATTAAGCTGTGACTGAGCAGTTTCACTCCCAGCCTGATTCTTTTTCTCTTTGAAAATCTGGGCAAGATAAGTGTCCATGCGGAACATTGCCTCATCATCCATTCCCTATCAGAATCATCAGAATCTTTAGGAAGTTCTTTATCGCCTTCTTCAACACCATTTACTGCCTCTGAGTCATCTGTCTGCTCATCACTCTCCCCTGTTTCACCAGTCTCGGCTTCATCAATTTCTTCCTCCTCTTCAATACCAAGAAAATCTTCATCATCATCTTCACTGTCTGCATTGCGATGTCGGGCTGGTTTTAGGTCTCTCTTAATAACCCGCAGCATCCGGAGCAGTCCATGTCCATGACATCATTACAAAAATATTTGAAAACCTAACAACAGAAAAGATGCCAAATAAGCATAAATGTCTCCACTGGATATAGCAGATAAATTTCTTTTTTGAATAAAAATCTCCAAGTCCAAACATGTTCATATTCCATTTTCTTAATTCACTATCAACATCTCCATAAAAGCTACACCCAATTCTTCCTCAATATCATTTACAAATGATGATCCTATGATAGTATTGGAAAACCAGCAATAACTTGATCCAATTATGAAGAACCCATCCTAATCTTAGTATCGAAACAGACACCTAACACAACCTCTCCTATCTGTTTTTCATTTTTCAAGCTTTTGAATTTTTTGAAACACATGAACTAACTACAAGTCATCAAGCTAAGCTATGACAGGTAAACTTCAAACGCATTAAACAGTGGGTAACAATAATCATGACATTGTTGAACCAGTTTGCAACTTTACAAAATTAAAAGAAACTACAAACAAATGATTTTCAGCAGTAGATAAAACATATCAACATTACATACAGATTTAAATCAAGGCAGAAAAAAAAAATCTACACTTGCTATTTTTACAAATACCTGCTCTATGGCAGACCGCATAGGAGCCGATGACTGTGGCAGCAATGAAAGCAATGTATCCACCAGGACATCCATTACTTGGGTGCTGAATCATCACCATCACTCATTCACCAATGAGTTAAGAAGATCAGAAGATGCAAAAGCTTTTTTACAGCACATGATAAGTTCAGAGGCCGCTTCAAATATTCCCCTGGTCGAAGGAGCACATGGAGAAGCAACTGGATGAGCAAGTACCTCAGCATGCAATTTATTTGCGTCCATGCTGAGTCCACAGTTCCTTTCCTACAGAATTAAATGCATGCAAAATGCAGAAAATTATTTCATATGATTAAACAACAATACTATCTGAATACAATTTGAAATCAATCTGAAGCAGATTTAAAACAAGCTCAACTTTTTTATCGCAGAATTTTGAAAATTACACTATTCCCCAGTACTCCAAAAATAGCCCCATTCCATAAACATAAATTAAAGGCCACAGTTTAAAGCATGAAAAGGTGAATGCCACAAAAAACAAAATGGGTAATAAACTACCTCTCTAGAAAGCCTAGTTTCCATTTCCTGCAATTTCTTTAATGCCTTCTCATCATCCTCAGTTAAAGATCGAAACAGAGAACTGAAGGAATGTTGCGTAATGTACTAAGAAACCTCATAATATGATCCAAGGTCATTGTCTCGAGTCCATTTGGGAAAACGTGAGTTCTCCACCTTCTGAGCATTTGCCAGTAATAGTTGAAGCTGCTCAATCACATCCTGCAAAGAGCATTCGAGGTAGCAGCTTTAGGCCCACCTAAATTTCTCCTTAACTCAAAAGATGTCACTTCGGTGCCATGATGCAGAGAACAAACCCTGAACGGCTAAAAACTTCAAAACTTCCTTTGCACTGAACTTGCTTCAGATCCAGGTTCAAATATTTCAAAATACTGGGAGAGATTCTATGACCCAACTTTTCACAAAACATAATTTGCCAATGCCCCCACTGAATCCTTCTCTCCAATTGAACCTATCTCTGAATCATCTGTAGTTTGGCTCTGATCTGAAGGTTCCTCTGATGTAGGACCTTCATCCACAACATATTCACTAAGTTTTGAATGAAGAGTGTGCAACCTGATTCTGTTTTGAACTCTTGCATCAAATCCTTAACTGTTTTAGTCCTTGTGAGGAGTCAAATTTGCCATTACTGTGTTTTTGTAAAGCTACAATTACAGCAACTCTTCGGACATCATCATTCCCAACCCAATCCATAAATTTTTAAGAAAATCCTTTGCAACATTATACAGCCATGCATCCTTTGAAGGAAGTATTGTCTATCAGGCACTGGACAAATTTGTAGACAGAACAATTGAAACAAAAGATGCAGGCAACCTTGGGAAAGAAGGGCCAGTACATCAAATGCCAAGTTTTTACGTCATGAGATGAGAAAGAAGGGATCCTTCAACAATAACTTCGCGAAAGACTGAAGATTCTTGGCAACTTCTTCTTCAGAAGAGCTGGACTTGCGACTCTTTTTGTGCTTCTTTAAGGAACTTGAAACTGATGTTGTATCTTCAGCTTGCAAAACTGTATCAGGTAAGAGATTTTACCAGCACAGGCCACACGCTGTGAACTCGGGCTGACAGAAGGTGGATTCCTGCCATTTACACACAACAAAAGTATTTTTAGAAAACCCAATTTGTTACCCGCCATAGTAGAGTTGCAGTGTAAGGCATATCCAATAATCACCTTCAGCAATTGACAAGAGAGGACAAATGGTCAGCAGCAAAAAGTTTGCTAGAGCTGAAGGGAGTTGGCAGAAGTTTGCCAAACATTTTGCTGTTGACAGAGATTTTTTCCTGATTCTCAATGCTAAAAGCAGAGCATCAGGATTTCCAACTTCATTGGCTCCTTCAAACCACTCATGAGACCCGGAGCTTGAAGAACATGACTTACAAAGCGTCAAGGCAACTACAAACCATAAAATATCTCCTTAAGAATTAAGAATGAAAAGTGAAGTCCAGATCCATGCTATTTTAATAAAAAAAGAAATGAAACAGTATCCTTTCTTTAAGGTAATTTGTAATATATTAAAGTGCAAGGGAGAGCTGATCCATGTATGCCAAATGCCCAAGTCTATTAATGCGACAGTCACGCCCCAAGTAGTTTCAAACTCAGGCAAGGATTTTGAAGCCTAGCTTAGGATGTGAACTCTATAGAGGTTTTATTCCAAGCATGTTACTGCATATACGTAATGCAATAATAAAAGCACTGTTTACGAGGGAAAAGGGGAAAAAGGCCACTTAATAATATGGTAACATCAACCAAAGTATTTACAGAGAGAAATACAATAACTTTGAAGGCACGGATGACAAGGAAAGAAGGGTTGCAAAAAGAGCATGAAAGGCAGACATTGGTGAACAAATCAACCCAGACTAGTCAATCTGCCAACAGCAAAATTTTAATAAAGATGCCTTTTACTTGAGAAGAAATTTTATAGGAGCTAAATGAAAAGCAATATAGCAATAGGAAGTTAGTTCTTTAGCACTTAAGTTTCTTGTGGATTATATTGTTCAAAATATTGCCCTTTTTAGAAGAAACAAACTTTTTTAAATCAAGGATTAATAGGTTTCACCATTATTTCACATTTTACAACCAAAACCTAAAAACACAAGATGTTCCCTCGACTTTCAGACCAAAATTTTATTTGAGTAGAAGACCAATTAAATATTATATAATCCCGTCATATACACATTGAAGAGATTCAATATATATCCTCCCAAAGAATCTGGAAAAATGTTTCAGTTAAAGAAGCTGGACGATCATAATATTCTACAATATCCTTGTAATGTGCCATGTTATTAATTGGTCCACATAAAACATTACCTCTATATATATTATATATATATATACAAAATTAAGTCATCCTAGATTCCTGGCAATCAATCATCAAAAGTGAAAATTTTATCAGGGACTGATGAACATGATCCATTTACTATATACATACCCTTCCAATTAAGTCCAAAATAATTGACACGGCAGGCTCTTGCAAGTATCGCCTCTTTGCTGCAAGAGAGATAAGAAGACTGGTGAATTCCTTGATGTATGTGTGTTTTTATCAGAATTCCACTCTTTTAAGTCTTCCTGACCGGGCAATAGCACCATAGGCAAATAAGCGTCCCAAAAGGCAATCCCGAGCTTCCTGCAATTGCATAACAGCACTTAGATAATTCTATTGCTATTTTCACAATCTCATAAACCATATACAGCATTAAAAAATAAAAAGATTCTTGCCTACCAGACCCTTCATTGATGAAGAGACCTCTAGCAAATCACCAATTAGTTTCAGCAATGAGTCCACTTTGATGCTAGGAATTTTACTGACTAAAAGAGTCAGACCTAAAGAAAACCCTTGTCTTGCACACTGCAAAGCAATATCAGAACATATATTGCCAAAGTTACACAAAATTTCGTCTAATAGATAGCCCTATTTTATAACAATAACAAGAATATTGTGCAATCATCATAGTTTTCACTTAACAATAAATCCCACAAATTTTCATGACAAGAAAGATCACTGCCAACTGTAGCTCTAACTATACAATAAAAAATTTACAGCTTCTCATTGTTATAGGCATAACTATGATCAAGGACCAGGTATGATTAAACAAAACATGAACCTCAAATAACAGAAGAAATGCAAATTTCTGTGAACAAATGCATATAAAATAACAAGTAATAAGTTTATTTGCACAATAAGTGACTTAAAGCGAGAAAGCTACATAATTGTCTGACAAACAACACAAATTATCTTGCGACTACAAAGAAAATCCTAGTCTTTGTTGAAGATCTGGTTTGAAGTAAAATAATTAAACATAAACAGAAGAAAGGAATTGGCAAACTGTTGCAAATCCCATAAAATACAACCAGAGATTGCAATGAATCCAGCAATGGTAAACTTGAATATGAGATCACTCAAAGTTACCTAACCAAACCAAGAAAGGCCAACTTATTTAACATTAAAATTTATCAAAACAATTATAATTGTAATAATTGTCTTCATGCTATAAATGCAGTGATATGGAGCTAAAATTACTAGCCAGGGCATGTTTGCATCTGGACCCAAAGATGGTTGCAGTTTGCAAGTCTTTAGTTTCTAAGGTTCTACATCCCATGCAGCCAGGGGTTGACAGCAGAGAATGTCTCACCCATTATGTCTGGAAATGAGTTTTTCAATCAATTTTTGTCATCTAGAATAACCAAATAGCTATATTTTTCATTCCATACAATTAGAGCCTACAGTTGAAAATTCAAAATTAAGGAGACCAAGATATCACATTTCATGGAATATGGAAATGCTGAATATGAACATAGAGACACAAGAATATTATTGGTGAGAGCAGACGGATTGTGTCTAATAGTTAACTCCATAATGAACTACCATGTACAGTCTGAAGTCTTAAAACTCCAAAGCCCCAGCAAGGCTGAGCCCACAAAAATATATGAGATCCAGAAATTTAAATTGTAAGACACAAAAGTTTCAATCATATGTATTTGCCACACATAAAAATGGATAATCACACATAAGAATATCAATCAAGTTAATTAAACATACCTCTCTAGATGAAGAAACACCACGGATAAGTCTACGCACACCGTATGTCACAGAAGGTGCACAATCATTTAACCCAGCATCTTTATCAGCTTCCAATTTTATTCCATTCTCAACCAACTCCTTCCCACCCCTCTCATATGCCTTCTGCACTTCCTCCAACTCTGTCACCAGTGATTCTGCCGCAGCTTGTATCAGAGAAACATCAGCTGATGCCAAGTCCTCAAAAACACTAATATGGAACTCAGGCATATCACTACTAGATGAAAACATAGTCGATGACTGAGTTCCTTCACTTTTTAACGCTGCATCTGTTTGTTTGGGCTGAGACTCTTTATTTTCTATGGCGGCATGATGCCTCTCTTTGTCCATTGCTTTTCTCTTCTTCTTTCTTTCCATGGGTTTAATAGATGCATCCTCAACTGCCTTATCTCCATCTTTTTTCATACCCTTTTTTATTTTCTTTTTCAAAGGACTTGCAACAACATTTTCACTTTCTATATTTTCTACTTCCTCTACAGCATTGGAGTTCCTTTTCTTGCTTCCCATTGAAACCAAACTAGCTAAAACTTTCTGCAATAAAACAATGCATCAAAAACAACTATCAAATAACCAAAGCTATTTTACCGCTAAAGAGAAATACTAATGAGTGCGACAAAAAACAGAAAGAACACTGATAATTTCAACCACCACCAACACCAATTTCAACACAAAAGGAAAAAAAAAAAATGATTTCATGCCTGTCAAATAAAATCCGCATTCAAACAGTCCAAACAAACTCAAATCAGAATAACTCAATCACCAGAACAGACAACCAAAATTTAAAGGCATTAAATGAAATCAGAATAACTCACGGTGGGAAACTGACGAACTGTGGATGGAGTGGACTGTGGTCTGTGGATGGAGTCACGGTGGGAAACTGACGAACTAGAGTCTGGAATTTGGTCTTTGGAAGTTTTGAAATTTTCAGATTTGAACTTTGGAGAATGGAGGCAGAGAACGAGAGAAAGACGAAAGCGTGAGTGGCTGTCTGACTGAGTGCGTGACTGCGTCTGCGTGAGGGCGAGGATAAAATTTTTTTGCTTTTATATTTAGGGTTGAACTAAATATAAAAGCTATAGAAAAAGTAATCGCACAAGGGAATGAATCTGAATTTGAGGAAAGAAAAGCAAGTTTTATTTGAAATTAAGAAATTGGGAAAAAGGTGTGGACTTGAGGTGGGCTCATACAGAGGTTCAAAACAAGGCCCAATTCATATCTGGCCCTTTTCTTGGCCCGGTTCTTGAAACTAGAAATCTGGACTTTCGTTTATAGAACAAGAAAATTGAACAATTGCACTCACCAAAGTCCAAAAGGGTTGGCTTCTTTTGATGTGTTTCTTTAAACACCATTACCGAAATTACATGCGCAATTATCTATTAATTAAAAGAATTTTTAATATTGAAACATTTCTTAATAAACCAATTTTTTTTTTTTTTTCAAAAGGGTTATCAAAGAGTCAAAGGTTTTTCTCTTTTTATATTATAAATTTCAGAGTATTTGATTGAAAATTTGAAATTTCTTGTAACCTATAGCAGATTCTACCCAATAAGGCAAATACTTCAGATCTCGCATTTCTCGTGGACTTGTTAAAAAACATTATTTCTCAATAATATCATAAATATAAACTCCATATATGAAGCAATTAATAATCTAGAAGAAGCTATTTCTTCTTCTTTTTATGTATAAACATAAATATTAATGCAATTTTGCCTATGGGATTATTGTGAACCAATCACTTTTTTGGCCTTTTAGGTAAATCACATGCACAAGTCATATTCTCAATAACCTAACTCATCTTATCATATGACCATATTTAGCTGAAACATCAAAATAAACACACTTTTTACCAGAAAAACTTTATTGCACACTTCAATTACAAGTAACAAACAGTCCGAAGATGAAAAAACTACTTAGCTGAAATACTGAATCGATAATGTCGATAAAAGTGTTGGGTATTAATATAGATGTTAAGACAACAAAGGGGGGTGAAATGTAATGGATTAGAGAATAGGGTAGGGATTGGATGTTTTATTGTAGTACCAAAATAATAATAAAGGCTCAATGAATTGGCTCAATGGCAGATTCTTGGTGAAGTAATAAATATTAATAAGTGCATGTGCCATAGCCTGAGGAGTAATACTATATTTATATCACTCATTACATCGTTTTCATTACACTATCACCATTTTACTAATAATTATTTTATTATAATATTAAAAATTCAAAATAATTAAAAATTTGTGTGAATGTGGGATATGTCACATCATGGTGTAATGAAAATAGTATAATGGGTGGTGTAAATGTAGCATTACTCTAGCCTGAGTAGGTTGAATTATGATTTTTGCAGGATGACCTACCACATGCTTAAGTTCCAACTATTATTTGTTGCTTTTCTTTTCCTTTCCTTTTTTATATTTTTTGTTTCTATATTTAATTATTAACAAAAGGGTTTTTAATTTCTGTGACATTTCCTTTTTGTCGTAATATTATTAGTCAAGAGATGTTACATCGATTCAATTATAAACTCTCAATATCACATTCCATATTGTTATAAAATGAGTTTGATCAATTTTCAAGTCTAGGTCAATTAATAAGTCTTGAATCCCCTCGTCTCACTACATGTATTTTTTTTTTTTTTTTAGTGACTACAGTGTTCGAATCAGTTTGCTCTACACCTCAATTAATCGTTAGAATAAGTGACAAATGTGATAAGTGATCACTTGATAGGGCTCGAACACATGATTTTCAAGTAACATAAGGTATTATCATCCGACTACAAGTCAAGTGGTTCACTCGATGTATTTTTTTGTGAAGAATATTTGTATAAAGATTCAATAACGATAATTAGGGATTATACTATGCATGAATTGTCTATTCAAATTCGATCTATGCATCGGACAAATTTCTCTCTAACTGAAATAAAAAATGAAAAATCTAAGTATTAGAATAAGGCTAGGTAAAATAGACATATCTATGAAGGTGCCAACTATTTGCAGCTAGACAAGAAAAAACCCTATGAAGCTTCACTGTATTCTGGGATTGGCTTTTAGCTTTTCCTGCGTAGCTTATGGAAGGCGAAAAAAGCCTCCAAGCTCAAAAGCAAATTAAATCTAAAAAAATAAATAAACCCAATTTCTAAATGTTGGAAGAGAAAGTTGTCAATTGGGTAACACATAATATACAATATGTTAATACATTATTAATATATATTTAAATTCTTTGTCAATACATATGATCATATTATAAAATATTGATATACAGCTGGTAATAACTAACATAATATGAGCTTATGAGTCATGACCCATTGAATAGCGTAATGAATAGAATTTAGAATTTTTATATGGATTTACAGCTTCTGATATGAAAGAGCTTGGATCTATAGTGGTCCAATGACCATATTAATTTCAATCTAGTTTTGAGTATGTTTGTGACAGATTTTGGCCTTGTTACAACCAGCCAATTTAAACAATTTCAATTTTTTTTTTTTTTGGATTCTTAAAGTTTGATTAAAGATAGTTTGATCAAAAGTGCTTTCACATTATAATTTTTTTTTTTGTAATATGAAGTGCTTTTCTCAAAAGCAATATCTTTAAAAACGTTTTAAATGTACCCTTAAAATACATTTAGAAGTATGCCCATATCATTAATAAGTATCGATAGATTGTTAAAATTGTTTTATTAATATTTTTATATGTACCCTTTCTTAACTAAATTTTTTTTTTGGTTATAATCCTGTAAATTCGTGAAAATTTATGAAACGAAAAAAAATTGTTTTCTTAGTTTATATTCTTTTTAATTATGAAATTTTTTTTCTTTTTCTGCTATTATATCAAACAAACGTATCTTAATTTTTGAAAAAAAATTTAAAATCGAAAACCAAATGGGGTGTTTTTTTTTTTTTTCCCCTTTTTAATGAAATAGTTTCAACTATTCTAAGTATTTACATCATGCATGATATCATAATTAATTAAATAACTTAAAGATTTTTGCACCCTTTTTGGTGACAAAAACTGGACATTGGGATCACCCTTGGTCTCATATTTATATATTATGTGTGTTCATATTATCATATATATATTATGAGCGTCCACTTTGACTTCTCTAAATCTTCAATTTGAACTATATCCCAAAACCTGCAAATCCCTATATTCCCTTCATATCCCTTCTCCATTTTTCACTTTCACTAATAAACAAAATCCCAAAACCCATAAGTTCTTGTACATATCTCAATCTTCTTCCTTTCTCAAATTTTGACTGAATTTCCCCTTAATTCTTGACTTTTGAATTCTGGGTTTCTTTTTTTCTCTAATTATTTTTGCTGGGATTTGTCAAAGTTTCAATTTTTAATTCATTTTTGTTCATATTTCATGGATTTTGCTCTTGAATCTTCGGTTTTCAATCGACCCACGTTCGTTCCAACAATAAAAAACTCGTTTTTCCTCTACCAATATCGATGTTCTCAATTTCCTGTCAAGATTTCACCCAGAAGTCATCACTATCCAAAGTTTCATTCCTAGATGTCCCAAAAACAAAATTTTGGACTCTAGAACCCACGTGAAACCAATACACAAAAGTCACTACAGAACTGGGTCGTGAAAAAAATGAAGTTTTGGATTCAAATTTAGAGAAAGTTAAGTTTTTCATGAAAGGGGGAGTCGTTTTAGGGGCTTTTGTTTGTGGGGTATTGGTGCTTGGTTGTAAGAGAGTTTTTGCTGTGGAGAGTGAAGTAAATATTGGGTATGGAGTTACTTGACAGAGCATATTGTTGTTGAAGAATGCTTGGCCTAAAGTTTCTCATGTTTGAGAGTGTTTAAAGAGCAAGGTTTGGTTTTGGCTGCGCTTTTGGGGTTGCCTGCGTTCTTTCAATGGCTGAGACGTCTATCACCACGCTTTTGCCTTGGAAGGTATAAAATTCTTGAGCTAGTCTCTGTTTGTTTAATGTTAATGTAATTGTGTTGTCACAAATTATGCATTTTAGTGTTTGTTATTATTCTGGTCTTGGAAGTGTATTAGCTTAGTTTGGTGTCATTTTGATGTTGGTGGTTTATAGAATCTAGAACAATTTATTGCACATTGTGTTATTATTGTGAAGGGAAAATTATTTAATTTTATTTATTCTAGTGCTGCTTTATCATATGTACTTATAAAGTCCAATTATATTATGTTGGATATAATATTAGACTGTGTTCCGTTGAGGTGTTGTGAATGCTTTTTCTTTTTCTGTGTTTTAGATGGCTGAAGTTGAGGAATAGCCGAATTAGAATATATGGACTAATAAAATAAGCACAATCTCTTTGAATTCTAAACCACATTACCCGTTTCAACTGAAAAGATGTTAACTGAAAAATCATATGGTACTTTTTGGTGCAAGTACATTATTGCCATCTCTTCAAATAGTTTTATTAATTGGCCATTTGATATTATTCTGAATCAGGTGCAGGAATTGGCAGAAAAAGAGCCTGATAATGGTGTCTTTAAAATGCTTTGAAGTGATGTTACTCAGTTTTTGACGACTATTCTCACTGGATCAGCGTCCTACCCTCCCCCTTAATGTTGGTGTAACTAATTCTTTTCTTTTCATATTGAGTTTGAAAATCAATTCTTTTATAGATTCTATTTACGTTTTTAGTGTGGCAAATATTGGAGCCATTGCGTTAGTCACAGAGGTGGCAACAGCTTTATTTTGTATGCCTGGTGTCAGTGCAGCAACAGGAGTAATGACTGTAAGTATGACTTTCTCTCTCTATTAAAGACATGCATATATATTATGAACTCATATTGAAATGCCATGCAGTGCTTATAGTCGACATCTAAGTTATTGGTGGACAGGATATAGTTTCCATCAAACTGAGTATTTGTCCTCATTGAAACAAAGTTCATCTCGTCTATGGATTAAAAGCTCATGCAGATACACACTAAGATTTCTATACCTTATTTCAATTGCTTTAACCAGTTTTCCATTTCCTGAATGATATTGGGTGGCCGTATTACTTCTCACTGAAATTTCTCCAAAAAGTATTGCTGTTCATAGTGCCATAGAGGTTGCTAGGCTTGTGGTAACTTTAAATTATATATTCCATTTTCTTCAATCTAAATAAGGGTGTCTCTGTTAATGCTTAATAGATTTGGCTTTCCCTTGGATTTTCCTCAACCTCATGCTTAATGTAGTTCTGTAGGTTTTCTGTGCTTTGCTGATATTACTGTCTGAGCTCTATTTGACTTTGCAAGGTTTCTAGGTCAGGCCAGTGGCATTGCTTTCCTTGGTACCTTTACCCTGTGGGAAGAGTTGTTACATATCTATCAATGGGAATGCTAAAAGCTCTTGGTTTGAAAGGATCAAGGTATGTTTGATCATGATCTTTTATTTTTTTGGTGAAAAGATAATCATTGCTACTTTTTTTTTTTTTTTTTAATCTTTTTGTATCTTCCACATCATACTTCATTTGTTAGCCATTTCCATCAAATTGTAATGTCCGTTGATCATGTTGTGATTTTAGACAACTCATTTGAATGAGCCTAATGGTTTTCAGTTGTATTCAAGAAAGTATTTCTTGGCTAGCAAAAGAACAGGACACAAGGTTATGATAATAAATTTGCTATTTATCAAGTTATATTTGTATGGAGTTATTCATATCATGTGTAAGGCTATTTAGAGAAGGAAGTTAGGATTAGAATGGGGCAGTAGGTTACTAGCAACAAAGCAGAGGTTTAAGTGGTAGTTATATATACTATGTAAATAAGATTCTAATCCTGGATGTTTTATTCATTCATCTAATAATTGCAAGAGGAATTTCATTTGATTGTATTATGTTATTAAAACGGATTTAGGATTTGGTTTGAATGTAGCCACTTAAGTTTTGATCATGCTATGCCCCAATGTCCTGTATATGAGGCAAATATTCTTATTAGTGAGGACATATTAATTGAAAGAGTCATTTTTTAGTTTGTCGTATTTATTCATTCATCTAATAATTGCAAGAGGAATTTCATTTGACTGTATTATGTTATTAAAATGGATTTAGGATTTTGTTTGAATGTTGCCACTTAAGTATTGATCATGCAATGTCCCAGTGTCCTGTATACGAGGCAAATATTCTTATTAGTGAGGACATATTAATTGAAAGAGTCATTACATAGTTTGTGGTAAATAGTGTTCTATTAACTATCTTTTTCCCCAGTCGTTATCTGTATCTTAAATGCTTTCTTTATCAGTTAGCCATAAGTTGCTGAAGATGAGTTGAAGCTGATGTTGTGCGGAGTAGAGTTGAGTGGGGCAATAGAGGAGAAAGAACAGGTAATGAAATTATTGAATTATAATATCTTCACGTTTTGATATTAAATATGAGTCATTTATTTTAGTCTCTGAACGCTAGTAGTCAATCAAAATCTGTAAAGCTATATACACATAATCGGAAGTTTTACAATGAATTTTATTCTTCATCCCATTGCCATAACAGCTTCAATGGTAATATTCCATTATGCATGGGAAGCTTTAGCAATCTTTATGTGTTGATTTGCAGAAAAATATGCTTCATGGCACCATTCCAGGAAAATTTGCAAAGCACAGTCCTTTGAGGACCACCCTTAACTTCAACGAATTGGAAGGGCCAATTCCACAATCTCTGGTCAGTTGTACAATGCTTCAAGTTCTAGATATTGGTAGCAAGGTTGATGATACCTTCCCATATTGGCTAGAAAGTCTTCTTGAATTGCAAGTTCTTGTTCTTCATTCAAATCAATTTTACGGTTCTGTATGGAGTTGCTCAAAGATGAAGCACTATTTTCCTAAGTTGAAAGTATTTGACCTCTCAAACGACAGATTTTGTGGTCCATTGCCAGCCTGGTATTTCAAAGATCTTAATGCCATGAAGGATGTTAGTGAAGCTGACAGGAAGTTGCAATATATGGGTGAAAGTTATTATCAAGATTCCATTACAGTGACAATGGAAAGGCTTCAGCTTGAACTAGTAAAAATTATTACTACTTTTATTGCCATTGATTTTTCAAATAATAACTTCCATGGAGAGATTGCCTAAGTAATTGGAGAGCTTCATTCACTTATACACCTCAATCTTTCTTTAAACAAATTCACAGGTTGTATCCCATAATCACTTGGAAATTTGAATGCTCTTGAATCCTTAGACCTGTCTTCCAACAAGCTTGTTGGATAATTCCATGGCAGTTTGGCATATTTAATTTTTCTTGGAGTGCTAGACTTGTCACAAAACCAACTCATGGGCCCATTCCACAGGTGCCACACTTTGATACCTTCGGAAATACGTCATATGCTGCAAACTTGGGATTGTGCGGATGTCCATTGTCAAAAGAATGCAGTAAGAGATGAGACAGTACAGGCACCCTCAAAATTAGAAGATGATACACCTCTAGTCTTTGAATGAGAGTGAAAACAATATGTGACATAGATAGTCCTTAACACATGTATTATGTATATATACCAAACACATGGTCGAGTAGTTAAATTATTGGGAAAGTCATGTAGGCTTTTCCCCACTGCATTAACCAATTAAAAAGCTATAATTTTCAAAACGCGTAAGAAGACCAAGATTGTAGCAAAAGATGAATATATACCTAACACGTGTATCTTTAAACCACGTGTATCTTTAAACCTGAATTTTGAATTTTGAGGTTGAATAATTATGAGTTAGATTCCTATAACACTCTCTAAAATTTTGAGAATTACAGTTTATAGAAGCAAATTAGCTTGAAACTTTTAAGAAGTATTTGCAGCCACGCGAGTATGATTTATGACTCAAAAAATAGATAGAAACGAGAAAAATTTGGAAAAGATTTATAAGATGAGGAATATCCACTGAATTTCGAGAAATAATAATAACCTTACATAAATCAAGTATCAAGAAAATTTTAAGTAAGAAAGTGACTTCAAGCATTGTAAGATTATTTTCTTATTTAATGTGAGATTGGAGATTGTTAGAGTGATGGTTTCATACGGTGACGTTTTATCATTAAGTGAGACGACGTCGTTTTGAGCCAAGCAAAGATTAATCCTGTCCGTTGGCTGGCTGAGTATCCAACAGTGGCAAATCAGTCTAATAGTCAACAGTATAAAAGCATTGCAACAGTCTCTTCACAACAGTTGAAACCCTTTTTCGTGTTTTTCCCTTTTTCTCTGTAAAACGAATAGCCTCCATTAGGGTTTGGGTATTGTCTTGATCTTGAATCTTGTAACAGGGTGTTTGAGTAGCTGGTTTGCAGGCCATTTGAGGGTACTAGAGTTTGCAGTGTATCTTGGGTGTTAGATCTGTTTCTCTAGGGTGTTACAGGTTCTAGAAAGATCTGTGTAAGGGTTTGATTCTTGGTCGAGTTGTGTTTTGTAATCTTGATCAATATAGTGTAGAGAGCTCGCTGGTTTCTCGAGCTCAACGTGGACGTAGCTTGCTCATATCCAAGCAAGTGAACCACGGTAAATCTTCTTGTTGTTGTTGTTGTGTGTGTGTGTGTGTGTGTGTGAATCTTTTGTGATTTTGTGTTTGCTTTCTGGTTGATCTGTTAAGAGTAGTTACAACAGTGGTATCAGAGCCATTTCTCGAAGGCTAGGGTTCCTTTACGTAATTAGGGTTTTGCAATTTTGGGGATTTTGCAAAATTAGGGTTTCGTGAAATTAGGGTTTATGAAAATTTGGGGCTTTTCGAATCTGTGATTCATTGAGTCTCCAGTAGGATTTAGGGAACCAAATCTAGGCTAAGTGTAAAGGTATAAAGGCTAGAAACCAGTAACCGTCTTAAAAACTGTCTGGTAGTATTTGGCAACATCTGGTGTAACAACGTCGCGTATCTCTTAGCCTTTTTCTTTCTTGTCGTTTCAGAAAAATGAGTACTACTCGCATGGAGATCTCCCAATATGATAGGAAGATCGATTTCGAGAGTTGGAAGAAGAAAATGAAAGCTCTCCTCTCACACAACAAGGTTGCAATTGCACTGGAAGAAGACACCAAGAAATGGCCAGAGGAAAAACTGACGAAGAAGGGGGAGGTCAATGAAGAGGCTTACAATCTGATCGTTCTGAATTTTTCAGACAGTGTCCCCAGAAAGGTAGATGGTATCGAATCACCACTAGAACTGTTGAATAAACCCAATACTTTGTATGCTTTACAATCTGCTCCTAATTTAGCTTTCTTGAAGGGTAATTTATTTTCTTACAAAATAGATAGTTCTAAGAGTATAGAGCACAACTTAGACGAGTTTATTAAAATGAATCTGATCCTTAAAGGAACAGATCAAGAATTAGGTAGTACTAGTCTTGCTATGATCCTCTTGAACTCTCTGCCTGATGACTATCAGGTAGTAAAAAATGCGTTACAGTACATTAGTACTGTATCAACCCTAGATCTAA
Organism: Pistacia vera; assembly: GCF_008641045.1. Lineage (NCBI taxonomy): Eukaryota > Viridiplantae > Streptophyta > Magnoliopsida > Sapindales > Anacardiaceae > Pistacia > Pistacia vera. Next base: position 974,476 of record NW_022196139.1, on the reverse strand, counting down.
TAGTTGCAGGTCTTAAGGCTAGGGAGTTAGAGTTGAAATTCCAGAAAATGAGTGGGTCTAACCTGTTTGTTAAAACAAAAGTGGAGTCCAGTCAGATAGGGAGAAACAATTCTGTGAATCAGGGGAATAGGAACAAGAAAAAATGGAAGGGAAATTACAAGAGTAAAGAAACTAGAAAATGCTTTTTTCTGTAATAAGGCTTGCCATATTAAAAAGAACTGTTTTGAATGGATCAAGAAACAAAAACAAGGGAACACAGAGACAAACCTTGCCACCAGTACAAACCTAGTAGATGAACCTGAGGTGCTTACAGTGTCAATGTCTGACACTGCCAATGAGTGGGTACTGGACTCAGGATGCTCTTTCCATATGAGTCCAAACAGAAATTGGTTCCAGGAGTTTGAGGATACTGACTCTGAAACTGTTTACATGGGGAACAATAATGCATGTAGGGTTAGAGGTATTGGCTCTATAACTCTAAGTCTTAACACTGGAAAGCTGGTCAAACTCACAAGAGTCAGGTATATCCCTAAAAAGAAACCTGATACCTCTAGGCACCTTAGATGAAATAGGCTGTAGTTATAAGGCTGAGAATGGAAGCTTGAACATATACAAAAATAGGAACCTTATCTTGATAGGAGAGAAAAAGAATGGGCTCTATATACTCTGTGGGAACATATCCTCTAACTGTTTGAATTTTGTGACTAAGCCTGTCAACCTATCCAACACTGAAAAATGGCACCTTAGACTATGTCACATAAGCCAAAGAGGCATGGACACCCTGAACAATCAAGGTCAGTTTGGTAAGGATAAGATATCTTCACTTCTGTGAGAATTGTATACTAGGAAAACAACATAGAAACAGTTTCCAATAGGGGGTACACCAAGCCACTAGTCCACTTGAGTACATCCACTCTGACCTGTGGGGACCTGGGAGGATTAGAACCTATAGGGGAAACAGCTACTTTATGTCCCTAGTAGATGATTACAGCAGAAAGGTTTGAGTTTACCTTTTAAAGACTATGGATCAAGCCTTAGAAAAGTTTAGGGAGTGGAAACTCTTAGTTGAAAACTAGATGAATAAGAGGGTTAAGGTTCTCAGAACTGACAATGGGTTAGAATACTGCAACCAAGAGTTTGATAAGTTCTGCAGGGATGAAGGGATTCTGAAGCATAGGACTATGAAACACACCCCTCAATAGAATGGGGTGGCTGAGAGAATCAACAGAACACTCTTTGATAAAGTGAGATGCATGCTTATCACCTCCAAACTCCCCACCTCTTTTTGGGGAGAATCCTTTACCACCTTTGCCTACTTGATAAACAGAAGCCCCTCCACTACTATCAACCTAAAATATCCAGAAGAGATGTGGACTGGAAGAAAACCTGATCTAGGACACTTGAGAGTTTTTGGCTGTGCTACATATGCACACACTGTTGGTGGAAAACTGGAACCAAGGTCAACAAAGTGTGTTTTTCTGAGATATCAAGAAGGAATAAAAGGGTACAGACTGTGGGACAAGGAGTCCCCTGGGGTTAAAGTTGTAGTAAGCTGAGATGTAATCTTTAATGGGAGTATTTTCCCTTGTAAAAGTACTAACTCTAATGTAGGTCCAAATCCAAGTGTAAGGGAGAATTCCAGTCAGCCTAAGACTACACAAATTGAGGTGGAGCTTCCTGCCCAACCTCAACCACTGTAGGATCCTGAAAACACCCAGGAGACTGAAGTTGTTCCTGAACCTGGAGGAGAAGCTGGACATTATGATCCAGAACAAGAGGATGAGACAGAAACAGTTGAAGATACTAAAACTCAGCCTAAAAACTTGCAAGATTACCAACTTGTAAGAGATAGGGCCAGGAGACAGGTAATGATTCCCACAAGGTTTTCATATGCTATCCTTATCTATACTGCCCTTCTTGTAGGTACAAAACTGCAGAGAATTGAACCAGAGACTTATGAAGAAGCAGTAAACTCTAAGGAAAGGGATAAATGGAAGGTTGCCATGGAAGCTGAGATGAAGTCAGTAAAGGTGAACAAAACCTAGGCTCTTGTACCAGAGCCAAAAGGGCAGAAGGTAATCCAATGTAAGTGGCTGTTCAAACTAAAAGATGGAGCAACAACCAAAGAACCACTAAGGTATAAGGCTAGACTAGTAGCCAAGGGCTTCACCCAAAGAGAGGGAATAGACTTCAATGAAGTCTTTTCCCCAGTGGTTAAGTATAAAATAATTAGATTAATGCTCTCCATTGTAGCCCACCTAGATTTAGAACTTGAGCAATTAGATGTGACTACTGCATTCCTCTATGGGGATTTTGAGGAAGAGATCTATATAAACCAGCCTGTAGGATTTATAGACCCAAAGACCCCTGACCATGTCTGCCTTCTTCTCAAATCTTTATACGGCCTAAAACAATCCCCCCGACAGTGGTACAAAAGATTTGACACATTCATTGTGAGTATAGGCTTCACTAGGAGTAAATATGATAACTGCTTTTATTTTGCCCTAAGTGATAACTTGCCTGTGTACTTACTGTTGTATGTGGATGACATGCTAATAATTAGCAAGTCTAAGTCCCTGATTTGTAGATTAAAGGAAAAATTGAGTGCTTAGTTTGAAATGAAATATTTAGGAAATGCTAAGAAGATCCTAGGAATGCAAATTGACAGAAATAGGCACAAATGTGAGCTGAGAGTGCACGAGTGTTCATATCTGCACAAACTAGTAGAAAAATTTGGAATGGCAGATGCAAAACCTGTCACAATCCCACTGGCCAGCCACTTCACATTGAGTAAATCACAATGTCCTAGAACTGAACCTGAAATGATTAAGATGGAACATATCCCATATGCAAATGTGATAGGATCTCTTATGTATGCTATGATTAGCACAAGGCCTGACTTAGCCTTTGTAATTTCCTTACTCAGTAGGTACATGTCTAACCCTGGTATGGATCACTAGATTGCTTTAAAATGGGTTCTGAAATATATAAATGCTACCTTAAATGTTGGACTGCATTACTGTAAAAGAACTGCTTCACTTGAGTTGGTTGGGTTTGTAGATGCAGATTTTACAGGTGATAGAGACACTAGAAAATCAACTACTGCATACTACTTTACTTTAGGAGGTAACTGCATTAGCTGGAAATCGCAATTAAAGCCTATATTATCCACTACTAAGGCTGAATATGTGGTTGTTGCTGACATATTCAAAGAAGCTATCTGGCTAAAAGGAATTCTCAGTGAAGCCAAGATAACAAATCAGAGGCCTGTCATCTTTTCTGATAGTCAGAGTGCAATACATTTGAGCAAGAATCCAGTGTACCATGAACGTACGAAACACATAGATGTGAGATATCACTTCGTAAGGGACTTGATCTCAAGAGATGAGAAAGCACTTCTAAAGGTTTCTACCGAAGAAAATCCAGCAGACATGGGCACCAAGACAGTCACTCATACCAAGTTCAAGCACTGCTTGAATTTGTTATTCATTCAGTAAACCAGAGTGACCAGAGCAATGAAGGATTCCATAAAGAGTAAGCTGCACTACAGTCACGAATGAACCCATCAAGGTGGAGATTGTTAGAGTGATGGCTTCATACGGTGACGTTTTATCATTAAGTGAGACAACGTCGTTTTGAGCCAAGCAAAGATTAATCTTGTCCGTTGGCTGGCTGAGTATCCAACGGTGGCAAATCAGTCTAATAGTCAATAGTATAAAAGCATCGCAACAGTCTCTTCACAACAGTTGAAACCCTTTTTCGTGTTTTTCCCTTTTTCTCTGTAAAACGAATAGCCTCCATTAAGGTTTGGGTATTGTCTTGATCTTGAATCTTGTAACAGGATGTTTGAGTGGCTGGTTTGCAGGCCATTTGAGGGTACTAGAGTTTGCAGTGTATCTTGGGTGTTAGATCTGTTTCTCTAGGGTGTTACGGGTTCTGGAAAGATCTGTGTAAGGGTTTGATTCTTGGTCGAGTTGTGTTTTGTAATCTTGATCAATTAGTGCAGTGAGCTCACTAGTTTCTCAAGCTCAACGTGGACATAGCTTGCTCATATATGAGCAAGTGAACCACGGTAAATCTTGTTGTTGTGTGTGTGTGTGTGTGAATCTTTTGTGATTTTGTGTTTGCTTTCTGGTTGATCTGTTAAGAGTAGTTACAACAGATATTAATGTAGACAATATAATTTTCTAGTTAATAGACCAATGACTCATAGTTATATTGACGAGTCATAAATAATGCCATGAGTAATTTAATTTGCCATCTTCAAAACATAACACCATTTCTTTATAGACATATAACTTCATCATTGATTAGCATTCATGTCATGTTTCTTCGCTACACTTGAAGTTCCCATATTTGCCATATTAATTGGAAAAGTTTACAATCTTCTTAAAACTGAGTGTCTATACTCATGTATGAATAGCAAACTAGACTTTGATATTTTTTTTTTTAATTAGAAAAACATCATTGGTTGGTGACATCCGTGAGATCATAGAAAATTCTCTAACATTTCCTAGAATATTCAAAGCAAGGACCAAAACTTGGTGCTATATTAATGGTCGAGTAGTCTTATGAACGATAGTGAAAACAATATGTGACATAAATAATCCTTAAAACTTATGGTCATAACATCATAGCCATATATTAATTTCCACGCCTACTTTCTCTCCTTATAAGGCCCCATGTTTATTGAATGTAGAAATTTCTATTGGTATAATAAGTTAGTCCTGTGCTTAGACGGTGTCCAATGTACTTAGATGGGAATTAGTTAATACTCAAGTCTCTTTAGATGTTCAGTTAATCGGCTTTTACAAATGGGCTTGGACCACTTTGGCCCAATTCCATCCGTCCCTCTACTTTGGCTCAATTCCATCCGTCCCTCCACTTTGGCTTAGACCACTTTGGTTTGGTTTGGTTTTCGAGTTTTTTTCCACCCCTAGTCATTTAGGCTTTTGCTTCAGCGTGTGACTTACTGCTCAAATTAGAGTATCTCAATATTGACCATACAATAGTAAGAAGAAAATTTTAAGAAAAGTGACTTCAAGCACTGCAACATTCTTTTTCTATATATCCCACTTAGACCAAGACTTGTAATTAAATTAAGAAGTCTTGTTGCCTCGTTCTTCACTTCAAGGGCCCAAGACCAAGCTATAACTCTCCAGATACGTAAACTATAAGTTTGCCTTCTTGTATACAAGAAGACAATGACTCCAACAGAGAATGAATATGCTAAATCAATAACAAAGACATTTTTGTTTCCAAGCCAATAGACCAAGACTTTAATCATATTTCCATCATATTTCTCCTTCTAAGCAACCAGATTAAGCAATAAAATTAAAATATTTTGCACTTTGGTTAACATCCATCAGCATAGTTAAATCTATTTTTTAAGTAAAATTAATTTTCATTCATACAGTTAATGTAGATTTTTTTTTTTTCTTTCTAGTTATTCAGAAATAGAAAGAAGGTCTTGGTTGGTTGGTATAAGATTGTTCTGAGTCCTGAATGATTTTTCCTGGAATCATATATAGCTAGCGAAGACCAAGATTAATTGATCAATAATTCATGAAGTAGTCCACACTGTATGAGACTGAGAGAAGCATTTATTTTTCGATGCGTTAACCACGGTTCAAGTCTCCTTACGTAATTAACCAGAGTTTAGCCTAGTCAACATTGGAACCTCCACTGCAACTTTGTGAAATCGGAGAACCCCACTTATAATTCCTTTTGGGTCAATGAAGTTTGGTAAGACACTAATTTACAGTAAATTTCATTAGTAGCCTACAAAAGTTATCTCAATCAGTGTCAATTCAGTCTAGTCAATGATAAGATTCCATATTTAATTTCCTCGACACCTCTTGGAAAATAACATTTGTAATCTACAAGACATCTATGGGTGACCAAGACTTCAATTAATTTCTACAATAGTGACCCTCCATTTCTCTTCTATTTTGTTGAATTTCAGTTTCACAAATGTTGTAATTTTCAAAGCAAGGAACAAGACTCAAAGGGAAACAATCAATAAAATAAATAGTCCATCACAGTTATATTAATTTCCATATATACCTATTTTTTTCTCTATTTAAGGACTCATTATTTGGACAAAGGCAATTGCTTCTATAATTTTCGCCATAAAGAAATAGGGGTTTAATAGATAAAACCAACTTGATATCTTATAATATAATCTGCCTATAATTAATGCATAAGCAAATAAAATCACAATGCTCTTCTCTTGTAACAGAATGCCCTGTTTCTTGCTATGCAGGGGGCAGCAACAACCATCACACTGTCACTATTTTCTTTTTCAAGCAAGCTTAATTCTGCATTATTTGATTATTAAAATTTAGGGTATATTCATCTCATCTCCTTCACTATTTATATTCACAAACTTCACTAATCACAAAACAAGTAATACTAGTCTGCTTTAAGTTTATCAAAAGATCATTAATTAGCACTTAATGTAATTACTAAGTGAATAATACAAAGTCTAGCATGATTATCAACCACAAAAGTGAACATCATTGACCTTCTGTAGCACCGTCTATGATCGCATGTGTACTTCTACAAAATATGATTTATTGTTTAAATTGCAACCAAGAAAGTGACTTCATGTTTAGTGCATGTACTACTGCTTTTTGGTTAATAGAACAAGACTTTTATGCACTAATTAAATTATTTGATGAACCTAAAGCATTTGATTAAGTTTTTGTATGTTTAAGATAACAAAGACCATAGTAGAAACTAGTATTGCATTGCACTTGGTCAAATTTAAACTCATGAATAATGGGTAATTAAGTATACTAGCACAGATTATAATTCAGTGCACTGGATCTTCTGTTTGTTTGTTTGTCTGATACAACATGGATTCTGAGAAATATTTTTATTTAGTCTGATGAAGCCTATATACTTTCTATTCTAGTTCTGATTGTTTAGTTAGATTTGATTGCAAGTTTATCATTTATTTCAATATTGAACCTTTCATACAACCAGCTTGTGAGATTTATACCTCAAGGAAATCAGTTTAATACATTACAAAGTGACTCCTATATTGGAAACCTGGGTTGTGTGGACCGCCATTGTCAAAGAAATGTAAAAATGACGAGCCACGCATGGTCACCAACAGCATCACTTTTCCCTGAAGAAGACAGTGCATTGAGCTTGGCGTGGAGAGATACTTTGTTGAAGTGCTGGTGGGATATGCGGTGGAGCATTGTCAGAGAATCCAAGAATTCGTCTAAGATTATGTTGAATAAAATTAACTATATATATTTTTAAAATAAGTTACATTTTATTATTTTATTATTTAGTTTGTGTCCTGAAGTCAAAAATCTGTTAATTTTACACTATTGTCTGTCAAGTTGTAAGTGTATTGGGAGTTTAAACGGTGGGCAAAAATCCGACCCGAAAAGATTGGGTTAAATAGAATACCAAATCAATGGTCAAGTCGGGTTAATCAGGAAACGTGATAGTTCCAACCCGACCAGATAGAATATTATAATAGGTACTTTATGAGACGTGGCAGAATAGTTTTAGTTCTTATTCTTGAACTCATGCATCCTACAAGAGTAGTCCTTGGCACACTGGATCGCTCTTATAAAATGCAACTTGTTATTCTCTGTCGTGATTCCTAGCCTCCTCCTCTCAAGAACGAAACTCCTCTTAATTCTCGCAAGATGTTCCCAGATATGACTTTTCTTTTAAATTGTTTTGTTACTCCATTTTTGAGACGAGATAAGGTGATTTGATTTTGAGAAGAAATAGAATTGCAGTATTCATGGTAATTTATTTATAATTTGTTTCGCTAATTTTATAAACTTTAGTTTTCAAAGCTTCAAACTTGTTCTACCTTGACAACTAAAACATTGGTTTAACAGGCTATTAGAATCGTTTACCATGAATATTCCATTGATCCACCAATCATTATAATAGAATGCCCTGTTTCTTACATTCCAGGGGAAGTAATTAACATCCATCAGATTATAAATGTTGTGAGCTTTAATTTTGTTTTTTGTTTGTGGGGCTAAGTTACTCCGATGAATAGTTGTGTGAATGAATAGCGGTTGAACGTTTAGAATTTTATGGCTGCACAATTATACGGCCAGGATTATTCACGATGGTAGAGCTGTGATTTCATGCATAAAGATGATGTTCCTCAGACGGGCTTATCAGTTTCTCTGCCTACAATTAATTTCCATATATACCTATTTTTTTCTCCATTTAAGGACCCTTATTATTTGGACAAAGACAATTGCTTATGTAATTTTCGCCATAAAGAAAAAGAGTTTTAATAGATAAAACCAACTTGATCTCTTATAACAGAATCCCCACACGATATAATTAATGCATAAGCAAATAAAAGCACAATGCTCTTCCTTGTAATAGAATGCCTTGTTCCTTGCTACGCAGGGGGCAGCAACATTAATCAGACTATCACAGAAGTGAACTTTCATTTTCATTTTCTTTTTCAAGGAAGCTTAATTGAGCCTAATTGAATAATTAATTGTTTGTTTTGTATGATAAATTTAGGCTATATTCATCTTATCACCTTCACTATTTATATTTACAAATTTCACTGATCACAAAACAAACAATACTAGTATGCTTTAAGTTTATCAAAAGATCATTAATTAGCACTTCACGTAATTACTAAGTGAATAATACAAAGTCTAGCATGATTATCAATCCAAAAAAGTGAACATTATTGACCTTTTGTAGCACCATCTATGATCGTATATGTACTTCTTTTACAAAATGTGATTTACTGTTTAAATTGCAACCAAGAAAGTGACTTCATGTTTAGTGCATGCACCACCGTTTTTTTGTTAATAGACCAAGACTTTTACATGGTAATTAAACTGTTTGAAGAAGTTTCTGTATGCTTAATATGACAAAGACCATAGTAGAAACTAATATTGCATTCCACTTTGTCAAATTTAAACTCATGAATAATGGGCTTTCTTTTCTGCATCAACCCTATCATGTGTTTTGCACATGGAAGACTTTACTTTTTGACGTGCATTAACCACGAATTCAAGTCTCCTTACATGTGTAAACTTTACTTTAGTTTCCAATTCTCTTTCTATTTATAATCATATCGTTTCTTGTGATTCATCATAAACAAAAATGGGTTGTCTAGCATGGCCCTATCAACTTCTCTTCCTCCAATTATTCCTCTTTTATTCTCATACTTCTGCAGCACTCTGGTCTCATCACCAGAGTTCTGCATTACTTCAGTTCAAGCAACTCTTTTCCTTCAAAAATGATTCCTCAGAGTATTGTATCATTTTTGCAGATGTTCCTTCTTATCCAAAAATGATATCTTGGAAAGAGGATTATGATTGTTGCTCATGGGATGGTGTTACATGTGATTTGGTGACAGGTCATGTGATTGGCCTAGACCTTAGCTGTAGTTGGCTTTCTGGCAACATCCCTTCCAACATTAGCCTTTTTCTTCTTCCTCAATTGAAAAGACTCAATCTTGCTTTCAAAGATTTTAATCTCTCTCCAATTTCTTCTAATTTTGGTCGATTGACGAGTTTGAGACATCTTAATCTCTCTACCTCAAACTTTGGTGGTCAAATTCCATCTAAGGTCTCCCATTTGTCTAAATTGGTTTCACTTGACCTTTCGGTCGTTGGTTACGTCACAGGCAATACGAGGCATACTTTGATGAGTGAAAACGGTTTGATAATTGAAAGAGATGTTTTCGACAGGCTAGTTCAAAATCTGACAGTGTTAACAGACCTTGCTCTTGCAATGTTGACATGTCTACCATTGTACCTAGTTCATTGACGAATATATCTTCGTCTCTAACTTCTCTCAGTCTCCAAAGGTGTGAACTACAAGGGAACGTGCCAGAATGCATCTTCCACCTACCAAATATGAAGATCCTTGGGTTAGGTAATAACTTCAACTTGATAGGTAATTTTCCTAAAGTTAATTGGAGCAGCCCACTCGAGTTTTTGGATGTCTCTGACATGAGCTTTTCAGACCAATCACCTAATTCAATCAGCAATCTCTTTTTCTTGAGGGGATTGAATCTCAGAAACTGCACACTCGTTGGGTCAATTCCTGCCTCTCTTGGCTACCTTACACAACTTGGTTATTTGCTTCTGTCGTATAATAATTTGATTGGTGAAATTCCAGATATTTTTGTCAACTTAAGGTAACTTTCTTCTTTACACTTGTCAAGTAATCAACTCACTGGACCAATACCATCTTCGTTATTCACTCTACCATTATTGCAAATCATTTATTTGGATGATAATAGACTGAATGGCTCTATTCCAAGTTCAATCTTTGAAATTGTGAATTTATCCATTCTCGATCTTTCTTCAAACAATTTAAGTGGAATTGTAGAGCTTCACTTGTTCTCAAACCTAAAAAACCTTGGATTGCTTGATCTTTCTTATAATAGCCTATCCATTAACACTGCATTCAAAGCCAATTCGTCCTTTCCACAACTTTACGATTTGCACTTATCTGGTTGCAACTTGACAGAATTCCCAGGTATTTTAAGAAGTTTAAACCAATTACAGGAACTGGATCTTTCTGACAATAAAATCAGGGGTCAGATACCTAATTGGATGGGGGATGTTGGAATGGATACTTTGCAATTTCTAAATCTTTCCCACAACAACCTAACCGGCATAGACCAGCTTCCCTGGAAGAATCTTCTCCATCTAGACCTTCGGTTCAACTTGCTCCACGGATCACTTCCAGTTCCACCACCTTTCTTGATAGTATTATTCTTGTCAAACAACAAATTGACTGGGGAGATATCTCATATGATCTGCAATATGAGTATAATAGAAATTCTAGATCTTTATAGTAATAGTTTGAGTGGTAAGATTCCAACATGCATGGGAAGCTTTAGCAATCTTCGTGTGTTGGATTTATAGAAAAATAAACTCTATGGCACCATTCCTGGAAAATTTGCAAAGGGCAGTCCTTTGAGGACCTTTAACATCAATGAGAATGAATTGGAAGGGCCAATCCCACAATCTCTAGTCAATTGTACGATGCTTCAAGTTCTAGATATTGGTAACAACAAGGTAAATGATACCTTCCCCTATTGGCTAGAAAGTCTTCCTGAGTTGCAAGTTCTGGTCCTTCATTCAAATCAATTTTACGGTTCTATATGGGGTTGCTCAAAGACGAAGCACTATTTTCCAAAGTTGAAAGTATTTGACCTCTCAAACAACAAATTTGGTGGTCCATTGTCAGCCAGGTATTTCGAAAATCTAAATGCCATGAAGGATGTTGGTGAAGCAAAGAGAAAGTTGTAGTATATGGGTGAAAGTTATTATCAAGATTCCATTACAGTGACAATGAAAGGGCTTCAGTTTGAACTTGTGAAAATTATCACTACTCTCACTGCAATTGATTTTTCAAATAATAACTTCCATGGCAGTTAGCAAATTTAAATTTTCTTGGAGTGCCAAACTTGTCTCAAAACCAACTCACAGGGCCCATTCCACGACTACCCCACTTTGATACCTTTGGAAATACTTCATACGCGGGAAACCTGGGATTGTGTGGATTTCCATTGTCAAAAGAATGCAAAAGTGATGAGACACTACAACCACCTTCAAAATTAGAAGATGATGTAGAGTCTTCAATTGGATTTGGTTGGAAAGCGGTGTTGATGGGCTATGGATGTGGAATGGTTTTTGGATTGATCATGGGATATCTTGTATTTTCAACAGGAAAGCCTCATTGGATTGTAAGTATAGTCGAGGGAGAACACCGTCGAAAGGGGAGAAGGTCGAACAAGAAACGTGGGGGAAGAAGGGGTTAGTGCTTTTAGCTTTGTCAAGAGTGTTGACTATATATGTGCTGTACCTTTTTTTTTTTTTTTTCCCTTTTTTATCTTCTATGTTTTCTGTCAGTGTAAGCAATCAACTATAAACGAGCGCAGCATTAATTTTTTGAAAGGCCTTGGTAATTTCAATTTTGATTTAACCTTGATTGTTACTGCATTTTTTAAGTTCTTTCTCGTTTCTCTTCATTCAGAAAATTGAATTTCTGTTCTTCAGATTTCATTCAGAAAAGTGAGTATGTTACCTTGGTCTGATCAATTTTTCTAGCTTTCTTAAGAGTAGTTTAAAACTTTGTTCTCCGTTAGTTAGTGCATGACCAAGACTGGGAATGTTTACACTTACTATAGTGGATGACCAAGACTTGCATGATTGAATTTTTTATTTCCAAATCTGCACTTAACAGTACCAAATGCTACCCTCGAGAAAACTTGTAGATAAAGAAGTTTTGAAAGATATAATTATTTTTATATTCCTTCTAATTCTATATTTGTTTCATTCGGCATCTACATTAATATAAAACACAAGTTATACAGATAGTACGACCCAGAAAGTAACTTAAAACTTGAATTTAAGAGTTGAAAATTTTAAGTTCTGATGTTGAACAAAAGGATTAAAATTAAAAATTTGCTTTAGACTTCTCCAAAATTTACTTTCAGTCTCGCTAATCTGTTGACATTAGGACTTAAGGTTAAAGAAAGAACAGTCCAAATATATTCGAGGATTAAAAATTTTCGAGTAAAATAGATTTCATTTTGTTATGACAACTCAAATTGCTCTTCCATCAGAGTACATGAAATGGTACTGATAATGAATTTAGCAATTCCAATTCTGTTTTACATGAAATGGTTGCAAGTGAAAATAACCGAATGGTGATACTATGTAATGCAAGACTCCAGAATCTCTTTGGTTGTGAAAGCTTTTCTGCACTGGGAATACCTGAAATTTTGGCCCCCCACATATTCAAGAGATCATTGCAGCTGATTTCGTCGGCATAATATAATGCCACTTTGTTCTTGTTCTCATAAAAATAATTTTAACGTCATAATCTGAGTATTTATAGTACCAGAATTACTACATAACACATTCAAAATCTTTTTTCACCATTATCAGTCTCTTCCTTTATCAATAACAAATAAACCCATTAATCTTTTTAACATTTTTACCAACATCAAGTTTCATCACATGATATTGCAGCCTTCCTATTTCATTTTCTTTAAAAAGTGACTATCAAGTTCTATCAGCAAAACGTCTACCTGAAACTGTTTAGCAACAAAAATACTGGATTAACTCATACATTTTGCCTTCCAGTACGGAGTATGCAGTGGTTAAATTGAAGTTTTCCAACAATGTAGTATTCGAATGAATTTCGCTAAATATCTTTCCAAAATATTTACTCTTAACCAATCTCATTCCACTTTCTTCAGATTAAGAAATGCGTCACCAAGTTCAGATTCATAAGCAGCGAGTGCATCAGGGGTCAAATCTTTAAGAAAGGACTTGGTTAGGTTAAGACTTGACACCATTTGAAAGATCTTAGAACAGAACTTACGTACTTCAGATTTCCTTGACTGCTTCTCAGGCATATGTGTCCCCAACTCCTTTATCAGACGACTGAGATTTCGGAGGTGGCTCTTCAAGGCTTTCTTTGATGCATCCCGGCTGGCTTCATCTGATCTTAACAGAACCACTGACTTCAATATCTCCATCACCAAATCCAGTGCCTCAACTTGACGAAATCCTGATTTTGCACTGCCACATTTTTCCAGTATGAAGCTGAAGAGATGATGCCCAATTCATGGTCTTCTTTGAAATATTTCTTTTAAAAATTCAGATTTTATTTGAGACTTTTTACTGTCACAATAACCAGCCAACACAGTTGGGAAAATATCATAAACCTTCTGCAATTCAGACTCGAAAATTTTCTAGCATCGATGATCTTCAGAAGCCAAAAGGTTGAATTCTGAGCCAGGGAGACGATCATTTTGTATCTGTTCCAGTAAGCTGACCGCTTCTTCTTAGATGGATTAGCAGCAGATTTCTTTCTCTTGAATGGTCTTGCTGCCAATTTTAAGTTTCTCTCCAACAAAGATTCAAGAGTAGATAGTGGCACAGATTCACCCTTAGGGAAGTCTTTCGCCTTGAATATTTTCTTCTGTAGAATTCCCCATACACGTTGTTCAAGCTGCCCACTACCTTCAGCAGTATGTGGGTTAACAAATGCCTGAGCCAAGTTTGAGTACACCATCAGAACCTGGGGCTTACCTGTGAAACGAAAACAATTCAAAACACATACCACAAATCAGAGGCGGGAAATAGTCAAAAATGAAAAAAAATCATTGTTACATGAACATTGCAAATTTTTTAGAATCATTCTTCTAAATTACCTATTAACATAAAACAAATCATTCCAAGGACAAGACATTAGATTAAGTCCAGAAACACTGGTAGTAGGAAGCAGCTTTGATAACTCTGAAATAATAACTTGATTATCACTGATATTTATTGCTAAATTCTCCCCTTTGTTGATCCAAGTAAATGCCACTAAAGGCAATTTTTTTTTTTTTTTTTCCAGAAAAAAGCTAATATTATCCTAAGAGCTTTTATTTTTTTATTTCAGACAAAAACTGTTTGTGCAGCAATCTATGACAGTTACAGCTAACCTTAACGAAGCAATGAATACTCGTACTTGCCTGGATTTTCATGCAGGTAAATTTCCAGCAATGATAGACACGAAGTTTAAACAGATTAAGCTGTGACTGAGCGTTTCACTCCCAGCCTGATTCTTTTCTCTTTGAAAATCTGGGCAAGATAAGTGTCCATGCGGAACTTGCCTCATCATCCATTCCGCTATCAGAATCATCAGAATCTTTAGGAAGTCTTTATCGCTTCTTCAACACCAGTTACTGCTCTGAGTCATCTGTCTGCTCATCACTCTCCCCTGTTTCACCAGTCTCGGCTTCATCAATTTCTTCTTCCTCTTTGTTAGTTTTGCATGCAAACGAAAGAGAAAAACAGAAAACGAAAGAGCAAACCAAGTCTGCAATAATGCTCGTTTTTGATTCAAAAAACAGGGGTAAAATATATACACGGCAACGTCACTGTTCCAACAAAACATTTCAAATTTCAAATTTAAACTAACACCACCACTAATACACTTACAAGCAAGTGAGACATTACACTAATCAAACTTAATACACCTAAAAAAAGACACTGAACAAATAAACACAGTGACTAAAAAACTGCTTCTGATGAATTACGGGAGTCAACAGGCGTAAAATTGCAGTTCAAAAATCTGCACCTTTCTGAATTTCCAGGATATCCTTTCAATATCCTCCTTGATGTCATTGCTGGAAACACCAAGTTGAACTGAAGATATTCAAACTTGGTTTTGGACAACGGCTTAGTTAAAATATCAGCGACCTGTCTTCTCCCCGGCAGTGTATCAACTCAACTTCATGATCTTGCAAAGCTTCTCTTACTGCATGGTATTATCTTAATATGTTTGGTAGGCCATGATTAATTGGATTTTTAGCCATAGAAACTGTAGAAAATTGTCACAGAAAATTACAGTAGGCTCTCTGTGTTTGGTTGAGATCATTCAAAATTTCCTAAGCCAAATGGCTTGGTTCACGGCAGCAGCAGCAGAAATGTATTCAGCTTCTGCTGTTGATTGAGCTACCGTTGCTTGCCTTTGGACAGCAACACACAGCACCCGAATTTAAGAAAAATAATACCGGATGTACTCTTCACGTCATCTATTGATCACGCCAGTCACTGTCCGAATATCCCACAAGCTGAAAACTTCAGATTTCCTGAACCACACACCAAGTCCAGGTTACCTTTAATATACTGAGCACCCTCTTAGCTGCCCTGAAGTGATTTCACTTGGATTAGTCATAAACCTGGAGAGGAGACTTGTAGCATACATTAGTCAGGCCTGGTTGCTGTTAGATACAACAAGCAGCCTATTAAGCTCTGTACAAACTCTCATCCACCCTGACAGCCCCGTCTTCTTTGCTTAATTTCTGAGTAGTAGCAACCAGAGGTGTATTGACTGGCTTGCATTTATCCATGCCAAATCGTTTAAGAACCTCCAAACATACCTCCTCTGATGACAATATCCCACTTGGAGTTTGATATTTCCACACCTAGGAAGTAAGACATTATACCGAGATCTGTCATTTCAAATTCACAATTCATGCTTCCTAAAAATCACCTTTACTTGGACTACTGCCGGTGATGAGAAGATCATCAACATACAATGAAACAATGATCAGATCACCCTCCACGTTTCTTACATATAATGATGTTCATCAGGACTTCTCAAGTAACCCAAGTTACTCAAGTATTCATTGATCCTGCTGTCCAGGCTCTAGGAGCTGTTTTAGGCATACAAGGCCTTCCTCAAAAGATACACTTTATTCTCCTGGCCTTGAACTTGGTACCCACCGGTTGCTCAACATAGATCTTTCATTGAGCCATCCATTTAAAAACGCAGACTTGACATCCAGTTGGATATTTTCAACCGATTGAGCCGCAAGAGCAAGTAACAACCTAATTGTGTCAAGCCTTGCTACGGTGCGAATGTATCATGAAAATCAATTCCATATCGTTGAGCAAACCCCTTAACAACCAACCTTGCTTTGTGCTTATGTACTGAACCATCAGGACTAATTTCTTCTTGAAGACCACTTGACGAATCACATTTCTATCCTTGGTCTGTCCACAAGCTTCCAGGTCTAATTTTTCTATCATTGTCAACTCCTCGCATAGCAACCCCAAGTTCAGATTTGCTGCTTCAATGAAGTTAGTTTGTTCAAGTGTGGCCAAATTACACCTCCATAAACCTCAGCCAATGAACGAGTGCTCTAACCGGGAGCTTTCTTCTTCAGTTTCACTTGCATCTTTTCAGTTGTTCATCACCAACCACATCAATCTGCGTGGACTTTCTTCTTTATCAACTTTGTTCTCTTCCCAATTCAAACACCTTTCTCATCAACCTTATATCCTAGTGACATGTATCTTTTGGTTTCTGGATTATACACTCTACAAGCCTTGGAATTATTACTATATCCAATGAAATGCTCTAGTTGCTTGTCATCCAGCTCTTCCTCTTGGCTGTTGGAACAATACATAACAGGTGCTGCCAAAGACCCTTAAATGATCCACAGCAGGTTTGATCCCATACCAAGCTTCATAGGGAGTTTGGTTGATCAAGGATTTGTGGGAAGCCTATTAGTAAATAACGCAGTGTTTACAGCTTCTGCCCAAAAACTTTTCGGCAGTTTCTTCTCAGCCAACATGTACTTCCCATCTCCACAACGGTTCTATTCCTTCTCTCACTTACTCCATTCGCTGTGGAGTATAAGGACTGCGAATTGATGCTTGATTCTTGCTCTATGCAGATTGTTTCAAACCTTTTGATGGTTACTCACTCCCATTGTCACTCCTCACATTTTGATACTCAAACCAGTTTGGTTTTCAACCAACTGCTTAAACCTTCCAAAAACTCCAGCTAGTTCGTTTTTTTGCTTCAAGAAATACACCCAACACTTCTAGTTTTATCATCAATGAACAATACAAAATAACAACTCCCATTCAAGGAAGGTGTTTGCATAGGGCCACATACGTCTGTGTGAATGAGTTGAAGTTTTTTTTGGAGCTCTCCAAGCTTGGTTCACGGGAAAGGATGGTCTACTTAGCTTGCCAAGATGACATGCCTGACACATGGTGTTTACTTCATCAATTTCGGGAGGTTTAGAACCATCTTTTTGGTCTGAGCTTGCTTGAGACCATGATAGTGATAATGGCCAAAACGCTTGTGCCATATTCGGATTATTAGCTTAGCACTATGAGCTCTGAATCTGAATTTTTCCAGTCAATGGGAAAGCTTTTTCCCATCATTCTAACTCTCATGAGTTCACTGCCCTCACTATCTAATATCTTACAAGATTGATCCTGAAAAAGTAGGACATATTTTCTCTCTAACATTTGTCCTACACTAAGTAACTTTGATTAATTCAGGAACCTAAAGCACATCAGAAATCAGCTTAGACCTGATTGAGTTTGCACAGCCACATCACCTTCCCTTAACATCCACAAATTCTCCATTCCCTATCTTGACTTGGATTGAAAAGCCATGTCCAGGCTGGTGAAACTTTGCAAGTTTGGAGTCATTGACTTGTGCATCCACTATCAATCAACCAGGCTTCATTGCATGATGAGGGAGACCCGCAGGATGCCACAAATAACTGCTCAGCTTCCTGCCCTGCTGCAAATCTCAACCATCTGAGGTTGCTGTGAGAGGATTCCCCTTTATTTTTGCAAACTCTCTCTATATGGCGAATTGTTGCAGGCTCTACAGAATTCCTGGTCTGAACAACACCGTTTTTCTGAGTGTCCCTTCTTCTTGCAGTGGGAACACGGTGGATACTCTTTTATCCCACCATGTTTATTCCACTGAGCATTACTTTCTCTTTCCCTTTCTTATCTCCTGCATTCTTTTATTTCAGCATGCACAAAATTTCCCTTATGTGTTGCAACCATAGCACTTCACCTGCGTCTTCCAACCTTAAAAGCCTCCTTTGTTCTTGAGCTTGTAAAGAATGGACCAGCTCAGTTAGAGTTATTTGAGTCAGGTCTTTAGAACCTCAAGAGAGGAGATTTAGCCTCAAACCTTTCAGGTAGGCTTACTAACACTTTCTCCACAATTCTTCTATCCGTCAATTCCACCCCAAGCAATCTAATTTTTTAACTACACTTCATGAATCTATCAACGTACTCCCTTACCTTCTCAGTTTCTTGCATTTTCAGCAACTCAAATTCTCTTCTCAGATTCAACACCTGCATGCCCCTTGTTGTATCACTACCCGTATACTCTTCTCTCAACTTATCCCATGCTTCTTTTGGTGTTTCATACGCCATGATCCTTGTGAATACAAGGTCATTTACTGCTGCATGAATGTGAGAGAGAGCTCTCGGTGCTTTGGCAGCCTCTTCTTCATGCATCCTGATGTGATTTAGGGTGGGATTTGGTCCCAAGAGAGGCAGTTGACCGTTCTCTTCCACGTACTGCCACAGACCCTGTCCACGAAGGAATGCCTTCATCTTGACTGCCCACATGTGGTATTGATCGCCATTAAAGACTGGAGGTGTGAGAGAGACTGAAGGTTGTGCCATTGAAACTGAAAAATTTTTTGAGTTTTTTTTTTTTACGAAGAGAGTGACGAAACTGGGGTTGAAAGTAAGAAGAAAGAAGATTAATTATCAGGCTCTCTAAGATCAATTAATGCTCTGATACCATTTGTCAGTTTTGCATGCAAACGAAAGAGAAAAACAGAAAACGAAAGAGCAAACCAAGTCTGCAAATAATGCTCTGTTTTTTATTCAAAAAACAGGGGTAAAATATATACACGGCAACGTCACTGTTCCAACAAAACATTTCAAATTTCAAATTTTAAACTAACACCACCAACTAATACACTTACAAGCAAGTGAGACATTACACTTAACCAAACTTAATACACCTAAACAAGACACTGAACAAATTAAACACAGTGACTAAAAATCTGCTTCTGCATGAATTACGGGAGATCAACAGGCGTAAAATTGCAGTTCAAAAATCTGCCACCTTTCTGAATTTCCAGCAGGATATCACCTTTCAACACTCTTCAATACCAAGAAAATCTTCATCATCATCTTCACTGTCTGCATTGCGATGTCTGGCTGGTTTTAGGTCTCTCTTAATAACCCGCAGCATCCGGAGCAGTCCATCGTCCATGACTTCATTACAAAAATATTTGAAAACCTAACAACAGAAAAAGATGCCAAATAAAGCATAAATGTAGTCTCCATTGGGATATAGCAAGATAAATTTCTTTTTTGAATTAATAATCTCCAAGTCCAAACATGTTCATATTCCATTTTCTTAATTCACTATCATCATCTCCATATATAATTCTTCCTCAATATCATTTACAAATGATGAATCCTATGATAGTATTGGAAAACCAGCAATAACTTGATCCAATTAATGAAGAACCCATCCTAATCTTAGTATCAGAAACAGACACCTAACAACAACCTCTCCTATCTGTTTTTCATTTTTCAAGCTTTTGAATTTTATTGGAAACACATGAACTAACTACAAGTCATCAAGCTAAAGCTATGACAGGTAAACTTTCAAACGCATTAAACAAGTGGGGTAACAATAATCATGACATTGTTGAACCAGTTTGCAACTTTACAAAATTAAAAAGAAACTACAAACAAATGAAATGTCAGTATTAGATATAACATATCAACATTACATACAGATTTAAATCAAGGCAGAGAAAAAAAAGAAAAAAAATCCACACTTGCTATTTTTACAAATACCTGCTCTATGGCAGACCGCATAGGAGCCGATGACTGTGGCAGCAATGAAAGCAATGTATCCACCAGGACATCCATTAACTTGGGTGCTGAATCATCATCCAACTCATCTTCACCAGATGAGTTAAGAAGATCAGAAGATGCAAAAGCTTTTTTACAGCACATGATAAGTTCAGAGGCCGCTTCAGAATATTCCCCTGGTCGAAGGAGCACATGGAGAAGCAACTGGATGAGCAAGTACCTCAGAGCATGCAATTTATTTGCGTCCATGCTGAGTCCACAGTTCCTTTCCTACAGAATTAAATGCATGCAAAATGCAGAAAATTATTTCATATGATTAAACAACAAATACTATCTGAAATACAAATTTGAAATCAATCTGAAGCAGATTTAAAACAAGCTCAACTTTTTTATCACAGAATTTTGAAATATTACACTATTCCCCAGTACTCCAAAAATAGCCTCATTCTATAAACATAAATTAAAGGGCCACAGTTTAAAGCATGAAAAGGTGAATGCCGCAAAAAACAAAATGGGTAATAAACTACCTCTCTAGAAAGCCTAGTTTCCATTTCCTGCAATTTCTTTAATGCCTTCTCATCATCCTCAGTTAAAGATCGAAACAGAGAAACTGAAGGAATGTTGCGTAATGTAATAAGAAACCTCATGAAATATGATCCAAGGTCATTTGTCTCGAGTCCATTTGGGAAAGAACGTGAGTTCTCAACCTTCTGAGCATTTGCCAGTAATAGTTGAAGCTGCTCAATACACATCCTGCAAAGAGCACTCGAGGTAGCAGCTCTAGGCCACCTAAATTTCTCCTGTAACTCAAAAGATGTCACTTCGGTGCCAAGTGATGCAGAGAACAAACCCTGAACGGCTAAAAACTTCAAAACTTCCTTTCGCACTCGGAACTTTGCTTCAGGATCCAGGTTCAAATATTTCAAAATACTGGGGAGGGATTCTATGACCCAAATTTTCACAAAATCAGAATTTGCCAATGTCCCCACTGAATCCTTCTCTCCAATTGAACCTATCTCTGAATTATCATCTGTAGTTTGGCTCTGATCTGAAGGTTCCTCTGATGTAGGACCTTCATCCACAAACATATTCACTAAGTTTTGAATGAAGAGTGTGCAACCTGATTCCGTTTTGAACTCTTGCATCAAATCCTTAACTGTTTTAGTCCTTGTGATGGAGTCAAATTTGCCATTACTGTGTTTTTGTAAAGCTACAATTACAGCAACTCTTCGGACATCATCATTCCCAACCCAATCCAATAATTTTTTAAGAAAATCCTTTGCAACATTATACAGCCATGCATCCTTTGAAGGAAGTATGTCTATCAGGCACTGGACAAATTTGTAAGACAGAACAATTGAAACAAAAGATGCAGGCAACCTTGGGAAAAGAAGGGCCAGTACATCAAATGCCAAGTGTTTACGGTCATGAGATGAGAGAAGAAGGGATCCTTCAACAATAACTTCGCAGAAAGACTGAAGATTCTTGGCAACTTCTTCTTCAGAAGAGCTGGACTTGCGACTCTTTTTGTGCTTCTTTAAGGAACTTGAAACTGATGTTGTATCTTCAGCTTGCAAAACTGTATCAGGTAAGAGAATATTTACCAGCACAGGCCACATGCTGTGAACTCGGGGCTGACAGAAGGTGGATTCCTGCCATTTACACACAAACAAAAGTATTTTTAGAATACCCATAATTTGTTACCCGCCATAGTAGAGTTGCAGTGTATGGGCATATCCAATAATCACCTTCAAGCAATTGACAAGAGAGGACAAATGGTCAGCAGCAAAAAGTTTGCTAGAGCTGAAGGGAGTTGGCAGAAGTTTGCCAAATATTTTGCTGTTGACATAGATTTTTTCCTGAATTCTCAATGCTAAAAGCAGAGCATCAGGATTTCCAACTTCATTGGCTCCTTCAAACCATTCATGAAGACCCGGAGCTTGAAGAACAGGACTTAGCAAAGCGTCAGTAGGCAACTGTAAAACCATAAAATATCTCACTTCAAGAATTAAGAATGATAAAGTGAACAAGTCCAGATCCATGCTATTTTAAATAAAAAGAATGAAATGAAACAGTATCTCTTTCTTTAAGGTAATTATGTAATAATTATTAAAGTGCAAGGGAGAGCTGATCCATGTATGCCAAATGCCCAAGTCTATTAATGCAGAAAGTCCAGCCTCCAAGTAGTTTGAAACTCAGGCAAGAATTGATTAAGGCTATTAATCAATTGCTATATCTATCAATTTTTTCTGCGCTGAACCTTTCATACAACCAACTGGTAGGCTATATATATATACCTCAAGGAAATCAATTTAATACATTTCAAAATGATTCCTACGTTGGAAACTTTGGGTTGTGTGGACTCCCATTGTCAAAGAAATGTGGGGATAATGAGCTCCCATCACCAATACCATCCATCTACCAAGAAGGAGACGATGATTTGAGGTGGTTCGATTGGAAAATCACTTTGATTGGTTACGGATGTGGATTGGTAATAGGCTTGTCTATACGATACATCGTATTCACAACAGGAAATTCTCTAAGGTTTGTAATAATGGTTGAAAGAGTGAGGCTTAGAATCATAACAAGAGTGAAGAGAACTCATCCAAGAAGAAGAAAATAGTGACTTCAATCATTGCTCTTAACAAGGTGAGTACTTTGATTATATAAACTCACCATTAGTTTTTCAACCAATGGAATCAATATGGTCTATATATTACATTTCAATACTATGTTATTTGCAAGTTTTCATGGTAAAGCCACATTTTCCAGAAAAGCATAAATGAAAAGTGCTTCAAGTTGATTTATTTGTTATAATTTGTATTGTGAAGTACTTCAAGTTGATGGTAAGCTTAGAGTTATGTTGAAGAAACTTTGTGCTTTACATATTTATCTCTAAATCTGTTTAGTCTGTTTGTTTTATATTAATCCTGGTGTTCATGGGAGTTTTTTATTATTCAAAAAAGTATGGGTATAGTTGTAATTTTAGACCTTATTCGGGGCAATCCTAGTAATTTAATCACTCCCTGTTGCCAATTGGTAATTGCTGCAAATCTATCTCTCACTGACACGACCACGGTGTACCGCTAAAACCCTTTCTCTCTCTCACACCCACAGAAACACAACACACTAAAACCCTTCTCTTCAATACCAGTCAAACTGCCAAACAAAATGTTGAAAATGGACGAGTCTCCACTTTGACTTCTCTAAATCTTCCATTTGAACTATATCCCAAAACCTGCAAAACCCTATATTCCCTTCATATCCCTTCTCCGTTTTTCACTTTCACTAATAAACTCAATCCCAAAACCCATAAATTCTTGTACATATCTCAATCTTCTTCATTTCTCAATTTTTGACTAGATTTCCCCTTAATTCTTGACTTTTAAATTCTGGGTTTCTTTTTTTCTCTAATTATTTTTGCTGGGATTTGTCAAAGTTTCAATTTTTAATTCATTTTTGTTCATATTTCATGGATTTCGGCTCAATGCTGTTCTATAGAATTTTCAGATGAAGACTTGTTGCTGGCTGGGGACTAAGTTGCAAAACCGGCCCTTGTTGATGGCTGGAAGTCTTGATGTTGAAGACATACCTGTACCCAGAATCATGTTAGACTGCAGGTCTGCGATAAACATCATCCCTTTGAAGATGCTGCTGAAGTTGGGATATACTATCAATGATCTCAGTCCAACCAATCGGTCAACAAGCCCTCGGCACCATCCGATTACGGTTAATGATCGAAGATATGATGACTTATGTCACATTTCACGTCATCTTGAATCTACGGTTTTCAATCGACCCACGTTCGTTCCAACAATAAAAAACGCGCTTTCCTCCACCAATATCGATGTTCTCAATTTCCTGTCAAGATTTCACCCAGAATTCATCACTACCCAAAGTTTCTCTAGATATCCGAAAAACAAAATTTTGGACACTAGAACCCGCGTGAAACCAATGCACAAAGTCACTACAGAACTGGGTCGTGAAAAAAATTGAAGTTTTGGATTCAAATTTAGAGAAAGTTAAGATTTTCATGAAAGGGGGAGTCGTTTTAGGGCCGTCCGTTTGTGGGGTCTTGGTGTTTGGTTGCAAGCGAGTTTTTTCTGTGGAGAGTGAAGTAAATATTGGGTATGGAGTTACTTGACAGAGCACATTGTTGTTGAAGAATGCTTGGCCTAAAGTTTCTCATGTTTGAGAGTGTTTAAAGAGCAAGGTTTGGTTTTGGCTGCGCTTTTGGGGTTGTCTGCGTTCTTTCAATGACTGAGACGTCTATCACCACGCTTTTGCCTTGGAAGGTATACAATTCTTGAGCTAGTTTGTGTTTGTTTAATGTTTATGTAACTGTGTTGTCACAAATTATGCATTTAAGTGTTTGCTATTATTCTGGTCTTGGAAATGTATTAGCTTAGTTTGGTGTCATTTTGATGTTGGTGGTTTATGGAGTCTAGAACAATTTATTGCACATTGTGTTATTATTGTGAAGGGCAAATTATTTAATTTTATTTATTCTAGTGCTGCTCTATCATATGTACTTATAAAGTCCAATTATATTATGTTGGATATAATATTAGAATGTGTTCCGTTGAGGTGTTGTGAATGCTTTTCCTTTTCCTGGGTTTTAGATAACTGGAGTTGAGGAATAGCCGAATTAGAATATATGGACTAATAAAATAAGCACAAGCTCGTTGAATTCTAAACCACATTACCCGTTTCAGCTTAAAAGATGTTAACTGAAAAATCATATGGTACTTTTTGGTGCAAGTACACTATTGCCATCTCTTCAAATAGTTTTATTTGTTCTAGTTGGCCATTTGATATTATTCTGAATGAGGTGCAGGAATTGGCCGAAAAAGAGCCTGATAATGGTGTCTTTAAAATGCTTTGCAGTGATGTTACTCGGTTTTTGACGACTATTCTCACTGGAACGACGTACTACCCTCCCCCTTAATGTTGGTATAACTAATTCTTTTCTTCTCATATTGAGTTTGAAAATTAATTCTTTTATAGATTCTATTTAGGTATTCAGTGTGGCAAATATTGGAGCCACTGTGTTAGTCACAAAGGCGGCAACAGCTTTATTTTGTGTGGCTGGTGTCGGTGCTGCAACAGGAGTAATGACTTTAAGTATGACTTTCTCTCTCTGTTAAGGACATGCATATATATTATGAACTCATATTCAAATGCCAGGCAGAGCTTATAGTCGACATCTAAGTTTTTGGTGCACAGGATATAGTTGCCATCAAACTGAGTACTTGTCCTCATTGAAACAAAGTTCATGTCGTCTATGGATTAAAACCTCATGAAGATACACACTAAGATGTCTATACCCTATTTCAATTGCTTTAAACAGTTTTCCTTTTCCTGAATGATATTAGGGGGCCGTATTACTTCTTACTGAAATTACTTTAAAAAGTATTGCTGTTCATAATGCCACAGAGGTTGCTAGGTTTGTGGTAACTTTAAATTATATATTCCACTTCCTTCAATCTAAATAAGGGTGTCTCTGTTAATGCTTAATAGATTTGGCTTTCCCTTGTTTTTTCCCCAACCTCATGCTTAATGGAGTTCTGTAGGTTTTCCGTGCTTTGCTGATGTTACTGTTTGAGCTCTATTTGACTTTGCAATGTTTCTAGGTCGGGCCAGTGGCATGGCTTTCCTATGTACTTTACCCTGTGGGAAGAGTTGTCACATACCTATCAATGTGAATGCTAAAAGCTCTTGGTTTGAAAGGAAGAAGGTATGTTTGATCACGATCTTTTATTTATTTATTTATTTATTTTGTGAAAAGATAATCGTTGCTATTTTATTTATTTTTTAATCTTTTTCTATCTTCCACATCATACTTCATTTGTTGGCCATTTCCATCAAATTGTAATGTCTCTTGATCATGTTGTGATTTTAGACAACTCATTTGAATGGGCCTAATGGTTTCAGTTGTATTCAAGAAAGTATTTCTTGGCTAGCAAAAGAACAGGACACAAGGTTATGATAATAAATTTGCTATTTATCAAGTTATATTTGTATGGAGTTATTCATATCATGTTTAAGGCTATTTAGAGAAGGAAGTTAGGCTTAGAGTGGGGCAGTAGGTTACCAGCAACGAAGCAGAGGTTTAAGTGGTTATTATATATTTTATGAAAATAAAGTCTAATCCTTGATGTTTTATTCATTCCGCTAACAATTGCAAGAGGAATTTCATTTGACTGTATTCTGTTATTAAAACGGATTTAGGATTTTGTTTGAATGTTGCCACTTAAGTATTGATCATGCTATGCCCCGATGTCCTGTATATGAGGCAAATATTCATGTTAGTGAGGACATATTAATTGAAAGAGTCATTACTTCGTTTGTCATAAATAATGTTTTATTAACTATTTTTTTCCCCAGTCGTTATCTATATCTTAAATGCTTTCTTTATCAGTGAGCCATACATTACTGAAGATGAGTTGAAGCTGATGTTGCGCGGAGCAGAGTTGAGTGGGGCAATAGAGGAGGAAGAACAGGTAATGAAATTAATGAATTATAATATCTTAACGTTTTGATGTTAAATATGAGTCATTTTTTTTTTTAAGTTTTTGAACGCTAGTAGTCAAACAAAATCTGTAAAACCATATACACATAACCAGAGGTTTCACAATGAATTTTATTCTTCATCCTATTGCCATAATAGCTTCAGTGGTAATATTCCATTATGCATGGGAAACTTTAGCAATCTTCATGTGTTGGATTTGCAGAAAAATAAACTTCATGGCACCATTCCAGGAAAATTTGCAAAGCGCAGCCTCTGAGGACCCTTAACTTCAATGAGAATGAATTTCTAGATATTGGTAACAAGGTGGAAGATACCAAACATATTGGCTAGAAAGTCTTCTTGATTTGCAAGTTCTTGTCCTTCATTCAAATTAATTTTACGGGTCTGTATGGAGTTGCTCAAAGACGAAGCACTGTTTTCCTAAGTTGAAAGTATTTGACCTCTCAAGCAATAGATTTTGTGGTCCATTGCCAGCCTGGTATTTCATAAATCTTAATGCCATGAAGGATGTTAGTGAAGCTGAGAGGAAGTTGCAATACATGGGTGAAAGTTATTATCAAGATTCCATTACAGTGACAATGGAAGGGCTTCAGCTTGAACTAGTGAAAATTATCACTGCTTTTACTGCCATTGATTTTTCAATTAACAACTTCCATGGAGAGATTCCCTTAGTAATTGGAGAGCTTCATTCACTTATGCACCTCAATCTTTCTTTAAACAAATTAAGAGGTTGTATCCCATAATCACTTGGAAATTTGAATGCTCTTGAATCCTTAGACCTGTCTTCCAACAAGTTTGTTAGATAATTCCATGGCAGTTGGCAAATTTAAATTTTCTTGGAGCTAACTCATCAGGCCCGTTCTATGGTCACCGCACTTTGATACCTTCGGAAATACTTAATACGTTGGAAACTTGGGATTGTGCAGATGTCCATTGTCAAAAGAATGCAGAAGAGATGAGACACTACAAGCACCCTCAAAATTAGAAGATGATGCACACTCCACAAATGGATTTGGTTGGAAAGTGGTGTTGATAGGCTATGGATGTGGAATGGTGTTTGGAATGATAATAGGATATCTTGTGTTCTCAACAAGAAAGCCTCAGTGGCTTGTAAGGATCGTTGTAGGAGGACATCGTCAAAAGGGGAGAAGGCCGAACAAGAGACACCGTGGAAGAAAAGAATATTTCTTACAGGTCCAGTGTAAGTATTGTTTCAAAATTGTAGAGGAATGTTTGTTATCATCAAATGTAAACTTTGTTAGTGATGATGATAAATGTGTTGTACCAATAGTTTTGAAATCTAATTCAGCTACTCTATTGCGAAACTCACTGCTGTCATTTCCAATTTGCAGAGTTCTAGGTATTTGATTCCATGGAATTGAAGAATTTGGGAAAAGAGCGTTAACTTGGCATGTGATGAGCCCTGTCCGTTTCCCGTAATTTGGCGAAGTAAAATTAACTTGGGAGAAAAACATCATTGGTTGGCGACATCCATAGATCATAGAAAATTCTCTAACATTTTCTAGAATATTCAAAGCAAGGATCAAAACTTGGTGCTATATTAATGGTCGAGTAGTCTTATGAACAAGAGTGAAAACAATTTGTGACATAAATAATCCTTAAAACTTATGGTTATAACATCACAGCCATATATTAATTTTCACACTTACTTTCTCTCCTTATAAGGCCTCATGTTTGTTGAATGTAGAAATTTCTGTTGGTATAATAAGTGAGTCCTATGCTTAGACAGTGTCCAATGTACTTAGATGAGAATTAGTCAATACTCAAGTCTCTTTAGATGTTCAGTTAACCAGTTGTTTTAAACCAGTTTTTACAAATGGGCTTGGACCACTTTGGCCCAATTCCATCCCTCCCTCCACTTTGGCCTAGACCACTTTGGTTTGGTTTGGTTTTCGAGTTTTTTTCCACCCCTAGTCATTTGGGTTTTTGCTTCAACGTGTGACTTATTGTTTAAATTAAACTATCTCAATATTGACCATACAGTAGAAAGAAGAAAATTTTAAGTAAGAAAGTGACTTCAAGCATTGCAAGATTATTTTCCTATATAATGTGAGATTGGAAATTAATGTAGACAATATAATTTTCTAGTTAATAGACCAAGACTTATAATTAAATTGACACGCCTTGTTGCCCATTCCTCACTTCAAGGGCCCAAAAAGCAAGCTATAAGTCTTTAAATACGTAAACAATAAGTTTGTCTTCTCATATTCAAGAAGACGATGACTCTAGTAGAGAATGAATTTGCTAAATCAATAATAGAGTGGAAGCAGAAACAAAGACTTTTTTGTTTCCAGGCTAGTAGACCAAGACTTTATACGCATTAATCATATTATTGGACAAGTTCAGGCCAATAGACCAAGACTTTATACACACTTTTTTCTATGCGCATTAGCCACAGATTCAACTCTCCTTACATAATTTACATTTGATTCCTTACATTAAATTAGAAATTCTCTTTTAATTAACTTAATTGTTTATTTTAGGTAAAATTACCATAAAGAAATTAATTTTTAACAAATAAAATTGTTATCATTATCTTAACAGGGATCGTTACCAACTAACTGTAAATGTTCTCATCCACTAACATCTTACATTGCTATTAATTAACGTCAAGTATACAATTATCTAACGGCTGATAGCTAATGGCCAAATTCGTTATCACTTAACGTTGTTAAATAACGGCAATAACAATAGTCAGAATCATATCCTATTTGATTAAATCATATGTAGAATAGAATACTATTCTAAAAAACTAAACAAACGGAGCCAGAACATTTTTTGGAATATTCAAAGCAAGGACCAAGACTTGGTGCTATATTAATGGTAGAGTAGTCTTCTGAATGAGAGTGAAAACAATGTGTGACATTGATAGTCCTTTAAACTTATAGCCATAACATCATTGTCATATTTAATTTCCATGCCAACTTTCTGTCCATATAAGGCCCCATGTCAGTTGAATGTAGAAATTCTGTTGGTAGAATAAGTGAATCCTGTGCCACTTGCTAATTTTCTTTTGATTGATATGATGAAATGATTGATTTAGGGAGAATTGTTTTGTCAAATGTTTAATTTTATGGTGTCAAATGTACTTAGATGAGAATTAGTCAATACGCACATCTCTTTAGATGCATTAACCTTATGTTTGTCATTAATTTCTGCAGAAAAATGTTATGAAGATTATAGCAGAAGATTATACGCAAGTCAATAAAACAATATATTCCACAGAGTGTGAGATTGGAAATTTGGACGTTGTTTTCTGGTTAGTAGAACATATATAAATTCCTACAGAAGATTTTTCTCCAGCAACCTCAATTTAGTCTAGTCAATGACAAGATTCAACATTAAAACTTTGATCTCCATTTTTTCCACATTCCAGAGAGTTTGATTGCAAGGCAGCGTGAGGGAGGGAGTAAAAGAACCTAACACATGTATCTTTAAACTTGAATTTAAGAGTTCAAATTTGCAAGCTAAAGTTTTGAATTTTGAGATTGAATAATTATGAGTAACAATTCCTATAACACTCTCTAAATTTTTTAGATTTTTTTTTTTAATTAAATTGACAGGTCTTATTGCCTGTTCCTCACTTCAAGGGCCCAAGAACAAGCTATAACTCTTCAGATACGTAAACAATAAGTTTGTCTTCTCATA
The DNA here is from genome assembly GCF_008641045.1 of Pistacia vera. Classification (NCBI taxonomy): domain Eukaryota; kingdom Viridiplantae; phylum Streptophyta; class Magnoliopsida; order Sapindales; family Anacardiaceae; genus Pistacia; species Pistacia vera. Next base: position 944,059 of record NW_022196139.1, on the reverse strand, counting down.
TGCAAGAAGATGATGTCTCCAGCAAAGAATGAATATACTAAACCAATAACAAAGATAGTTTTGTTTCCAAGCTAGTAGACCAAGACTTTATACACACTAATTTACATTAGTTTTCATTCATTCAGTTACTATAGATATTTGGGAAATAGGAAGAAGGCCTTGGTAAGACACTAGTTTACGGTAGCAAATTTATTATGGAATTTGTCATCAAAACCAATTAACCGTTAATATAAATTTATGCATTTGAGGAATAAAATTAAAACAAAGAACATTAAATTTCATTAATAGCAATTAGCCTCAATTCAGTCTAGTCAATGATAAGATTCCATATTTAATTTCTTCAGCACCACTTGGAAAATAACATCTGTAATCTACGACATCTATGGGTGACCAAGACTGCAATTAATTTCTACAATAGTGAGTAGTGACCCTTCATTTCTCTTCTATTTATAATCATATTGTTTCTTGTGATTCATCATAATAAACAAAAATGGGTTGTCTAGCATTGTCTTATCAACTTCTCTTCCTCCAATTATTTCTCTTTTATTCTCATACTTCTGCAACACTCTGCTCTCATGATCAGAGTTCTGCATTACTCCAGTTCAGGAAACTCTTTTCCTTCGAAAACATTTCCTGCTTTTATTATAATGATTATGAGCTTTATAAGGTTCCTTCTTATCCAAAAATGATGTCTTGGAAAGAGGATTATGACTGTTGCTCATGGGATGGTGTTACATGTGATTCGGTGACAGGTCATGTGATTGGCCTGGACCTTAGCTGTAGTTGGCTTTCTGGCAAAATCCCTTCCAACATTACCCTCTTTCTTCTTCCTCAATTGGAAAGACTCAATCTAGCTTACAATAATTTTAATCTCTCTCAAATTTCTTCTGATTTTGGTCAGTTGACCAGTTTGACACATCTTAATCTCTCTTCCTCAAACTTTAGTGGTCAAATTCCATATGAAGTCTCCCATTTGTCTAAGTTGGTTTCACTTGACCTTTCATTCAATTTTTACGATGAGAATCATGGCTTGATAATTGAAAGAGTTGTTTTCGACATGCTAGTTCAAAATTTGACTGTGTTAACAGACCTTGCTCTTGACGAGGTGGACATGTCTGCCATCGTACCTAGTTCATTGATGAATCTATCTTCGTCTCTAACTTCTCTAAGTCTCTGGGGGTGTAAACTGCAAGGGAACGTGCCAGAACGCATCTTCCGCCCACCAAATCTGAAGATCCTTTGGTTAGGTGATAACTTCAACTTGACAGGTAATTTTCCCAAACTTAATTGGAGCAGCCCACTCAAGCTTTTGGATGTCTCTGACATGAGCTTGTCGGAACAAGTACCTAATTCAATCAGCAATCTCGTTTCCTTGAGGGAATTGCATCTCAGTAACTGCACTCTCGTTGGGTCAGTTCCTGCCTCACTTGGCAATCTTACACAACTTGCTTATTTGAGTCTGTCTAGGAACAAATTCAATGGTCATATCCCCTCATTTCTTTCGAATCTTGCCAAACTCCGTATGCTAGATCTTACCAACAATAATTTTATTGGTGAAGTTCCAGATATCTTTCTCAACTTAACGCAACTTTCTTATTTATACTTGTCAAGTAATCAACTCACTGGTCCAATACCATCTTGGTTATTCACTCTACCATTATTGCACACCATTTATTTGGATGATAATAGACTGAATGGCTCTATTCCAAGTTCAATCTTTGAACTTGTGAATTTAACCTATCTTAGTCTTTCTTCAAACAATTTAAGTGGAATTGTAGAGCTTCACTTGTTCTCAAAGCTAAAAAACCTTCAGTATCTTGATCTTTCTCATAATAGTCTGTCAATTAACACTACATTCAAAGGCAACTCGTCATTTCCACAACTTTACTACTTGTACTTATCTGGTTGCAACTTAAGTGAATTCCCAAGTGTGTTCAAAGCTAACTTGTCCTTTCCACAACTTCGGACTTTGCAGTTATCTAGTTGCAACTTAAGTGAATTCCCAGTTGTGTTAAGAACTCTAAACCAATTACAGTACCTCGACCTTTCTGAAAATAAAATCAATGGTCAGATACCTAATTGGATGGGGGACGTTGGAATTGATACTTTGTACTTTCTAAATCTTTCCCGCAACAACTTGACCGGCATAGACCAACTTCCTTGGAAGAATCTTGATGTTCTTGACCTTCGGTTCAACTTGCTCGACGGGCCAATTCCGATTCCACCACCTTTCTTGACAGTATTATTGTTGTCAAACAACAAATTGACTGGGGAGATACCTCATATGATCTGCAATATGAGTGCCATAGAAATTCTAGATCTTTCTAGTAATAGTTTGAGTGGTAAAATTCCAACATGCATGGGAAGCTTTAGCAATCTTCATGTGTTGGATTTACAGAAAAATAAACTCTATGGCACCATTCTCGGAAAATTTGCAAAGGGTAGTCCTTTGAGGACCCTTAACATCAATGAGAATGAATTGGAAGGGAAAATCCCACGATCTCTAGTCAATTGCACGAAGCTTCAAGTTCTAGATATTGGTAACAACAAGGTAAATGATACCTTCCCCTATTGGCTAGAAAGTCTGCTTGAGTTGCAAGTTCTTGTCCTTCATTCAAATCAATTTTATGGTTCTGTATGGGGTTGCTCAAAGACGAAGCATTGTTTTCCAAAGTTGAAAGTATTTGACCTCTCAAACAACAAATTTGGTGGTCCATTGCCAGCCAGGTATTTCGAAAATCTAAATGCCATGAAGGATGTTGGTGAAGCAAAGAGAAAGTTGCAGTATATGGGTGAAGTTTATTATCAAGATTCCATTACAGTGACAATGAAAGGGTATGAGTTTGAGCTAGTGAAAATTATCACTGCTTTCACTGCCATTGATTTTTCAAATAATAACTTTTATGGAGAGATTCCAAAAGTAATTGGAGAGCTTCATTCCCTTTTACACCTCAATCTTTCTTTAAACAACTTAACAGGTTGTATCCCATCATCACTTGGAAATTTGAATGCTCTTGAATCCTTAGATCTTTCTTCAAACAAGCTTGTCGAAAGAATTCCATGGCAGTTGAAAAATTTAGATTTTCTTGGAGTGCTAAACTTGTCTCAAAACCAACTCACGGGACCCATTCCACGAGCACCCCACTTTGATACCTTTGGAAATACTTCATACATGGGAAACTTGGGATTGTGTGGATTTCCATTGTCAAAAGAATGCAAAAGTGATGAGACACTACCACCACCTTCAAAATTAGAAGATGACGCAGAGTCTTCAATTAGATTCGGTTGGAAAGTGGTGTTGATTGGCTATGGATGTGGAATGGTTTTTGGATTGATCATGGGATATCTTGTATTTTCAACAGGAAAGCCTCATTGGATTGTAAATATAGTCGAGGGAGAACGCCGTCAAAAGGGGAGAAGGTCGAACAAGAAACGTGGGGGAAGAGGAGGTTAGTGCTTTCAACTTTGTTAAGAGTGTTGACGATATATGTGCTGCACCCTTTTTTTTTTTTTTTTTTTTTTTTTTTTGCCCTTTTTATCTTCTATGTTTGCTGTCAGTGTAAGCAATCAACCATAAACAAGCGCAGCATTAATTTTTTAAAAGGCCTTGGTAACTTCAATTTTTATTTAACCTTCATAGTTACTGCATTTTTTAAGTTGTTTCTCATTTCTTTTCATTCAGAAAATTGAATTTCTGTTCGCGAGATTTCATTTAGAAAGCGAGTATATTACCTTGGTCTGATCAATTTTTCTAGCTTTCTTAGAGTAGTTTAAAACTTTGTTCTCCGTTAGTGCGTGCAAGACCAAGACTGCGAATATTTACACTTACTATGGTGGATGACCAAGACTTGCATGATTGAATTTTTTATTTCCAAATCTGCACTTAACAGTACCAAATGCTACCCTTGAGAAAACTTGTAAATAAAGAAGTTTTGAAAGATGTAATTATTCTTATATTCCTTCTAATTATATATTTGCTTCTAATTAATATAAACCACATAAGTTAACATCCAGTGTATTGGTTATGATGGGTTGACCAAGCATGATTACCATAAAGCGTCTCTAACACATAGTTTAAGCATACAAGTGTTGAATTCGAAGAGCATCATGTAGAGGAACAAATCATGTAGAAGAAAGATGGTTGAGGTTAAGGTTGTGAACAACAAAATTAAAAATTTGCTTTAGACTTCTCCAAAATTTAGTTTCAGTCTCGCTAATGTGTTGACAGTGAGGACTTAAGGGTAAAGAAAGAACAGTCCAAATATATTCAAGAATTAAAATTTTTCGAGTAAAATAGATTTTTTTCTGTTACGACAATTGGAATAAAGTGGCTCATACACTCATGATTTGTTTATAAATACGTAATCTCAGACATCCTACAAGTTAAACTTGCTTCATAATTTTAAGATTACATTTCAATTCATGTGATATTTGATTTAACATCACCAAAATAATTGTACTTGTAACATTAGCCTTTCAAAATTATGATTTTAAGAACAGAATAAGTGAAGATGCATTTATGTGGAGATTTAATAAAATTCTAAATGAAGCCAAGCTAATCATTTGCTTTAAACATTGTACAACGATAAGGTTAGTGTTAGTTTTGCATGCAAACGAAAGAGAAAAAACAGAAAACGAAAGAGCAAACCAGCCTGCAAATAATGCTCTGTTTTTTATTCAAAAAACAGGGGTAAAAATATACACGCCAACGTCACTGTTTCAACTAATTACATTTCAAAATTCAAATTTAAATTAACTCCACCTGCTAAAACACGTACAAGCAAGTGAGACATAACACTTAACCAAACTTAACACTTAAACAAGACATTGAACAAATCAAATACAGTGACTAAAAAACTGCTTCTGCATGAATTACGGGAGATCAACAGNACTGTGTTATTCAAGATGTTTAAAGTTTTTTTAAATAAATAAATTTTAGAGTTCATTTAATATTTTATAAAAGTTTATTTGTATTATGTATAAGGGTATACAATATTGAATAGACTCTTATTTTCATTCTTCATCTTGAGTTGATGAATCTTGGAGATGTTATAAAGGGAGACAACTTAGCATCCCAGCAAAACCAAACTAAAACGACAGCGTTTTCTATTCGTCTAAGGAGTGAGTATGGTTCATTGAAAGTTCTTAAACTATGAAGAATCATATATTGATGAATTGTTTTGTATAAAATAAAGACAGAACACAATAGTTTACCCTGGTTCGTTTCAATTAAGAAACTACGTCCAGCATTCAAATAGAAAATTTTATTGAGTATCAGAACTCTGTAGCAATTACAACGGTAGCTCACTCTCACTCTCTATTCTCTCCTTAAGTTTTTCACTGTTACAAAAAATACATAATAGAAACCTAACCTCATTTAGACTTACTCGAATCTAACCCGACCCAGACCCAAATATTAGTAAACTAATTCTGGCTTACTGTGAAAGGGGCAATCGAGTCTCTGTAGGTAGACAATCTGTCAAGGCCAATAGAAGTATATACTATATCCAAAATTCCCCCACCCACTACAGTAAAAAGAGTGAAGTTCAATTTGACTTTCCGTAGAGATAAGAGATCTGTAAAAATTTTAAGAACAAAATAAACAGAAACAATCTGTAAAAAAATGTCTTGATTAATTGTAGTCTCTAATTCACTTCTTTAAATGAAAATATTCCACTGCTAAAAGCTCACCTGCAGTTGTGATATACTTACTTGTACATTAAGCCAGTCAAATTCTTGGCTATGTTTGGTATCAACACTGTACAGTAGTTTAGCTCATTCATCTCAGACAGCCTGTTCTCAGGGGAATAAGTAGCAGATGTAATTGATATAATCCTATAGGCGTTTTCTAATTGATCATACTATTATACAGCATTTTCAATTAAATCCTGGCATCAATATATAACTGAACTTGCATTAGTGATATTATTGAATCAAGTTTCTTATAGATTCATGTTCGAACTAATTGAATCAAGTTGAACTTATAGCAAGAAAAGGAAGAACTAATTTCTTGGTTATATTCTAATCATTTAATTAGCCTAATAACTAAAAAAACACATATCTCACATTAGTTGTAAACTATAATATCTTATGTGAAAAGCCAGAATGCATGCATGCATACTTAATACGAAAAACCTGTTTCTTGGAAGCTTTCTTCTTTCGTTTCTCTGATCATCTCTTCTGCAACTCTTTTCTGCTTCTTCTTGATAATAATAGATTTTTAAATAGAAAGAAGTCTGGAAATTGTGAATTACATAATAAGGAGGAGAGGATCAAAATTTAGAATCTTTAATTTAATGGGAACAATTAATTAATCAAGAATTAATGAAAAGATTAAAAAGCATTAACTTAAAGGACTCTATGGATACGCATTGTCGAGAAGAAATGCCCAGATTAACATTAACATTAACAATTAATTAAACTAATACAAGATTCTATTCTATATGCATGAGAAGCCATTAATGAATTAAATCAAGAGAACACGCTAATTCTAAACTATAATATCTTATTTGAAAAGCCAGAATGCATGATGCATGCATGCTTAATACGAACTGAAATATGAAAAATCAATACGGAAAACCAGTTTCTTGGAAGCTCTCTTCTTTCGTTTCTCCGGTCCTCTCTTCGGCAAGTCGTTTCTTCTTCTACTTCTTCTTATTCATCTTCTTTAAATCTTTTATCAAGAAGAAGAAGAAGAATGAGAAGAAGAAGAAAAAGAAAAGAGTTGCAGAAGAGATAAAAATAAATCTGATTGATTTATTATAAGAATAGCTGAAACTTATGAGAAACTTTGAATTTATAAGCTTTCGTGGAGCCGCCATGCAGCAAACGACAGACTAATGTGGGTAAAACGACATGTCGTTTTGCTTTGCAAGTTTTGTGTTTCATGTTTCTTTTAGATCCTTAACTTTGTCATAATTAAATTTAATTCACCCTTATAATTTTAGAAAATCATTAAAATTCACTATTATTTGTGCAATATTAATCAATCACTGTAATTTAAAAATAATATATTATCAGGGAAACCCCTCATATCACCTTAAGTAAGGGTAATTATTATAGTATTATTATATTTTTAAAATTCAAATTATAAATATATATAAAAAAAATTTATAAGCCATTGAACTTTTTGATCTTCTAACTACTCTTATTTTCTAATATTTAAATTTGACATAACTAATTTTAGATACTGAAACCCAAGACTTTATTTGAGGGAAGAGTCCACTTTCACATGATAATAATATACTTTATTCAAATATAAAGTATAGGACCATATAATAAGTAAAATTCATCATTCAAGCAGCCAATGAAATTAAAATTCTTAAATGTCAATTTATTTTAAGTCGCAGGGTTGGGGGGAAGAATAGGAAAAATGATTTCACTATATTTCTACCCAGACACTGACCTTATCACAAGTTTTTTTTTTTTTCTTTTAGTGTGACGATAGTTTTGAAAAGACAGTTTGCCTACCTTGGTGGGGCAGGCCTAATTCAAACCCCTTTGGTAAAATTAGAATGGCCTCTACCTTCAAAGTCTCCCTTTTACCATTTGCACTAACTTGTTTCAGTTGACCACCCTTGGATAGCCGAGTAGTTAGACAAGGACTCTTGAGAGTATATCACTCAATAGATCATGAGTTCAAGTCATCTCATTTGCTAATAGAATTGGTCACTAGAGGGTATATCCAGTCATTAACTTTAGGGTTCCGTAAGATTACTCGAGGTATGCATAAACTAGCCGGGACATCTCTAATCATTAATTAAAACTTGTTTCAGTTGCATATCATAACAAATTCTAACAACTGCTTTAAATACAATATCAGGAAGCATATCATGTGGAACCTCAATATCCTCCTCAATATCATAAGAAATTCTCGAGAAAACGTTACTTAATATACTCTAAATAAGGTAGTTGCTATGTCGAAGGGTATATACATTATTCTCTATTGAAATATTATATTCAATGTCTGTTGATGCTTGATTTTGACATCAACTATTCGCACATGGGAAATGTTAAGAGGACTTAGAAGTCACACGTGATATGAGAATATTTAGTTAAATAAAGGGTGAGAAGCAATGTTTAAAGTGGTTCGGATGCACAAAAAACGAATCCTACGTCCACTGATATTGTATTAATGAACATGGTCAGGTCGCATTAAACGAGTTGAGTTACAGCTTAGAGAATACAAAGGGGGGGGGGGAGAGAGAGAGAGAGAGAGAGAGAGAGAGAGAGTGTGTGTGTGTGTGTGTGTGTGAGAGAGAGAGAGAGAGAGAGAGAGAGAGCAAGCTATTCTAGAGTGAAATTAGCTAATCCCGCAAATGAGAGAGAATGCCTCTATTTATAGTAGGATAAACCAAGGTAATGATTACTAATTTTGCAAGTGGGTGGATACCATTCAAATCCTTCTCGGCGTCCCATTGCCCACCTACTCGAGTGATTTCTTCGACTTATGCAGGGATACGACGCATGGGCGATATCCAACAATTCGCTAGCCTGGCACTCACCCACTGCACTGACAGGGGCATGGCCCTTACGTCATTATGCGATGTGGGTGCGTGTGAATAGTCGCAGAACTTTCCCAAGTTCTGAACATCCCATGCTGACAAGACTCTGCATCAGCCCTACTTTTTTAGGCATAATAGAAGCCCCTTAATTTTTAAGGTTTGAGAATCAAACCTTGAGAACTTCACGATTATGCCTTGATTTGATATGTCCCGAATGACGCCTAGTCTATCCGACCTGGCTGTAATGAGGTCGCAGAACATTTTTCCTACGAATGACCTGATATGGTCTCCTTCCGTAAGATTACGACTTGGATCAGAGCCTATTTAGTGTCGTATCGATGCGCTTCTTATCTTAACCGAGGTTCTCGACCTGGTTATACTTAGCATATTTCTGCTAAAGGAATAACATTGCTCCGCAACTGACATGCGACGAAGAGTGTTCTGTCCCAACGACCTTTTCAGATGTTATCCGTTGCGCTTGACAATTAATCCATTAATGAGGTGTACTTTATTATGAAAAACATGTCATGTATGCAATAAATGCTAGCCATGCGCATTGAATGCAAGTCATGTTGAAACAACATTCATTATTAGGGCATTAAATGCGGATGGGGGCGCATTTAATGCGGAGGAGAGAATCAAGTCGTCGCTCGATTATTTCAACGGAGAGACGAGATGATTAATTTTCTTAAAGCGTGGCGGTTACTCTTTCTCGCGGGTTGATGACACGTGGTCGCGATCAACATCCAGAAATGCATTCCGTCCAAACCTCGCTTGGCTTTAGAAATCCTAATTGCCATTTCCTCCACTATAAAACCCCAGACTCCCTTCAAGCAGTGTCACAACACTTACATTTTCAAAAGAAAGCAAAGAGCTCTCACGAGACCAGGCTTCCAATTTTTTAAGTTGGTGCGCATCTTCTGCTTATAGGGAGAGGTTTGACCCCCATAGCCAAAACAAAAAGGTAAGGAAGGCCCTTTCGTTGCTTTTCTTTTTTTGTTTCCAGTGTAGTTAACCAGTCGATAATAGCGGGTTTCCGTAAGGAATAGGTTTTTAGGATTTAAGCCATTGGGGGTGGTCCCTAAGGGTTTTTAGGGATTTCGCTCTTCTACATCATCGTACAAAAATCTTTGTACGAAGACTGAGTAATCTCCACGTATCCCCCTTTTTCAGACGGTAGATGATATAGACCTTACAGCGACCAGATCAGATGAAAGGACAAACTCATAAACGCAGGACACCCTAGTAGGTCCTACGTAAGAGATTCTATCAGTAGCTACCCGAGACGAAGTACAGGAGGCAATAGACCAATACACAATTAGCGTGGACGTCTATCATTACCGGAGGCATACAGCTCAAAATCCGCCAGAGGGAATGGTTGCGATCTCTAAAGCTATATTCAAGTGTGGAGCACTGATTCCCTTCCATCTCTTTATCAGGTCGATCCTTGATCACTTCGGGGTCACACCTTTACAACTGATACCTAACGCATATATAATAGTCGTGACTATGTATATCGCGTGGGTCGAGTACGACCTCAGCCAACTGACTACGTTAGAGCTCCCCTGCGTGTACTATCTAAAGAAGTGCAAGGACAAAGACTCTTACTACCTCTCAAGGCAACCCACAATCGAGAGAGGCATTCATAATTACCCCACTAATGTCGGAGCATACGAGACTAAGTTTTTCTTTTTTCATTATGATGGCATCTGCCACTTTAGGGAGCCGAGTAGGTTTTTCCCTTGATTATACTTGGTGAATTTTTCCTTTCTTTTTGGCTTTGTTTTCTAATGATCTCTCGTCTCTTCGCAGGGAATAAGTCGACCAGGTTGTTAGACCTTTTTGACCTCAGCCGAATAGTTTCATTCGGTAACCTGCCAGATTACTATCGCGACGTGAAGCGGCTTGTGACAACTGCAAACTTGAGGAAGTACTGCTTCTTGAACTCTAAATCGACCTTGGAACCCCTACTTCGTAAGTGTCCGTAGTCCCTTTAGATTTTACCTTTGCATGCAGCGAACCTTTAACTAATAGTACATGTATGCAGTAGACATGTTTCCCAAAGTGTCGAAATCGTTAAGGGAGAGAGCGTTCGTTTTTCCTCGGGTCGGCACCACAGGACCAGCCGTGATGGGCCCCAGCGATGTCCTAACTGGAGGAACGCAGGTGGGGGCGCAACCACCTATCGAACAACTAGCCAAAACTGCTCAGCTTGTGACTGCTTGCCCAAAGCAAAAAACCATGGGCCAAAAGGTGAAGAAAAGAAGGGTGCTGCAGCCCAAAAAATCAGAGTCCGAGCCAGAGGTCTTGGGGGTGCAACTTGAGAGGTCACAACCTTATCAAGCTCTTCACGCTGGAGGGAGCTCGAGGCGTGCGACTAGGGTTACAATTCTCCCGAGCCATTCACGCAAAGGACAGACTGCGACCTTTGGGAGGAGAGAAGGTAAGGGGTCGACTGGCGAGGTGCCCTTGGCTACCGGAGCTAACACCTCGGTGCTAGACTCTATGGGTCATCTCCGAAGCACCTTCAACCGGTGGTGTTCACCTTTTTGGAGTGCCAGCTTGCCAAAGTTTTTGACGAGCTTGTGGCCTCCAACCTTGAGGACCTGATGATCAGAGTTGTCCAACTGCAAAGCCAGGTAAAATGGTTTATCCTTGTCGAGGACTTTCGAATACTTACTCTTTCTCAAGGCAGCAGCCTAACACTTGCTTATTACTTGCGCAGTCTTTGCTCGCCCTGTATCTGGCCCAACAAAAGACCCAATTGGAACCTACCGAGAGACTCTTCGAGCTAAAGGAAGAGAATGCACAACTAAAGCTAGATTTGGCAGCTACGAAAGAAGGGTTGGACCTGAACATCGTCCAAACAAATCAATACATGTCAGAGAGGAACTTTGCCCTCAATACGGTGGAATTCCAGAAAACTGAACTAGAGAAAATGAGGGAAGAGCTCAAACAACTCCAAAAGACAGTGGCCAGACTCACCAGGAAGGCTAGCGAGGAAGAAGCGGAGCTGCGAGCGAGCTCTGAGCAGGCCTTGCGAGCGGAGGAAGAGAGCTTGGTTGTGGGAGACTTTCGAGAAGCAGAAGAAAGCTCTTGAAGCAGGCCTGGAAATGTCCTAGGGGTGGGTTGCTTCTTTAACTGAAGAGATGAAGCGACAAGAGTTGGAGATTGAGAGAAAAGCTACTAACTGGTCGATCTAGTCAATTTATGCTCCGAAGCCAATGAACCCAACCATGGACCTTACCAACCTCCCGGATGATTACCAGAAGATCCTTGCCTTTATGGCACAAGCTGATGATGAGGCAGACCAAGGACTTTATCAAGGAGATGATCATCCGGAGGGGCATGTTCTGGAGGACCCAGAAGCTGACCAGGAGGTCGGCGACCAGCCTGGGGATCCTGAAGTCGCACCGAAAAGACCTAGGGACGAAGACCAATGATCGTTTCTGCCTCTACTTTTCCCACAACTTTGTTTATCTATCTTTGCATAGTCCTCTGTACAAAATGACTTTATGAATGAATTTGATCGTTTTTCAATTTATTTGTGAATACCTATAATTTTTCGTACTTCACAAACATTACACATGCGAGCAGGAGGATGCACTCCAACTATTTGCAATATTAAATTATTTGTGAGTACTTATAATTTTTCGCACTTCTCAAACATTACACAAAACATTGTGCACACGAACAGAAAGATAAGAACGATGTGAATAACTAAATCACATTTATACAAGATGAATTTTACTTAACATCGATCTTAATTACAAAAGCTTTACAAGGAAAAAGCGAGTTCGGAATAACTGATAATAAGGGCGAAGATGCTTAGCATTCCAGGCTCACGATACTTTTGAACTATTGAGCCTTTTGAGGTGATAAGTCCCCAAGCGTATCACCTTAGCGACGTGGTAGGGGCTTTCCCAGTTTGGTCCTAATACTCCCGTGCTTGGTTCCCTTGTACCGAGAATAACTTCTTTCAGAACCAGGTTACTGACCTGAAAGTCTCTTCTCCTGACTTTAGAGTCGAAGAATCTTTTCGCGCGTTGCTGGTAGGCTGCTATCCTCAGCTGAGCCTTACCGCGATGTTCTTCAACTAAATCCAGACTTGCGCGCATGAGCGCTTCATTGTCAGTTTCATTGAACAGGTCTTTCCGAAGTTAGCCAGTCCCTACTTCCACAAGGATCATTGCCTCACAGCCATACACTAACGAGAAAGGTGTTTCTGAAATGGAGGTCCTCGGAGTTGTCCTGTATGCCTATAGGACTTTTGAGAGGTCGTCAACCCAATTTCCCTTGGCAGCGCCAAGTTTAGCTTTCAAAGTATGCTTGATGGTCTTGTTGACAGCTTCAACCTGACCATTTGCTTGCAGTCTTACGACTGAGGTGAACTTTTGTGGATCCCCAGCTCATCGCAAAACTGCTTGAATTCCTCGTTATTGAATTGCTTCCCATTATCAGAGATGAGGGTATGAGGAATTCCGTAGCGGCACACTATGTTTTTTAAGACAAAGTCCTTAAGCTTTTTGGTAGTGATCGCGGCCAAGGGTTCGACTCAGCCCACCCGATGAAATAATCCACCGCGACCACCGCATGCTTGACCCCTCCTTTTCCAGCTAACATGGGTCCAATAAGATCAATTCTCCATATGGAGAATGTCCAAGGGCTGGTCATGGTCGTCAGTTGGTAGGAAGAAGCTCGCGGTATGTTCTCGAACCGCTGGCATTTGTCACACTTTTTTACAAAGTTGAAGGTGTCTTCTTGGAGTAGGGGCCAATAATACCCTTGACGAATAACCTTGTTAGTGAGGGATCGCGCGACAATGTGGTTACCGTAGATCCCTTCATGTATCTCCCTCATGATATAGTCTACTTCCTCATCGGTTACACATCAGAGGAGAGGGACGCTAAACCCTCGCTTGTACAATTGATCTCCTCTAAGTGTGTAACGAGCAGCTCTAGTCTACATGGTTCTTGCCTCGATCTTATCATTGGGCAATGTCTCATCTCGGAGATAGTGAATAATTGGGGTTATCCAGGAAATTGATTATGCTATATTCATGGCTTGTTCGGGTGAGAGAATACTAGGGATCTCAATGAACCGAACATGAATACTTTATGGTGCATCTGAGTCCAGCGACGAGGCTATTTTTGCCAAGGCATCCACGACAGAATTACTGTCTCTAGGAATCCGCGTGATTGTGAAGTGCTTGAATGGCTCGAGCGCGATCTTAGCTTTCTTCAGATAACTGATCATATTTTCTTCCTTGGCTTGAGATTCCCCCAAGATCTAGTTAACAACTAGCATGGAGTTGCTATGAATGCTGATCGCGGTCGACCCCATGTCTCTTACCAACCTTAGACCAGCGAGTAATGCTTCGTACTCGGCTTCATTGTTGGTCGCTTTGAACCCAAATCGAAGAATACCGTGGATGCAAGTCCTATCGGGACTAAGGAGGAGAAGGCCTACCCCGTCCATTTTCCTGTTCGAGGATCCATCGACATAAAGGCTCCAGGTTGATAGATTCTGAATGGTTTCTTAGGTGACTTCGTTGGCATGTTGCTCGAATTCCTTAAGCGGTTGATATGAAAACTTCGAAATGAAATCGGCAACAACCTGCCCTTTAATGGTTGCGTTCGGTTTGTAATACAGATCAAAATAACTTAATTTCATCGCCTACTTGAGCAACTTGCCTGAAGACTCTGGCTTCTGGCAGACTTGCTTGAGCGGGTAGTTGGTCAATACACGGATTGTGTGGGTGTGGAAACAAGGTTGCAACTTTCTGGAGGTGATTAGTAAGGCGAAAGCTAATCGCTCCATTTTCGGATATCACATTTCAGTATCCAGCAGACGTCTGCTCGCATGATATACCAGCCATTGGACCTTACCTTCTTCCAGAATTACAGCTACACTGACCACATGTTGAGAGACGGATAGATACAGAAGAAGAATTTCCTGAAGGAGTGGTTTGGACAGAAGATGTGGCTTTCCAAGGGCTCTTTAATGCCCTGAAAAGCTTGTTCGCATGCGGGAGTCCATTTGAACTTCTTGTTGGCCCTGAGTATATGAAAAAAGGGCAAGTAGCAATCTGTTGCCCTTGATATGAAGCGACTAAGAGCCGCTATTCGCCTATTAAGACTCTGAACCTGTTTTCGGTTGGTCGGATTTCTCATATCAAAAAGAGCTTGGATCTTTTTGAGGTTGATTTTTGTTCCCCTCTGGTTAACCATATACCCCAGGAATTTTCCTAAGGATACCCCGAACAAACACTTGAGAGGGTTGAGCTTCATTCTGTATCTTCGGAGTATACCAAACATCTCAGCAAAGTGCACTATGTGATCTAAAGCGACATGCGATTTGACCAGCATGTCATCAACATAGACTTCTATTGATTTTTTGATCTACTTGGAAAACATTCGGTTAACCAGTCGCTGGTAAGTCGTCCCAGCATTCTTTAAGTCGAAGGGCATAACCTTATAGCAATACAGCCCCCGATCCATAACAAAGAAGGTATGTTCTTCGTTTGACACGTACATCGGGATATGATTATATCCCGAGTAGGCGTCCATAAAACTCAGTAGCTCGTGCCTGGAGGTGGCATCAACAAGTTGGTCAATTCTTAGCAAAGAAAAGATGTCCTTCGGACAGACTTTGTTGAGGTGGGTGAAGTCAACGCAGGTCCGCCATTTGCCGTTAGACTTCTTTACTAAGACCAGGTTGGTAATCCAACTCAGGTAGAGTGCCTCTCGGATGGATCTGTTTAAGAGAAGATTATCTACCTCAACTTTCAAAGCAGCATATCGCTCATGATCCATTGCTCTTCTCTTTTGGCAAACTGGCTTGACCTCAACATCTATATTTAGGGCATGGCATATAATATTCGGGCTAATCCCGACCATGTCAGCATGAGTCCATGCGAATACGTCGGTATTTTCCCTAAGGAAGCTAATAAGGTCGTCGACGAGCTAGGGGTTGAGATTACTTCTGATTCTCAACGCTCAGCTAGTCTCGCTTTGATCGATCGATACCTCAGATAGGTCCTCAACCGGCCCACTGTAAAGGTATTTCTGGATGCGGGGATCCATGTTATCCTCAACTAGGCCGGGCTATGGCTCGATCCGGCTGATTGCCATTGCCTGCTCAAGGATACCAACTGGAGCTCTTTTTCCCCTACACGCTATCTGCACTGCCCTTACATAGCAATTGCGAGATACGCGTTGAGATCCACTTACTTCCCTTATCCCGGTCAGGGTAGGAAACTTCATCTTCAGATGGTAGATTGAAGTGACTGCTTTGAAACTTCATAGTAGAGGTCGTCCCAAGATACCATTGAAAGCGGATGGACAGTCTATTACTAAGAACTTAGTCATTTTAGTCATCTTGTTGGTCTCTCCCAACGTGACTTGGAGCGAGATCGTCCCTTTGGGAATCAAATGATCCCCAATGAAACCATACAGAGGGATAGAGGCAAGATTCAGATATGCCTCATCCAGTTTCATCTTCTCAAAAACTCGCTGGAATAAGATGTTCACGGCACTTCCATTGTCTACCAACATTCTGTGGACCTCACAACGACCTATTTCAGGCGCAATAACGAGAGCATCATTGTGGGGATGATGCAATCATACCGTGTCTTTCTCAGAGAAGGTGATTTCCTCCTCCCTACGAGCCTTGGCGGGTTGCGGCGTCGTACTCATCACATTTATGGGGTCATGACAGGCTGCACGAGCATACCTTTCCTAGGCACCTCGAGAATTCCCTGCAAGTTGTGGTCCTCCAAAGATGATCCCTATACAGTAGAGACCTTTGCTACCACTACACTTCTTTCCCGGTTCCTCTTGATTTTTCTCTCGAACGTGAGCAGAGTCATTGACATACTCCTTGAAGTGCCCCTGCTTAATGAGATCCTCAATTGCTTGCTTGAGGGTCCGACACTCATCGGTGTGGTGCCCATTATCTTGATGAAAGCGACAATATTTTTTATTGTTTCTGGCTAAAGGGGGTTTTTTCATGGGCTCGGGCTCTCCAAGCAAACCGGTCTCCTCTGATTTATCCAGAATAGTTGATACCAAGGCATTTAGAGGAGTATACTGACTCTTGTCATGATCGCGACGAGGAATTAAGGCATAAGATTTCTTGGGCTCCTGCCATTGCTTTTTTTCTTTTTGCTAATCATCATTAGCCCATCTGCGATTAGCCCACCAATTTTCTCCCCGGTTGGGAGCACTACTCAAAGGACCGAGGTCGTGGCGATTGAGAGAGACCACAAAACTTTAGATGCGAAGGTATTTTTCGGTAAGGTTATAGAAGCGAGTGAGGGAAACGTCATCCTCAGATTGCAGTTCCTTCCACAAGTCTGTATGCGGGCGAACTCCCGCAATGATGAGAGTCCGAACAGAATCTTCGGGAGTGTGAGCCACTTTGTGGAGCTCCCTGTGGAACCTGTCTATGTAAGATTGGAGGGATTCATCCCTCTCTTGCCTTATGTTTCTCAGGTAGCTTAGAGGCATTGAGAACTTCTTGTTCGTCTGGAAATGCCTCAGAACTGTCGAGCTTATTTAAGGCGACTAATCCTGCCGGGAGTGACCTAAACCATCGCTTGGCATGGGAGGTAAGGGTTACCGCCAAGCAACGACATTTTGCCAAGTCAAAGACTTGGTGGAGTTCCATGAGGTCGTTGAACTCGTACAAATGATCATGTGGATTAGAATTCCCATCGAATGCTTGCATGTCGGGCATTTTGAATCTCGATGGGATGGGAGCAGCTAACACTGCTGGAGAAAAGGGAGACGCCTCTACTACCTGCCCTTGCTCATTTTGCTGAGCCTTAAGCCGATCCAGAGTTCGTTGTAGCTCCTCAATCTAAGGCAGCAGAGCTACCTAGGGATCACTTTCGACAAAGCGGGTTCAACCCTGACGGTTACGGTTAAGGAAAGATCGCAAGTCGGACTCTTCCTCACCCCGGTCGGATGCTTCGGCCAATCTCGGCACACGCTGGCTAGAGGCGTGTGACTGTATCGAGTTATTCGAGGAATTTTTCTGACCTCCGCGGTGGTACAAACTGACCTGCGGATGATGGGAATCCCTTACACGATGCTGATCAAAGTCATCATTTTGACAATATTGGGAATCTCCTTGCCTTGCACTTTTGTGGGAGTACCCGTGCGACATGGCGCGGGACGGCTCATGCTGCAACATATTGCCGAGTCGTAATGCCACAGATAATCTACTCGGGGTGCAATCGGTGTTCGCTAGTCCCTCAAAGCCCTTAGGTCCGCTTTGCGCCACTTGCTTTCCCTTTCTCTGATGCGCTGCAGTGCACGTAGCATGGGCTTTCGCCCTTTTCCGTGCTTTCAAGCAATATGCATGCGTTTTTGGCGATAGCACCACCTCATTGGATTCGGGTGGCATGACCTGATCCAATCAGTCCAGCCTTCGATTGACCGTTTGAAGAGTATTATTGAACCTCTCCAAGTAATTCATGATGGCTAGGTCAGGATGTGAGCTTGAAGGAATATCCCCCATGATATTCTGCTGGATTGGTGGCACTTCGGGAGAAGTGTCTTATACTTGGGGGATTGCTTCATTACCATGACTGGTTCGCTCAGATTTGAAGCCGCGGGCCATTTGTTGTTATGGGACCGATTAGTCAGAGATTTCTCTGATGGAGAGTAGGTACTAAATCGGGCCCTCCTTCTAGCGCCAAATTGTTGATACTTGATTTTAACATTAACTATTCGCACGTGGGAAATGCTAAGAGGACTTAGAAGTCACATGTGATATGAGAATATTTAGTTAAATAAAGGGTGAGAAGCAATGTTTAAAGTGTTTCGGATGCTCAAAAGTTAATCCTACGTCCACTGATATTGTATTAATGAATAGGGTCAGGTCGCATTAAGCGAGCTGAGTTATAGCTTAGAAAATACAAAGGAGAGAGAGAGTAAGCTATTCTAGAGTGAAATTAGCTAATCCCGTAAATGAGAGAGAAGACCTCTATTTATAGTGAGATAAACCAAGGTAATGATTACTAATTCTGCAAGTGTGTGGATACCGTACAAATCCTTCTCTGCGTCCCATTGCTCACCTGCCCGAGTGATTTCCTCGACTTATACAAGGATTGGACGCGTAGGCAATATCTAACCATTCGCTAGCCTGACACTCACCCACTGCACTGACAGTGGTATGCCCCTTACATTACTATGCGACGTGGGTGCGTGTGAACGGTCGTAGAACTTTCCCAAATTCTGACCATCCCATGCTGACAAGACTCTGCATCAGCCCTACTTTTTCAGGCATAACAATGTCAATGCTAGAAAATTTCAAATATTTTATAAGGAAGTAACGTTACCTCTCAACACTGTAACATAATATTATACTAAACCATATAAAATAATTGATCACATCATGACATTGTAATTGGTAGATCATGATGATGAAATTCATAGATCATTATTTCTTAATTTAGTTTAATTAATATAATTTGATTAATTAAACTAAATTAAGTTATTATAAATATTTTACTAAAAATTTATTAAAATATCCTTAATTAACGACTAAATATAGTCTTAATTAACAAACGATTGAACATATTTAAATGAATTTGACTAATTAATAATCCGACCATAAAAGTTTGAACGGCATTAATGAGTAGGGAATACAAAAATGTTATTGCTAATTATATTTTCATTTTATTAATTATCATTATTATCACTTTATCTTTTTCTTTTCCAGTTTGATTTATACATAATTGTTTCAATAGAAAGTAATTGTTTGAGGGTTTTCTGAAAAAAAAAAAAAATAGCATTTATTTATCTTGAAAAATGCATTTTATAGAAATATTACAAAGAAACCCTATATAAACTTATAAAGTCCACCTGTAAAATGATAGATTATTTTTTTTTTTTTAAATCTCCAAATCACGATTGTAATAGCAATTTTTTTTTTTTTTTTTTTTTTTTTTTGTGGATAATTTTATTATGTAAGAAAGGTATCAAAATAATCTTTTTGCACATCTATCTACCAGTAAACTTTTAAAAACAATAAGGGTGCATTTTCTATGGGATCTAACCGAGAAAGTTTTGTTATCAAACTTTTTCCTTTAGATCCTGGAAAAATTAAAACTTTATTGTCTTTAAAAATTATGTAAATAGATAGAGCTTTCAAGGACGAACATTTTAATACCAATATTGTTATCATAGCATGCCGAAATTTTGTTTGACCACCAGATTCCAATGGTAGTGATGGGTTTCCGACAACCTATTCCAACGACAGTGTTATTCAAGATGTTTAAAGCTTTTTTAAATAAATAAATTTTAGAGCTCATTTAATATTTTAAACAAGTTTATTTGTATTATGTATAAGGGTATACAATATTGAATAGACTGTTATTTTCATTCTTCATCTTGAGTTGATGAATCTTCGAGATGTTATAAAGGAAGACAACTTAACATCCCAGCAAAACCATACTAAAACGACAATAGGAAGGGTTGAGGAGTGAGTATGGTTCATTGAAAGTTCTTAAACTATGAAGAATCATATATTGATGAATTGTTTTGTATAAAATAAAGACAGAACACAATAGTTTACCCTGGTTCGTTTCAATTAAGAAACTACGTCCAGCATTCAAATAGAAAATTTTATTGAGTATCAGAACTCTGTAGCAATTACAACGGTAGCTCACTCTCACTCTCTATTCTCTCCTTAAGTTTTTCACTGTTACAAAAAATACATAATAGAAACCTAACCTCATTTAGACTTACTCGAATCTAACCCGACCCAGACCCAAATATTAGTAAACTAATTCTGGCTTACTGTGAAAGGGGCAATCGAGTCTCTGTAGGTAGACAATCTGTCAAGGCCAATAGAAGTATATACTATATCCAAAATTCCCCCACCCACTACAGTAAAAAGAGTGAAGTTCAATTTGACTTTCCGTAGAGATAAGAGATCTGTAAAAATTTTAAGAACAAAATAAACAGAAACAATCTGTAAAAAAATGTCTTGATTAATTGTAGTCTCTAATTCACTTCTTTAAATGAAAATATTCCATTGCTAAAAGCTCACCTGCAGTTGTGATACACTTACTTGTACATTAAGCCAGTCAAATTCTTGGCTATGTTTGGTGTCAACACTTTAGAGTAGTTTAGCTCATTCATCTCACACAGCCTATTCTCAGGGGAATAAGTAGCAGATGTAACTGATATAATCATATAGGCGTTTTCTAATTGATCATACTACTATACAACATTTTTAATTAAATCCTAGCATCAATATATAACTGAACTTGCATTAGTGATATTATTGAATCAAGTTTCTTATAGATTAATGTTCGAACTAATTGAATCAAGTTTGAACTTATAGCAAGAAAAGGAAGAACTAATTTCTTGGTTATATTCTAATCATTTAATTAGCCTAATAACTAAAAAAACACATATCTCACATTAGTTATAAACTATAATATCCTATGTGAAAAGCCAGAATGCATGCATGCATGCTTAATACGGAAAACCTGTTTCTTGGAAGCTTTCTTCTTTCGTTTCTCTGATCATCTCTTCTGCTTCTTCTTCATCTTCTTCTTGATAATAATAGATTTTTAAATAGAAAGAAGTCTGGACATTGGGAATTACATAATAAGGAGGAGAGGATCAAAATTTAGAATCTTTAATTTTATGGGAACAATTAATTAATCAAGATTTAAAGAAAAGATTCAAAAGCATTAACTTAAAGGACTCTATGGATACGCATTGTCGAGAAGAAATGCCCAGATTAACATTAACATTAAGAATTAATTAAACTAATACAAGATTCTATTCTATATGCATGAGAAGCCATTAATGAATTAAATCAAGAGAACAAGCTAATTATAAACTATAATATCTTATTTGAAAAGCCAGAATGCATGATGCATGCATGCTTAATACGAACTGAAATATGAAAAATCAATACGGAAAACCAGTTTCTTGGAAGTTCTCTTCTTTCGTTTCTCTGGTCCTCTCTTCTGCAAGTCGTTTCTTCTTCTACTTCTTCTTCTTATTCATCTTCTTATTCATCTTTTATCAAGAAGAAGAAGAAGAAGGAGAAGAAGAAGAAGAAGAAAAGAGTTGCAGAAGAGATAAAAATAAATCTGATTGATTAATTATAAGAATAGCTGAAACTTATGAGAAACCTTGAATTTATAAGCTTTCGTGGAACCGCCATGCAGCAAACGACAGACTAATGTGGGTAAAACGACATGTCGTTTTGCTTTGCAAGTTTTATGTTTCATGTTTCATTTCGATCCTTAATTCTGTCATAATTAAATTTAATCCACCCTTATAATTTTTGAAAATCATTAAAATTCACTATTATTTGTTGCAATATTAATCAATCATTGTAATTTAAAAATAATATGTTATCAGAGAAACCCCTCATATGACTTTAAGTAAGGGTAGTTATTATAGTTTTAAAATTAAAATTATAAATATAAAAAAAAAAAATTATAAGCCATTGTACTTTTTGATCTTCTAACTACTCTTATTTTCTAATATTAAAATTTGACATAACTAATTTTAGCTACTGAAACCCAAAACTTTATTTGAGGGAAGAGTACACTTTCACATGATAATAATATACTTTATTCAAATATAAAGTATAGGGCCATATAATAAGTAAAATTCATCATTCAAGCAACCAATTAAATTAAAATTCCTAAATGTCAATTTATTTTAGGTCGCAGGGTCCGGGGAAGAATAGGAAAAATGATTTCATTATATTTCTACCCAGACACTACTGACCCTATCACAATTTTTTTTTTTTTTTTTTTTTTTTTTAGTGGGACGATAGTTTTGAAAAGACAGATTGCCTACCTTGGTGGGACAAACCTAATTCAAACCCCTTTGGTAAAATTAGAATGACCTTTACCTTCAAAGTCT
Source organism: Pistacia vera (assembly GCF_008641045.1). Classification (NCBI taxonomy): domain Eukaryota; kingdom Viridiplantae; phylum Streptophyta; class Magnoliopsida; order Sapindales; family Anacardiaceae; genus Pistacia; species Pistacia vera. The sequence goes on along the minus strand of NW_022196139.1, from coordinate 921,645 downwards.
CCCTTTTACCATTTGCAATAACTTGTTTCAGTTGATCACGTAGCCGAGTGGTTAGACAATGACTCTTGAGAGTATATTATTCAATAGATCATGAGTTCGAGTCACCTCGGTTATTAATAGAAATAGCCACTAAAGGGTATACCCGGTCGTTAACTTCAGGGTCTCACAAGATTACTCGAGGTATATGTAAACTAACCCGAACATCTCCAACCGTTAATTAAAACTTGTTTCAGTTGCATATCATAATAAATTCTAACAACAGTAAATATGTCATGTGGAACCCCAATATCATACGAAATTCTGGAGAGAACGTTACTTAATATACTCTAAATAAGGTAGTTGCTATGTTGAAGGGTATATACATTATTCTCTGTTGAAATATTGTATTCAATGTCAATGCTAGAAAATTTCAAATATTTTATAAGGGGGTAACGTTACCTCTCAACACCGTAATATAATATTATACTAAACCATATAAAAAAAATTGATCACATCATGATGTTGTAATTTGGTAGATCATGATGATGAAATTCATAGATCATTATTTCTTAATTAATATAATTTGAATGGCAATTAAAGTCTACGCGTTATTGTATTACAGTTAAGTGCATGCATCGAGATTTCTTCACCTGATTTGACCGGACTATTTTAATCAATTCCCCAATCCAACGGTTCTCCTCGCGTCATGCTTTTGTATTAATGATGTCATTATTCAAAACTCCCTACGCCCACATCATCATGGGCCCATACCAAAGCCCATGGCCCACCCACGAAGCCCAAAATTATTATTATGTAATTAACCAACAATAATCATTTTATGCTATCAAACATAATCATGTGTTACTATCAATTAGGTGACCTCTAATTAATTATTATTAGATTAATTTTTTAACGTAATAATTAATTATTTAAATTTAAAGTTGGAAATCGTTATCGCACAACGCGCATTTTCAACTGTAATCAAATACAGATGAAAAAAATTGACAATCTTTCTTAATATCAATATTAATGTTTCCATTATTTTTCAAAGAGTGATAGATAACGATCCATGGTTTTAGATATTTAGCGTTGTCTTAATTAATCGTCGTTCTATTTAATGTGATTGTAAAAGATATTATGAAACAGAAATAATTTTTGGAAAATTCAAAGCATACCCTAGATTTTGAAGAAGTTTCAAATTACAATGAGAAAGTGGTTAGCAAGTAAGAAGAGATTTAGGGATTTATGATGATGAAAAAGGTAAACTTGAAGCAAGACTTGGACCAAAAGGGCATAAGTGAATAAAAGTCAAAGTTTTGGAACCAAATGTAAAGCCGACATCCAATCATAGTATATGTGGCCCAAGAAATCACACATAGGGCCCACTAAATTCTTTCCCCCACTTCACTAAATCATGCATCATCGTCCCTTCACCCTTGTGTCATTCAAAAATATTTTCAATTTTAAACCTAATTTTACGGTAAGTCAAGGTTTATGGTCATCTTCCGAATATCTCGACTAATTTTTGAAAAAAACTAGCGTAATAACTAACTTTCATGGTCCCTCGTTTAAATCTTGGGACCTAGAGAGATTCAAATATGAGACTATGTACCTCAACAACACATCCCAACATTCGTTCTATTGCTTGGGCTGCCCAAAAGTGGATCACATCAAATTAGTTCTCCCTTAAACTTATGCTAGTGACTTGACTTTCGGTAAAAATTGGTTGAGTAAACGACTTTTTTCCCACCCAAATAATGACGTATGACACATTTCCACCAGTAAACTTTTAAAATATCATTTTAATGTCCAAATTTATATTTTGTTTTTAATTACGATATCGTTACAATCCCACACCACCATTATTCTTTTCTTTCCCCTATCATCACTCACTAAAACCTCTCAAATCCTATTCCTACCGATCCAACCAATCATTGGTAATTAAGTTATCAGAGTTTGTACAACCGCCTCTCTCAAGTCAAATTCTAATTAATCCCGACTATCAAAATCTAATTTTCTACTACTAAAAAACTCATCGACCTTCTCTCTTTACAAACCTCAATAATTTAGGCTAAGTTTATTCTCAGTTTACTATTAAAATACAAATTTAAATAATAAAATAATATTTTAAAAATTTATAAATAAGAAAATATCGTTGAATCATTATTTGGGTAAGAAAAAGTCCTTTTAGCTCAAATCGATTACTTAATTGACACAAATTTTTGAGAGCATCATTTAGGATGACGAATTTAATATAACAGATGTGATGCTATCGTTAGAAAGTGATTATGAGATAACATAATATCTTGATTTGCCACGTGGCAATCACACAACGGTCAAGATTCTAAAGGCTGAACGCACATCATAAAAACGTTATGCTGACATAATATAGACATAAGATTTATTTATGAAGCTTCGAATAAACAAAGGCAAAAAAAGAATCTGTTCCAGTGTCGCTTAAGGTTAAGGAAGCTCCCATGTGGGTCTTATATTGGCCGCCAAACAATTTTCACTTTGACCCCAACTGTTTTCAATAGAAATCTTCATCTTTTTCTTCAACTTTCTCTCTATAAATACCTGCGAATATCTCGCTTATTTTCCACAGTTTCTTATCCCAAACCAAAAATGCCTGAGATAGACAATTCTTTTGCTGTTAAAGAACCCCGCTCGGTGGTCAGAAAGTTCTTGGCCAGGCCTCAACATGAAGGCCTTGGTGCCATTGTGAGAAGAAGCATCGGAAGGTGATCATTAACGAATGATTAATTTAATTAAAGAAATGGAAATTTGAAGAGTTTGAGATGTTTTTCTAACTGGGTTTTATTGTTTTTCCAGGTTTGAGTTGCGTTACTTTGATCCTTTTCTTGTTTTGGATGAATTCTCAGGTGGGTTCCTCTGTTTTTTTTCTTTTTCTTTTTTCTGCTCTGTTTCTTCATGAACTGTAATGGCTTAATATTATTTTGTTTTTGAATATTTTGCAGTCACTGCTCCTGCTGGATTTCCTGATCATCCACATAGAGGTTTAGTTTTGTTTGGTTTTGTATTTTCCCGAGAAAATTCACCCTTTTCATCCACAATTCTGGTGATTCTGATTGTTCTGTTTTCTCTTTAACAGGATTTGAAACAGTGACATACATGTTACAGGTAACTTTCTACTATTAAAAAATAAGCTAAAAGATAATAACTATTTATTATAATATATTCTGTAAACAGTATAGTTGTTTGTTGAATAATAATAATAATATAATAAAGTTAGTTAATCAGTCAATTAGGTAATCAAGACTCATTGGTTAGCTTCAAAATAACACATTGATAACATGGTGCCATAAAGTCAGCCTACCATGCCAGCTATGGCAGGCACAAAATGCCACAATTATATGCAATTTAGACCAGGGAATTGCCAGGTTGTTGAGGGGAAAGTTGAAAGCCCAACATAATAATAATAATAATAATGCCACCAAAGACTAGTTTTGTCTTTAATTTGAATTTTGAGTGTGAACTCAACCTTATAGCGTATACTTACTGTGCATAGTACAAGTTTTACGTTTTTAGTTTTCAAGTTTCGTCACGTAATGAGTTTACACGTTGAATGTAAATCCCGCGTATGTTAGGAGTAATTGCACTAGATCTTGAGCGAAGATTGATTTGATTGATTGAGTTAAGAGGATGATAACTTTGTGCTGTCAGGGAGCTGTTACTCATGAAGATTTTGAAGGCCACAAAGGGACCATAGGAGCTGGTGACCTGCAATGGATGACTGCAGGGAGAGGGATTGTTCACTCGGAAATGCCTGCAGCACAAGGCACCCAAAAGGGCTTACAATTGTGGATAAACCTCTCTTCAAAACATAAAATGTAAGTGTTTAAAAAATCAAGGCAAAATCCATAGTGATGTTGGAACTTTTGGGTTAGAATATGCTTATCGTTTTATGTCTTTATGCAGGATTGAACCAAGGTACCAGGAAATCTTGAGTAAGGACATTGCAGAAGTTGCAAAAGATGGCATAAAAGTTAGGGTTATAGCAGGAGAGGCCTTGGGGACAAAATCACCAGTCTACACAAGAACACCAACAATGTACTTGGATTTCACTCTAAAACCAGGAGCTCATCTTCAACAACCAATACCGAAATCCTGGAACGCGTTTGTATACGTCTTGGAAGGCGACGGTATCTTCTCGAGCACAAAATCTTCACCGGTATCAGCACATCACTTGCTTCTGCTAGGATCTGGGGATGGCTTGGAGGCATGGAACAAGTCCTCTAAGCCCCTCAGGTTTATTCTAGTAGGAGGGGAACCATTAGGTGAACCTTTAGTGCAATTTGGGCCATTTGTTATGAACACACAAGAAGAGATTGACCAAACCATTGATGATTTTGACAACTATGTTAATGGATTCGAGAAAGCTAGGCATTGGAGATCAGAAGCTGCAATTAGCCTTGATTTTTAGATCATGTTTTAGGGAGAACTTATTGGTTCTTTATCAAAGTAGGTAATAAAAAAATCACCAATCTCTCTTGTATATTTTAGTTTAAAGATTAGACAAAGGAATTGACATCTATTTGATGGGTTCCTTTCGCAAGCTCGCATTAATCTCATTACTACTTTTTGGTAAAAGCTAAGTTACATTTGTATCTTTAAATTTTTTACAATATTTCTTGTATCTCTTATTTTCGGCAATAAAAAAATCATGTAATACTTTTTAAAATCGTTGTCTTGTTAGGTAAGTAATGAATCTAATAAAGTACTAGCCGGTTGAAATTATTCAAATATGCCAAAAATTTCTCCGTTTGGTACACTATTTTTCAGTATCCTATTCCCTATTCTATTCAAAATACACATTTATTCTCTTGTTCTCAAAATATTATTTAATTTCTTTTAAATCTCTTAAGTTTATTAATTAAACTAAAAACCCCAAATTTTTTTTTTTAAAGAAATTGACAGAACACCCCAGCAACCTAAATTTGCCAAATTTCGGCTATCATCGCCTGAATCTGGCCTATAGTATGTTAATCTAGCATTTTTCGGCCAGATCCACAATGAATCTGGCCGAAAAATGTTAGATCTACTACCAAATATCTGACTGTTGATGACTAGATCTTTGGTTGTAGTAAGTTGTTAACAACGGTTATATCTTTAGCCGTTGTTGACCATCAACGATAGCCATATCTTTGGTCATCGTTGACGACTAAATGCGGCCAGATCTGGCCGTCAATAGCCAGATCTAACTGTAGATCTAGTAAAAAAAGTCCATATCAGCGCGTGACCGGTCAGATCCAGCCAGTCTTGTGCCAATACGACGACTTCGGCTATCCTCCGACAGTGGTGGCCAGTTGTCGGTATTTAATGGGTGGGTTGGGGGTGTTTTTATTAATTTTCAATATTTTATTATAGGGTTGTTTAGTAAATAAACAAACATATGAGATATTTTTATTAATTTTTAAATCCTACATCATAATACCCACCCAAATTTACTTTTTCTAAAATATTATTCTAAAAAGTATCATAATATGATTATTCTGATAATAATATGGTGATTGTAGACCCCATAACATAGGAATCTTTTCTCATGGAATGAAATTCCATGGAAACTTCAACAAGCATCTCTTGAGGATTTTCCATGTTCCCACCAAGCTAAATTTGAATGTCAATCACTCCCATTCTTCACTCTTGGGAAAGTAAATGTGAAACCTTCTTAGAAGTATGGGAAAAATTGGGTTGTTCAGTAAAATTCTATATCGTATGCCCATCTATAATGTTAGCATTTATATTTCCAATATGTTGCGTATAATATTATGTAAGTTTACAAGATATTGTCAATATTTATAGGGTTAGCATATCCTAGCTAGTTACTTCATTAATAATGTGATATATAAATTTATCTCTATTAATAAGGTATTGAATAGAACATTTTCAAACCATCTAATCACCTAGTACCCTAATATTAAAGGTTTTGGTCCTTAGTATTTATATAGTAGTTTAAATGATGCTCTTGACTTCTCTAAGGTTGTAGTTAATATTGTATTCTAAGTAGGATTGTGCTCTAAATTGGCTTACTAATGAGTCGAGCCGCACGTGAGCTATTTGAGCTTGATTTGAATCGAGCTTGAGTTTTGACTATTTCAATTGAGTCAAGCTCGAGTTTTTCAATTCTCGGCTTGACTCGACTTAATTACAACGCTCTAAACCTCATTAAAATGTGATTATTAGTGGGATACAAAGCACGTCTCCTTACTTCAACCTTTGGGCTAGTAATAGTATTAGGGTGTTTTCGTAAATTTAATCGATTTAATAAAACGCATAAAATATTAAAGAAAAATTTAAGAATTGTGACTTTTGTCGCTCTGCTTCTCTCTAAATAGTAAATACACGTTTTGAGAAAAACTGCTATGTTTACAAAGACAGAGCCCAGAAACAATCTTAACTCAAGAATCTGAAAGCCATGAACAGAAACAAATCAAAGCTTCTCAAGATTTTACTGGCTCTCTTCGCTCTCAATTCTCTCTCTTTATACCTCTACTTCTCTCACTCCCATTCTCACAACCGTAACTCTCACGACAACGTCCCCTTCAATGAGCGGTCAAACCTGCGTCTGCCCCACCAGTTCTCCAAAGCCTGGCCGATTCTCCCCTCCTACTTACCCTGGTCTCAGAACCCCAAAGTTCGTTACCGCTCTTGCGAGGCCTATTTCGGAAATGGGTTCACAACCCGTGTTGACCTTCTCCCCACTCCCACTGCCGGCAACGGAGGAGGCGGAGGAGGAGGAGGGTGGTTTCGTTGCTTTTATAGTGAAACTCTGAGGAGTTCTATTTGTGAAGGGGGGAAATTGAAGATGAATCATGAGAAGATTGCGATGTCAAAGGGAGGTGAAAGGATAGAGGATGTGATGGGGCGAAGAGATGAAGAGGAGTTGCCGGAGTATCAAAACGGTGCGTTTCAGATTGAGGGAGATGGGGTTGTGGTGGGTTTTAGAGGGAAGAGAGTTGGGAAAAGGCTTGTAAATGATGATTTTCTTAATAGTTATGTACCACGTGGCGGGATTGATATGCATACAATGAGAGGGTTGATTGGGTCGATTGAGGTTGTGGATGCTAAGGTTTTTGATGAGTGTGAGCAGGTTTGAGTTTTAAAGTTTTGATCTTTTTGTTGGTTTGATTTAGGGTTCGTTTGATTGAATTTGATGTGGTCCTGAAGTTGTTATTTTGATTGGTTTATTTGTTCGGTTTGGTGATCTGGATTGTCTCTTTTGAGTTGAATACCAGGTTTATTGGAACGATGAATGCTCATTGATGATTCATTTTTGTTCTCCTGATTTGTTGGAAAGTGATTTACTGCATTGATTGATTTTAAATTAGATTAATGATAGTTTGGAAGGAATTTAGTGTAATTTTGGATGCAAAAAACATATTTTTATTGGGTAATATATTGAATATACTGCTGGGTTATATTAAAAGTGTTTCAGTTAATAGGTTTTGAATGAATTGAAATGAATTAACTAAGTTTAGACTAGTTGCTTTCTTCATCTTTGTCATCTTATTGTTCTACTTTTATTTAGTGATCTATTCTTGTGCTGCTTTTATTGTTTCTGATGTTTTAAGCTTACTGGCAGTGGGTGGAGGAGCCGACACTTCTGGTTACTCGGTTTGAGTATGCAAATGTTTTTCACACATTTACGGATTGGTACAGTGCATATGTGTCTTCCAGAGTTACCGGCTTGCCAAATCGACCTCATGTGGTTTTTGTTGATGGCCACAGTCAGGTATGTGGGTTTGATTTATTCCATGACTTGTTTCTTTTATCAGTTGCTGCTTTGATATTTCTCAACGTAGACTATGAGGGTAATTCCCTGGAACAACGATAAGTGCAGTATCATAGAATATTTTGTGGAAATGTTGTATTAGTTTGCAATTTTTGTTGGTTATTTAAGTAACCAAAAAAATGAACTATTATACATAAATTTTGTTCAATTTATGAAATTGTTGACATAATAGCTGAAGTTTGTTGATGAATGAACTTTTGGACCAGATTTAGTTTCCTTAGGAACTTCTAGGAGATTTACTTCTAATTACAGAGAGTTACGATGTAAATATATTGACTATCTATGATTCATGGAGGAATAGATTGATAAAATCATTTTCATAGGCCTACTTTATTTATCAATTCTTTTGACTTATACTATTGATGTTGAACATCCACCAAATTATTTGGTTTCTTCCTTCTCTAATGGTACTATCTGGTGCCTCCAGTTTAATCCCAAATGCAAAGAAAAAAAGAAGAAAGAAAACAGTGTCAACTGGAAGAATTTGGAATGGTGCAAAATCTGGTGACAGAATCTTTTGCATTGCAGAAAAATTTCTAGCGTTGCAATGCTTTAATGATATTCATATGGATAGGTCTAGTTGTATTGTACAAACCATTTGAAGACGATTTTAATGTCAGACCTATGATGGTGGGCATTGAGACAAATGGGAATTGGGTGTTTTATGGTCAATTTAATAAGTATGAATTAAATTGTAAATATCGCTTTCCAGCTGTTTTTTCTCCTATACCTTTTGGTTTTGGTGGTTTCCTTGCCGATAGAAGCAATGAGGGTGCTCTATGGACAAATTTTTGAGCATCTATAGTTCTCAGTTAGCCTCTTAGTTTACTTATCCTTTATTGATTGTGAGAAGAATGCATAATGATTATTATAGTCCTTTCGTTATATTGAGGATGCTTGTAGATATTACTTTTTTACTGCTTGTATTTTATATTCACATTGATAAGGATGACCATAGTTAAGCAGATGAAATTTGCTTTGTTTACACTTAAGTTAGTGACACCACATTTGGTTCTTGTCCTTTTTTAGATCTCACATTATAAGCTATGCCTCTTTTTTTTTTAATAGTTATATACATGCTAGTTAGTGATCCTTGATTTGTTCCAACTTCCAAGTTCTCTGCTCTGTATTCCATGTTTTGCTATTTTAATATAACTGAACTGATTTCTTTTGATGGAAAATTTTCAGACACAGTTGGAAGAAACATGGGAAGCATTGTTTTCAAGCATTAGATATGCTAAAAACTTTAGTGGACCAGTTTGTTTTCGCCATGCTATTCTTTCACCTCTGGGATATGAGACTCCACTATTCAAGGGGCTGAGTGAAGATATAAGTTGTCATGGAGCATCTGCACATGAGCTGTGGCAAAACCCTGATGATAGCAAAACTGCTCGTATGTCTGAGTTCGGAGAAATGATTAGAGCGGCTTTTGGGTTTCAAGTAAATAGGCACCGCATTGAAAAGCCAGGTTCAGTGCATAATGTCCTTTTTGTAAGGCGTGAAGATTATTTAGCCCATCCACGCCACGGTGGTAAAGTTGAATCAAGGCTAAGCAATGAACAAGAAGTGTTTGATTCATTACAGAGTTGGGTATCTAATAATCCGGAATGTAAAATAAATCTTGTTAATGGACTGTTTGCACATATGTCTATGAAGGATCAAGTCCGAGCCATTCAAGATGCTTCAGTTATTATCGGTGCTCATGGTGCTGGTCTCACTCACATAGTATCTGCTATGCCAAAAACAGTGATTCTAGAGATTGTTGCAAGCCAATATAGACGCCCACATTTTCAATTGATTGCACAGTGGAAGGGTTTGGAGTATCATGCCATTTATCTTGATGGATCATATGCCAAACCTGCAGTTGTTACTGACAAGCTTAGCAGCATAGTGAAAAATCTTGGATGCTGAATCGTTTTTTGATTTTTCCGGGAATTGATACATTCTGAGAGTGCGGAGTTGGAAGTGATCTAATGTCATTTCTGTTTTCTCTGTTCTACATTTAGCTCTGCTGCTGATGCATTTTATAATTTTTTTGATGAAAGACTGGTGCAGAAAATCCTTTAACTGGATTTCATCATATTAAAGAGTTCAACCATATCTGTTGTCAATCCAAGCAGGTGGATCGGGAAATGCTACAGGTAGATAGAAGCCTGGCCCCTTATCTTGTTTCGCAAATGTCATTGGCATTCTCGGGCAGATCGGTGAGCAAGAATTGGAATGGCTGCAGATACCTGACAGACACTTACCTCATCAATAAATCCTTGAGGGGGCGGCAAATTTGAGTAATTTTTCCAGATTACTATTTTTAAATTTTCTCACACTGATTACTTCTTGTGATATAGATTACTGTTACACATTCAATTTCACATATTGATATTCGATGAAGACGATAGCAAGCATTTTTCTCAGAACTACATCAGTTTTGTTGCTGATAACAGAATTTTTTTAGCCTTGCATTTGTGTCTTTGAACTTCAGGAAATGTGTATTGTTGTTGAAGGAAAGTTGCTGCACCCATTTTGGTTTTACTTGTCAATATCAAATTTCCCAGTTGCTGCACCCACCCATTTGGGTTTACTTGTCAACATCAAATTTCCCAGTTGCTGCACCCATTTGGGTTTACTTGTCACAATCAAATTTCCCAGTTGCTTTATATTCCGCAGATTAATGGCCAACTAGAATACTTGCAGAATCAATAAAAAGATGCTTGATCATCCAAGCTCACTATCTCAGTCAACTCATAGTTTTATACAATCCTAGTGACTATTTTGAAGTGGCAAATTGTTCAAAAAAAAAAAAAAAAAAAAAAAAAATTGAAAAATCATCATAAATATGGATAATTTTATAGACTTGCTTGTTTAAATTATAGTCACTTGATACACAATACATGAGTTTATATAAGGGTGACAACTTTTAACTGGTTCAAGAGAAGGAATTCTGAGAAGAGATTTCAATATTATTCACCGATTTTCTTAAGAGCAAAAGTTTTATTTTTTCCGAACCCTAATCCTAAATTGCGAGCAAGAGATAAATTCAGTTTCACAACAATGAAAGGAATACTAAAATCTAATAAATCTGATTTTCGTAAACGAGATGAAAAACATATATCCAAGATATAACTGCGTTCATCTATTTACAATAATTCATGTTTAAATAGTATTGGATTCTTCCTTATTTAGTTATTTAACTGAAAAAGAAAAAAAAAGCAATAAATAATTTTACTTCCTAGTACATACCATTTGTTAACATGAGAATATATAGCAACACGTGGGCACTTTTAAGTGGTTGATGATAAAGAAGATTTAAATATGATCCACCGATTTTCGTGGGAAACAAACAGTATACTCTCCTTACTCAGTGCAAGTATAACTCTCTGGAAGAGTAAAATAAAAATAGAAAAAAAAAAGAAGTTATACCCTTAGGAACCCTAACCCTGTAAAGTGAAGATAGATATAATTACACGACGATGAAAAGTATATTCAAATCCAAACCAAAAACCTCAAAAAGTTCCGATGAAGTTGTACGTCTAACTCGTAATCTTCTGGTTTCACTCCTCTCCAATGAACCTGATTTTCGTAAACGAGATGACAAGGTACATATATATCTAAATATAATATCATGATCATTGACAATTTTCGTACTATAAATAATATGTTAAAATACAAACAAATAAAAAATTATTATATTGCATGCACGTTATTTTTAAAAGAAATTATATGTTATATGTCTAATATTTCTCTTTATGAAAGTATGTTTTTATCTTTCTGAAGATATAACAATTATGGCAGATAAGTGTTGACGACTTAGTGAAGTGAATTTTATTACTTGGTTTTTTTTTTTTTTTTTATTACTTATTTATGAATGTAGGGATGATGTATTTAGAGTACCTTTAATGTGAATGGATGAATTCTGCAATATGATTGAAGGGAAAAGAGGAAATTTTGAGTTTGAAATATATGTGTTTGTGTGTTGGGTTTGGTTATTGATCATTGTTTTTGGCATATTTTAATGGTGCGTGGTTAGTAATACAAAATTTACGTAGTATTAATATATATATACAAAATTTATAGCCCGTTTATTGTACTTCATCCTGTGATAAAGATTGATTGACCTTGAGAAGGACATAACTCTGATGGTTTTGCCTATGATTTTATATAATTTACTTACCTGTTTGGCACTGACTTGGTTTCAGGTAGCTGAGCTGAATAAGTTAATCCGGGATTTGAAGTTCATTCTTTATGGAAGTGCTGAATCCGAGCCGGTTGCTGAAGCTTGTAAAAAGTTGACAGAAGAGTTCTTTAAAGAGAACACTCTACGCCTTCTTATTATCTGTCTTCCAAGATTAAATTTAGAGGTGGGATTTTGAAGTTGGCATATTTTTTGATTGAATGAACTTCTATTAGTTATAATTTGTTGCATATTTTATTATATAAAGATGACGATTTTTCATAGGCTCGCACAGATGCCACCCAAGTGGTTGCAAATTTGCAGAGGCAATATGTTGATGGACGGTTAATTGCTCCTATTTATTTGGAAGAAAACTTAGATCTTTTGGATATTTTGGTTTCTGGGTAAGCTAGCTGTTCTCCATGGCAGCAATTTTAACCGAAAATGCAAGTCTCTTATCACTAGCAGTTCTTAGAATTTGATAATTTTCATGGTACTTTTTAACTTTTTGCCATGGATTTTAGCTTCTGATACTGAAGTTTATTTAGGTATGAGGATCCTGAAATAACTTTGCATTATGGTAATATGTTGAGGGAATGTATTAGACATCAGATTATTGCAAGGTAAACTGATCCGTGGCCTTCTTTTTTAAGAAAATTTGTGTATTGTAGCTTAACGGTTGATTGTTTACTTCATTGATTGTTCTCAGAAGTGTCTTGGAATCAGAGTCCTTCAGGAAGTTTTTTGACTATATACAGCTTCCGCATTTTGATATTGCAGCAGATGCTACAGCAACTTTTAAGGTTGATTCTGCTTGTTTTTTCTTTCTCCTTATCCTATTGTGGGGATTGCTTATAAGCTAGTTTTGGAATGAATATTGAACTAAATTGAAAACTTTTCTGTGCCTTATTGGAGAGAGATTATTTATGTTGCTGCAATTATTCTGAGCTTGTTTTAATGTTTGGTATGTATCTTTTTAATATGTATCTGAGATGGGAATGTTTAGATTTATTAGTGACATGATTGGAAACATCAAAATTTTACAAATCACTTCTCCTCTTGTTGGTTTAACTTTTGAGACTGAATTGACACACTGCAACTTGCAGGAGCTGTTGACGAGGCATAAGTCAACAGTTGCTGGATTTCTTTCCAATAATTTTGATTGGGTAAGTTTGTCACTGAACCTTAATATTTACTTCATTGATTCTAACATGATACTTTTTAAGATCTGTTTCCGTGCTTCCAGTTCTTCCATGATTACAATACCAAGTTACTCGAATCTAGTAATTATATCACAAGAAGACAGGCTATCAAGGTAATTGAATGTTAAGATTATCCTCTATAACCCACAAATGTTAAAACTCTTCTGTATTTCTTCTCAGTAATCTTCTTTCTGATTTTAGCTGCTTGGCGACATCCTACTTGAACGTTCAAACTCTGCTGTGATGATACGTTATGTTAGCTTGAAAGACAACTTGAGGATTCTAATGAATCTTTTAAGGGTATGATATTAATTAGCTTTCTCTTTAGATCAAATTTATATTTTGCATATAAGCTTCGCCTTCTTTAATGTTTCTGGATTTCTTGGTTACAACAGGAGTCAAGCAAGAACATCCAGATGGATGCTTTCCATGTGTTTAAGGTTTGTTTCAAAATGTTCATATACAGTTTTATCTATTTATAATTAATATAAGTGGTCATTATTAAATTAATTACCAATGTGTAACCAGGGACGTAATCACACTATAATATATGGGTTCAATTAAACTTACTCAAATTTTGGAAAAATATCAAAAAAAGGTTTTATTCATTATTATATTTATAATTTTGATCCCATTTAAATTCATATTGAACCCACTCAACCTTAAAAAAAAATAAAAAAAGTTTTATATTTTATAGTATTTACAATTTGATCTTACTTAAATTCATATTGAACGCACTTAAACTTTGAAAAAAATAAAAAAAAAAGCTTTATATTTTATAAAATTTATAATTTTGACACCACAAAACTTCATTATTGCAGGTTTATCAACTTAGTTATTTATAACCCCTTACTTAAAATCCTTACTTTTTTGTCTCTGCTTTTGATATACATGCATTGACTTGTAATCAATTACAGATCACACCTCAGGTTGACTTACATCCATAGTCACCCCAACCTTAATTTTTCTTTTTTTTTAATTCATACATAATAAATATAACAATTATCCTCTATGAGTTATTTTCACTTTGCTCATTTTTTTTTTAAACTTTACACTTTATTCCCCTTGAATACAATTTTCTAAATAAGCTTTTATATTTTGGTCTCCCTCATTCATTAAACATTACACTTTCCCTTCTAAATATAATTTCCTAGCTTCGTCACTGGTTGTGGCGTTGCTGATAATTTCTAGTATTATAGACTTTCTCGTTAGGGGTATTGCTAGGGTCAAAAAAAGCCCTCGGCCTCAATAGACCTAAAGATGAAGACACCTTCAACACGACTTATCGATTGGGCTACAACAGATTCGTATATTGGGCCTATTCATTACACCTACCATGTTGCTCATTGTCTGAGCCCAATTAATAAAGGCCCCGATTCGTTTAGGCCTCATCATCAACTTGTCTGGGCCCAGGCCTAGGCCCATTGATCCAAGATCACCTACTGGACTTAGGGTTTACTTAGACCCCAAGGTTGCCTACTTCCTATTTCGGTATTATCCAGATTCTATTGAAGAGATCCATCACTATCCTAATCGGTCTGAGATCCGCATCTTAGACCAACTAGGACTCCTCCTACTAAGGTAAGAGAATCAAAGGCTTTCCCATTCACTAAACCTCAACCACCAAGGACTCATAGTCCTATTAGGACTCGAAGATCCTACAACTGCTATATAAACAGAGGCCAACCCTCTCACGAAGGAGGACATTACACCTTCTAACCCCATAGTTCCCACTCTTGAGAGCTTTACATCACAACCGTAGTTATAGTCTTCGACTAAACTTTTGGTAACCTTCTTTTTCCCTAACCCTCACTAAATTAGACTCATTCAGCTTTGTTGACTTGAGTGTCGGAATGCCTACGACAAACTCCACCCCGGTGTTTTCTGTTCACTTCACGCTTGTTTTCTTGCGTGTATAGGTACAACGGATTGCTGGTGGCCTCAACCTCACGGGATCATACCCCCCATTCTGTATCCGTAGATTTTATCGTTTATAGGTATGCAGAAAAAATAATGTTAATTTCTAAGTATAGATAAAATTCAGATAAAACTGTTCATATGGAAAATTTTCCCAATTTTGTTTTTTACCATTTACTATTGTCACCAAATGAAAGTTCAAATTAAAAAACGTACAAATATACTCACTTAGACAATTTTTTTTTTTTTTTTTTTTTTAACTGAGTTGTCCGAGTCAACTTACTCGCACCCCAGGTAAATTATAGGCAAAATTATTGTCTTTACACCTAGCAGAGAATCGAATATGGGATTGTGGGTTGAGGCCATGCATAACCTACTCAGTTCGTCCATCTTGTTGGGCTACCCATTAGAGATGGGGTTGGGTCGGGTCCCAGTCTTTGACTTTGGGGAAAATACCCTTACCCGAGTTGGAGGTGTCGGGGAATCCCTTTCCCCTTCCTCGCGGAGATGAGATGATCGCTTGTACCCTACCCATCCCTGTTTAGGGAGAAATTCCCTGCGGGAATTTAGTCCTTGGTGGATATTAATCCCCACAGGTAATTTCCCCCGATTGGGGAGTAATGACATGGGGAATTTTCCCCGCGAATGAGCATTAATCCCTGTCGATCAATTTCTAATTTTCGCTTAAACATCTTAATTCTTAAAGAGTCACGGTGGGGAACTTGCAATTGTCATGAGTCCAAAAATTATTCAAATACCCAAAATAAATAAAATAAAAAACTAGAAAAGGGCTATTAATCTTCAGAACCTTCTGTTGTGAAAATCCCAAAATATCATTACAATTTACAAGCCATATTTATATACCCATAAGAATATATAAAAACAAATATAATAAATACTTATAACATTTGTGGAAACTTTCTTTCAAATTGGTGCAAAGTCTAGAGAGTAAGAGTGTCAAACTACAAGCGAAAACCAATGTCATAACTCAACTACATCCTATAGATTGTAGAGCATCACAAGTTCACAAAAGAACAAAATTTCAATTGCACATTTCGCATACACCCAAAATCCCAACAGAATAGCCATCGCAAAATGGTAATTTGCACTAGGGGTGTGGAAATCCAGTTAACCAAACTGGATTGGCCATATTACTAACCGAACCGGTTATTCGGTTCAAGGGATTTTGCAAACCGAAACCAAACCGATTTATCCCTTGAACCGATTAGTAACCGAACCGAATTTTCAGTTCGGTTAGCGGTTAACCGGTTTATAAACCGGTTTTTGCAAAAAATATTAAATTTTATTTTAATTTAATAATATACTCATTTCTCATCTCTAAAAACAATTAACACATAACATAAAAAGACCATTTTCACAAAAATTGTAAGTAATCTTTGTAATTATATGTAATCTATATGACTAATCTTAAAATTGAAATCAAAACTAAAGCATTTGCATTGAATTCAGCCAAAAGTGTTTTTCCTAGTAGTAGTACCAAAACAATGCAGCAAGCTAGCAACATAAAAAGATTGTTAAACCAAAGTAAGGCAGCCAAATACATAACATGATTTCCATTTTCCAGCAGCCAAAATCCAAATACAATAATACATAGCAACATTTACAACAGGCAGCAGCCCAAACAATACAATGCAGCCAAAACAATGCAGCAATGCCAACAATGCAACTAAAAGTCCAAAACAATGCTTACAAAAAATATTCCAGCAGCCACAAACACAAACACAACCAAGTACCAACACCTCTTGGCTCTTACAAACATTTTCACCACCATTATAAATACATAAAAAGTTTACAAAAAGCTAACAACAGCAAACCAAATTTCCAATTTGCCAACAACCAAGAATGCCAAGTTTGAAGTCTCCGAACTCCCAAGTCCCAAGTCCCAACTACTAAACCAACTAGCCAAGCCTGCCAAGCCCATAAGAAATAGAAAATTAAGTATGCCAAATTGCCGATTAAATTATCCACACATCATAATATCATATGACACATATAAGACTAATTAAATTACATTAACTGAAAGTTATATACCACATATACGGAACATTTGTTCAATACTTCAATTATCCAAAGCACGATTATTTTCCAATCTCAAAAACGAAATTCTTCACAACATTAGACAAATACGTTAGACAAAACATGCTGCAAAATATGTTTAACAAAGCTAACAAATAGTCAAATACAAAGTTATAAAAAATTATAAGTAAAGAAAGAATTTTACCCATCTCAAATCTTGCTAATTCGTCCAAGATCTCCTCTATGATGAATGGTGCATGCTCAGCTCGAATCCAATCTTGTGCACAGATTAGAGCCCCCACCATCTTAGGAGTGAGAGAGCTATGAAATGGATCTAATACACATCCTCCCGTACTGAATGCTGATTCAGATGCAACAGTAGACACAGGCATAACTAATACATCTCGTGCTATCATGGACATAATTGGATATTTAGTGAAATTTGTCTTCCACCATAACAAGATGCTAAACGACTTGTCATTTTCATCTTCACAGTCATCCGATAAATATTTGTCCAACTCTGTTTTGTGATGAACATATTTTTTTTCAGCCTTTTTCTCCTTATACCTATATTGCAAAAGGGCCCTAGAATCAATATTTGCATCATAAATATCATTCTGAATTGTCATATCTGACTCCTCACATGGCTGTACACTAGGGACCATCTTATGCAAAGTGTATTGCTCAAATAAAGACACCAAAACTTTCTTCAATTTTTCCCTCAACCTTTCAACAATAACAGAATCATAGGCATCAAGAATTACCCATTCCACATATTCTAACTTAAACCTAAAATCTAGTACCTTTCCAATAAATAACATGATGTTGATAATTATCAATATTCGACCAATATTTATCATATTTCCCCTTCATTCGTAAAGTCATATTACATAATCCAGGATCAGGACTATGACACCATGTTATAATCTGCAAACCAATAGCAAAAATCTCTTCCATGTACACATTACCAGTGATATAAAGCGATCCAGAAACACGTAGAGTAGCATCATAAAAAACCTTCAGAAAAGGTAATAAGTACCGAGCATACTCCCAATCAATGCATGTCAGCACACCCCTTGACCTGTCCCCACTACTAAGGTCATCTGTATACTTACTATCTTCTATTTCCAACAACTCGAAAGCTTTCTGAAATTTTATTGTTGCATCTAACATCAAATATGTGGAGTTCCACCTTGTTTCAACATCGAGAACCAATTGACTTTTACTTTCAATTTTCTCTTTCACCACACACTGCTTAAATCTTTGTAACCTTGCTGGAGAAGATCTCACATACCTCACTGCCGATCGAATTCTGAATATTGAGTCATCCATATCTCTTAACCCTTCTTTTACAATTAAACTAAATATATGAGCACAACATCTCATATGGAGGAACTCACTATACAAAACACTCCCCCTCCAACTTGCAAAACAAGTATTTAGATAGCTTATTCCAACATCATTTGAGCTTGCATTATCAATGGTGATTGTGAAAACTTTTGAAATGCACAACTCAAGCAAACACCGCTCCACTGCCTTACCAATGTCAATACCTTTATGACTTGTGATCAAACAAAAGTATATAACCCTTTTCTGAAGTTGCCAATCATCATCAATGAAATGAGCTATCAAACACATGTAATTGAGGTTTTGACAACTCGTCCATGTATCAGTGGTCAGACACACTCTTTGAGAGAACTTACTAAAGAACTTTTTCAACTTTTTCAACTTTTCGTACTTTTCAATATAAATTTTCATACAATCTATAGCAACTGTAGTTCGACAGGGTACTTGAAACCTTGACTGTGCCACACTCATCATGTACCGGAACCCCTCACGCTCAACTATTCGAAAGGGTAACTCATCGATAATTACCATTTTCGCTATAGCCTTTCTAATCAATTCCTGGTCAAATTTCCATAAATGTAGTGACGATTGTGCGGAGCCACTTGTATGATCACGTTCATGTGCCTGTAATGCTTGTTGGAACACTAATGTCTTTTGTCTCTTCTCCAACACATTCAACGGATACTTCTTACATCTACTTAAAATGGTTACGTAGACAACTTATACCACTCTTGCTCGGACAAGCTAAAACATTCCCACAATAATGACAAGATAGCCGTGGCATCATCCTTATTCTCACACTCAATCTTAGAGAAATGATCCCACATGTCTAAAGTGTTCTTCCTAGCAGTAGTACCACGTTTTTTGGTTCTACGTGGCACTGGTGCATTGCAAGTATTTTCATTTTCACTCACATTTGTTGGTGGAATCAACGCATGAGGGCCACGGGCATATGAAGTCCCACAAGTAGGAGGTTCTTTGTTGTCATTGATCGACGACATCTGCAGCCAAATAAAGGTGTTTATAAGTTTACAGGTTGTAACTAAATAAAACTACAGCGTACAAGAGCTTTGCAAAACTGCAAAAGGAATACTGCTGGGCAAAATAAAGAAAAAAACTGCTAAACTGTCCACTTTCAAGAAATAATTAGCCCATGCTACAAATATAAAACAAGTGGAGCTATTGAAACCCTACCAATGGACTAAAGAAGCTACTCATAGATTATATCTATAAGTGGACTGCAATGGCCATGCTGACGACGAAAATGGCCTTCAAAGTTTGTTTACAGTCTCAAATTTAAGTGGAAAGGAAAGTACCAAGCATTTTATAATATTTGGCAAGACCTTAGTGGCAACTTGGAGGAGTCAACACTAGTATTTGCTAAATGTTGAAATTAGGTTTCAAAGAAATTTATGGAGGTTAACCTGGAAATTCCAACAACATGCATGCAACTTCTAAGAAGCTAGGATTTATGTATGTATCAGAGCAATCCAAATCTACTTTAATTAAAATCAATGAATGCAAAGACTTGAGATACGGAAGAAAATGAAAGCTCTCGGCTGAATTTAAGACTTTATAAATACTTTATGAAATTCTTTGGTGTATGCCCCACTTATAGACTTTTATGAATACCACCAAATACAAAAATAAATTAGGTGAATAGTGACTATAACATTCTTCTAAAGATATTTCCTTACAACTTATAAATTTATTATATGATTCATCTCAAATATATGATTCAAAAGTACAGTGACTCAGTGAGTTGGATCAAGGTTTCAGACTTTAGTCTCTTTAATCCATAAAAATGAAACCAAATTAATTCTATATGATAAAAAACAAAAAACTGTCAAGTTGCAAATACGTGTAATATGATTAAGTTACAGGTTTAAATAATGTGAAGTATTGTGATGGAAGATTGAAAATAAACTTTGAAAGCAAGCTGCAAATACGTGTTCAACAGAAAATAAAATCAGTATAAACTCATAAGATGCATTAAATCTTACATTACTGAATTGATGGAGTATAGATGCCGACTGTGAGAATGGTGAACTGGAGTATGGATGGTGACATCAAGAATGATGAACACAAGAAGGCGACGACGATGGAGAATAGAAGGTAAATAGATGGTGGCGAAAATGGAGAAGAGAAGGTGAGTACTGAGTAGCAGAATAGGTGATGGCGAGAAAGAGACTCTGTAGTGTTTAGGCCTTAGGGAATTAGTTTCGGTTTGAGAATGGAGAAGAGAAGGTGAGTAGATGATGGCAAAAATGGAGAAGAAAAGATGAGTACCATGGTAGGTGACGGCGATGGCGAGAAGGAGAGAGTTTGTAGTGTAAGTGTTAGCTGTTAGGGATTTACTTTTACACTTTCTACTTTTTTAGTAATATATGGTTTTACACTTTTACTTAAGTTTGACTTTACTTTAGTCTTTAGGGCTTAGACTTATTACAATTTACAATATTACTCTTTTAGGTTTTAAGGATAACCGGTTTAAAAAACCAGTTCCAGTTAACCGGTTTGGAAAATAGGCCAAACCGGTAACCGAACAAAAAAAGTGATTTGGCCTATTTTCCAAACCAAAACCGAAACCGGTTAACTGGTTTTTCGGACCGGTTTCGATTTGGTTCAGTTTGGTTTTCGGACTATTCTTTGCAGCCCTAATTTGCACACACCCAAAATCCCAACAAAATAATACAACCAGTTATATAATTACAAAGTCCCAAATCCCAGACACGGCACTAAGAAGCTTCACTTTCATCATAAATTTGTTTTTTAATTTCCTATTAAACAATAAAAAAATATAGTTAAGTTGATATGTTATATAGAGTGGTATTATATTTTATTGAAATGACTAAAGAAAAAAGAAAGAAAATCCTTCCTAAACTCTATCATACCTCATTGTCCGCATCACTGTCATCATAAATTGTGGAACAAGTATTTTCACTTGACATAAGAATAAATAAACATTAATGAGTAACAAATCATAATCAATTTTTTTTAATCTTTATTCCATTGAAGAAATCAAAATTTTATTTGATTACCTTTTATATCAACCCATAACCAATCTTGGGAACACATCAACGCCTGTAATGTATCGGAATGTAGTATGTTGCAATGTAGACTCACTACTTTGCCAGTAGTGCTAAATGTTGACTTAGAATCAACAGTGGACAGAGGAATTCCAAGGATATCTTGAGCAATCCTTTGTAGAGTAGGATATTTAAACCCATTTGACTTCCATCAACACAATATATCGAAGTTAGGAGTTCTAGGCCCAAGGTTCTCCTTTAAGTAACATTCCAAGCCTGACTTTCCATGGCCATGGAAAGAAGTAGATTTTTTCTCCATAATCACAACTAAAGTATCCAGCATCCTTCGACGACCACTAGAATTAGGAACATCTCTGAGAAGAAGTTGTAGATGACGAGGGTTGAGGTTCACAACTTCTGTGTTTAGATTGATACTCAAAAAACAAATCACTAAATAATTCTTGAACCCTCCTAATCTCATGTGGACCATAATTTTCACCATAGATAATGGGAAAGACTAAATCTATCAACTTTAGTTTATATCTAGGATCTAATACAATTGCAACCACCATAACACCATGAATCACATCCCAATATTTGGAAAACTTTTCGTCCATCCGTGCTGCCATGTTCATTCATGGCATTTTCACATGTAAGCCATCTAGACAACTCCATTGCAATTTCACAAATCTCGGGAAAATAAATGTTGGCGATGGGATATTTAGTTCCAGAGAATAAGAGTATAGTGTCGTAAAAATATTTTTAACTTTTCAATAATGTTCTCTGCCAACTCCCATTCTTCCTCACTTGGCAAACATATATACTGTGGTTCTTGATACTTTAAACGAGAAAATACTCCTTTATAAATAAAAGCTATTTCAAGCATCAAATACATTCAGTTCCAACACGTCTTGCAATATAGAGCCAACTTCTTGGTACTTCCAATCTTTTCTTGACGTGCCACTTCATCAAATTTTTGCTTCCTTTTAGGTGATGCTGTCCACTAAGCAACACTTTCACGGATTTTTGCTATGGATTCTCCAATAATTGATAAGCCATCCTGAACAATCAAATTCAGAATATGCACACAACAACGCATATGAAGCATATCACCATGTAGCGTAAGGGAGGAACATGGAAGCTCTCCTAGTATATCCTGGACAACCGTATAATTAGTGGAGCAATTATCAACCGTTAATGTCAACAACTTAGTACCTATATTCTACTCATAAAAACAATCCATCAAAGCAGTTGTAAACACATCTCTAGTATGGGGACAACACACATGTACAAACCTCCAATATAAATAATACATAATTCAACCATTAATATAAATGTAAAAATCAATGAGGAAATAAGAATAATAAAACTTATAAAAATACAATACCTTAGAAGTCAGGTTTGTAACACCCAATTGTTATCAATAAAATGTGTTGTGACAGTCTTATATACTTTGTTCTGATTACTGGTAGTCTATAAATAAAAAATTGTAGCAATTCTACCCAAATTCTTGTTTAACAACTTCATTGTCTTCTCCTTTTCAACCTTATAAATCTCCATAATATCCTTCCTAATACTTCTCCTAGAGACAACATTGAACAATGGTTGAATAGTGCTGCAAAATGTTCTAAACCTCGAATGGTCAACCATGCTAAGCAGATACTCATATAGAATTATCATTCTCGCAAGCTCCTTTCTCCCTGCGTCTTAATTAAATTGGTAATTTTCTAATGTCTTATTTGATCCCTCTTTCTAGACCTCCGCAAGCATTTTCTATGATGATCATGCAAATGTTTTGTCCTATTTTTAGAACCACCTACAAGCTGTTTATGACAATAGTTACACTCTACATTGTCCTTGCCATCTAGTTTTACTTTCATGAAATGTAACCATACAACTAACTTAGTTTTTCCACTTCTGATAGGGATTGAAGGAGTATTTGAATGCATTGGTTCGGTTACTTTAGTAACTTCATCAACTAGGGATTGCAATTGGTCACTATCATCAGCTGGAGTTGGCATTTGGGAACTCGCAATCGATATTTTTTTTTATGACTTGGAATTAGGATTGACCTCCTCATGTGGACTCTTTCTTTTGCTAGGTAAAGAGTATTGAATGGACATGGTGAAACCTAAAAGAATACAACATAAAACACCAACAAAAACATTAGGAATAAGCATGCTTAGGCACCAAGTTTTATACAAACTACGCTGGACATAGTAGAAAGGGTAAAGATTAAAATGAAATATGAAAAGCTAGGTTTGAAATGAATAATGCCTGATAGAAATGACAAACCTATCTACCCTCATCCAAACTTTATCAAAACAAGCCCCACAAAATTTGACCAATATAAAACCTAAGAAGTATTACCTCTAAGCGTTAGATTCTTCCCTCTAATATAAAACCTAAAAAGTATTACTTCTAAGCCTTAGATTCTTCCCTCAAATATCATGTAGTTGCTAACATATTAGATCCATTAATCAACCAAATTAATATTATTATCTTGCAATTAATATTGTAAGGAATACTACAAACAATGTTGATTTTGTAAATACAGATTACTTGAAAAACAAAATTTTCTCATTATTGGCAAATCACTTGGTGGTGAGGAATTTACTTGTTCTATTAAGGCAGCAATGACATACATAAAATTCCATTCCATGTTTAGCTCATCATCGTCGATGGCCTCGGAGAAGGCAGATGGGTTTCAGTGATGAAAAAGAGGAAAATCAAAAATGTTTTTCAGCGGCGGCAAGAAAAAGAAAAATGACAAAATGTGTTTCAACGGAGACAGAGGAAAAGGAAAATGACAAAATGTGTTTCAGCAGCGGCAGAGGAAAAGGAAAATGTGTTTCAGCGGCGGTAGAGGAAAAGGAAATCAGTTTGGCTAAACGTTTAGGGCGTAGTCGCATAGAGATGGGCGTTGGGGCGGGAGAGGAAAAAGAAATCAAT
This sequence comes from Pistacia vera, assembly GCF_008641045.1. Classification (NCBI taxonomy): domain Eukaryota; kingdom Viridiplantae; phylum Streptophyta; class Magnoliopsida; order Sapindales; family Anacardiaceae; genus Pistacia; species Pistacia vera. Next base: position 897,201 of record NW_022196139.1, on the reverse strand, counting down.
GAAAAAATCAATATCTCTTATGATTAACGTTCAAGGCCAAGAATTAATTTAATATTATATATATATATCATTTGTGGATGTGTTTAATATTAATCAACTTACTTCCAAAAAAACAAATAAATAAATAATTTAATAAATTTTGACATTGGACATTTTGAAGTTTTTGACTTATAATTTCATAAATTGAAGATTAAGAGTTCCGATTTTTATGTAACACTAAACTTGGTCTTACATTTAAGATTAAGAGTTTCAATTTCTATTATATTATGTTAATAGTTTATATTTAATTTACCAATTATTAAATTAATATGAATAGTGACATTATATTTTATTTATGTTTGAGAAGAAGTTATATTTTATATTTAATTTAATTGTCAAGGATTTTTCAGGGCAAGTTAAGTAATTTACGAGTCTGGTTTTTTCAAGTAGACAGGTAATTTTTGAGGGCAGCAACATGAGGGATATTTTCGTGCGGGGTTGGGGTGAGGACCTGCGGGGACACACATACCCCCAACCCCGACCTGTTAATGGGGAATAAAATTCTACCCATGCCCGCCCCCATACTTGAAAAAATTGGGGAATCCCCGATCCATTTGGGACGAGTCCCGAGCGGGGCTGGTAAAACACCCATCTCTACTACCCTTGGGTGGGTAAAAATGAACAATTTTTTTTATAACATAAATATTTATCTTATCTTATTATTAAATGGATAAAATGTTACTCTTTTGTGAGGCAATTTCTCTTAAAAAAGAAAGGAAATATAATCATATAATATTAGACTTAAAATTAATTAAAATTAGTGGGCAAGCACTGGTTAATTATTGTCTCATTTATAATATTGCCCAGTGGCAATTAATGTAGGTGACACAAACATTTGTAACTGCAAATTTTTGATGACATAAAAGCATTGTCTTGTTCCAAATTTTTGATAAAAACAAGATCCGGCTGTCATTATAGCACATGCATGAACCCTCTTTAATTTAATTTTCCTTTCAATTGCTGCACTGTCTTTTGTTGTCTTAATTAATAATAATATTAATGGCACAGAAATTGATGGAAAAAGAAATTTTAATTAATTAAATTAAGGCAATCCCAGTTGCAATTGCCCCGTTACGGTAGAAATATAATAATCTTCTTCCATTTTGCCCCCACATTGTGTTTTAATAATTATATTTTTTTTTTTTTTCATAAAAATAAAGGAAAAAGAGAAATTCCCATTTAGAAAAGGCTTTGAAATAACATTGATGATTTTTTTCCTTTTCAATATAAAAAACAATTAAAAGAGAGATATTTCCTTTGGAAATGGCATTATATTGAGTTAAATAGCATTTTATTTTATTAGAAATTGTCGTATACTGTAACAACAAACGCTTAGATTTCATTAAAATTATATAATTAATTATCAGATATTCATTGAAAAGTATATAGATTAATTGGTTGACTATTGTAGTAAAATCCATTATGGTTGTTGTATTCATGATTCGAAACTCATGTCCATGGGGTCATTATTGTTGCGTTTAGCATATTTTCAATGGTAGTTATAGAAGTTTTCAATCATACATTCATCATTAGTATTTCAGGAACACGATAAATTTATAGTTCGGTAATTTGCCGAATCTTGTAAAAGATAAGAGTAATGCTATATGTATAAAAAAGTCTTACAAAATTTGTGTACAAACTTATATGACACAAAATAAATGGAAGAGTGAATATGATAAGTTTGACTTTTTATATTCACACTTCCATTCATTTTATACCACATTAATTTGTACATAAATTTTTGTAAGATTTGTTTGTACATCTAGTATTATTAAAAAGATAAGAGTGTCTAAAAAATTTCCAGATATTTGACTTATATTTAAAGTACCAACCCAAAACTTTTCCAAAGTGAAAAAAGATTTTATGATGATTAATACTCAATTATTCATTTAATTTATTTTCAAAAGGATATAATTGATAGTATTACGTTGGAAATTAGAAAACGTGAACAATAGAGCAACATTCTATTAATTTCTCTTTCAATATATAAAAGAAAAAAAAATTGTAATACAATAATAGTAGAAAATGAGATCGATCGATCGACCATTGTTAAGTTATTATTTTTATGAACTGATGAAATTAATCAAATATTGTTGTAAATAATGGATTTGATCCAGTATATATAACCATTTTTTATTTACTTGATGCAAATTTGAGTTAATTAGGACAATAATTAATTAATACTGAGAAAATTAATCACTTAATTATATAGATTAATTTTCTGAATTCTAATTAGAGAGAAGAAGTAATTAATTAACATATATTATTTTTTTATTAATAAGCTGAATGAGAACTGAGTACTGCAACTCTAAAGATAAACTCATGAAAATGAAACCCTAGATTTTTCAGTACTGAAGCTAGAACTTCAAAAACCTAATTTCAGCTTCAAGCTGACTTTCTCAGCATTCTTAGAATGAAGCTTCAACTCTAAGTCCAAATCATCACTCTCGTCGTCCTTCTCTGGTTCTCGAGTAAAAAGATCTAATGTGACTCTCTCAGTTGATGATGATGATGAAAACATCTTTGAAGATCCAGCCCTAGGGCTCCATAACCCTAAAAGATCTTTGGTCTGAAGCTGCAACTGCTTCTTCTTCTTCTTCTCCTGAGGCTTGTAAGAAGATGACGATTCATTTTTGCAAGTGAGCTCGGCAGCGTCATCCGGTGGCTGAGCTTTGGCGAGCCGTGGTGGTGATGGTGGACGTTCATCGTCATCCTCGTCTGAGGAAATGTGATGGGCTAAAACTGCAGCGAGTACGGGATTCATGGGTGGCGCACCTTTCTTCCTCCGGATAGGCCTTTTTTTCCTGTGGGCGATCTGGTGGCCACCGCGAGCACGGCTAGATTTGAACACCCTTGAACAATTCTGGCACTTGTAGACATCAATATCAAGGACAGAGTTACTAGCAGTAGTAGTAAGTTTGCTTTCAGCAGAGCTTGCTTCTGCTTGCATGGTGAAAAACTAGGGCAAAAACTAAAGAAAAATTAACGACACAAAATCAAAAAGAGTTGCAGAGAATCAAAGAAACTCAAAACGGAGGTGATGATGAAAACAAGAAGATGAGTTTCTGACAATGAGAAAATGAGCAAGTGAGAGGTATGTATTTAAAGGAAATTTCGGACTTGAAATTGGGTTAAATTCAATTCAATTTAATTAAATTCAATATTAATTTAATTAAGTAATTAAGTTTTAGAGACAAATGTCACTAATTTTTTCTAATATCTTAGTGTGTAATTTTGGATTATGTGTAGTGTTTTTGCCTTCATGCATTGGGCAAATAGTTTCTAAGTATGGCAAAGCTTTTTGTTCATTAGCCAACTAAAATATTTAATTATGAGGCTGGTGTTTAATTAATTAGATACCTTTTTTTTTTTTCTGCTCAAGATAATATGGTAATTAATTTATATGATAATGTCACGCATCAAATATCAAGTTTGGATACAATGTTACATTGTGCCAGTGTATTTTACACTGATTTAATTTATATTCGTATTTACATTTACAGTTCTTGCGTTATAATTTTAAGAGTTTTACTTCCATGCATCAGTTCAACTATATATATCATAGAAAAACCTTAGAATATTATATCATATTACAGATTTGAGTGTGGCTGATCATCCTCTCGGACTAGCTACTGAATATGGATAATCGTCTTGGTAAACTATTGCCTCATCAACTAGCTAATCAGACGCGAGCCCCTCCTCGGGCGGATTTCTCCTTCTGTTCCACAGCCTACAGGGTATTGGCAGTTGTTCTTAGTTGTTGTTCCCCTCCCAAGGGCAGGTTCTTACGCATTACTCACCCGTCCACCACTAGAAACACTAGTTCCCGTTAGACTTGCATGTGTTAAGCATGCCACCAACATTCATCCTGAACCAGGATCAAACTCTCCATGAGATTCAGTTTGTTCTATGGGTGCCATTCTTAGAGGATAGCAATTTAATTTTCTCTTCATTAATTTTCTTCGAATATTATCGTATCAGTACAGCCATGTATACTATAGAAATATTGTTTGACTTCTTCATTAATATTCATGAAAATCTACAATTAGAATATTATTAGCAAGAGCACAGACTTCATATACTTTTATATATTATATAGAACAGAAAGATTTACATTTGAATCCAAGACAACAAAACACAAGACAAGAACAATAACATAAATTAAAGAACAAAAAGCATAATTAATTAACACATAATTATTAGTAATTAGGAGGTTTAATAATTATTAGAGCTTCAGAGTCAAGTCCAGGTCATCAATTTCAGCTCCATTAATGGCGCCCCTTGAACTCGAAGAAGCTTCACCTTTCTCATCACTCATCAGTTTCAGCTCTGGAAGAACAACGTCCTCCTTCTTCCAAACTTCTCCTTCCTCATTTGAAAACGCCACAACCTCAATCTCCTTCACGTACTCATCATCACCATCATTGGATTCACCCAAATACTTCAGAAAAAAATTTTCATACTTCTTCATCGTCTCTTCAGTCTCCCACAAATACACAATCTCATCTTCAACAAACTCATCACCAAACCCGAACCACGGCAATGACGCCACCTCACCTGTCCCGAACCCGTTTGGTTTCGCCGCTGGCTTGGCCAAGTAGTCAATGATTTGGTTCTGTTCTTCAACTTGGCTCCCGTGATCGTTGGGGTAAAGAACCGGGTTGTCTTCGATGGCTCGAAAGACGCGTTCCTCCATAGCGACTCGTCGCTCTTCGAGGCGCTCTCGCCTGTGGGCGTTCTGGTGGCCGCCCAAGGCGTTTGGGGTGGGGAAAGTCTTTTTGCAGCGGTTACACATGAAGGCACGGCGGCGAATGTTGACGTGCTTCAGCCATGTGTCTTTGACTGCTCCGATGTTTGAGCTTCCGGCGGAATTGGGTTTCGCTGCTGCCATTTTTGTGAGCTTGAAGAGTGAAGAGATTGAGATTTGAATGTGAGAGTCACTCAAATGGATTGAAGAGGTGCCTGGTTTATAGGGTTTTTATAGAATTTTCTTTTATCATCATTTATTTATTTTTCTTTTTTGCCATGTGCTTTTTAGATAAATTTATTAAGAGAATAAATAGTTAAAAATTTTGATAATTTTAATAGATTTTAACGTTTTCCTTTTTATAAGATGTAAGAGTGTAATAATACTACTTCCTGATAAAAAGATTTGTATTATAAAAAATTATTATAAAGGTGCATTTTATTTACAAGAACATGTTACTCGAAGAAAAATGATATTTTTAAGTCGATGATCGATTATTAGGATTACAGATATATATTATTTTAATCGTATTACAATGTATATATAAGATGTAAGAGTGTAATAATACTACTTTATGATAATAAGATTTGTATTATAAAAATTGATTATTTTATTTACATGAAAATAAAATATATTTTTAGATAGTTTGGACTAAAATAAAACTATTTAAAAAAAAATTATGGGTGTATTTATGTATAATATTACTTGAAGAAAAATGATATTTTTAAGTCGATGTTCGATTGTCGGGATCATAGATATATATTATTTTAGTCGTATTACAATGTATTTATAATTGTAAATTTAAATTAGTCATTTAAGTTAAAGATCTCAACCCTAATTGAATTATCAAAGTTGAGATAGAAAATTTGAAGCTATTTAGGGTTAATTAGTAAGATGTAAAAAATGCATGCAAGTGTGAAGTGGAAAACAGACACCTGGGTTTGATGATTAACCAGGGTTAGTAAGGCAACAAATGTAGCATTTCAATTCATAAGTCTAAACCAGCGTTAAGAGAGTGAGGGACTTGAAATGAAACCCTTTTGCCTTGCATCATTTATTTTGTATTCTTCTTCATCTTTTTCTAATTTTATAACTTTGGCTAAGTCATGTAGCTAATTAGAGCATGTTGTTTTTTTTTTGTAACTGGGATACCTGGGCCAGTTTACATGCATCTTAATTAATCTTCGGAGTCTATTGAATACCCTATAAACTCAAAAGACCAAGTAAACTATAATGTTATTGTGATATGTGGTCACAAGATTTGAATAAAAAAACTCAAGGAACGAAACAAATCTCTTTGACCGTCAGGCCAACTTTTTGAGGTTATTAGAGCATGTCGTTCCCATTCATATATAAGTAAAATTTACAATATATTGTCTCTCCAAGTCAAATTAGAATAAAGAAAAATCTTTGATTTTGCTTCAACATATTCCGAGTTTGAAACTAAGGTTTCCGCCGTATCTTCCAATCTTAAAAGAAGCGGAAAATAATAATAATGTTTAATCATGTAAGTAGTTATAAAAGACTCAAACCACATACCTTATGTCAGCAAACTATAAACCTATCCATCGGAATTAAACTGTAATAAGTAAGAACATAATTACCATGGTAATTAGTTCACTAACTAGATAAGAAAGAATCATTCAACATATATATGAATTGAATAATATTAATTGATTTGAGTAATCTAAAGTAAAGTGTGTCTCTGTCTTCATGCATGAATAGCCAAGTGGAGGGTGGAATCAAAAGGTTAGTCACCTTCCAAATTGTCTGCTTCAGTGAATGGGAGCCGACTCATTTTCAGAGATTTAAACCTAATTAAAGCATTTAATTTAATTCAATTGCTTTGGATTCTCTATTTAATTCTTTAAATAAATCTCATTAATATATCATACATATATATATTACACTCCATTTTTATAATAAAATCATGTGAGCCATCTAAGAAAAGGTCCTCTCCTTCCTTCATAAGTAATAAATAATTTCTTTGTTTTAATAGTGGGTTTCATGAGGGGATGTAGCTCAGATGGTAGAGCGCTCGCTTAGCATGCGAGAGGTACGGGGATCGATACCCCGCATCTCCATGTTTATATTAATTTTATCCCACCGAGGTATGACCGTATGAGGACATAAATACTCTCTCTCCTTTTACATCTATAGTGTATTCCATCATGTGGTTTCAACGTACTTACGTAAAGGACACTCGTTTTAAATATTAGTATTTTTGTTTTAATAACTGAAATAATAAAAATATCCTTCTAATAAATATTCAAAAAATGTATTAAACAAATAAATACTAATTGAAATTCGAACTATATATATATATATATATATATAACTGAATATCCATACACAGGACAGATCTATAGTATATTGAGGGTGGGCCACTCAAATTTAAAAAAAAAAATATTTATATGGAATTTTTTTTCTTTTTATGACAATTTCAACTAAAAACATAGAATATGAATATTATATGCTATTATATTTTATTTTGGCCCACCCTAACAAAATTCTTTTGGATCCGCTACTGTCCATACGGGTTGTTTGCCATGTGACACGTTTTGAAACTCATATAATTGTTTCATTTTGACATATAGGATTTGTGGTTGCTATGTGGTTGAATTTTATTGGTGATGTTGTAGAGAGATATTAATTGCTGAATTGGTATTCCAAATTCAAAGGTAAAAGCATAGCTATTTGAGTGACAAGTAGGACAATTTTTTTTTTTTTAACTATAAAATTGGTTTATTTTGGAGCTCCAGAATTGCTCTCTCTTGCCACGTTGGATATGTGGTTTAATGAGATATTTTTAACTCTAAGATTAATGAATACCCATGTTTGTTGTTCGCCATGAATACCCATGCGGATTGTTTGCCATGTTGCACATTTTGGAAGATCTAGAATTGCCCAATTTTGACACATTGGACAGTCAAATTGCTATATTTTGACACACTGAGTTGGTATTTATAGTGTCATTATAATTAATAATTAATAATTAATAATAATGATAATAATACAAGTGCATTGCATTGATATTCCAAAGATGTGAATTAATAACAAGTATACAGATGTATTGGATTGCTATTACTTATTGCATTGTATTGACATTGGAAAACTCTCTTCGTATTGAATTCGTATTTAATTGCGTTGGTATTCAAAAGATCTAAATAAGGGGTTATAAAAGGGGCGCATGTTCAGTTGTGGATCATTGCAATTTGTTAATTGGTGTCAACAATACGTTTGGTCTTTTGTTAATTGTTTATAGGTCATGTTAGTTTGTGTCAATAATACGTCTGTTCTTCATTTTTTTTTTTTTTGACTATTTATGTTTTTGTTGTTGTTTACAGGTCAAAGATCATGAATCGGCACTGAATAGAGACACAATGTATGATTGACATTGTCAGATGAGTTGTTATTTTGATTTGTTCTTATGAACTGTAAGTATATATATCTTCTAACTATTTTAATGTGAAACTGTAAGTATGTCTCCTATCGATTTTAACGGTTATTATTTGATTGAATGATTGTTTTTGTTCGGTCAATTTATTTGATTGATTAATTGTATTCCTTCCGAACGATCAGTCTGTTCCTTGATAATTTTATATGAAGATTAATTAACTTTTGTTGTTGCCGTTTCTACGTACCAGTTTTTATACGAATGGATAATTGTTCGTTAACGATGTTGACATGAAGGTTGATTACGTTTTATTGTGTTTGTTTTCAAGGGGATGAGGATATGCGTTTGTTATTTCGTTTGTAGAGTCATTTTTACGTTGCGTCCATTCTACCAATCGACCGACATGAGATGTTAATTTGTTGATTTTGTTGATTTCGTTTTCAGGTTACAGGGAAAAAATATGATGTGTTCATACAATGGTCAGCATGTTCTGTATCAAGTTGTGTTTATTAAGTCTTCGGTGAGGTTATTGATTTGGTATGTTTGTGGTTGCAGCCGATCGATGTGAACTACATGAAATAACATGAATTGATCAGCTTATAGTTTCGGCCAAATAGTGAGTATTTTTTGTTGGTATATTCATACTATAGGCAATTAGTTTTTCCCTATATTGTTGACGCTGAGTAACATTAAACGTTGATAGTTTGTATTTTGTTTAAAATTTTTTTTACCATTTTTTCTATCATGCTATATATTTGTCCAAGTTGATATGTGAGTATTTGTTTTGGGACTGAACATTTTATGTTAACAAGGCTTGTATGATATTGTTTTTGCTGGCTCTGTTTTTAGGTGACACAATCGGCCCTCAACTATTATCGATTTGTGTTGCTCGGTGCACCGTTGTCACAAAGTAGCATTATCCGATAGTAGTTGAGGTTCGATTTTGTGATTTATGAATGGAATCTTATTGTATCGGAGTTGGTCATTGTGGATGTCAACGATTCATCCAAGTCAACAGGAAAGTCCGCGACATAAGATTTGGTTATTCCAGTTCAGTGTTGCTGGATTGTGAGTATTGCTTTTGTGCAAGTTATTTTACCTGTATGAACATTTGCAGTTTGAAATTTAATGATGTAAGGATTTGTTGGTTGTTCAATATAAGGTGATTTTGAGATATTCAACCGTGTGTTCCAATCATCTATGTATTTATTAATACTCAGGCAATATATCAAAGGTGTACTTTCTAGATCATGATATTTTATGGGAATGAATTATAACAAACAAATCGAGTTTTTTAAACAAATTATAAATGCAATTAATTATATCATGGTTATGGTTCGGCAATGCAATGTAGACCTCGATGATACCTTCATCTGTTGAAATTTCAAGCATTCTTAAATGATGGATGAATTATATATCGGTGTTTGCCTTGTTGCCATTCTATAGCCAAATTGATGGTTTGACAGTGAAGTTATCGATCACAGCAGGCTTTGAGCAATCATAATTATGCACGATGGTTAGGCAACGAATTCCATACAATTTGTTAGACAATTTTTTAAAGGTGCCGAACTATAATATTAATAAAAAAATTGAAACGGCTCGAAGTCTCTTTCAATTGAAAATTTCAGTATCAGTATATAAACGATTAAGTTTATGATTTGCATTGTAATAAACCATTTGCTGTAAGATATATATTTATCCAAAATTGATAGGTACAGTGTACTATTATGTGATACTTTCAATGTGATATTAGTATTAATGGTCAGGATATCAGAATTTTGGTTGAATTATGAGTTAATGTACTTTCTTTTTTATTGATGTGTTCGGTATTATGATGACGTTTGGTATTCTAATATTTAATGTGGTTCTTAATATTGTGTTTTTATTAAAGTGTTGATGAAATAGATGGTATTGTTTATTTCACATAATAGTATAAGTTTGTATCATATGTGATTTAAATAAGAATTAAAGCTGTCCACATAAAAAAATTAAAAAAATGAATAAAATAAAAAACTTCCAGTCATCATTTAATTTTGTTATTATTGTTTTGTTGTTTATTAAGTGTTATTGAAGTTGATGCAATTTTGTGGATATATACTTATCTGAAAGAAATCGATATATTGTATTTGCTATGTATTGTTGTTAACGCGAAATTAATGTGAATTGTGAACAGTGTTTATCTGAATGTGAAGGGTTTTATACATAACTCTTGAAATTAATGTGTTTGTACATCATTAGTTAGTATATCAAACTATCCAAATTTCGTCCATCCTTAAATCATGGGTAAGTATCCAAATCTATGGTTTAGCACTGTTCCTAGAAAAGTTATAAGAAATTATAAATGTAATTAATTATATCGTGATTATGGTTCGGCAATGGAATATGGGTCTCGATGAAATTCTTAAATGATGGATAAATTATGGATCGGTATTTACACTATTACCATTCTATAGCCAAATTGATGGTTTGACAATGAAATTATCAATCACAACAGGCTTTGAACAAATATAATTATGGACAATGTTAGGCAGCGAATTCCATGCAATTCGTTAGACAAATTTTTGACGATGTCGAACTATAATATTAATAAAACATGGAGTGACTTAATTTCTCTTGAGTTTATATTAGCAAAGTTGCCAAACTATAATATTAGTGAAAAAATTGAAGTGGCTCGATGTCTATCCCAGATGAAAATTTTAGTATCAGTCTATAAATGATAATGTTTATCATTTGCATTGTAATAAACCATTTGCTGTGTTGTAATTTATTCAATATGTCAAAGCCGTGGTTTTTAAATCATGGTATTTTATGCAGATAAATTGTGCCAAACTAATCATGCAGCCCGATGGGTTAATACACTTACTTTTTCATTGATATGTTCGGTATTTTGATCATGTTTGGTGTTTTGATTTTTAATACTGTTCTTAATAGTGTTAGTATGTTGATATTGTGTTTTGTAGCTTTACAATTGTTCCTCTTTGATGCATTGGATTTGTACTATTAATAATTTTATAGGTGCATTCTGTTGACGCTGCAAATACTTATATATATATATATATACAAAATTGATTGATGCATTGTATTGTTATGTGATAAATTTAATGTGATATTACTGTTAACGGCCAGGATATTAGAATTTTGGTTTAATTATGGGTTAATGTACTTCCTTTTTGATTGATGTGTTCGGTATTATGATGATGTTTGTATTATGCTATTTAATGTCGTTCTTAATGTAGTGTTCTCATTAAAGTGTGGATGAAATAAATGATATTGTTTATGTCACATAATAGTATAAGTTTATGTGAAATGTAATTTAAATAAGAATTACAAATTAAAAAATCACAGTTGTTATTTAATTTTGTTATTATTGTTATGTTGTTTATTAAGTGTTATTGAAGTTGATGCAATTTTGTGGATAGATATTTATCCTTAAGAGATTTATACTTTGTATTTGTTATTTATTATCGTTAATGCGAAATTAATGTGAAGTGTGAAGAGTGTTTATCTGAATGTGAAAGATTTTATACATAACTTTTGAAATTAATGTGTTTGTTATATATATGTGGTTGTTTATGTTGTCGTATACGATTAAGAGGAATAAGTAAAGGTACTTGAAGGTACATCATCAAATCATTGTTTCCAAAAAAAAAAAAAAAAAATTGATGGCATGGTTCAGATATAGTTCATATTATAGGTAATGTGATACCTTCAATTATTTTCATTCTTCTATTGTAATACTGCATATGTTGGGTTATGAATTTGTCTATAAAAGCTACTAATTTTCGTATAATAATATTATAGAATTGTAATAAAGAAATTGACGAACAATATTGTAGTGACGATTGTAAATTAGTAAGTTCTTTTCTGGAGTTTAAAATTACAGTGCCAAATAAAAAAATCCTGCATACTATTAAATTGTGATAAGAAATATTTATAGTATGAATTAGATTATAACATTTGCTTTAATTGTAAAATCTCTATTGGGTATCGTTATTTCTTTTATTGAATTGTATTAAAGATGAATTTCTTTTGCAGGCAATTCATAACAATGTCTAATAATTTTCTTAATGATATTGATGAATCAAGAGATGATTGGATAGACATTGTCAGAGTATCTAGATTGTGGGAGTGTAGGAATTTCAGAATGGGTGACGAACTTATGAGCCTTGACATGATTTTGATTGATCAACAGGTATAAAATACACTCTAAAAATAATGTAAAGATTTTTATTTTTTGATTTATACAGGTTTGTTGAAATTTGTGGTTTTCATTGGTTTTTTAGAATCAAGTTATGCATGGCTCGATACCAAAGAATACGATTGCAAAGTTTAAAAATCAGCTTCATGAACGGTTGATATATTTGATCAGACATATAAAAGTTATACCATCTGCTCCCTCTTACAGACCTGTTGAGGGAAAATATCATATACAATTTCTCATGATCACGATTGCAGAAGAATTAAAAGAACCGAGGATTTTTATTTCGAGATATAAATTTGATTTTGCTGGTCTTAATGATCTTTAGAATATGACAAATGATACAAGGTTATTATCAGGTATAGTTAATTCAAATATTTGTATTTTAAATGCGTGAGAAATATTTTTGTATATCAAATATGATAAATTATATGCAGATATCATTGGAGTTTTGAATGTAATAGGAGAAATTGAAGAGATCAAATCAACAAAGACTAAAAAAAGAGACATTAGATTGCAGATGGCAGAGTAAGTTCTTTTGTTAATATTTTTACGTTATTCTTCCACTTAAATAATTTACACTGATATTAATTTCAAGGAAGTAGTTGACATTATGTTATGGGGAAAGTTTTATGAAGAAATAGGTGAAGATTTGCAATCAACGAGTACTAGCCCAATTGTCATAATAGTTACTTTAATGAATGTTAAAGATTTCCAAAGTAATAAAAATATATTACATGGAATTAATATATTTTCGATTACTAATTTATGTTTTTTTCCATTCAAGAAGATTATATCTAAATACAACCTCGGCATCTAGAATTTATATAAATTTAGATATTGGGGAGGTGCATTCTCTGCAGAAAGAGTATGTGTTTAAGAAATAGTTCTTTAAAGTAATTTCATGGATAGAATGATATTTAACATTTTATCTACTATTTGTTATTTCAGAATGAAAATTCTGCCAGTAATTCAATTACAAAAAAAAGATTATGAATCAAGTTCCAATTGAGAATGAAATGTTTGAGAATAGAACATCACTGAAACAAGTTACCAATCTCCTGTGGCATGATGTTGATGAGATACAGTATTCACTCAAAACGTTAAACTGATTATTATAACATAGTTTGTGAACAAAAATTATAATTGTATAGGTGATGGAGTATAAAATTAAGGCCAAGATAATTGATGTTGATGATAGATATGGTTGGTGTTACAATTCCTGCACCTATTGCAAGAAGAAAATTCCTGATATTAATATCTATTTATATTGTGACAAATGCAACAAGGAATCAAAATCTCCTCAGAGGATGTATAGTATTGTTTATTTTTTAGTGTTTGTAATTATGTATTGTCAATGCAATAAGGAGTATATTCAGTTTAAGACATTTATTCGTAACAATGTTTAGTCAATATTATAACAGGTACAAGGTAGAAATAAGAGTGTCGGATGGAACTGCCGATGCAACTTTTATATTGTTTGATACAGTGATGCAGAGATTGGTTGGGTTACCATGTTCGTAACTGTTGAACAAACAAGGTAATGATCAGAATAATATCCCAAAAGTTTTAAGTGAGCTATCTGGCCAAATGCTCTTTTTTAAGATCAAGTTGAGAATTATGGATCTGAAGGTAGGATACAAATCTTATACTATGACGAAACTTTTTTCGATTGATGAGAATCTTTAGGATGAATATAAATTGCGAGAATTGCAAAAGGTCAGTATAATTTTTATTCTTAAATAGTTAATTTTCATAATTTTGAAATGATATCAATGTTTTGTAAAAAAACAGCAGGCAAACAATGGAGAATATGGATCACAGTCCTTGATGTCAAACGTGACTGAATACGAAATATTGACACCAAAAATCAAGGATGTGTCTGGAAAAATGGTGGTAGGAGTAGATGTTGATGATGCTGAAGACAAAATAGAGAATTCTTGTACAGACATGTTAGACACATCGAAAGAGAGGGAATGAGGAAATGAACAGAAAGAAAATGATGATGAGAATGTTAAAAGCAGTAGTAGGAGTTACAAAAGCAACCTGAGAAAAAAGTTGACGTCTTGATAAAGTGATCGTGTCACGTTTGATGGATTAAGTGTATAGTGTAATTGTGACTTCACTCGTGTAAATATTTTATCTTGATTGATGGATGCCAACATAAATAAATATAACATTAAACCACAATTAGTATAAAACAGTGAACAAACTATTTCGCGTAAAAAAGAAAAAAGAAAAAAAGAGAGAGCATTCCAGGGAAATCGGATATATTGGTTGCAACTTCAATTTCAAGGCTTTGTGTAGATAAAACAAGTCAAACTAATGAGTGACATCAAAATCAAGATATGATTGTTGCAATCCCATATGTGTATTGTACGGGATTAGAACAATCATATTTTGATTTTTATGATGGTTTTTAACCACAAGATTCGTAATAATTACATAGGCATTCAAAAATTTGGAATTGAATATTTAGCAATTCAAAATTTTTATTCTTAAATAGTTAAATTGATTGAACCTTTGACTCTACGAACGATCAAGTTGTATGTTTGGAATATGAAATATGATCAAATTACATAACACATAACAACAATAGAAATACAAAAAAGTGATTAATAATCGGGTATAATTCTAGGTTCAACATATTGTTTACTACAATTAGTATAAAACGTTATGGTTTAGTTTTGATATTTTGAGCTGTAGTAGATTGTGTATTACTTCATAGATGTTACTGTGAAAGAATTAAATGCATGCTATCCCCTGAAATTCATGTGATTTTATGTCAATATTTATTCATGGATGAGATTTGTTTGAATTATAGTTTATTGATAGTAATACATCATTGAGGAAATACAATTTTTTAGGATAGATTATCACAACATTAATAGTTCGATATACTTTTATATATGAAAATCTAATTTTTTTTTTTAAATAATAATGAAACTATGAAATTTCTAATCAATTATAGTTTTAAATTATTAAATTTTTTGTTACTGTTTTAAATGATAAAAGCAAGTATAACATATGTTTGTGGTTGGTCCTGTAGTAGGACCATTATCCATTTAATTTTAGTAAATTTTTTAGTAATGTTTTATCAGGAAAATGTAGATGTGAGTATGTCTGACAAAATTGTGAAAGTAACTTTTATGTTGTTTGATATAGTAGTCTAGAAATTAATTGGATTATCATGTTCTCAATTATTAAACAAACAAGATTTTTGAATGAATTGTGTGAACCGATGTTTATTTTGAGAACTGGACTGGAGGTTATTGATTTTAAAGAAATATATGAATCCTATGTTGTGAGTAAAGTTTTAGTAGACAATGTCAAACTTGAAAATTATTATAAGTTACAAAAATTACAGAAGATTGGTATAAATTTTAAGTTTAAATAGTTGATCTTGATAATATTAAGATGATATTAAATATCATGCATAATTCACTGCAAAATATTGACATCGAATGTCAAAAACATGTCTGCAAATATTATATCGATTGTACAAGCAAATGATGCTGAAAATATAATTAGAACATTTTTATACAATCATATTAGAGGTATTAGAAAAGAGAAAAAGAACTAAAAAGCAATCCAAAAGAAACAACATAACATTGCAATATTCATACAAAAAAGCTAGCCAAATGTTTTTTGGGTTCACATAAAAACTATAAAAGCAATTCAAAACAAACAACATTGAAATTTTCATAAAATTATTCATTTCATACTGAATAGATTAAATACATAAGCAAATTGGGTCTTCAATTGTGAATATTCTTTCTCTTGCTTGATGGGGATCTATCTCTGCAACAAGGTTGTTGCTCATGCGCTGGTTGAGAAAATACATTGTCTGTGTCTTGAACTTCCACTGAATCTGCTAGTAAGATCATGTTCTTCTGTTTACTCATCAATTCCAGACATAATCCAGTGTATTTCTCTGTCTGCAAGCAAACAAAATAAACAATTTTTTTTTGATCTTCTCAAGTGTTCAAATTCCTTTCACCAATTTCATATATTAAATATAGTTTGTGCAAAGACATATTATTTTGCTATAAAAATATTGTGAGTTTATAAAAGCTATAAAACAACGTATCTAATTAATAATGTGTAGAAGTCATACTGCTTCAAGTTTTCTAGATGCATTTTGTAGTTTCAAAGCCAATTGATGATTTTCTTCTGTTAAGTTTTCAACCTGAATTTGAGTGAAATGAAAATCATTAAGATCATTAACAACACTTAAATAGATATAGTGTTTTAAATCATCTAAAAAAGCAAATGATATTCTACCAGAGTCTTTATACCTTCTTCTGGGATTCGATGTACAGATCTTTGTATTTGGTTTGCTAATTTTTTATTACGTGTATCAAATGGTCAACCTTTGCTTTCAAATTTTCAATTGTATTACTTGGTTTAGGCTCTTTTATCTATTGAGGTGATTGCAGTTTGATCTCTTGGTCGCTGTCAGTGAAAACCACCGATTCTATCACACGCTGAATGTCATCATTGTGAGTTTTCGCAACTGTTCCTTGAAGTCTTGCAGAGCGCCTTCTAGGACATCTACCAACTTTCTTCCGTTTAGTTTCCGCAACTGTTCCTTGAAGTCTTGTTGTCATTTTGTCATTTGTCTTTTCCATTCTACTAAGATTACATAATAAAGCAATCAAATACGAAACTGAAATATATTAACGAGAAAAAGAACCGGTAAAAAAAAAAAAAACACAAAGAAAAGCATTGTTATCTCAAACATGTAAATTCTAAAACAAGAAATTTCTCTCTAAAATTGTTGTAACAAGTTATTTTTTGTTTCTTCCCTTTTTGTGACCCTTCAAGTATTGATTTCTTATGAATGGTAAACCTAGGTTTTCATTTTTGATAACACTTGATTCAAATTTTTGTACAAGTGTTATAATTGCATAGAAATAACTTCAATTGGTAGGAATGCCCATCAAATGCAACTGTATACTATAACATTAAACAAAATTTCACAATAGATTACAAAAACAAACATATGAAACTACTACCAAAAACAAAGACCAATATGAAAAAGAGGGATGAGATATACAATAACTGATTTGACAATGTAGAAAATCTCGACACGAAAGCTTCAAACCTTTTGAGAGAAAATCGACATTGACAGAAGAGAAAGCCGAAACAATTACACTGAAAGCGTGTTCGACAGACAATGGGCGTGAACACGGCTTAAAGAAATAGAAAATGCTTTAGATAAAGAAACACGGGATAAATAAATATAATAATGAAACATAAATGACTGTTAATCCGCCAACTATAGAAAACCAGTTGGACCGATGTTTTTGAAATAGAAGGTGCACGTTTTAATAAAATAATATTTATTTTTTTATGAATACTCCAAACAACATTATTGTTAGATATTGCAAAAATTAGTTGAAATATATTTAATTCAAATAAGTCAATCGGCGAAATATAACTGGAATGAAAAACTAAAATGTCATTACTAATTTAATAAAGTATTTACCTAATTAATATAAAACGATGAAGCAAATTAAAATATCAAATTACTTTAATATACGGTTTCATATTAATTGAGTTTGATAATGTTTATAAACATTATATCATTCATTGAACTATAACATTCTTACCATTGGTCTACTAAACAATTAATAATAACTTATAAAGAAAAGCTTAAATAAGAAGAGAAACCGAACGTATGGAAAACAATCAGACATGTACTATTATACTTTTTTATTACTATTTCTTTTGTTGATTTTCCAGATGTAATAATTTATTAAATCGATGAAACATTTCAAGTTAGTGCATGTTACCTTGGTTGGGTTTTTTATTTTTTGGGGTTATTCAATTGTCGTATTCATTTAATAGGACATATCTGTTTGTTTTCCATGTGTTTGTTTGCTCTTCTTATTTAAGTTATTCTCGAAACTGTATGTATATATAAGTATCAATCTCAACTTCTATTCATATAACTTTTATACGTTTGTACACTCTCTTTATCTGTTTTAGCTTTAATTGGTTCGATAATGGCTGGAGAAAAGGGAGACTTACAACAGATTTTGAGCGACATCGACTAGAATGTTACCGATATAAATACTGCGAAAACAAAAATAAGAGAAGGCATGCATTTGCTGGTGCAGGTCATGAATTCTATAGTCACTGTTGTTTTGGATCTGAAAGCAAAGGATACTTTGCTTTCTGTAGATGAGGAACGACTTGAAATGGGAAGACATCAAGAGAGAAGGTAATACAAATGTTATGTAATATAAAACTAAACAAAAAATATTATGAACTCTAAACATTTCAGTGACTTATTTATTTGGAATTCAATTTTATATTATGCTATTATTTTCATATATATACAGTTATGATGCAATTTGTATTTTTAGCATGTTTAAATATTTATTGAAATTCATTGTTTTTTTTAAACCTATTGGTGCGGCAATGGGTTACAGACAAAAGGAGTTCAAACAGATACTACCAAATCTTCGCAACAACATTGAAAATCTAAATGGTACAAGAGAAAAATTCAACGATATGATTGATGCTTTATTTGGAATCATGGACAATGTTAAGCTTATCGTTGCTGGTCTTAATACACAGGAGTATTCGATTGATCTCAAAAAGTAGAATCAGAATGTTTTGATCAGATGACTACAAAATCTGAATCTACACCATTTTTCAAACCTTGATAAATATATAAGGCAACGTACACATGTATTTTGATATTAAAATATATTAAACAAATCTCTGTTCTCGTATAATTTTTTTTTTTTTTTTTTACTCTTTGAAATTATTTTCCATTGGTTAAACAATAGGATTGCAATATTGTAATACCATTATTTCAATATTTGCTGATACAATCCAAGTTAATAATCTTAAGAGTGTACCAGTGATTAACCAAGTATAGGTTGTACAACAATTATAATAGCTCCACACACAGTTTAGTAATAATATATCAGGGAATATTTTTACAGATACAAACATAAACCACTATGAAACGTAACCCAGTAAACACCATCATTCAACACAATCCTTGATGACATCAAAAGCTCACCAAATGGATTCACATCAATACACTTTCAATATTCTTCTTAAAGTCAATCCTGCATTGCCGCAGCATCTCCACTGAATCACTTGCAAACCACAAGTGGGTAAATTTTCGTTGTCATCCGAAAATATTAGCCGCAGTCAAATGAATTTCAACATAACTTTCAACGCCTGGTACTTATAATCGCTTATATTTACATTCTTGAAACTCCCAGACAAACACAAAACAACACTAGCAAACTCGATACCCATGGCTATGTAATCCTACTTATCAAAAATTTCACGAATTTAAGCAAATTCCTCTTTGAGATTATCATTCGACACCTCTCAAATGCGAATCGAATCGCCCTTTTGGAAAATTGATATTTCCAAAACAAAAAATCCAAATCTTAACCAAAAAAAAAAAAAAAAAAAAAATTGATGGAAGTACTATAAGAATTAGATCCGTAACAAACTATAAGTAACAAAAAACTTCAAGGAATGTCTGCGTTTCAATCCTCTTTTACCAGATTTGTCTCTTCCTCTTGTAGAACAAAATTCTCTAAGAAACTGAAATCTTCATCAAGAAATATGGACTTAAATGCATCACAACATATTCCTCGAGTGTTCAAGAACATGCGTGAGACAATATCAGAAGCTCTATCTCTTTCCTTTTCAACTACAACAAGGCTAGATTTCAGCTTGCTATTGCAATCCAACAATTCTTTCTCCTTTCTTTCAAGAACATCATTTTCTAACTTTGCATTTGAATATGATTGTTCAATCACTGATAATTTCTTCCTATGAAACTCCAATTCATTCATAGCTTCTGCCATATGCTTCTCTAAATCCATTATTTCCTTTGTGATTTTGTCCCTCTAAACAACAAATCTTTTTTTGTTTCTTTCCAAATCTTCAATGATCTTATCGGAGGCCAGCCATCGCCTTCTAATTTCCAAATAAGCCATAACTCTCTGCGCCACAAACATGTCAACAACAATAACAATAATATAATTTTTTTAATAAATTAAAAGTAAATCAAATTCATCAATTTTAAATCACAGAATTCACCTTTTCTGATGTAAGTTCTTCAAGATCTTTTTTAGACATTGTTTTTAACCTATTGGGAGGGGCTATAACTTGAACTTCCTCATCACACACCTTTTTACACTTGGTTCATCTGATCAGTGGTAGCTCTTCTATATCTTCATATTTATCTTCATTTTTGAATGTAGATGGTCCCACAGAAATACTGCCCATCAATTATGGTGTAGAATTTGATGTTGAAGCTGTTAAATTTGGGGATTCAATGTTGATATCCACTACAACCAATGAAAAATAAAAAGTTACATGAGAATCAGTTAATAAACAAATGAAAAGTGATCATATAAAAAATTGTAGTACCTCTTTTAATTGAAGAATAGAGTATTTCTCCACATATCAAAAACATCGAATGTTTGTTGATTTTGAATAAACTTCTCCAATGTCTGGATGCCAGGTTCCTTCACATCTATTTTACCAAGATTCTTGTGGGATATTGTAGCTTTTGTCCATTGTGTGGGTAGTCCACCTCAACCTTTTTTGCAACCCAACAGAAAATATCTATCACTCCATCCTCGCACTTTATTTGATAATCCAGTTAACAGTACTCGGCCTTTTCTACCCTTGATAAAATAAAATGGACTATTCGGCCTCTTTTTCAATGCATAGAAGTAGTTAAAAATATAAAACATGGGTAGAATATCGTGCATTAAACACAGACTTTCAAAACTCAAAATTAATCTCCAGGCATTGGGATGGAGCTGAGTGGGTGCAACATTATAACAAATCATGACTTCTTCCACAAACGAAGAGAAAGGAGGCACATGACCACATTGGAGAAAAATTTCAGAAAAGGTGAAAAACCCAGGAAGGGTCTTCGAATTTATAAAAGATTTAAAACCATCGCATGGTAATAGATCAAAATCGTCGGTGATATTGTAATGTTTTCGAAATTGCAAAAGATCGGTACAAGTAATTGTGCTAGGAATTTCTATGTGTGACATTGTTAGACAGAAAAATGAGATACAAATAAAACCTAGTAGGAAAGACTGAAATTAGCCACAAATTGTTGGTTGATGCAAGTAAAAACAAAGTTGAACAATAATATGAGTTGATAAAAACAATCAATTTTGAAGTGCAACTGTGATTACGAAGTCAATGATAAAATGCCCTTAATCCCTAATTTGCTTTTAAAGACGATGAGCATGTTAAACGATGACATTTTAACCAAGCGGAAGATGTCCAACTCCAAATATAATTACACCTAATAAAAATATAATTAATTATGAACTTCATGGTTTCATTATTGTTTAAAAAAAATATAAAGATATATCGAACTATTAATTTCCTAATGATTTATTTTGTAAAATTTAATTTGCTCATTAATTTGTTGCTCTTAATAAACTGCAAGTGAGATTAATATGATCCTATAAATAAATGATGAGGTATAATACAAGGAATTTATAAATACATATATAAATAGTTATGTGAATTTCAACAGACTCATACATTGTAAATGTTATAGAATATTGTGTTTGACTAGTTATTGAAATTAATAACATTGTTATATATATATATATATATATATATATATATAAAGAGAGAGAGAGAGAGAGAGAGAGAGAGAGAGATTCATCTGAACGTTAGACTGGTATTATTTTATATATGGTGTGTTTAATCTACTTTAAGGTTTACATTTTCTTTTTTCTTTATATCGTACTACTTTTGTTTCTTAAATATTTTATGCATAATAATATTTACAACTTTCTTACCATTGTATTCCTCTTACATCTTTATTTTATTATTCGTTAACGTAGATATATACAGTTGGATGAAACGATTGCTCCTTATAGTTACAGTGTGATTCCTATTAAAGGTAATGAATATATTCTTTCCGTGAACTATTTTTTTACAATTGTTAAATTGAATATTGATTGTGATATCAGATTCAAATAACTCAAGTTTTTTATACAAGTGAATTTGACGATCCTAATTTGTGAAAATATTTATATAAATTCTTGGAAAACCAATAAAGAACAAACTCAAAACTTCATGGTTAATGATAATTTTTCATTAGAATTGTAATCAATTAAGATTTCCATGAGATCAAAATTTAATTGATGAATCATTTATTTATATATAATTGGCCTGTAGAATTGTGATGAGTTAAGAAGAATACCATAATATAAGTATAATTGTAATAAATGCAGGTATGTTTTTCATTTTAATGTCAAAGTCGATCATATTCTCAGTTGTCAAACCAACACATGGATGATATACTTTTGATAGACCATTACCGAACCAACAACTTATTCATATTTATAATAATTAATGTTTCCTTTGTTTGGAAATCTCTATGTTGCCAAGCTATTTTAATGTGTGGTTGTAACAGATGAAGCTCTATTTTGGTTCATATCTTGCTGCAAGATCATAATATTCTATGTTATAAAGTTTTAATAAAATATTTGTCCATCCATAAATTTACATAAAAAACTGTAGTAAATAATTTGTTATCAATTTTTGCATACAATTATAAAAATCTGGACTCGGCAGAGGTGAAAAAAAGAATGCAATTAACACAATATATTTTTTGTTTTGGTCAGGTGCAAGATTATAAAATGGTTCTTACAAATGAAGATGCAGCAACTACACAGTCATACATTCAGGAATTATATTTGCAAGTGATTGAAAACTATAGATTGGCATATGATTCTAGACAAATAAGTATCGTTGATTTCAGAACAAAAGTATGCAAGGAGAATAGAAAATTGAGAATGTTTATATGGAACAAAAAAAGGCCTAGATTTCCAAAGCGAGTCAGAAAGTCAATCTCCAAAAAGAAAAAAAGGTATATTTAATATTAGAACTTCATATAATTATTATGTAAAGAGTAAACGAGTTCAGTCTATATCTTTGTTCCTTTAGTTATTCATGAACTATAAATAGGTGTTTTGACGTATGAATTTCACAGCAAAATGATCCATAATAAAGTATCCAACAAAAGTAACTACCTTATTTATTTTGGTACAATCATACATATATTTTGTATCTTACATGGTTGAGTAAATCAATTTCTGTTCTCTTTAATGATATAATTTGTTGTGTAACTTGTGTATCGAAGACAAAGAAAGATCCAATAATTTCTTTAAATGCTTCTATAAATATAAATGAGATATTTAATTATTGTTTTTGCCTTTTGGTTAAGCTTTTCAATTATATAATTTGTTGCATGGTGTAGTATTAATTCTGTTATTATTATTTTTAAATTCAGATGAGAGATCTAAAGAACATAAACAATGTGTATCAA
Source organism: Pistacia vera (assembly GCF_008641045.1). Taxonomy (NCBI): domain Eukaryota; kingdom Viridiplantae; phylum Streptophyta; class Magnoliopsida; order Sapindales; family Anacardiaceae; genus Pistacia; species Pistacia vera. The sequence continues at coordinate 873,458 of NW_022196139.1, read as the reverse complement.
ACACAGAGAAGTGTTCTACAAGTTCTTCAAATGCTTCTATAAATGTAAATGAGATATGTGAGGAAAATAGAATAGAGAGAATGTCTGTATTAAAACAGAAGAGAGGTAAAAAATATTATATTAGTGGTTACCTATATTTTTTAGATTATGATAACTTAAATTGACTAACTAAATCTATGTTTTTCAAGTGCTTCTCCATGTGCAGAGCCTGACTCTAATATTTCAATTACTAATGCAGAACAATACAATCGTGAGCCCTGAATCTGACAACATATGTTTAAACATTCAGTTTGTTAGATCTTAAAAACATAATGTTATTTCATTATTTTGTAAAAATAAAGGTGCAGAACTTTGCCAAACAATTTTGACATTGCAAGTGTTGTTGAAAATTGTGATGATCTTTTTTAATTATGTTCATTCTCAGGTCAGACATTGAAAAAACAAAAGAAATCTTTATCGAAGACAAATAGAGGTTCAAAATCTCGTTCGACAAAAAGAGGTAACAAGTGTCACATTGTTAGTTATACATATTTAAATGTTAACTCAAGTATTAATCTTAGTAAAAAAAAAAAAAAGATGTCATTCTGAGTTTCTAAATTAACAGAACACATCAACTACTTTCTAAAAATAACACGTTATTTCTTTGCACAGTGAAAAAAGAGTCTTGGAACTTTGGTGAACCATCCTACAAGTGCATTCATTGTGGATCAGTCATGTGGTATGAAGAGCGAACTGTTAAGAACCAAGAGCCAGCCATCCCTTTATTTTCATTATGTTGTATGGATGGCAAAGTTCAGTTGTCGTTATTGAAAGAACCGCAAGAACCATTAAAAGGTTTATTGGATGTGTCCAGTGGTAACAAAGGGATTAGTTTCAGGACTAAAATAAGAATATACAATTCATTGTTCTCATTTACATCAATGGGAGTGCATGTTGACAATGAGATTAACCAAGGGGGTGGTCCATACGTTTTCAAACTCTGCGAACAGAATTACCACTGAATAGGATCATTACTTCCACCTGAAGGAAGGAAACCTTAGTTTGTGCAGCTTTATATTTATGACACAGAGTATGAAACCAGTCATAGATTAAATTATGTATGAGGTAATACAGTCGATGCTACTGTTGACAGGGAATTAGTATAGAAATTGCAATTGATGTTTGATGCGAACAATGAATTGCATCCAAGCTTTATGGCATTAAGTTATCCAATATTATTTCCGTATGGAGAAGATGGATACAGAATTGACATTAACCATAAAGACTTTCCTAACAAAAAGTCTTCAAAGAGAAACATGCTAAGCATGAGAGAATATTATGCATTTCGATAGCAGTATAGATTATGTTGAAATCAGGTAGATTATTGCAGCAAAATATCGTAGATGCATATATGGCTGTTGAAGAGGAAAGATTTTGTTGGATTAGAAACAATAAAAAAAAATTGAGGAGTGATTTGTACAGTGGGTTGATGGTGTAATGTCTCACCAGGCAAGTATTCACTGAGTATCCTATAGAGAGAAACCAAAGAATTGCTAGCTTAAAAGTCTAAAATTTTTATCCTTAATTCAGTTATAACATACTATCACACAATGACTATTTCTCACATATATAAATCCACATTAAATTCTTCAATGAGACAGTGTGTGCAATCCTCTCGCCAGCTTGACGTCTCCCGACCACTATAATTTAATACCTGCAAAAATAAGGAAATCAACGGGGTGAGCTATAAATGCTCAGAAAGTAAACCAAATCTAACTATGCTCTAACTTCGCTGTCCCCGTTTTCACTGTATTGCTTCTAAATTTCTGCTTGCTTTCTATCTTTATTCTTAGGCATACTACTTAGTAGTCTTCCATTTTTCTCAAATCTTTCTAAATCCTTCTAGGGTTGTGCTAGTCTTTATCATTTTATTTCTCTTCTATGCTAGATTATAACTTTATGTTTCTTTCTTTACTCAACAAATCGCTAAGTTTCCTTGCTATTTGTCATGTTTCTAATTTCTGTTCTTTTCTAGCATGTATCTAATTTATGTTCTTTTCTTGTATATCTCTAATTTCTTTTCTATTCTCGTAGGCTTCTATTTTCTTTTCTTCTCTGTCTTCGTGGGCTTCTATTTTCTTTTCTTCTCTATTCTCATGGGTTTCTATTTTCCTTTCTTCTCTGTTTTCATGGGCTTCTATTTTCTTTTCTTCTCTATTCTCATGGGTTTCTATTTTCTTCTCTTTTCTATTCTCATGGGTTTCTATTTTCTTATCTTGGCTAGTCAGACATGCAATAATAAAATAAATTGTTTAATCTATGCATAAATGCATGAGATGCAATGCAAATAAAATGTCTGATGCATATGCAAATGATCATGTTTGTATTCTTTCTGAAAATTCTTTTCTAATTCTTTCTGAAATTATTTAAATTCTTTATGAAATTCTTTCTGTTTTCTATTTCTTATTCTATTTTTCTTTCTTTCTAAAATTCTTTCTGTATTTTGTTCTGGTTTGCCGATCGGACTAGGATGAGGCATGGATTTGGAACCCTGGCCGTGTGAGCGTATTCTGCAATTCTTTTTTGGCACAGACCTCATCCACATGCACTTCTGGCGGACTACACAATTCTGTTTTCTATTCTGAAGCTGCTCACTAATGGCGGCGTGCATGTGGGAAACTTCTACATCTCTGTCTCCACTAACTAACGCAGCGAATGCTCATAGGTTCCCCATTGCAACAGCCTTTGAAAACATGCTCTGTAAATCTGCAAAATAACTAGCTAGACATTTTCCAATAATTTTAGGATTTCTGAAATACATGCTATGCTATGTCATGTATTTATATGTTGTCTATGCATGATCCCAAAATATGTGTCTGACTCTGGCATGTATTCTATTAATTCTAAGGCTTTTATTTCTATACTTTTCTGGAAAGCCCAAAGTTCTATTCTAGTAACACGTTTAACTTAAACATTTTCTATTTTATTCTTTATTTTTGAATTCTATGCATCGTGTGTACGTACGCAATTCTATAATTTCTACATAATTCTTTAATTCTATCATGCTATGTAAAATGTAAACGTACACAAGTACATTATCTCTCACAAATTCTACTCTTCTATAATTCTATTAGTGAGATATTATAAAGGCACAATTCAACTAGGGAATGAATTTTACATTTTGGGAAATCTATTTTCTTCTATAAAAAGCTATGCCACAACATAGGTATTAAGTCTACTAACTTGCCCAATTATGCTACTAGATTTTCTCAAACTTATATGTCACATAACCATGTCATTAAACAACTCTCTAATATTTTTCTAATGTAATAAACAAGCCTTGTACAACTTTCTAAATACAAATCTTAATGCCATAAATTTGCATTCTCTTACATGACCATCAACTTCAATTGTTATACATGCCCTTCTTTCTTCTTTTCTTTTGGCTACATTCTATACATTAATCTATATTGCCATATTAATCATTCTAAATTCAATCTAACATATGGCACAACATATATATACTTTGGCTAAATTCTAATTAACATTCTTAACTAAACTTTTGGCCAATACAAAATATTCTCAAGATCTTCTAGCAAATTCTATGGCTTGTAATATATAATAAGGCATGAAAACTATACTCTTACCAATCAATTTCTAAAATGGTCATGTATTTAATACATAAACTAAACTTCAATTTCTTTGATATTTATACTTGGGAAAGCTTTTCTATTCTTTATACAATAAAACCACTTATTACATATTGTTTATAACTAATCTCAGAACAAGAAACAACAATATCCTCATTTGGCCAAGCCATTCTTTGAATGATCTTTCTAATTTCAAGCATACAAGCTTGACAATTTATTGTGGCATATTGTAATATTATAGTATAATCACCCATCCTTCACTATCATCAATACTACACTATTGCAACAATTTAATATGCAATTGAAACTAATGCTAAAAGTTCAAGCAACTTGAACCATGCACTAAAGACCATTCATTTCATTCAACTAACATAACCAATTGTTATTCTAAATTTTGGCATAACAAAATGCACTCTTGAATACTAAAACTTACACTTGGTTAAGCCTAACATAACCTTTCAACTCCAATTCTTTCCTTTCTCAGACAATTTCTTCAACAAGATTTAACAAACTCATGCATGCATTTCTCTTTGAATTTTCATCAAACAATTCACATGCACATGCAAATACTTGGTTGGCCACACTTCCACATCTATCCAAATCCACCAAAATTGGAGCAAAAACTCACCAAACTTAACTTCAATTATGGGCAGATTCAATACTTCCACATTCCAACATCAACTCTTCAAAATTTCATCCAAAGTTCAACCAAAACATCACATCTACATAACTTCTCATCTTGGCTGAACTTCTACACATTATTCTCCATCAAACAAGCATCTAAACAGCCAGTACTTCTTATCATACATCATACACAAACACTCACGAATCAACTTCACTATACTACTCAAATTAAGCTTAGATTAGTTACTAACTTTTTCTTGCAAGAATCCTTTTCTTTGCTTCCTTTGCTCACTTTCTCCATTGATTCATGCTAAAAACACATAAATTCACGAGCACTCATACTTTAAACACAAATAAAACTTTTGCTAAAATTCTTACCTTAGAAAGCCACAAAATGAACATATATTCACTTAGGCATGAATTCTCATGTATTTCTCCTGGAAGACTTTGAGAAAATGGAGGAGAAATGGGGGAAGAAGGTGGCTGGCCTTTTTGGTGTGCAAATGGTTAGTTTTTTGTCATTGAAGCCTTATGTCTAATAAAATATATATATATATATATATATATATATATATATATATATATATATATATATAAAAATATATATATATATATATTTATATTCCCATTTTGACCTTGCACTTTCATAATAATTCCAATTATGCCATACGTGCATTTACCTATATATCCTCATTTTCAATGGATTTAACACATGTTCTTGGTCATTTTCACTTCCCACTTTCTCATACAGTTGTGAGTGAAAAGACCATTTTACCCTTATTCTTTAATTTCTTTCTATTGCTTTACAAACACGTATTTATCTTGGCATCACATCACGTGTATTTTCCATAATCGTTCTACCACTCTATTCTCATGGCTAGCACACTTAATACATTATATTTATCATATTGACTTTTCACTTGAACACGTGATTCTGTGTGAAATGATCATTTTGCCCCTATTGAAACTTTTATGGAATTCCTCTATAAAACTAGTTAAATATATTCACTGTGACTATAAAATAATCCCTACCATATTTTTGAATGTGGGTATTACAGATGGATGCCATTTCAAAGGATGATGTTAATGCATAGCATCTAGGGAAATCTACATTACTCCCTTCATCTCACACTGGCAGTCCCTGATATCGTGTTCAAAATTATCAAGATGCAATGGTGATCTGCAGATGTTATGGATATCCAGATATTTTTCTGATGTTCACTTGTAATCCCAAGTGGTCAGAGATATAATATCTACAGAATTGTATTGGACAATGTGATCAAGAAAGTAGAATAACTGCAGTTTGCAAAGTTTTTGAGATCAAATTGCTTAAGCTAATGCAAGAGATAAAAAAAAAGGTGAATATTTTGGTGAAACAGTGGCAAGAAAGTATTCCAGCGAATAATATTTCTACTTTTTTTTACAAATTGTAGTTCGTTGATAATTTATGATATGAAATTATGCTATACCAACTATTGCTGAACACGTTATAATTGTTTCTATCAATTATCTACACTATCGAGTTCTAAAAGAGGCCTCCCACATGCTCATATATTGGTTTTTCTACATTCCCAATATAAGAATCCTTCGGCATCCAAAATAGATGAAATAGTTTCTGCTGAAATTCCAAATAAGGAAACTGATGGCGCCTTTGCAGCTATGGAGAATCACATGATCCACGGTCTGTGCGGTGATGTTAACAAGAATTCACCATGTATGGAAAAAGGAAGATGTAAAAAACATTTTCCAAAGAAATTCGTCAATGAAACATCTGTGGATGACAACGGATACCCAATGTATAGAAGACGAAATAATGGAGCATTTGTTGAGAAAAAGGGTATCAAACTGGATAACTGTTTTGTTATTTCTTATAATAGGAATCTTTTGGTTAAGTTTGATGCTTACATAAATATTGAGATATATAATCAACATAGATCAATCAAGTATCTATTCAAGTATGTCAACAAAGGGCCAGACAGAATGAGACTTTCTATGGAAATTGAAAACAATGGTCAACAGGACAATCAATGCGAGATTTTACAGGACAAAGACGAAATAAAGGCATATCTAGACTGAAGGTATTTACAAAATACATCAAATATAATGTTTTTATATTGTTTGTTTATATTTGTTATAAATATGATATTAAGTAATTCAATCAAAAACATTACAGATATATCTCTTCTATGGAAGCTTGCTGGCGGATATTTAAGTTTGATATGTGTTACAGAGAACCAGCTATTGAAAGATTGCCATTCCACTTACAGAACGGACAAACAATTATTTTTTATCCAAGTAAGTGTTTGGTTCAACTTTTGGAAAGCAAGGTTGTTACGCAAACGAAATTGATTGAATGGATGAAGTGTAATCAACGATACCATTATGCAAGATCATTGACTTATCCTGATTTTTCGAGTGAATGGGTTTGGAATGATACAGAAAGACAATGGTCCCCATGAAAAAAATCAAGGTGTATTGGCAGGGTGTATTTTGCATTTCCAAGTAGCGATGAGAAATATTATTTGCAAATGCTTCTGAACTTAGTAAGAAGAGCAATATCATTTGAAGATATCTGAACTGTCAACGGAGAAGTATTCCCTACATTCAAAGATGCATGTTATGCATTAGGATTACTCGATGATGATAAAGAGTGGAATGATTACTTAGATGAAGCATTAACGTGGGCTACCGAAAGACAGTTAAGACAACTCTTTGTAACTATTCTTGTATATAATGAAGTGGTGAGTTCAAGAGACTTGTGGAGAGCAAATGCAGAACGCCAATCTGAAGGCATTCCTTACATTCTTAAACAAAAAATGTGAATGACAGAATTGAGATGCACTAAGGAACAGATTCACAATCATGCATTGTTCAAGATTAATGAGCTCATGAAAAAGGGAGAAAAATCCTTGGCTGATTTCCCTAGAATGCCAATTTCGAACTGTTCCATTTTTTAGAATTCATAGAATAGATTAATTGTAAAGAATTATATTATGATATCGATAACATGAAAACAGTGCACAATGATTTATACAAGGGTCTCAACAATGGCTAGAGACGTGTATACGATTAGATCCTTGATTCCATTAACAATCAAAGTGGAACACCATTTTTTGTTTACGGACATGGTGGAACAGGTAAAACATTCCTATGGTCAACAATCATGGCCAAATTAAGATCCGAGGGTAAAATTATATTGGCCATAGCTACATCAAAAATTGATGTATTGCTGCTATCCGGTGGAAGAACAACACATTCACGTTTTCAAATTCCTTTAGATATCACTGATGAAGTACATGTGATATAAAAAAGGGGACACAATTAGCAAAACTACTTGTGCAAACAGCTTTGATCATTTGGGATGAAGCACCCATGGCAAATAGGTATTGCTTTGAAGCTCTTAATAGAACTTTGAAAGATATTTTGTCTGAAAAATATCAATCAAATGCAGATAGAATATTTGGATGCCTCACCGTTGCCTTGGGTGGTGATTTCAGACAGATTCTACCAATTATACCAAAAGGGAAAAAACATGACATAATACAGGCCTGTTTATCGTCATCTACCCTTTAGAAACATGTAATAGTGTTGACACTTTCAGAGAAAATGAGGTAGAAGAAAAACTTGGTGAACCCAACAGAATTAGATAACTTGAAGGCTTTTGACAAATGGTTACTTAATATCAGAGAAGGAAGGGACGTTGCAGAAGATGAAAGTTACATCCAAATACCTAAAGACTTGAAAATCAATCAACATACAAGTCACGAAGAAACGATTATGAATGTTGTTTTTCCAGATTTATCTGCTCAGATAAATAATATTGATTATATATATGTGAGAGAGAGAGAGAGAGAGCAATATTGACACCAAAAAATGAGACAGTACATAGATTGAACGACTATATCACCCAGAGTTTCCCAATAGATAGAAAGATGTATTTCAGCTCGAACAGCACTTGCAAAGCAGCAGGTATCTCAAACAATAATGACATTCTCCATCCCACCAAATTTCTTAATTCTCTAATGTGCTTCGACATGCCCAAACATGAATTGCATCTGAAAATTGGCATTCCAATTATGTTGCTACGTAATTTGTATCAATCTGATGGTCTTTGCAATGGAACCAGATTGATTGTAACCCATTTAGGAAAGTGGTCCATACAAGTAACGGTTATCACCTGGTCAAACATTGGAGAATAATAATGTCAAATGCAAATATGAAGTGGCCTTTAAGGTTCAAGAGACAAAAGTCAAGGTCAATCACTCAAAACAGTAGGATTGTATATGAACCATCGAGTCTTTCCACATGGTCAATTGTACGTGGCATTATCAAGAGTAACTTCAAGACAAGGTATCAAGATTCTGCTAGCCCTGCAAGAAGATGAATCGACAGAGACATTGACAAATATTGTTTTTAAAGAAGTCTTTAACTTTAGGGATTAATATGTTCTATATTATATGAATCATTGTTTATAACATAAAGGATTGATCCATTGTATATAATATAAGACATTGTTTATGAGAGCTTGATGTGAAAAATTAAACATATTTATATGAATATGAAAAGGTCACATTAAATGTTTAAATAAATACAGTAATATAATTTACTTGATACAAAGATATTTATATGTTTTATATTATTATTGTCAGATACGATGAAAACTACATTGAATATAAATACATATTTTTTACACACACAACTACTCTATAAACTATCGTGTGACAGGCGTCATCAAGATATTTAACATTAATATTACAATTAAATAGTTTAAATATTTACAGAAACAACATTACATAAACTGGAGATTTTGTTTCGCATACACAAAAATTAGCATCAACTGAATACATCCACGTCCATGATAATAACACGATTATAAACCTTTGAGCCAAATTTTGACACAATATTGTGAAAATGCTTAACAAACAGTTTAAATATTATTAAGTGGACCAAAGAAAGGTACAACAACATTGCAATCAATATAATCAAAATTAGACGGCATCTCCTCATTTTTCAACTCAATTGTCTCTAAAAAACTAGAATCTTCATTTGGGAATATGTGCTTAAATTCTTTGACACAAGCTTTTCTAGTGGCCAAAAACATTTCTGACACCGAATCATAAGCCTCTTCTTTATGTTTCTCAACTTGTGCAATTGAAGATTTAATCTTATTATTTTCTTGAGACAATTCATAACTTTTCTTTTTAAAGACTTCCTTTTACTGCCGCTCATTTGCAAAAGACTCTTCAGCATTTCTAAATGATTCTTGACAGTGTTTTAATTCGGTTTTGACCTTTTCAAATGCATCCTTTGATATTTTCAACTATTCTTTCAATCTGCAAACCTCAACAATCGCATCTTGACTTTGTTTTATCAAATCTATGACCACATCTTCTGAAACAAGCCAACGTTCTCTGATTTCTAAGAAACCTTCAAAAGCCTATTTCAAAAACAATGAAACCACCTTAACATTATCATGCCATAAGTATATATTAACATGATACAGTGAAAAAACATTACCTCTTTCCCTAGACTAAAAGTTTTTCTGTCTAGATCTTCTTTACAAAGATTTTTCCATTTTCGTTCATAATTCGTATTTGGACCCTGTTGCTGACAAGTTTTCTGTTGTTTCACCAATTGACGTAATGGAATTTCTTCTAACTTATTATCTTCTTCTTCAGTCAGTTTAACATGCCAGGAACCAGAATCAAGTTTCACAGGATTGGAGACTGATGCAGGTAAAACAGAAGTCTGTACAGGCGTTAACGATTCTGACTTGGAATCACTGCTTGATCTTGCTTTATACAGTACTTCAAAATCAAGTCTTCAAATAAATTTCATCAAAGAGCCATTACTACAATCAAAACAAACGACAGTATTACAATATATACTAAACACAACAAGATAATATAACACTGGCATTTCATAACATGGATTCATAAAACAATGACAGTATTATAATATATACTAAACACAATTAATTAGATAATAAACAAAATCATAATGAGAAAAACACCAACTTCAACAATAGATTTACTGACGAGAAAATCTGCAACACGACTACCAGAACAACAGATAAACAACCCGAGTAGAACAAACAAAATCGTAATAAAAAACACACCAATTTCAGCAATAACAAGATCGACAGAATAATCTGCAACACAGCTGCCAAAGAAACAAATAAACAATGCGAATACAATAAATTATCAGCACAACTATCTAAGAACAATTTCTTATAACAATAATAACAAATCTCAAAGTTATGTAAGAATAACATGCACTTTAATCAAAGTTAAAATCGATGACAAATTAATTAGACCAATGTAAAATAAAAAACGACATTGTCACTGTAACTAAAGAAAATGTACTTGCTTATCTCAGTTTCAGTCAACGATAAAAGACGAATGTAGAAAATGCGACAAACAAACTGGGACAAATGCTCTTAATGCTGAAACTGACAGAGAAAACCCTAAATCCCAAAATTTACTTCAAGTAATTAAATACCAACAATATTTTAAACGACAACATTTTTCATTACTTACAAATTTTACAAAGCCAAAACGACAGCGCAATATAAAACTTTAATATTACCATTTCGGCCAAGCAATATTAGTGCGACTTAATATAAAACTATAAAGGAAGGAAAATGAATTATTCCTTCAAAATCTCACTATCAAATACTTAATCTCACAATACAAATGAATTTGATACTAATGTTTATAGAACCAATAGAATTTCAAATTCAATAACATATGCAATAACAATTCCCTACATAAAATAACATGAATCAGAAACAGTATTTCCAATTCAAGGTGGAAAAAATGTAGATATATAATTATAATAAATTAAAAATAGAGAAATCCTTGTTATTTAATTCTAGCAACGTAAATGATAGATAAAACACTTGATTGTGTATTGATCAGCAACAAAAGATCAACTTAAAGCAACAGAAAGTGAAATTTGACCATATGTACAAAATCATGCAAACAGATGATGCTTTTCTAATGGGAGAAGATCGTCATGCAAGTATTACAATGTTGATTAACTAAGACAAAAGCGTTAGGAGGATGACAACCTAAAAGCCAACAGACCAATTCTATATATGCCTATTCGAACATATTATGTAGATATTATATACAAGCAAAACAACATGTAAAGAAGAAGAACATATGCTGTAGTTTCTGACCAATAAATTACAGTCTCTACACTATTCTAATCAAAGAGCAAGAGACTTCGTCTCATCCATTTTCCATAGGCCTTCCTCATACTTGTACCACCTCAGAAAGCCTTCATCACTTCGGGTACACTGGCACATGATGCACGAGGGCTCAATACATGATAAGAACTCACGTAATCGAGCAGCCTTCTGCAAGATAATTTTATCTAACTTTTTAATAATTTTTTAGGGCAACAATGGAGGAAGCAGTGGAACTTCTCTAAGAAGACAATGTGATATGTTAAGGATTTCTAGGTTTGGTATGTCATCCAGTATAAGAAATCGGGCATCCTTAACTATCATTGAACATCTCAAGCTCAAAACCTTTAACTTTTGAAGAAATTTGGCTACATTGAAGCAAAGAGAACATCAAAAAGACCCATGACCTTTAGTTCACTGAAGTTCTTGTAATTTAGGGCTATTTCCTCTATAAGATAAGGGGGATTTGCTATACTTGGCATTGTCAGAGATTTAAGACATCTCTATGTACGAATGGCCTTGTAGATTATGTCTTTTTTTATTCTATTCCAAGCTGACATAACAAGACGCCTCAGCCGCGAGCATCTACAGACAACAATATATGGTAGATTACTTCCCAGTTCACTGTGCAAAAAAAAATAATAATAATAATAATTAAAGATGATGATCACTAGTACCAAAAACAATTGAAAAGACTCGGTCAATAAACAGTGAGAATAAAAAAAATTACCTTTCAACAAGATTTTAAACAGAAGCATAAAAAACATTGCCTTTTAGCAATATAAATAAATTGTTTGTCCCCTACATACAAATTGAAGTGAAAAATCAAGATTCATGAATACCCATGCTGGTTGTTCGCCATGAATACCCATGCGGATTGTTCGCCATGTGGCACATTTTGGAAGATCTAGAATTGCTCAACTTTGACACAATAGACAGTCAAAATGCTCTATCTTGACACGTTGGGTTGGTATTTATTGCGTCATCTATAATAATAATAATAATAATAATAATAATAATAATTGGCATTCCAAAGATGTGAGTTAATAACAAGTATACAAGTGTATTGGATTGCTATTACTTATTGCATTGTATTGACATTGGAAAACTCTCTTCGTATTTAATTGCATTGGTATTCGGAAGGTCTAAATAAGGGGTTATAAAAGAGGCATATGTTCAGTTGTGGATCATCGCAATTTGTTGATTGGTGTCAACAATACGTTTGGTCTTTTGCTAATTGTTAGATTGAATGATTGTTTTTGTTCGGTCAATTTATTTGAATGATTAATTGTATTTCTTTCAAACAGTCAGTTTGTTCCTTGATAATTTTAATATGAAGATTAATTCAGTTTTGTTGTTTATGTTTCTAGGTACTAGTTTTTATACAAATGGATAATTGTTCGTTAACAATGTTGACATGAAGATCGATCACACTTTATTGTGTTTGTTTTCAAGGGAATGTGGATATGCATTTGTTATTTCATTTGTAGAGTCGTTTTTGCGTTGCATCCATTCTACTGATCGACCGGCATGAGATGTTGATTCGATGGAGTCCGCACGTTCCGCGGGTATGTTTATTTAATATTTTTGGAATAGGTTGTAAAAATAACTTCTATATATGTACAAGTTTTAGAGTAAATATAACTTTTATATATGTACAGAAATTAATAATTGTGTCTTTATAATTATTAATATCAATTAATATTATGAAGATCAATTATTTGAACTTAAAATTTATATTGAATTCATTTTCAGGTATGATATTGACTGTTTTTCTCACAGAATGTGATTCTTTCCAAGCTAAGGTTTGAAAACAGACTAATTTCCATCTTTATACGTTTTTCTAAATCTTCAACAAACGAGTCAATGTCTTATCAGAATACTCATCCACATAAACATACGGTTCTAATGGGATTTTGATGAAATTTGATCTCTACATTGACAAATCAAGAGTTTTCCAAAGAAGAGGATCACAACAAGCTGAACACCATGAATTACAAACGTGAGCAATCCCTGAAGTCAACTGGAAGATATCAAAAGACAGGAAGATTTTCACCAACATAAGATATCCACATAATGCATGTGCAGTGCATAAAATATCAATCAATACATTAATTTATATAAATTTAAAAAGATTCATACTAATCGAATGTATCAAATACTTAATATACTTGCGTAGAGATATAGATTAATGCAAACCGTTTTAATGATTATGACCAAAAAAGTCTATATCGTTGAATACAATAATCAATTTTTCTTGATAGAAACAACAATGAAACAACTCTGATATACATAACAAAACCAAATAATTAATGTTCAACAAAATAGAAATACCATCATTAATTTACAAAAATACTATTGATTACACTTTCCTTTCATGTGTTACAAACGATTTGCTACCGTTTCGTGTCTCATCACCCAATAAGTTGTCAACACTTTTTCAATCAACGTGTCTATCTTTTATTAAATGTCTATTAATTTTCCCAGAGTAACTGTTACAGTGCAACAAAAATTCTCGCATAAAACATGAGTTCAAATTTATTCCCTCTGTTTATTTTCTATTTCTATTTAGAAAAAACAAGTCAATATATATTCTAATGTGAAGTAACAAAATTTTAATTAGAAGACTAAAATACTGGAAAAAAAAACATAAACAATATTTAATATTTTAATAGACATTTAATAACAATATTAGGCAAAACTATTTATAAAAATGTTAAAAAATAAAACATATTCAAAATTAATAATTAACACGATATTATCTACCAAATCCAAACACGCAAAAAATGGTTCGCTATCCAGTACCCACACAAAAATTATATAAACCAGTAAGACTGTAATAACATCATAAATTCCATATACTTACACCGAAAAAAAACAGTGCCAAAACATCATGATTCCTTACAAAAGAGCAAAAACACAACTCACAAATCTATTACAATTACCATCTCAAATTGTGCAACGAGTCATTGCAAAAGCAACTCAGAATAACAACACCACCCTTCAAGCAATACGGTTGACATAAGTTTTACTAATATCATTGCATTTGGTTAATTTGTTCATTTCATTATTTCCTTAGTCATACAGAAAATAGTATTTCAACTTCCAATAATTGAAACCGATTATGCCAAATAACTTGTGTCTTTAGTTCTTAACAGTTTTCTATTATAGTTTTCTTAAGAAAATTTAATTGTTAATTTCTTGATCCTACAGGTAATGATATTATGATTACCAACTCTCGAAACAATTATTTATACTTTTTTTTTTTTTTTTGTGGATCTTCTGTTTGGAAAACACCTTCTTCTTTTTTATTATTGTGGATCTTGTGTTTGAAAACCATGATTTACCTTACAAATTACATATGCAAATCTCTAAACGAACAAACAAACATAAAAGAAGTCTTACATAGAAGAAACATCTTCAAACAATGATACAAACTACCTGCAATAACAACAGTAGGTCTTTCCATTTTGAAAATCCTTGCAGAAGCAGATAATAACCATGCTTTGCTACTATTTGGAACACATTTGTTCTTCGTGGAACATGATAAAAATAGAGGATTACAACTACTCATTGCAACTTGCAAACAAGATGACCAGCAAGCAATGTATCAAACCGATGTTGCTCTAATCACAATGCACGACAATAGAGGTATAAAAATTATATGACCTATTAATAGAGGTGGGCAAGGGACCGGTCCCTTGTAGGCCCAGGCCTGGGCCCGTTTGGGAATGGTCCCTTGGGACTGGGACCGGTCCTAGGCCCATGAGAAAAACCAAGACCCTGACCAAGCCCTAGGCCTGGTCGGGACTAGTCCCATGGGCCCAGGACCGGTCCTAGGACCAATCCCATGGGCTTGGATAATTTCATTTGCCCCCCTCAATTTTTTTATATTTTGGGGGTAAAACAAAATTTTATAGGGGGTTTTTAGTATTTTTTAGGGGTAAAATTTATAAATTTTATAAATTTTTTGGACTTGGAAGATTTTTTTTTTTATAAATTTTGTAAAATTTCATTTTAACCCTCGTAATTTATATTTATTTTAAAATTAATAGGGGGTTTTATGAATAACGAAAGATAACTCTGAAACAACAAAAAGTAAAAGTTTAACATGTGTACATAATTATGCAGACAGATAATAATTTTTCTCATGGGAGAAGATCATCATGCAAGTATTACAATGTTGACGACCTAAAACGAAAGCCTTAAGAGGATGACAACCTAAAACGCAGCAGACTGTAATGCCCCACTTGAGGTATGTAGTTAATTTATTGTTGCATTGCTTGAATGTTTATTGATTTGTTCTCAATTGAGCTTGCATATTGTTATTTTTGGTTGGTTGGCCCTTAGTTGAATTTTGTTAAAGTTATTTTGAGAAAAATGTGAAGGAAATCCCTTAAACTTTCATTAAGGGTAAAATAGTCTTTTCACTCAAAACTAGTTGATTTTGGGGGAAGTGAAAAGAGATAGAAAATCATAGAGAATACAATAAAAGTGAGGGCATTTTGGTAACTGACTAAGGGACAAAGATGGAATTTCTAAGAAAGAGTAAGGGCAAAATGGGAAAGTGAGTTTATAAACTAAAATGTTAAGGGTCTGAAACCCTTATTTCGTTCATACCACCCCTACACTTCTCCTCGTTTTTCTCTCAAATTTTCATTCACTTCTCCAAGGAATTTGAGGGCTTTTGAGTAGATTTTCATAGGGTTTTGATTCAAGGCATCAAAAGGTAAGGATTCTTGCTTTAGATGAGAATTTGCTTATGATTTGTTAAAGTCTTATGTTGTTATTGTTTAAAGTTGTAGATAGAGGACAAGATACCAAAGGGAAGGAGAAGTGCTAGAGAAGCCATTTACCCATAAGGTAAGTAAATCCAACCAAGTTGAGATTCAAGAAATCTTTTGAGTAGAGATTTATGAATGCATGTGTTTGTTATGCTTGTTGAGAAATTGAGTTGAGATGAGTATTTATTCTAGTGTTGTTGGATATACTTTAATTATGAGAAGTGTTTGATGTGTGAAGAGAGATTGAAATTGAGTTGAAGTTGGAGGAGTTTTGTATGAATATTTTTGGGAGTGTTTTCCTTGGCAGGAATTATGACTATGTGAGGGAGTTTTCCTCCCAATTTGGATGGTTAAGAAGAGAAGAAAAGTTATAGTTAAAGTAGAGTTCTTGTATGCACATTAGTTGTTTGATAAAATGCCTAAGTGAAAACATGGTAAATGCCCTATCACAGCCGTGACTTTCTGAGTGATTTTTGGGCATTTTACAGATTGAACTGGGTTGAGACCAAAACATAAAAGTTGTAGCCCTGTCTCTAATATTTAAAACAAGACCAAAATCGTAGTAATCCAACATGTATAACTCAAGTTATGCCTTCTTGAGTGTAACCTATGCAGAATGACTATCTTGGTGCAACATTGCATTTGTGCATTTCATAAGTGCATTAAGGAGCATGAATCATCCATATGCATTAATTATGCATTAGAGAAAGAGTAGAGAACTTTGAGTGTGAGCTTTATTAAGAGAAAAGAGAGAAAAAAAAGAATAGAGTAGGTTGTGCGATGGGGAACCCGTGAGTAATGGGTAGAGTATTCCCGCATGCACGCCGCATTGAGAGAGCGGCATGAGTATGAGAGAGAGAAGTGGTGTAGCCCGTGAGAGTGCATGCGGATGAGAGCTATACCCGAGAGTACCCAAGAGAGAGATTATACACTCACATGGCCAAGGGCTCCGAATCCATGCATAACCGAGTCCGATCGGCTGAGAATGAGTAGAAGTCACGGAGAGCGGGAGTGAGTCCCGGCCATGCCTCCGGTAAGATGGGGCCGTGACTTACTAAAGACAGTTAGTAGAAAAGAGTTCTAAGAAAGAGAAACAGAGAGAAGTACAAAAGAGAGAGTAAATGAGAATTCGTAAGGAAAGACTTAGAGAGAGAGAATTACGGGGATAGATGACTAGAGGGTTTACTTACTGAGCATTATTTGTGCTCACCCCGTTATCTTTCTATGTTTTTGCAGGATTTAGGTGAGGACACGGTCAGGTGGACGTCAGCATGCGAGGATGAATGGCTACACTGTCTACATAGTTTTTGATAATTTTGTTTATGATACTAATTTTGTATAAAGAATGTATATATTTAATAAAAGAAAAAAAAAATTTGGGCCCAACTGTTTATGTTCTTATACATGTATTTTATTATGTATATTTTTATGAGTATTTGAGTAGGAAGTAGCTATTACACAGACCAATTCTATATATGCTTATTCAACAACATATTGTCTATATATTACATACAAGCAAAACAAAATATTAAAATTACAATCTCTACAGCGTCCTAATCAAAAAGCAAGAGACCTCGCCTCATCCATTTTCCATAGACCTTCTTCATACTTGTACCATCTCATAAAGCCTTCATCACTTCGAGTACGTTGGCACATGATGCACGAGTGCTCAATACATGTTAAGAACTCATGTAATCAGGCAGCCTTTTCCAAGATAATTTTATCTGGCTTCTTAATAATTTTTTCGGGCATCACTGGAGAAAGAAGTGGACCTTCTATAAGAAGAGTATGTGATATGTTGGGGACTTCTAGATTTCGTAGGTCATTCAATATAAGCAATAGGGCATCCTTAACTATCGCTGAGCATCTCAAGCTTAAAATCTTCAAATTTGGAAGAAATTTGACTATCGTAGAAGCAAAGAGAACATCAAAATGACCCATGATCTTGAGTCCATTAAAGTTCTTGCAATCTACGGCTATTTCCTATATAAGATAAGGCGGATTTACTATACTAGGCATTGTCAAGGATTCAAGAGATCTCCATGTATGAATGGCCTTGCAAATTACATCTTTCTTTATTCTATTCCAGGCTGGCATAACGAGATGCCTCAGATAGGGGCACCTGCAGACAACAATATACGGTACGTTACTTCCCAATTCACTATACCAAAAAGAAAATTAAAGGTGATGATCACTGGTACCAAAGGCAAATAAACAGCAAGAATAAAAAGACAAAATTACCTTTCAACAAGGTTTTAAATAGAAACATAAAAAAATTACCTTTCAGCAATTTAAATAAATTGTTCATCCCCTACATACAAATTGAAGTGAAAAATCAAGTTTTTTGTCTCTCCTCGATTGAGACTCAATTAAATTTTCAACAAACTAATCAATGCCTTATCAAAACACTCATCCACGTAAATATATGACTCTAACGGGATTTTGATAAAATTTGATCTCAACATTGACAAATCAAAAGTTTTCCAAAGCAGAGGATCACGGCAAGCTGAACGCCATGAATTGCAAACGTGCGCAATGCCTAAAGTCAACTGCAAAACATCAAAACACAGGAAGATTTTCACCAATAAGTCAATGTCCAGATCCTCCCATCTTCTTACAACAAAGGCACCCTCTTTCATTTGACCAGTTGCCTAATTATCTCATAGAACTTTCAGAGCATCAGACACTTGCATAAGATATGCACATAAATCATGTACAATGCAGAAAATATCATCCAATACATTAAGTTATATGAATTTAAAAAAATTTGTATTAATCGAATGTATCAAATACTTAATATACCTATGTAGAGATATAGATGAATGCAAACCGTTTACACTTAAGATAAATTAATACTTAACATTAAATGATTATGAACAAAAAAGTTTATATTCGTTGAATAGAATAATCAATTTTTCTCGGTAGAATAAACAATAAAGGAACGATATCTGATACATATAACAAAATCGAATAATTAATGTTCATCAAAATAAAAATACCATCATTAATTTAGAAAAATACTAAAAACGAGTTTCAAAAATAACAACGCTAATTCTCATTAATAATTAACATGATAATATCTACCAAATCCAAACACACAGAAAATTGTTCGCTATCCAATATCTACACAAAAATTATATAAACAACTAACACCATAACAACTTTATAATTTCAATATACTTACACCGAAAAAAAACACCACCAGAACATCATGATTCCTTGCAAAAGAACGAAAAAACAACCCACAAACATGTTACCATTACCATCACAAATATTGCAATGAATCATTGCAAAAGCAATTCAGAATAACAACACCACTCTTCAAACAATACGATTAACATAAGTTTTACTAATATCATCATGTTTTGTTAATCTGTTAATTTCATTGTTTTGTTAGTCATATAGAAAAATGTATGTCAACTCCCAACAATTGAAACGGATTATGCCGAATCACTTGTGTCTTTTAATTGTTAACAACTTTCTAATATATAAAAACCAAAATACATGTTAGAATGGATATTTAACTGAACCATATTTTTCACACTTTTTTATTGTTAACTTCTTCATCATACAAGTAATGATATTATGATTACCAACTGTTTGATACTATTATTTACACCCTTTTTTTTTTTTTTTTTGTGGATCTTGTGTTTGAAAACCATTATTTAACTTACAATTTACAAGTGCAAGTCTCTAAACCAATAGTCAAACGTAAAGCAAGTCTTACATAGAAGAAACATCTTCAAACAACAACACAAACTACCAACAATAACAATTGTAGGGCTTTCAATTCTGAAGATCCTTGCAAAAGCAGAAAATAATCATGCTTCACTACTGCTTCGAATGCATTTGTTCTTCGTAGAACATGATAGAAACAGAGGATTACAACTACTTATTGCATCTTGCAAACAAAATAACTAGCAAGCAATGTATTAGACCACCGTTGCTCTAATCACTATGCACGACAATAAAGGTGTAAAAATTCTAATGAAATTAGTGAAAGTAACCAATCAATTCCACTAACTGAAAAATTACAGGGAAGTGTTCAAGTCCATGACTCCAACTGCGACAATTCTCATTAAAAGGAGAATATTTTAGATTTACGACAAAGAGAATCAAAATCGTATACATTGGACCACATCAACGTCACCAGAAAATGTCACATGTCCAAGATGTAACGTAGATTACCAAATAGTATGTATGAAATATATTTTTTAGTGAGCTCTTTATATTATTTATTACACGTGTAAAAATATCTCAATAAAAGTGTAATGCTCTATATTCAATTTTATCATTGGATTGTCTACACATGCTTGACAAACATCGATCTAAATATATTATAATGTAAATTAACAAAATCTATAAATAAACATTCCTATCGCATTCTATTACGAACCAATTTAAATCCCACATCGAATGATAACTTTCATTTGAAGCACGACTGGTGAATCATTATTCACTATAGAAATGATATATTATAATATCATCATCACATTTCTGACTTGAATACTTAACAAAATAATTGTTATGTTTGTTACCGTTTCGTATCCTCTTATACAAGAACTTATTAACGTTTCTTCGATCAACGTGTTTACTTATTCCTAGACATTTATTTGTTTTCCCAAAGAACCTTTGGTATTCTCAAAACCAAATTCAGATAACAATACTGACTCTTATTAATAATAAACATTAATCTAAATATATTATAATCTTAATTAAAAAAAAAAAAAAAAAACTAGAACTAACCATTTCTATTACACATTTAAAAAAACTTTTGTACCATTAGTGATCAAACAAGATCAAAATCGAACTATATGCATGTTTCATAACCATATTACGAAACCACAATTAAAAGACTAATAAATATATTGTGACATCGTCATATCATCTCTGACTTAGATCACATTGTTTGTTTATCATAATAACTCAACATCTTGCCCAACCATTATTAACTACCTAACAAATATGCTGCACACTTGACAAAATATTTATTACGGTTTTCTTTAATATTCTACGGATAGTCTACTAATGTTTCGTATTACCTTATCCAAATAATTATTAACACTTTTCTGATTGACAAGTTTATTTAGTACCAATTATCTACTCATATTCCACCTTTTCATATCCTATTCTCCTATAAATATTGCTCTGACATCAATCACCTATTTAACTTTCTTCAGATACTATACATTTAACTATTCAATTCTTCTCCAAAACTTAATTCGAAAATGACTGACAAAACATTACCAAAATAATCTGCAATGAATTCTAGCAACGACCTCAACAACAATAACTCTCCATCGAAGCAACCAGAAGGTATAATTATTGCACATCTTTTGTATGCTATATTACAAAATCGCAAACAAAACGATGATACATATTTGCGCGATATAAAAACCATTAAAAAAAGAAAATTTTTTTATATGTCGAGAATTCATCTCATAATTATATTTACACATTCATGTTACCGTTTTCATAAAATTTGATTGTATATTGTTTCTGCAATTGTTTTAGACATTTTTCAGGGAATGTCGGAATTGAGGGAGATTTTCAAAAAAGTTGAGAACAATCTGGATGATCTACATATTACACAAGACAAATTCAGAGAAGTCATTGACCAGAAGTTACAAATCATGAAATTTGTCATGGATATTATTTATAACCTAAACAAAAGAGAGTATGCATATGCACTAAAGGAACTGAACAACTATAAGAAAAATAAAAAATAAAGACTATATCGTCCAAACCCACTTCACAGTATGAAAAAACGATGTACTTATTTCTTTTATAATAAAAGTTTTATTCTCTATATTCAATTTTATCTTGATTTTAGTGTACTCATTAATTGATTGAAAATTGTGCTCCATGATAACACCTTAGTTTTGATTTAAGTCTTCCATCTCCACACATTGGATGAGTACTAATAATAATTATATAAGTACATTACATAGATAAATCATCTTGACTGGAAAGAATCCTATACTATGAGAAAAAATTTACCAGTCAATGTCAAACGGAAAATGAACTCAATATAAATTTTAAGTTCAAATAATTAATCTTCATAATATTAACTGATGTTGATAATTATGAAGATACAATTATTAATTTTATGTTAACATAACTTTGTACATATATAGAAGTTATTTTTACTCTAAAACTTATATAATCTAACAATTATCATCTTTTAATCTAATTACTTTATTCTGTTACAATAAATTTGTTTACAACCTCGAGTAACATGTTAAGGTAAATCATTTTTTTATCAACGAAATTAAATTTGATTATGTTATGTGATAACATCACACTAAACCCTAAACCATTATTCACAATCTCGACAATATATTATAATATCATCATGACGTTTCTTACTTGAATACTTAACAAAATATTTATTACATTTACTACCGCTTCATATCCCCTTATCCAAAGAGTTATTAACGTTTTTTCAATCAATATGTTTACTTATTACTAGACATTTATTGGTTTTCCCAAAGCACCTTTTGTATTCTCAAAAAACAAATAAATACTTTTAAATTTTAAATAAATAATTTACATAACATTAAAGTGATACGAACTTAAATCACTCACGCAAGTTGAGAAGACTACCTGAATATTATGTGGTCTAATCGTACAATCGAAGTTATTTTTCCAATTTATTCTTCTCATCCTTTCTATTAAACTCATGCCAGTTAGATCTTATTCTTCTTAAAAACCATGTTTATTTATTATAATATCTTTATTCATGTTCCATCTGTTTTTTTTGTATTCCTAATTAAACAGAACACATCTATCAATAACATCAATACCCTTCTCATTATACTTTTTGATTGATGTGATTGATATTTTGATGATATCTCGTGTTGTATCGTGTGCGTACTAATCAAATACCTAAAATATTTCATATACCTATATAGAAATTAACATGAATGTGAACAGTTTACATTTAAATATAAGTAAGACCTAACATTAAATGATTAATACAACTACCATTAGTTTACAAAACTACTAAAAATCAGATTCAGATAAGAACACTGACTCCTATTAATAATAAACAGAACATTATCTAAGCAATCGAAATACGAAAAAAAAAAATTGTTCACTACCTACACGCGAACTATATAACCCACAAATACCATATCAACAACATAATTTTCATATACTTGCATCTAAAAAACAGTACCAAGACATCATGATTCCTTTCAAATTAACAAAAAAACAACCCGCATGTCTATTAAAATTACCATCAGAAATTCTACAACGAATCATTGTAAAAGCAACCAAAAAAGATCACACCGCTTTACAAGCAATACGGTTAATGTAAGTTTTACTAAAACCATCTTATTTCATTAATCTATTGATTTCATTGTTTTCTTACTCACGCAGAAAATGATATTATACAAAATGGTTAAATATACAACTAATAACAATAAGATAGTACTTTGTTCTGCAGTAGTCTTATAACAATAACGATTAACCATAAAAATGACTCTGCCAAACCATCTGCATCTTTAGTTATTAATAGTTTTCTAATAAACAAAAAACAAAATGCATTTTAGGATCCATATTTAACTGAGTCATATTTGGTACACTTATTTATTCTTAATCGCTTAATCATAAGGTAATGGTATTATCATTCCCAACTGTGGATTTTTTTTTTTTTTTTTTTAACTATTATGAATCTTGTGCTTCAAAACTATTACTTACCGTACATTTTACAAGTGCAAATCTCTGAACAAACAAGCAAACATAAAAAAATATTACAAAGAATGGACATTTCAAAACAATAACACAAACTACCAACAATAACAACAGCGAGACTTTCAATTCTGAAGACACTTGCAGAAGTAGAAAATAAACAAGCTTTGCTACTGCTGGGAACACATTTGTTCTTCATCGAACATGATACATATATGGGATTAAAACTACTGATTGTAGTTTGCCAAAAATATAACATGCAAGCAATGTATCACACTGTTGTTGCTCTGCTTACTGTACATGACAACAGAGGTATACAAATTCTAATTAAATTAGTAAAAATACCTAATCATTTCTACAAACTGGAATATTGTAGGAAAGAATTCAAGTCCCTGACTCCAACTACAACAATTCTCATTAAGAGACGAATATTTGGGACTTGCAATAAGAAGAATCAAAATCGTATACACTGGGATAGATCAACGTCACTAGAAAATATCACGTCTCATAGATGTAACGTGGATTACCAAATAGTCTGTATGAAATTTAATTTTTAGTAACTTTCATATGTAATTTCTTGCACATGTACAGATTTAAATGCTTTTTAGTTTAATCTAAAAATAAAAGTTAAAACTCATTCAATTATCAATGATTGATGCAAATATTTAATAACTTATGAAGAGAAATTCATCACAAGATTAAAATGATCAATAAAACATAAACAATATTTAATAAAAATATTAAACACCAACGATTATGACAATTTCAAATAATTAAAAATGTTTAACAAACCGCAATCTAAATATTGTTCCTATAACATATAAAAATAAATTTTCATTCCATTATTCATTAGATTGAATTCTATGCGGAACCACAACATATTCTGGAAACCCGCCTGTCGTACCATTATTAACTATTTATTACGCTCTCCTTTAATGCACCACAAACAGTTTTGCTACAAGTTGTCAACACTTTTTCAATCAACGTGTCTATCTGTTGTTAGATGTCTGTTAATTTTCCTAGAGCAACTTTCATACTGAGTGATACAGTACCCCAGAAATTGTTCAAACATTATGTTAAAAAATTGAACATATACAACAAAGATCAATATAAATATATTATAATCTTAATTTAAAAAAAAAAAAACTAGAAATAACCATTTTTATTACACATTTAAAAAAACTTTTGTACCATTATTAGTCAAACAAGATCAAAGTCGAACTATATGCATGTTTCATAACCATATTATTGAACCACAATTAAAATGTAATATACTGCATAGCTAGTAATTCTTTGAGAAATATATGATAAAATCTACTAAATAACTTTTATAAACATATATACATAATGTAAAATCTGAAAAATCTAATTTAATTCATATAAATATATACACAAAATACTAATATACTTTGGTAAGCATAGGGTAATCTTGAACAGTGCCGCCAAACTCCTCCGCTTCTTGACGTCCTACCCGGTCATAAATCATCTAGACCTGCAAAACAGTAAAATAACAAAGTGAGCATTAATTGCTCAATAAGTAAACCAAATTGCACTACTGTATTTCCTCCGTTACTCATGTTCTGATTTTCCTTTTTCTCACTTTATTCTTTGCTAATATTCTTCATCCCTTTCTGATATTCTATATTCTTTTCTGATATTCTGCATTCTTTTCTGATATTCTGATTTGCTACTTATCAACGTGCAAGGACAATGAATAAAACTGTACATCATCGACCACATAAGAAATACTGAATCACATAAGTAGCATAATACATATGCAGAATAATAAACTTTCCTGAGAAAAGAACTTTCTTTACTTTTCTGTTTCTCTTTCTCTTATGTTGTATCTCTTTCTTTTCTTCTCTGTTTCTCTTTCTTTTCTTTCTTATTTTTGGATTGTCGATTAGACTAGGTTGATGCATGGATTTGGAACCCTGGCCATGTGAATGGGTACAGTCCTCATCTACATGCACTACTCATGGACTGTACAAATACAGTATCTCTCTACTGTGGCCGCTCGCTCATGGCAGCATGCACGTTGGTATGCTCTACTAGTACAGTCCTCATCCACATACACTACTCACGGACTATACAAATACTGTATCTCTTTGCTGATGCCGCTCACTCATGGCGACGTGTATGTGGGCATCTCTATCACTCACGGGTTCCCCATCGCAAAAACCTTATATCATAGCATGTTGTAGAAAGAGAATAGAAAGAGATACTATACACATTTCAACATGAATTTCCAAGCTACGGAAATTCTACACTTGCATTCTTTAGTAAATGAGAAAATTTACATACTTGCATGTTAGCTTAAAAGAAAATTATTAGTCATTTTCTTTTCTTTCTTTCTCATTCTTTGCTAACATTTTCTTTCACATTCTCATTTACTAAATCAAGGCTATATATATATATATACATGTACACAAAATATGCATGATCAAGCCCATTCTTTAATATGCTTTCCAAATTCACATATATAAACTTGCAAATTCATTATGGCATAATGGTATGTCATGACATATTCTACCATTCTCTACTATCACAATTACCATATCAAAATAACACTTTAACTTGCAATTCCCCTTTCTAACACCTTCATGTGCTATTCAAAAAGTAGGAAAGGTTCAAGTAGCTAGAACCAAGCACTAAGGGTCATTTCTCTCATGGAACAACATGACCAAGTGATATATTAAATTTTGGCATAACAATATGCACTCCTGAATACTAACATTTACACTTGGTTAAGCCCAAACATAATCTTCCTACTTCAATTCTTGCCTTTCTCTAACCCTTTCTTCATTAGGATTTAGCCAACTCATGCATGCATTTTCTCTTTGGATTTTTATTAAACACTTCATATGCACATGCAACTACCATGTTGACTACACTTCCACATCTCTCTAATTCCACCAAAATTTGAGCAAAAACTCACTAGCTTTAGTATCAAACCTGGCCATTTTTAACAATTCTCAACACTTCAAAAATTTCAACACTAATTCTTTCATAACTTCACCAAATCATCACATACTCATACACTACTTCCCATGGCTGGAAATTATGCATCATTAAACATCAAAAACAGCCAATAATTATCTCATACCATCATATACAAACATACAAAAATTCATTCAACACAAGTCTTGCTCAAATCAAGGTTAAAATTAGGTTTACTTACCTTGAATATGTGAGATCACTTCCCTTTTGCTCTAAATCTCTTCCTCTTGGACCTAGATCATATAAAAACCATAAAAATTTAAAAGTTTAAAGTTTAATCACACTTCTTTTGCTAGAATCTTACCTTAGGATGCTTTAAGATTGAAAATCTCCAAAAATCCAAGCCAAATCCTATTATTTTCCTTTGAAATTTAGTGAAGAAAATTGAGAGAAAATTGGGTGAAGGTGGCGTGAACAAGGGCTGCATATAAGGCTAGGATTTCTTCAATGAAGCCTTACATATAATATTATATGCATGTATTCCCATTTTGCCCTTGCACTTTCTATGAAATTCCATCTATGTCCTTTAGTAAATTACTAAAATACCCTCATTTTTATTATCTTCTTCACATTATTTTTCTTCTTTTTACTTCCCACTTTTTCATCTAATTATGACTGGAAAGACCATTTTACCTCTAATGAAGTTTTAAGAAATTTTCTTCACATTTGTCTAAGGTAACATCAAAGACATCCAACTAAGGGTATTAGGGCATAAATAAAATTACGTACCTTAATGTAGGTATCACATAAAATATTAATAAATATATTGTCACATCATCATACCATCTCTGACTTTGATACTTGACGAAATATTTATTGTCCATCATTTGAAAATGTATTAATAAGATTTTATTATTAGTAAATCACATTGTTTCTTTATCATAATAACTCAATATCTTGTCGAACCATTATTAACTACCTAACTAATATGTTGCGTACTTAACAAAATATTTATTACGATTTTCTTTCATATTGTACAAATACTCTACTAACGTTTCGTATTACCTTATCCAAATTATTATTAACACTTTCTCGATCGACACATTTATTTATCACCAGATGTCTATTCATATTCTACATTTTCATATCATGTACTCCTATAAATATTATTTTGATACTTCACAAAATATTTATTGTCCATCCTTTGAAAATGTATCAATAAGATCTTATTATTAGTAAATCACATTGTTTCTTTATCATAATAACTCAACATCTTGCCGAACCATTATTAACTATCTAACTAATATGGTACACTTAACAAAATATTTATTACGATTTTCTTTAATATTGTACAGATAGTTTACTAACGTTTCATATTACCTTTTCCAAACAATCATTAACCCTTTTTCGATCGACACGTTTATTTATTACCAATGTCCGTTCATATTCCACCTTTTCGTATCCTATTCTCCTATAAATATTGCTCTAACGTCAATCACCCATTTAACTTTCTT
This sequence comes from Pistacia vera, assembly GCF_008641045.1. Lineage (NCBI taxonomy): Eukaryota > Viridiplantae > Streptophyta > Magnoliopsida > Sapindales > Anacardiaceae > Pistacia > Pistacia vera. The sequence continues at coordinate 845,080 of NW_022196139.1, read as the reverse complement.
CAGATACTATACACTGTAATTGTTCATTTCTTCTCCAAAACTTAATTTGAAAATGGTTGACAAAACATCACAACCAGAAGAATCTACAACGAATACCAGCGATGACCTCAACAACAATAATTCTCCACCAAGGCAACCAAAAGGTATAAACGTTCCACATCTTTTGTATCCTAAATTACAAAATCGCAAACAAAACCATGATACATATTTGTGGAATATAAAAACCACTAAAAAAAATTTTTTTTTGATATGTCGAGAGTTCATCTAATAATTATATTTACACATTCATGTTACTATTTCCATATATTTATAAAAATTGATTGTATATTGTTTCTGCAATTGGTTTAGACATTTTTCAAGGAATGTCAATTGAGGGAGATTTTCAAAAAAGTTGAGACCAATCTAGATGATCTATATATTGCAAGAGACAAATTCACAAAAGTCATTGACCAGCTGTTACAAATCATGGAATCTGCCATGGATGTTATTTATAACCTAAACAAAACAGAGTATGCATATGCACTAGAGGAATTGAACAACTATAAGAAAAATAGAAAATAAAGTCTATATTGTCCAAACCCACTTCATAGTATAAAAAAAGTGATGTACTTATTTCTTTTATAATAAAAGATTATTCTCTATATTCAATTTTATCTTGATTTTGGTGTTGCTCATTAATTGATTGAAAATTGTTCTCCATCGGAACACGTTACTTTTGATTTAATTCTTCCATCTTCACACATTGGATGAGTACTAACAATAATTATATAAGTACATTACATAGACATTCCAAAAATCTAACAATTTTCAAGAAAAACATATAAAGATGGAAATTAGTCTGTTTTCAAACCTTAGCTTAGAAAGAATCCTATACTGTGAGAAAAACAATCAATATCAAACCTGAAAATGAACTTAATATAAATTTTAAGTTCAAATAATTTATCTTCATAATATTAATTGATATTAATAATTATAAAAGTACAGTTATTAATTTTATGTTAACACAACTCTATACATATATAAAAGTTATATTTACTCTAAAACTTGTACATATATAAAAGTTATTTTTACAACCTATTCTAAAAATATTAAATAAACATACTCGCGTAACTTGTGGGACCCATATCTAGTTTCCTTACTAAATAAGAATAATGTTAAGTCCATAACTTTATTTTACAACTTTCGATGTGACAACTCGTAATTGGTTAATTAGTAAATGAGTTTCATCTATCTAATTGCGAGCTGTCACATCAGGGATTATGAAAGAAGATTATAAGATTAAGTTGTGAACTTAACTGTAATGCCCGCATGAGGTACATAACTCAAATTTGCTCATTTTGCCCTTAGTTAAGTGTGTATGTGTTGAAATTGCTTGAATGCCCTGAAATTGGTGAAGTCTTGTTGAAATTTGTGAAAGGTAGACTTTGCCGCGGTGAAGAAGACTCGTCGTCGTGGTGACGTAGGCCCTGGAATTTTTCATCGAGGCAAAGAATTCATCTTCGTCGTGGCGAAGATTCGGCTGAAAATTCTTATAAGTTTCTAGAGAATTCTTCCTTTGAGGCACAATGACCATTCTACCCCTAATTAACAGGAAAAGTGTGGAGTAAAATGCAAGAAAATTGCATGAAGAATAGTTTAAATGGGGGTGCATTTGCAAAGAAGTAAAGGACAAAGTTGGAATTCCTAAGAAAAAGTAAGGGTAAAATGGGAAAGAGTGGAGAAAATATGAGATATTAAGGGTTTAGCTTTAGAAACCCTTGCATTCTTTCTTTTCCACTGCCTCTTCCATCCTTCAATTCTCTCAAGCTTTCATTCAATTTTCCAAGGATTTTTTGAGGGCTTTTGACTAAAAGTTGATACAAGATGATCCTAAGCACTTAAAGGTAAGAATCCTTACTCTAGATGTGAATTTTTTATTAGTGTAAGATTAGGATCCCTACTAAGTTTGTGTTTAAGGTGTAAGAGAAAGCATCAAGCCATCAAGAGTAGAGAGCTTAAGTGGATTCTATAAAGTAAGTAAATCCACCTAAGTTGTGATTTGCATGATTGAATGATTTATAGAGGTTTGTATATGATTAATGCTTGAATTTTTATGTTTGAAATGAGTTGATGGATTTATGAATGAGTTCAATGTTGATTTATGGAGAGATTTCCACCATGAGAAGGGTGTATTGTGTTGATAAAATTTGATAGAAGTATGGATAGATTTAGAAGAATTTGAGAGGAATATTGAAGTATGTTTTCTTTGCAGGATGTGTGATAATTTAAAAGAGTTGAACTCCAATTTTGGATGGTTAAGAAAGAAGTAGAATTATAGTTAGAGTAGAGTTTAGGTATGCACACATATTGTTTGATGAAATGCCTAAGAGAAGATGAGTAGACGTAGAGAACTTACTTTATGCAATATAGCATATTTGCATTTCATGAGTGCATATAAGAAAGATTCTAGGCATAAGCCATCCATTGCATATGTTTATATGTGGATCATCAAAGAAAGAAATATGAGTAATGAGAAAGAAACACCCTAAGAATAAAGATAAAGAAAAGAACTAATTCTCTTGAATAAAGGAGAAAGAAGAATTAGCACTAGAGAATAAATGAATAAAAAGTGCTAAAGAAGAGAAAAAAGAATAGGTTGTGCGATAGGGAACCTGTGGGTGTAGAATTACTCGCATGTAAACCACCGTGAGCAAGCGGACTCCGCCATGAGAGAGCGGAATGAGAATGAGAAAAAGAATTCGTTTAGCTGTAAGAATCATGCGGATGAGGGCTAAAACGAGAGAGAGAGAGAGAGAGAGTACACTCACATGGCCAAGGGTTTCGAATCCATGCATCAACCAAGACCAATCGGCAAGAAAAGAGAAAGAAAGATAAAAAGAAAAGAGAGAAAATGCATTGCTTTGCATTAGTGCATATGCATCTCATCGTGCATGTTATCATGATATCCCTCATGGGTGATGAGAATAGAGAGAGAAAGAAAGAGCGAGAGAAGAAAGAATAGAAAAAAGAAAAGAACAGTGAGAACTAGAAACAGAGAAAGAACAAGAGAGATTGAATAAGAGAAAGTAACAAGAGTAAGGAAAGAATTGAAGAGTGATACACGGGGATAGTGGAGTAGAGGATTTATTTCTGAGCATCTTGTGCTCACCCCGTTGTTTTCTATGTTTTGCAGGTCATAGGTGAGGACGTGGTCGAATGGACATCGGCAAGCGGGGAGACTTGGCTACATGTCCACTGTTTTGAGAGTTTTTGTGCAAATAATATTGTACTATGTACAGAATACATATATTAAGTAAAGAAAATTTTTGAGCTTAGTATTTGATAAGTCGACTTGTATTCTATTAATTATTGTATGAATATGATAGTAAAAAAAAGTCTATACATTAACGTAGTAAATAAAATATTACACACTTGTGCCTTAACATTATTTTTAAAAGAATTTTTTGTCATTTCAGTATAATTATAAGTCCATTACAGTCAACTAACTGGACGTCAAGTCAAAGCACCAAAATGCTATTATTTCAAACAAGTGTCCTTAACTGTAATTAAATTAAACCTACTGGGTAAAAAGAATTCTCTCCTGTAAAGATGAAAAGTGGTGGCTTTCATTTGCCTCGCCCTCGCTCAGACTCTCTCAGACTCTTACTCAATTAGTCACTCTTAGATTTAGCAAACGGGCGGGTGTACTGCGAGTCAACGGGTACCCGTACCAATGGATGAGTATGGGTAACACATATCTCGACCCGTGAGAATCTGACCCGTACTCGGCGCCCGTGACTTTTACGGGTAGACCGGGTAATACGCGGACACGCAAATTGAAATAAAAAAAATTTAAATAAAAAACTTATCACTCAAATTTAATAATCATCCTTTATTTAATAAATAAGTTAATAATTAATTTTGAATTAAAAAAAAAAGTAAAAAATAACAAAAATATTGAAAATATGAAAAATATGGAAAAATTAAAAGGCTGCTCATTTTTACGTATGATCCGTACCCGCACGGGCGGGGCGGATTGTGAAAATGTCCACTCGCCATAATTTTTGACCTGTGGACCCGCAACCGTTGCTACCCGGACCATACCCGCCCGTTTGCCGGGTCTAGACTACTCACTTCCCTATTTCTTCTTCAACCTTCGCTTTAAATCTTCAACCTTAAACCAATTCAATTCGAACAAATTTTAACTTTTTTTTCAAATTATGATTACTAAATTTCAGTTTGGTTACAAGTGTATCTTTACCCTAGCGTCGACATGGCTTACGCCGCGGAGTCGGACTCAGGTTTAGATTTGGCTTCAACTACGAGGCAAGTCAAATTGGAGAAAGAAAGCGAGCTGAGAATCGAAGTCGGTAACGATGCGCCGCTGCGTCTTCGGCTTCTTAACGGCAGCGCCGAGATTTACGGAACTGAATTACCTCCCGAAATCTGGCTCACTTTCCCTCCACGTCTTAAATTTGCAGTAAGTTTTCTTATATATGTATATCTTTGTTGTACAGAAGATGACACATCACTTAAAGCGCAGGCGATATTGCTTTCTTTTATTTTTTAATTAAATTATTGTTTTATATTGATATATTTATAGTGACATTTCAATAAATTGGAAGTAGTGAAAATGGATCTGGTAGAATATGTTAAAATGAGTAAGCTGTTCGGTATAGAATTTAAATACAGTTTTTCGTTTTAGATCAGAAGAGAGACAAAATTATATGAAAACCGTTTGCTTGAAATGAGTTTTAGAAGCATTTTTTGGAATATAAACTTGAAAAGTAGTGTAAAATAAGAAAACGGAAATGATTTGTTTTCTTAGTTTTCTATAGTTTGTAACAATGAAAATATGGTTTAAATGTTTGAATTGGATCTTAGTTTTGAAAATTATTTTCGGATTAAAAACCAAATGGTTTTTCATTTTTTGAAAACATGAAATACACTTCAGATTTTTGAGTTATTTCTTAGTTTTCTTAAAATTATTTTTGGATCGCAACCCAAATAACGTCATGATGGAAACATTTTGTATTTGAGAATTTCATTTCTGAAAACTATTGTTTTAATGGATCAGGTTTTTACATGGTATGGAGCCACAGTTGAAATGGATGGCATAACTGAAACTGATTATACAGCAGATGAGGTGTGTGCTTTTTTACTGTATTTTTGGGTTTGTTCATTGGCATGATCTACTAGAAAGGCAGATTTTTATTGAATCAATTAATGGTGGTGTTTTGGTCTTTGATTTTCAGACTCCCATGGTCAGTTATGTAAATGTACATGCTGTGCTTGAAGGGCGGAGAAACTGTGCCAAAGCATCTGCATCAAAGTGCTCTGATACTTCTCTGGTATTTATTCATTGTCATCAGTTGCATAATTCAAACTTTCAAGGCTTATACTATGTTGGCATGGGTTTTATACATGTTATTTGAAACTTATTATTTGTTCATATAATACTTCTGGGTGGTGCAGGGTCCTAGGGTAATTGTTGTGGGACCTACAGATTCTGGAAAGAGCACCTTTTCAAGGATGCTGCTTAGTTGGGCAGCTAAACAAGGTTGGAAACCTACTTTTGTGGACTTGGATATTGGCCAAGGATCCATAACAATTCCTGGATGTATTGCTGCTACTCCAATTGAATTGCCCATTGATCCGGTTGTAGGGATTGCACTTGAAATGCCCCTTGTTTACTTCTTTGGGCACACAACTCCAAGGTTATCCATATTGCATTCTCTACGACTTTGCTTTCTCATGCAATAAGAAAACTTGTGTTGGAAAGTACTTTTCTCCAGTTGGTAGACTTAAGAATAATGTTTTGATTCTTTGCAGCAACAATGTAGATTTGTACAAAGTGCTTGTGAATGAGCTTGCACAAGTATTGGAGAAACAATTTACTGCTAATGTGGAATCTCGAGTGGCAGGGATGGTGATCAATACCATGGGATGGATAGAAGGTGTTGGATATGAGGTAATTGTCTTCTGAAGCTTGCATATTCATGAGAATTGGGTAATTTTAAAAATGCCTTTGCTATTAGTAAATATTATAACATGTTGCTCAATGGAATTTTGTTTATTTTTGCAGTTAATTCTCCATGCAATTGATGCATTCAATGCCAATGTTGTCTTGGTATTGGGTCAGGTAAATGATAAATGCCTTCCAATTTAATATTTTATTTAATTTCAAGCATAATTTTTTCAATCATCATTTCTAGTATATTATTTAAGTACAGTTTACAAGCATCTTATTTATTGTTAATTTCTTATGTTTTAGTGCTTATCTGGACTTGAAATATATGCTTGTCACTTTGGCTCATAAAAACTTATACGCTTGCTAATTTGTCCAGCTTGGTTATTCCTATATCAGAATAAATCCTCGAACAACAATAGATTTGTTGAGATTTTTATTCTTAAGTTTTCAGCTCTCTTTCATGCCTGAACATGTCACAATTTTGATTGCTCCACTATAACATATAACACATTGAACTAGATGATTAGCAATTCACTTCCTGGTACTAGGTGCAGATTGTATTCATGTCTAGTTATGAGCTTCAATTTCCATCCTTCATTTTCCTGTACACTTGTAAGCTTGCATTGCACTTTTTTCCCCTCATTTTTTGTTACTTTTTGGACTCAAGAGTTTCATTTTTTTCTGAACTTCAAATGACCATGTCAAGACATCTGTTTGAAATCTATGCAGGAGAAACTTTTCAGCAGGCTGAGGGATGTATTAAGGAAAAAGCCTAATGTTGATGTTGTGAAACTTCAAAAGTCAGGTGGTGTTGTTTCCAGGAATGCAAAAGTCCGTCAGAAGGACAGAAATTATAGGATAAGGGTAAATGACTCAGTTTTTACTATTCCCCTTCTAGTTGTTGATTTATTTCATGGCCTTCAAGCTGTTTCTATGATTGTAACATCTCTGGTTCAGCAAAATTATCAGGGAAGCATGAAACAAAAGACAGTGAACCAAATTGCAATAATTATTTATGGTGACGTGCTTTTTCTAAGGATTTTAAATTTGAGGTTAGGAGATTGATTATAATGTTTTGGGAAGAAATACTTTAGAAAGCAATTAAATTAAGCTTGGTCTGCTTGTTGACTGATTTTATGTCAACTGCGGTGAATCTCAGTGTTTTTTTTTTTTTTATTTGGCTCCCCTGTTTATAAACATGGTATTTATATAAAGCATGAAATGAAGATACACCATTTCTTGAATTTTTATGGGTGTTTAGTCACATAGACTAGTCATCAGTTTAACATTTATGTAACCATCTCCACATATTGATATGCTAATGTTACTTCTACCAGGAATACTTTTATGGCCTCACAAATGATCTCTCCCCATATGCTAATGTTGCAAATTTCAGTGATTTGCTTGTCTATAAAATTGGTGGCGGACCACAGGCACCTAGATCAGCTCTACCAGTTGGTGCAGATCCTGTTGCCAGCCCTCTGAGATTAGTGCCTGTGAATATTGACCGGGATTTGCTGCATTCAGTTCTTGCTCTTTCTTATGCCAAAGAACCTGATAAACTTCTCTCAAGGTACTTGTTACATAGCGGAATGATAAACCTCTCTAGTATTATACTAATCCCCCTAACCAGGACATAAGAAAAAGAAACATTTTGGTGTCTATTATCATTTATTCCATGGTGACTATGAGATAATGTACATAATTACTCTGCGGCTAGTCTTAGAGCACTTCTAAAGAACTTTTTATATGACCCAAAGTCTTTATTATAAATAGTCTATCTATAAAAATAAGAGTTCAACAGACTCTTTATCCTTTAAATATAAATTAAAGAGTGAGTTTGACTCTCCACATCTAGAGAGGCAATTTCACTCTTTATCCTAATTTTAATTAATAAACTACAAGTTTCTATACATTTTATTTATTAATTATCTCTCTCATTAAGTTTCTTTCCTGAAAATAAAGAGCATTTTCATTATATTTAAAGAGTCTATTGGATTTGAATAAAAAAATTGTTTTTTATTTTTAGAAATTAAATAAAGATGCTCTTTATTTATATGAAAGATGTTCTTTAAAATAAAGAATACTATTGGAGATGTTCTTACGATGAATTGGCACTTAAAAAATTACTTAGTTTCATCTTATTCGTGATTCTTCTATAATTAAAAAAACTTTGCTGATTTGGAGAGTGTAATAATTGGTGTTGGTGATCGAAGCACCTGAAGAATAAAATTATGCTCTCTCTCTCTCTCTCCCCCTCATTTCTGATTACATCACATCTTTTTGCTGCAGCAATGTCGCCGGTTTTATCTATATCACAGAAATCGACTCACAGAGGTTTGAAACTGAGTTCTTATTTTGGAAAAAAGCATGTTTTGTGGTTATGCTGGTTTTGCTTTCTTCGATTAATATAACATTTTATGGCCACAGGAAGACAGTTACATATCTTGGAGCATCAGCAGGGAATTTTCCAAGCAAATATCTGCTCATGGGAACTTTGTCATGGCTTGAAACATGAAGCATCTTCACGACAAAACCAGACACGGTTTGATCATATAGTACTCAAAACACAGTTCTCTTTTCCATAACTAAATGCAAATTGTTTTGGTTTAGCTTTATAACCTTGTTCAAGATGTAACTAGGGTTTCGCCGCCTTCTGTATAGTAGTTAAAACGCACAAGCTTCTTCCTAAAATGTACACTGTTATTCAATCAGTTAATCCTTTTAGAAGTTACAAATTTCTTAGCCGATTTTGTTCTCAGTTGAAAACTCTGCCATTTTGTTTTCATCTTACTATAATATCTTTTAACTTTTTTTCAGTCTTATGAAATAGTTGTGTTTCTTTAACTGTCAGGATTTATTTAATTTTGTTTGCTGTGCAAGTAATTACTGATGCTAACAATTAGTGAGCTTATTTAGTGTTTGCTTATTCACTTTGCTTCACATATTTGTACTGCAGGTGCATTTTTTTTGTCATTTCAGTATAATTATAAGTCCATTAGCAGTCAACTAACTGGACGTCAAGTCAAAGCACCAAAATGCTATTATTTCAAACAAAGTGCCTTAACTGTAATTAAATTAAACCTACTGGGTAAAAAAGAATTCTCTCCCTGTAAAGATGAAAAGTGGTGCGTTTCATTTGCCTCGCCCTCGCTCAGACTCTCTCAGACTCTTACTCACTTAGTCACTCTTAGATTTAGCAAACGGGCGGGTGTACCTGCGAGCAACGGGTACCCGTACCCAATGGATGAGTATGGGTAACACATATCTCGACCCGTGAGAATCTGACCGTACTCGGCCTGCCCGTGACTTTACGGTAGACCGGGTAATACCCGCGGACACGCAAATTTGAAATAAAAAAATTTAAATAAAAAACTTATCACTCAAATTTAATTTAATCATCCATTTATTTAAATAATAAGTTAATAATTAATTTTGAATTAAAAAAAAAAGTAAAAAATAACAAAAATATTGAAAAATAATGAAAAATATGGAAAAATTAAAAGGCTGCTACATTTTACGTATGATCCGTACCCGCACGGGCGGGTGCGGATTGTGGAAATGTCCACTCGCCATAATTTGACTGTGGACCCGCAACCCGTTGCTACCCGGACCATACCCGCCCGTTTGCCGGGTCTAGACTACTCACTCTCCCTATTTCTTCTTCAACCTTCGCTTTAAATCTTCACACCTTAAACCCAATTCAATTCGAAAAAATTTTAACTTTTTTTTTTCAAATTATGATAATAAATTCAGTTGGTTACAAGTGTATCTTTACCCTAGCGTCGACATGGCTTACGCCGCGGAGTCGGACTCAGGTTTAGATTTGGCTTCAACTACGAGGCAAGTCAAATTGGAGAAAGAAAGCGAGTGAGAATCGAAGTCGGTAACGATGCGCCGCTGCGTCTTCGGTTCTTAACGGCAGCGCCGAGATTTACGGAACTGAATTACCTCCCGAAATCTGGCTCACTTTCCCCCACGTCTTAAATTTGCAGTAAGTTTTCTTATATATATATCTTTGTTGTACAGAAGATGACACATCACTTAAAGCGCAGGCGATATTGCCTTCTTTTATTTTTAATTAAATTATTGTTTATATTGATATATTTATAGTGACATTTCAATAAATGGAAGTAGTGAAAATGGATCTGGTAGAATATGTTAAAGAGTAAGCTGTTCGGTATAGAATTTAAATCAGTTTTTCGTTTTAGATCAGAAGAGAGACAAAATTATATGAAAAACGTTTGCTTGAAATGAGTTTTAGAAGCATTTTTGGAATATAAACTTGAAAAGTAGTGTAAAATAAGAAAACGGAAATGATTTGTTTTCTCAGTTTTGTATAGTTTGTAACAATGAATATATGGTTTAAATGTTTGAATTGGATCTTAGTTTTGAAAATTATTTTCGGATTAAAAACCAAATGGGTTTCGTTTTTTGAAAACAAGAAATACACAGCATGATTTTGAGTTATTTCTAGTTTTCTTAAAATTATTTTTGGATCGCAACCCAAATAACGTCATGATGGAAACATTTTGTATTTGAGAATTCATTTCTGAAAACTATTGTTTAATGGATCAGGTTTTACATGGTATGGAGCCACAGTTGAAATGGATGGCATAACTGAAACTGATTATACAGCAGATGAGGTGTGTGCTTTTTTACTGTATTTTTGGGTTTGTTCATTGGCATGATCTACTAGAAAGGCAGATTTTTATGAATCAATTAATGGTGGTGTTTGGTCTTGATTTTCAGACTCCCATGGTCAGTTATGTAAATGTACATGCTGTGCTGAAGGGCGGAGAAACGTGCCAAAGCATCTGCATCAAAGGGCTCTGATACTTCTCTGGTATTTACATTGTCATCAGTTGCATAATTCAAATTTCAAGGCTTATACTATGTTGGCATGGGTTTTAACATGTTATGAAACTTATTATTTGTTCATAATACTTCTGGGTGGTGCAGGGTCTAGGGTAATTGTTGTGGACCTACAGATTCTGGAAAGAGCACCTTGTCAAGGATGCTGCTTAGTTGGGCAGCTAAACAAGGTTGGAAACCTACTTTTGTGGACTTGGATATTGGCCAAGGATCCATAACAATTCCTGGATGTATTGCTGCTACTCCAATTGAATCGCCATTGATCCAGTTGAGGGATTGCACTTGAAATGCCCTTGTTTACTTCTTTGGGCACACAACTCCAAGGTTATCCATATTGCATTCTCTACGACTTTGCTTTCTCATGCAATAGAAAAACTTGTGTTGGAAAGTACTTTTCTCCAGGTGTAGACTTAAGATAATGTTTTGATTCTTTGCAGCAACAAGTAGATTTGTACAAAGTGCTTGTGAATGGCTTGCACAAGTATTGGAGAAACAATTTACTGCCAATGTGGAATCTCGAGTGGCAGGGTGGTGATCAATACCATGGGATGGATAGAAGGTGTTGGATATGAGGAATGTCTCGAAGTTGCATATCATGAGAATTGGGTAATTTTAAAAATGCTTTGCTATAGTATATTATAACATGTTGCTCAATGGAATGTTGTTATTTTTGCAGTTAATTCTCCATGCAATTGATGCATTCAGTGCCAATGTTGTCTTGGTATTGGGTCAGGTAAATGATAAATGCCTTCCAATTTAATATTTATTTAATTTCAGCATAATTTTTTCAATCATCATTTCTAGTATATTATTTAAGTTCAGTCTACAAGCATCTATATTGTTAATTTCTTATGTTTTAGTGCTTATCTGCTTGAATATATGCTTGTCACTTTGCTCAAAAAAAATTATACGCTTGCTAATTTGTCCAGCTTGGTTATTCTACATCAGAATAAATCCTCGAACAACAATAGATTTGTTGAGATTTTTATTCTTAGTTTTCAGCTTCTTTCATATATATAAAAGTTATTTTTACAACCTATTCTAAAAATATTAAATAAACATACTCGCGTAACTTGTGGGGCCCATATCTAGTTTCCTTACTAAATAAGAATAATGTTAAGTCCATAACTTTATTTTACAACTTTCGATGTGACAACTCGTAATTGGTTAATTAGTAAATGAGTTTCATCTATCTAATTGCGAGCTGTCACATCAGGGATTATGAAAGAAGATTATAAGATTAAGTTGTGAACTTAACTGTAATGCCCGCATGAGGTACATAACTCAAATTTGCTCATTTTGCCCTTAGTTAAGTGTGTATGTGTTGAAATTGCTTGAATGCCCTGAAATTGGTGAAGTCTTGTTGAAATTTGTGAAAGGTAGACTTTGCCGCGGTGAAGAAGACTCGTCGTCGTGGTGACGTAGGCCCTGGAATTTTTCATCGAGGCAAAGAATTCATCTTCGTCGTGGCGAAGATTCGGCTGAAAATTCTTATAAGTTTCTAGAGAATTCTTCCTTTGAGGCACAATGACCATTCTACCCCTAATTATCAGGAAAAGTGTGGAGTAAAATGCAAGAAAATTGCATGAAGAATAGTTTAAATGGGGGTGCATTTGCAAAGAAGTAAAGGACAAAGTTGGAATTCCTAAGAAAAAGTAAGGGTAAAATGGGAAAGAGTGGAGAAAATATGAGATATTAAGGGTTTAGCTTTAGAAACCCTTGCATTCTTTCTTTTCCACTGCCTCTTCCATCCTTCAATTCTCTCAAGCTTTCATTCAATTTTCCAAGGATTTTTTGAGGGCTTTTGACTAAAAGTTGATACAAGATGATCCTAAGCACTTAAAGGTAAGAATCCTTACTCTAGATGTGAATTTTTTATTAGTGTAAGATTAGGATCCCTACTAAGTTTGTGTTTAAGGTGTAAGAGAAAGCATCAAGCCATCAAGAGTAGAGAGCTTAAGTGGATTCTATAAAGTAAGTAAATCCACCTAAGTTGTGATTTGCATGATTGAATGATTTATAGAGGTTTGTATATGATTAATGCTTGAATTTTTATGTTTGAAATGAGTTGATGGATTTATGAATGAGTTCAATGTTGATTTATGGAGAGATTTCCACCATGAGAAGGGTGTATTGTGTTGATAAAATTTGATAGAAGTATGGATAGTTTTAGAAGAATTTGAGAGGAATATTTGAAGTATGTTTTCTTTGCAGGATGTGTGATAATTTAAAAGAGTTGAACTCCAATTTTGGATGGTTAAGAAAGAAGTAGAATTATAGTTAGAGTAGAGTTTAGGTATGCACACATATTGTTTGATGAAATGCCTAAGAGAAGCATGAGTAGACGTAGAGAACCTTACTTTATGCAATATAGCATATTTGCATTTCATGAGTGCATATAAGAAAGATTCTAGGCATAAGCCATCCATATGCATATGTTTATATGTGTAATCATCAAAGAAAGAAATATGAGTAATGAGAAAGAAACACCCTAAGAATAAAGATAAAGAAAAGAACTAATTCTCTTAGAATAAAGAGAAAGAAAGAATTAGCACTAGAGAATAAAATGAATAAAAAGTGCTAAAGAAGAGAAAAAAGAATAGGTTGTGCGATAGGGAACCTGTGGGTGTAGAATTACTCGCATGTAAACCACCGTGAGCAAGCGGACTCCGCCATGAGAGAGCGGAATGAGAATGAGAAAAAGAATTCGTATAGCTGTAAGAATACATGCGGATGAGGGCTATACACGAGAGAGAGAGAGAGAGAGAGTACACTCACATGGCCAAGGGTTTCGAATCCATGCATCAACCAAGACCAATCGGCAAAGAATAAGAGAAAGAATAAGAATAAGAAAAGAGAGAAAATGCATTGCTTTGCATTAGTGCATATGCATCTCATCCGTGCATGTTATCATGATATCCCTCATGGGTGATGAGAATAGAGAGAGAAAGAAAGAGCCGAGAGAAAGAAAGAATAGAAAAAAGAAAAGAACAGTGAGAACTAGAAACAGAGAAAGAACAAGAGAGATTGAATAAGAGAAAGTAACAAGAGTAAGGAAAGAATTGAAGAGTGATACACGGGGATAGTGGAGTAGAGGATTTACTTACTGAGCATCTTTGTGCTCACCCCGTTGTTTTCTATGTTTTTGCAGGTCATAGGTGAGGACGTGGTCGAATGGACATCGGCAAGCGGGGAGACTTGGCTACACTGTCCACTGTTTTGAGAGTCTTTTTGTGCAAATAATATTGTACTATGTACAGAATACATATATTAAGTAAAGAAAATTTTTGAGCTTAGCTATTTTGATAAGTCGACTTGTATTTCTATTAATATATTGTATGAATATGATAGTAAAAATTTGAAACTCCTTACCGAATGGCCCTAGTCGACTTCAGGTTGAAGAAGCAACTCCAAGAGCTTTTAGATAAAGGTTTTATCTGACCAAGTCATTCTCCCTAAGGAGCTCCATTCTTTTTGTGAAAAAGAGGATGGATCATTACGGATGTGTATAATTACAGAGGTTAATAAGGTGACAGTGAAGAATAATTACCCACTACCTCGTATAGATGATTTGTTTGATCAGTTGAAGGGAGCGGCAGTTTTCTCGAAAATTGATTTGAGGTTGGGTACCATCAAGTGAGAGTGTTTGAGCAAGATACGCTAAGACCGCTTTTCGTACAGGTATGGCATTATGATTTGTAGTGATGCCTTGGGTTAATGAATGCCCCAGCGGTTTTTATGGACTTGATGAACAGTGTTTTTTCTGATTGGTTAGATCAATTCATAGTGGTTTCATAGATGTATATCCTGGTTTACTCTAAATCGAGAGAAGCATGAGGAGCATTTAGAATGGTGCTACAACGATTGAGAGAAAGAAGCTATATGCTATGTTTTCAAGTGTGATTCTAGCTGGATCAGTGATATTTTTGGGCCATACTATTTCTATTGAGGGGATTTTAGTGGATCCTGAAAAGTGAAGGCAATCCTTGAGTGGCAAGGCTGAAAACGGTAAAAGAGGTAGAAGTTTCTTGGGACAACAGGCTACTCCCACCGATTTGTATAGGTTTACCCAGTTGGCTAAGCCATTGACAGCTCTTACCAACAGAGAACTCCTTTTATATGGTAAGGGCTTGTGAAAAGAGTTTTCAAGAGTTGTAGGAAGGTAACATCAGCTCTTGTTTTAGTGTTACCACGAGAGGTGTAGATTATGACATTTTTACAGATGCCTCACTGCAGGACTTGATGCTGTGTTGAGCAGTTAGTAGGGTATAGCTTATGCTTCTCATCAATTGAAAAGTACGAGACAAGATACCCTCTGCATGATTTAGAGTGGCAGCGGTAGTCTTTGTATTGAAATTTTGGAGCATTACCTTTATGGTGCAAAGAGTATATCTACACCGACCGTAAGAGTTTGAAGTATTCTTTTACTCAAGGAGCTGAATATGAGACAGAGAAGGTGGTTTAGAGCTGGTTAAAGATTATGATTGTGAGATTAATATCAGTTGGGAAAGCTATGTAGTGTAGATGCATTGAGCAGAAAAGCTTACTTGTCCCGACTCACAAGACAGAGAGAGTAATAGATGAGTTTTGTAAAGAACAGATTGAAGTGATTCAAGGGGAATTGCCAGGTTAGAGATTCATTCTACCTTACTGGAAGAAACATAGAAAGCAAGGGTTGATGATGTGTGTCAAAGATATTGCAAGATGCATAGAATGAGAGACCAGAGTTCCATCTGGTAGATGGTGTTCTCTGTTTTAGGAATCGGTTGTGTTTCCCAAGATAATGAGTTGAGAGAAGAATTCTTATGAGGCTCATGACACCCATACACTGCTCATCCTGGAGCAACCAAGATGTATCAAGACTTAAAGAAAGGCTATTGGTGGCCAGGTATGAAGAAGATATTGCGGAGTTTGTAGCTAAATGCCTGGTATGTCAATAAGTGAAAGCAAACACCAAAGGCACTTCAGGATTGCTCCACCGCTTATTATTCCTGAGTGGAAATGGGAAAATCTCGATGGATTTATTACAAGTCTCCCTAGAGTTCAGAAGATATAATGCTATATGGGTGATTGTTGATAGATTGAAAAAATCAGCCCATTTCCTTCCAAAAGAGAGCACTACTTCAGATCACTAGCCCAGATTTACATCAAGAGATATGTGAAGCTGCATGGAGTACCCAAGATGATAGTATCAGATAGAGATTCCAGATTTGTCTCTACCTTCTGGATGAGTTTAAAGAGGACTTGGGTACAGAATTGGCTTTTAGCATCGCCTACCATCCTTAACTAATGGGCAGACAGAGAAAACAAATCAGTGCTTGAGGATATGTTGTCTTGGTTACGCGTATCCTGGCATGAGATGTACTTTATTGGAGTTTGCTTACATAATAGCTACCAATCTACAATTAAGATGGCGCCTTACAAGGCCTTGTATGGTAGACGTGTAGATCTCCACTACATTGGGATGAGTAGGTGAGAAAGATAAGTTTAATTAGCTATTAGGCAGAGATGATGTAGAAATTGATTGAAGATGTAAGGTTGACTAGATAGAATGAACAGGCCCAGATAGACGAAAAGTTATGCCGATTCGAAGAGAAAGAAGTTGATTTCGAAGTGGGTGATAAAGTTTTCCTAAGAGTTTCCCCCTATAATGGTGATGCGGTTTGGAAGTAAAGGGAAGCTAGCACCGAGATACACTGGTCCACTTGAAGTGTTGCAACGTAGTGGGGAAAGTAGCCTACAATTGGCCCTACAACCCCAGCATGGACAAGGTGCATGATGTTTCCATGTCTCGATGCTACGAAGTATGTAAGTGATCCCTCCCATGTATTGACACAAAAGATGTAAAGGTGGAAGAGAATCTTGTTATGAGGAGCATCCATTTCAGATCTTAGACCGCAAGATTAAGAGCTTCGAAATAAGAGTATTCCATTAGTGAAAGTCCTTTGGAGAAATCATAAGTTGAAGAAGATACATGGGAGACCGAGCAAGACTGCAAAACCGTTACCCGAGTTGTTTATTTGAATTTCGGGGATAAATTCCTTTAAGGGGAGAGATTTTAATGCCAGCTTGAACGGTAATGAGAAAGAATGAGAAAATGTGAGAAAAGAATAAGAAAAGAATAGAAAGAAAAGAAAAGAGAGAAAATGCATTACTTTGCATTAGTGCACATGCATCTCATCCATGTATGTTATCATGATATTCCTCATGGGTGATGAGAATAGAGAGAAAGAAAGAGTAGAAAGAAAGAAAAGAACAGTGAGAATTAGAAGCAGAGAAAGAACAAGAGAGATGAGAATAGAGAGAAAGAAAGAGTAGAAAGAAAGAGAAGAACGGTGAGAATTAGAAGCAGAGAAAGAACAAGAGAGATGGAATAAGAGAAAGCGTCAAGAGTAAGGAAAGAATTGAAGAGTGATACACAGGGATAGTGGAGTAGAGGATTTACTTACTGAGCATCTTTGTGCTCATCCTGTTGTTTTCTATGTTTTTGCAGGACATAGGTGAGGACGTGGTCGGATGGACGTCGGCAAGCGGGGAGACTTGGCTACATTGTCCACTATTTTGAGAGTCTTTTTGTACAAATGATATTGTACTATGTAAAGAATGTATATATTAGTAAAGAAAATTTTTGGGCCCAACTATTTTGATATGTATACTTGTATTTTTATTAATATATTGTATGAATATGATAGTAGAAAGAAGTCATTACATTTTTGGTATCAGAACTGTGATTTTTGGGATGGGACAGTGTGTCATTCTCGCCGCCACGACGTTCTTTAGCCGACCACTATAAGTTAAATTCTTTCCTTACTAGCGTGTTATTGAAGTTGATGTAAGAATGGTTGTTTAGTAGATGAGACATGGAACCCGATCAAGGGGTCAGAGTTCAAAGGGTAGTGGGGAATCCTCTAATCCACCAGATCCTATGCCCACTCCCTTGGATGAAGCTAGGATTCGGGATATCATACAATAGGTTTTAGTTGAGAGCCAGGGAAGAGTTGAAACCCCTGTACAAGTACCGACCACGAGTGTGAAAGAGAAAGGCCGGTACCTCCCCCAGTACAGAATCGGATTGAGTCAATTTATGGACTTCCGAGCCAACACCAGCCATCGAAATTTAAAGGTACAGTGGACCCTTTAGTGACAGAGGAGTGGTTAAGTCTGTTGAGCATGTGACGGCCTTGTATCCTATGACAGACCAGGAGAAGATTCGGTATGCAAGTTTTCTATTTCGGGGAGATGCCCGAATCTGGTGGGAATTAATGGAAGAGACTCATGATATTACAACTATGACTTGGGGAGACTTTAGAAGAGTGTTTGAAGCCGAGTATCGAATGGTTGATCGGGTTCATGAGAAAATACAAGATTTTATTAATCTGAGGCAAGGGTCGAGTACAGTGAAAGAGTATTCAGTTAGATTCAACTCCCTTGCAAGGTTTGCACCCGGGATAGTAAGTATTCTTAAGTTGAGAAGAGAGAAGTTTGTTCACGGGTTGAAGCTAGAAATAGCCCGTGATGTTATGGCAGGAGCCGAGCCCCCTCATACCTATAGTGAAGCATTAGAGCAGGCTTTGAGAGTAGAGATTTATGTGAACAAGCTGAGTTTAGAAGGGCCATCCATGATAGTACAGAATGAACCGTCCCCTGCTCCACAAAAAGAAGGAGTTAATGGTGTGAGAAGCAGAGACATGAGAAACAAAAAGAGATTCCAGCCAAAGAAAAATAGGGGCAATTGGTAGAGCAAGTGGCCTAGGACTGCTGGAGTCACTCCATGCCCCAAGTGTGGGAAGAATCATTTAGGGGAGTGTCTAAAAGAGTTCGGTCCGAATGTTTGCTATAGGTGTCGACAGCCAGGGCACCCAATGAAGGATTGTAAAGCTCCTCCTCCACCTGTAGCATAGGCTTCTAAAGGTACGAATACTAGGGTGTTTATCGTGGCACAAGGTGAAGTGGAGGCCAGTCCATCAGTTGTAACTGGTTAGTTATTATTTCATGCAGTTCCTCTTTATGCTTTAATTGATTCTAGAGCCATTCATTCTTTTGTATCTCATGGAATGATAGAAAGATTAGGTCTGACATCTGTTGTGGTAGACCAACCCATTAGGATGGAGTTACCTGATGGGGTTAGTGTTTTGACTCGTGAGTTGCTTCCAAGAGAGTCCGTAGTGATTCGTGGAAGAGAGTTGTTAGTTGATTTAATAGTGTTTGATATGCCTGATTTCGATATGATTTTGGGTATGGACTTCCTAGGGAAGTATGGAGTAGAAATTAACTATCGGAAGAAGAAAGCAAAATTTAATCTTGATAATGGAGATAAGTTTAGTTTCGGAGAGGGCCATCAGTTGAGTATGTTGATCAGTAGCATGAAAGCTAGAAAGATGTTAAGAAAGGGGTGTGCTGGGTATATTGCTCATATGGTACAGAGAAGTGATGTTCCGCAACCAGTGATTCAGAATGTACCAGTAGTCCGGGATTTTTTAGATGTATTTTCAGAAGATTTACCGGGTTTACCTCCAGACAGAGAAGTATAGTTTAGTATTGAATTGCCACCAAGGATAGCACCAATTTTGAAAGCTCCTTACCGAATGGCCCTAGTCGAGCTTCAGGAGTTGAAGAAGCAACTCCAAGAGCTTTTAGATAAAGGTTTTATCTGACCAAGTCATTCTCCCTAAGGAGCTCCAATTCTTTTTGTGAAAAAGAAGGATGGATCATTACGGATGTGTATAGATTACAGAGAGTTGAATAAGGTGACAGTGAAGAATAAGTACCCACTACCTCGTATAGATGATTTGTTTGATCAGTTGAAGGGAGCGGCAGTGTTCTCGAAAATTGATTTGAGGTTGGGTACCATCAAGTGAGAGTGGTTGAGCAAGATATAGCTAAGACCGCTTTTCGTACAAGGTATGGGCATTATGAATTTGTAGTGATGCCTTTTGGGTTAATGAATGCCCCAGCGGTTTTTATGGACTTGATGAACAGGGTGTTTCTGATTGGTTAGATCAATTCATAGTGGTTTTCATAGATGATATCCTGGTTTACTCTAAATCGAGAGAAGAGCATGAGGAGCATTTAAGAATGGTGCTACAACGATTGAGAGAAAAGAAGCTATATGCTATGTTTTCCAAGTGTGAGTTCTAGCTGGATCAAGTGATATTTTTGGGCCATACTATTTCTATTGAAGGGATTTTAGTGGATCCTAGAAAAGTGAAGGCAATCCTTGAGTGGCAAAGGCTGAAAACGGTAAAAGAGGTGAGAAGTTTCTTGGGACAAGCAGGCTACTACCAACGATTTGTAGTAGGGTTTACCCAGTTGGCTAAGCCATTGACAGCTCTTACCAAACAGAGAACTCCTTTTATATGGTAAGGGCTTGTGAAAAGAGTTTTCAAGAGTTGTAGGAAAAGTTAACATCAGCTCCTGTTTTAGTGTTACCACGAGAGGGTGTAGATTATGACATTTTTACAGATGCCTCACTGCAGGGACTTGATGCTGTGTTGATGCAGTTAGGTAGGGTGATAGCTTATGCTTCTCATCAATTGAAAAAGTACGAGACAAGATACCCTCTGCATGATTTAGAGTTGGCAGCGGTAGTCTTTGTATTGAAAATTTGGAGGCATTACCTTTATGGTGCAAAGAGTAATATCTACACCGACCGTAAGAGTTTGAAGTATTTCTTTACTCAGAAGGAGCTGAATATGAGACAGAGAAGGTGGTTAGAGCTGGTTAAAGATTATGAGTGTGAGATTAAATATCAGTTGGGGAAAGCTAATGTAGTAGTAGATGCATTGAGCAGAAAAGCTTACTTGTCCCGACTCACAAGACAGAGAGAGTTAATAGATGAGTTGTGTAAAGAACAGATTGAAGTGATTCAAGGAGGAATTGCCAGGTTAGAGATTCATTCTACCTTACTGGAAGAAATCATAGAAAAGCAAGTGGTTGATGAGTGGTGTCAAAAGATATTGCAGAGAATGCATAAGAATGAGAGACCAGAGTTCCATCTGGTAGATGGTGTTCTCTGTTTTAGGAATCGGTTGTGTATTCCTCAAGATAATGAGTTGAGAGAAAGAATTCTTATGGAGGCTCATGACACACCATACACTGCTCATCCTGGAGCAACCAAGATGTATCAAGACTTAAAGAAAGGCTATTGGTGGCCAGGTATGAAGAAAGATATTGCGGAGTTTGTAGCTAAATGCCTGGTATGTCAATAAGTGAAAGCAGAACACCAAAGGCCATCAGGATTGCTCCAACCGCTTAGTATTCCTGAGTGGAAATGGGAGAATATCTCGATGGATTTTATTACAAGTCTCCCTAGAGTTCAGAAAGGATATAATGCTATATGGGTGATTGTTGATAGATTGAAAAAATCAGCCCATTTCCTTCCAGTAAAGGAGAGCACTACTTCAGATCAACTAGCCCAGATTTACATCAGAGAGATAGTGAAGCTGCATGGAGTACCCAAGATGATAGTATCAGATAGAGATTCCAGATTTGTCTCTACCTTCTGGATGAGTTTATAGAGGAACTTGGGTACAGAATTGGCTTTTAGCATCGCCTACCATCCTTAAACTAATGGGCAGACAGAGAGAACAAATCAAGTGCTTGAGGATATGTTGCTTGGATTACAGCGTATCCTGGCATGAGATGTTACCTTTAGTGGAGTTTGCTTACAATAATAGCTACCAATCTACAATTAAGATGGCGCCTTACAAGGCCTTGTATGGTAGACGATGTAGATCTCCACTACATTGGGATGAGGTAGGTGAGAAAGATAAGTTGAATATAGCTATTAGGCTAGAGATGATGTAGAAATTGATTGAAGATGTAAGGTTGACTAGAAATAGAATGAAACAGGCCCAAGATAGACAGAAAAGTTATGCCGATTCGAAGAGAAAAGAAGTTGAGTTCGAAGTGGGTGATAAAGTTTTCCTAAGAGTTTCCCCCTATAAATGGGTGATGCGGTTTGGAAGTAAAGGGAAGCTAGCACCGAGATACACTGGTCCACTTGAAGTGTTGCAACGAGTGGGGAAAGTAGCCTACAGATTGGCCCTACCACCCAGCATGGACAAGGTGCATGATGTTTTCCATGTCTCGATGCTACGGAAGTATGTAAGTGATCCCTCCCATGTATTGAGCACAAAAGATGTAAAGGTGGAAGAGAATCTTGTGTATGAGGAGCATCCAGTTCAGATCTTAGACCGCAAGATTAAAGAGCTTCGAAATAAGAGTATTCCATTAGTGAAAGTCCTTTGGAGAAATCATAAAGTTGAAGAAGATACATGGGAGACCGAGCAAGACATGCAAAACCGTTACCCGGAGTTGTTTATTTGAATTTCGGGGATGAAATTCCTTTAAGGGGGAGAGAATTGTAATGCCAGCTTGAGGTACGTAACTCATATTTGCTCATTTTGCCCTTAAAGTTGTTTTTGTGCCCTTAGTTAAGTGCGTATAAGTTGAAATTGCTTGAATGCCCTGAAATTGGTGAAGTCTTGTTGAAAGTTGAGGAAGGTAGACTTCGCCGCGGCGAAGAAGACTCGTCGCGACAGCGATGTAGGCCCTGGAATTTTTTGCCGAGGCAAAGAATTCCTCTTTGTCGCGGCGAAGACTCGGCTGAAAATTTTTATGAGTTTCTATAGAATTCTTCCTTTGGGGCACAATGACTATTCTACCCCTAATTGGCAAGAAAAGTGGGGAGTGAAATGCAAGGTAATTGCATGGAGAATAGTTTAAATGAGGGTGCATTTGCAAAGAATTAAAGGGCAAAGTTGGAATTCCTAAGAAAGAGTAAGGGTAAAATGGGAAAGAGTGGAGATGATGGAGAACAATTTTCAATCAATTAATGAGCAACACCAAAATCAAGATAAAATTGAATATAGAGAATAATACTTTTATTATAAAAGAAATAAGTACGTCGCTTTTTTATATTGTGAAGTGGGTTTGGACAATATAGACTTTATTTTCTATTTTGCTTATAGTTGTTTAGTTCCTCTAGTGCATATGTATACTCTCTTTTGTTTAGGTTATAAATAACATCCATGGAAAATTCCATGATTTGTAACAGCTGGTCAATGACTTATGCGAATTTGTCTCTTGCAGTATGTAGATTATTTAGATTGGTCTCAACTTTTTTGAAAATCTCCCTCAATTTCGGAATTCCTTGAAAAATGTCTAAACCAATTGTAGAAACAATATACAATCAATTTTTATAAATATATGGAAACGGTAACATGAATGTGTAAATATAATTATTAGATGAACTCTCAACATATCAAAAAAAAAAAATTTTTTTAGTGGTTTTTATATTCCTGCAAATATGTATCATGATTTTGTTTGCCATTTTGTAATTTAGGATACAAAGGATGTGGAACGTTTATACCTTCTGGTTGCCTCGGTGGAGAATTATTATTGTTGAAGTCATTGCTGGTATTCGTTGAAAATTCTTTTGGTTGTGATGTTTTGTCAGCCATTTTCGAATTAAGTTTTGGAGAAGAAATGAACAATTACATTGTATAGTATCTGAAGAAAGTTAAATGGGTGATTGATGTCAGAGCAATATTTATAGGAGAATAGGATAAGAAAAGGTGGAATATGAACATGCATCTGGGAATAAATAAACGTGTCGATCGAAAAAGGGTTAATAATTGTTTGGAATATGTAATATAAAACGTTAGTAGAATATCTGTACAATATTAAAGAAAATCGTAATAAATATTTTGTTAAGTGTGTAGCATATTAGTTAGGTAGTTGTTAATAATGGTTCGGCAAGATGTTGAGTTATTATGATAAAGAAACAATGTGATTTACTAATAATAAAATCTTATTGATACATTTTCAAAGATGGACAATTTTGTCAAGTATCAAAATAATATTTATAGGAGTACAAGATGCGAAAAGGTGGAATATGAACAGACATTTGGTAATAAATAAACATGTCAATCGAAAAAGTGTTAATAATAATTTGGATAAGGTAATACAAAACGTTAGTAGATTATCTGTACAATATTTAAGAAAATCGTAATAAATATTTTGTTAAGTACGCAGATATTAGTTAGGTAGTTAATAATGGTTCAGCAAGATGTTGAGTTATTATGATAAAGAAATAATGTGATTTACTAATAATAAAATCTTATTGATACATTTTCAAATGATGGAAAATAAATATTTTGTCAAGTATCAAAGTCAGAGATAATATGATAATGTGACAATATATTTATTAATTTTTTAGTTGTGGTTCGATAATATGGTTATGAAACATGCATATAGTTTGACTTTGATCTTGTTTGATCAATAATGATACAAACATTTTTTTTAATGTGTAATAAAATGGTTATTTCTAGTTTAAAAAAAAAAATTAAGATTATAATATATTTAGATTGATGTTTGTTGTATATGTTCAATTTTTTAACATAATGTTTGAACAATTTCTGGGGTACTGTATCATTTAGTATGAAAGTTGCTCTGGGAAAATTAACAGACATCTAACAACAGATAGACACGTTGATTGAAAAAGTCTTGACAACTTGTAGCAAAACTGTTTGTGGTGCATTAAAGGAGAGCGTAATAAATAGTTAACAATGGTTAGGCAGGCGGGTTTCAAAAATATGTTGTGGTTCAGTGTAGAATTCAATCTAATGAATAATGGAATGAAAATTTATTTTTGTATGTTATAGGAACAATATTTAGATTGCTGTTTGTCGAACATTTTTAATTATTTGAAATTGTCATAATCATTGGTGTTTAATGTTTTTTATTAAATATTTCTTACGTTTTACTGATCATTGTAATCTTGTGATGAATTTCTTTTTATAAGTTATTAAATATTTGGATCAATCATTGATAATTGAGTGAGCTTTAACTTTTATTTTCAGATAAAGCTAAAAAGCATTTAAATCTGTACATGTGCAAGAAATTACATACAAAAGTTACTAAAAATTAAATTTCATATAGACTATTTGGTAATCCACGTTAGATCTATGATATGTGATATTTTCTGGTGACGTTGATCTGTCCTAATGTATACGATTTTGATTTTTCTTGTTGCAAGTCCCAAATATTCGTCTCTTAATGAGAATTGTTGTAGTTGGAGTCAGGGCTTGAATTCTTTCGTGCAATATTCTAATTTGTAGAAATGATTAGGTAGTTTTACTAATTTCATTAGAATTTGTATACCTCTGTTGTCATGTGCAGTAAGCAAAGCAATGGTAGTGTGATATATTGCTTGCATGTTATATTTTTGGCAAACTACAATCAGTAGTTTTAATCTCATATATGTATCATGTTCGATGAAGAACAAATGTGTTCCCAACAGTAGCAAAGCTTGTTTATTTTCTGCTTCTGCAAGTGTCTTCAGAATTGAAAGTCTTGCNATTTTAATTAAAGTTTAACAAAGTCTTTATTAAAGTTGTCATACAGTATTGGGATAGATTTTGAAAATTGAAAACAATTTCTTTCTAGAAAATTTTGGAATAAAGTTTGAAATAAATATGGAGAAAAAAAGAAAATAAAAAGGAGAAAGCTTTATGGTTGTCAACCATAATGATAATAAAATACATAAATTTAGGAGGAGGAGAAGGAGACAGATGTTGATATGAAAGGAGCCTAATGTGGAGACCCCTACACTACTCCTCATACAGTGAGTAGCACAATGAGAGTAATCTATTATTTAATTATAATGAAAATATTATTCATGCACGTCGTGACAGTATCAGCTTTTATTGATTCCCTTGGGCGTACGAAAAAGATTTCGTGATATTTGATTATGACATTTGCCATATCTTTTTTACCCCTTTATGATTTTATCATCATCTTTATATTCCGATTGTCTTTTCCCATTTCTAATAAAAATTCTTCATGTCAAAACTCATACCCAATTTATGTCTTAAGACTTAAATCATTATAACAAATTCCTAACAAAAAAACTCTCTTTTATTAATAAGTATTAACAAGATAAAACTTAATATATATATATTTCTTTTTTTTTGTTATCAGAGTGTCAGATCAACTTGGACGTACTTCAACTAATCTCTTGAAATCTTCATGAAGTGAACGATGGGATAAATTCTCTTAATGTTTACCCCAATTAGTGTTTGGAGAAACTCGAACTCAAAAACTCATATTAAACCTCTTTTGTTTTTTGACCGTCAGGCACCTAGATCCCAATCGTGATACATATATACAGAGAAATGTTTGCATATGGAGGGCCTCTTAAAATAGTGTTTATTCAATAGCACTGGTAACAAGAAGATATTTTGATTGACAAAAGGTGCAGACAAGAAAGCAACAATTTTCTTCATTTTATGAAACAAAATACAATATTGCAACATTATCATTTCTAAGAATTATTTTTTGTCTACCCAAAATTATGGGTATATTTGAAAGTATTAAATAAAGTGGACCCATATAGGCATATACCAAACAAAATTAAATTCACCACTAAAATCAAACCTTTAGGCTTTATAGGGCACTATAAAACCCCCACACGAATCAATTAAATCTAATGGCTCACCCAATTTCCAAAAATCAGTGTTCTTTTTTTCATGCTTGATGAACTACAACTAGTAAAAATTGACCTAATATTATTTGTGGGGACAATAATTAAATTCAAAATCTAACATTCTATGGTGGACAGCATGAATGAAGTGATATTTTAGTCATTCTTATTATAAGTATCAAATGGTTTTCGTCTCAAAATGACTCATATTTTCTTTTTAAGTTATAATTTAATTATATCAATAGACGAAGATATGAATTCTATATACCATTAAAAAATTCTCATATTTATGAAGCATTGATGCTTTTTACTTTAATCAAAATTTCTCATATCATTTTTTAAAATAGTAATTATTAAAACTATAATAACATTATTTATAAAAATTACAGCCTGTTTAATATAGAATTTAAATACAAGTTTTTTTTTTTCTGAAAATAAGAACTATAAAAAAATATTATAAAATATGGTTGGTGGAAATGAGTCGNAACCATTTTGTATAATATCATTTTTTGTGTGAGTAAGAAAACAATGAAATCAATAGATTAATGAAATACGATGGTTTTAGTAAAACTTACGTTAACCGTATTGCTTGTAAAGCGGTGTGATCTTTGTCGGTTGCTTTTACAATGATTCATTGTAGAATTTTTTATGGTAATTGTAACAGACCTGTGGGTTGTTTTTTTTGTTAATTTGAAAGGAATCATGATGTCTTGGTGCTGTTTTTTGGATGCAAGTATATGTAAATTATGTTTTTTGGTACTGTCTTGGTGGTTTATATAGTTGGCGTGTAGATAGCGAACAAATTTTTTTTTTTTTTGGTATTTCAACTGCTTAGATAATGTTCTGTTTATTATTAATAGGAGTCTACGTTCTTATCTAAATCTGGTTTTTAATAGTTTTGTGAAATAATGATAGTTGTATTAATCATTTAATGTCAAGTCTTACTTATATTATGTAAACAGTTCGCATTCATGTTAATTTCTATATAGGTATATTAAATATTTTAGATATTTGATTAGTACGCACACTGTACAACACAAGATAGCATCAAAATATCAATCACATCAATCAAAAAGTATAATGAGAAGGGTATTGATGTTATTGATGGATGTGTTCTGGTTAATTAGGAATACAAAAGAAATAGATGGAATATGAATAAAGATATTATAATAAATAAACATGGTTGTTTAAGAAGAATAAGATCTATCTGGCATGAGTTTAATAGAAAGAATGAGAAGAATAAATTGGAAAAATAACATCGATTGTACGATTAAACCACATAATATTCAGGTAGTCTTCTCAACTTGCATGAGTGATTTAAGTTCGTATCACTTTAATGTTATGTAAATTATTTATTTAAAATTTAAAAGTATTTATTTGTTTTTTGAGAATACAAAAGGTGCTTTGGGAAAACCAATAAATGTCTAATAATAAGTAAACATATTGATTCAAAAAACATTAATAACTTTTTGGATAAGAGGATATGAAACGGTAGTAAACGTAATAAATATTTTGTTCAGTATTCAAGTAAGAAACGTCATGATGATATTATAATATATTGCCTGGATTGTGAATAATGGTTTAGGGTTTAGTGTATTGATGTTATCACATGACATAATCAAATTTAATTTGGTTGATAAAAAAAAAATGATTTATCTTAACATGTTACTCGAGGTTGTAAATAAATTTATTGTAACAAAATAAAGTAATTAGATTAAGAGATGATAATTGTTAGATTATACAAGTTTTAGAGTAAATATAACTTCTATATATGTATAGAGTTTGTTAACATAGAATTAATAATTGTACCTTTATAATTTTTAACATCAATTAATATTATGAAGAATAATTATTTGAACTTAAAATTTATATTGAGTTCATTTTCACGTTTGACATTGACTAGTAATTTTTTTTCTCACAGTATAGGATTCTTTCCAGTCAAGATAATTTATCTATGTAATATGCTTATATATTTATTATTAGTACTCATCCAATATGTGAAGATTGAAGAATTAAATCAAAACTAAGGTGTTATCATGGAGCACAATTTTCAATCAATTAATGAGTACACTAAGATCAAGATAAAATTGAATATAGAGAATAAAACTTTTATTATAAAAGAAATAAGTACATTGCTTTTTCATATTGTGAAGTGAGTTTGGACGATATAGTCTTTATTTTCTATTTTTCTTATAGTTGTTCAGTTCCTCTAGTGCATATGCATACTCTCTTTTGTTTAGGTTATAAATAATATCCATGGTAGATTTCATGATTTGTAACATCTGGTCAATAACTTCTCTAAATTTGTCTCATGCAGTATGTAGATCATCCAGATTGTTCTCAACTTTTATGAAAATCTCCCTCAATTCCGGCATTCCCTAAAAAATGTCTAAAACAATTGTAGAAACAATATACAATCAAATTTTATAAATATATGGAAACGGTAACATGAATGTGTAAATATAATTATGAGATGAATTCTCGACATATTAAAAAAAAAAAATTTTAACGGTTTTTATATTGTAGCAAATATGTATCATGATTTTGTTTGCGATTTTGTAATATAGCACACAAAAGATGTGCAATATTTATACCTTCTGGTTGCTTCGATGGAGAATTATTGTTGAGGTCATTGCTGGAATTCGTTGCAAATTCTTCTGGTTGTGATGTTTTGTCAGCCATTTTTGAATTAAGTTTTGGAGAAGAAATGAACAGTTAAAATGTATAGTATCTGAAGAAAGTTAAATGGGTGATTGATGTCAGAGCAATATTTATAGGAGAATAGGATATGAAAAGGTGGAATATGAGCAGATAACTGGTACTAAATAAACGTGTCAATTGAAAAAGTGTTAATAATTATTTGGATAAGGTAATACGAAACGTTAGTAGACTATCCGTACAATATTAAAGAAAGCCATAATAAATATTTTGTTAAGTGTGCAACATATTTATTAGGTAGTTAATAATGGTTCGACAAGATGTTGAGTTATTATGATAAACAAACAATGTGATCAAAGTCAGAGATGATATGACGATGTCACAATATATTTATTAATTTTTTAATTGTGGTTCGGTAATATGGTTATGAAACATGCACATAGTTCGACTTTGATCTTGTTTGATCAATAATGGTACAAATTTTTTTTTTTTTAAATGTGTAATAGAATTGGTTATTTCTAGTTTTTTTTTTTTAAATTAAGATTATAATTTATTTAGATTGATGTTTATTATTAATAGGAGTCAGTATTGTTATCTGAATCTGGTTTTGAGAATACCAAAGGTTCTTTGGGAAAACAAATAAATGTCTAGGAATAAGTAAACATGTTGATCGAAGAAACGTTAATAAGTTCTTGTATAAAAGGATACGAAACGGTAACAAACATAATAATTATTTTGTTAAGTATTCAAGTTAAAAATGTGATGATGATATTATAATATATCGTTTGTATAGTGAATAACGGTTCACCGGTCATGCTTCAAATGGATGTTATCATTCGGTGTGGGATTTAAATTGGTTTGTAACAGAATCGAAGTTTTTTTCGATGTGCGATAGGAATGTTTATTTATAGATTTTGTTAATTTACATTATAATATATTTAGATCGATGCTTGTCAAGCATGTGTAGACAATCCAATGATAAAATTGAATATAGAGAATATTACTTTTATTGAGATACTTTTACATGTGTAATGAATAATATAAAGAGCTCACTAAAAATTATATTTCATACATACTATTTGCTAATCTACGTTACATGTTGGACATGTGATATTTTTTGATGATGTTGATCTGGTCCAATTTATACGATTTTGATTCTCTTTGTCGCAAATTAGAAATATTCTCCTTTTAATGAGAATTGTTGTAGTTGGAGTCATGGACTTGAACACTTCCCTGAAATTTTTCGTTTGTGGAATTGATTGGTTGCTTTCACTAATTT
Source organism: Pistacia vera (assembly GCF_008641045.1). Lineage (NCBI taxonomy): Eukaryota > Viridiplantae > Streptophyta > Magnoliopsida > Sapindales > Anacardiaceae > Pistacia > Pistacia vera. The sequence continues at coordinate 814,831 of NW_022196139.1, read as the reverse complement.
CATTAGAATTTTTACACCTCTACTGTTGTGCATAGTGATTAGAGCAATGACAGTCTGATACATTGCTTACTAGTTATCTTGTTTGCAAGATGCAATAAGTAGTTGTAATCCTTTGTGTCTATCATGTTCTACGAAGAACAAATGTGTTCCAAGCAGTAGTGAAGCATGGTTATTTTTTGCTTCTGCAAGGATCTTCAGAATTGAAAGCCTTGCAGTTGTTATTGCTGGTAGTTTGTGTCGTTGTTTGAGGATGTTTCTTCTATGTGAGACTTGCTTTATGTTGGACTGTCGGTTTAGAGACTTGCACCTATAAATTGTAAGTTAAATAATGGTTTTCAAACACAAGATCCACAATAAAAAAAAGAAAAAAGGTGTAAATAATAGTTTCAAACAGTTGGTAATCATAATAACATTACTTGTATGATGAAGAAGTTAACAATAAAAAAGTGTGAAAAATATGTTCAGTTAAATATCCATTTTAACATGTATTTTGGTTTTTATATATTAGAAAGCTGTTAAGAATTAAAGACACAAGTGATTCGACATAATCCGTTTCAATTGTTGGGAGTTGACATACGGTTTTCTATATGACTAACAAAACAATAAAATTAACAGATTAACAAAACATGATGATATTAGTAAAACTTACGTTAATCGTATTGCTTGAAGAGTGGTGTTGTCATTCTGAATTGCTTTTGCAATGATTCGTTACAATATTTGTGATGGTAATTGTAACAGGTTTGTGAGTTGTGTTTTTATTCTTTTGTAAGGAATCATGCTGTTTTGGTGGTGTTTTTTTCAGTGTAAGTATATCGAAATTATAAAGTTGTTATGGTGTTAGTGGTTTATATAATTTTTGTGTAGATATTGGATAGCAAACAGTTTTCTATGTGTTTGGATTTGGTAGATATTATTGTGTTAATTATTAATGAGAATAAGTGTTGTTATTTTTGAAACTCGTTTTTAGTATTTTTCTAAAATAATGATGATATTTTTATTTTGTTGAACATTAATTATTCAATTTTGTTATATATATCAAATATCGTTCCTTCATTGTTTATTCTACCGAGAAAAATTGATTATTCTATTCAAAGAATATAAACTTTTTTGTTCATAATCATTTAATGTTAAGTATTAATTTATCTTAAGTGTAAACGGTTTGCATTCATCTAGATCTCTACAAAGGTATATTAAGTATTTGATACATTCGATTAGTACGAATCTTTTTAAATTCATATAACTTAATGTATTGGATGATATTTTCTGCATCGTACATGAAATATGTGCATATCTTATGTAGGTGTCTGATGCTCTGAAAGTTCTATGAGATAATTGGGCAACTATTCAAATGAAAGAGGTTGCCTCTGCTGTAAGAAGATGGGAGGATCTGGACACTGACTTATTGGTAAAAATCTTCTTGTGTTTTGATGTTTTGCAGTTGACTTCAGGCATTGCTCACGTTTGTAATTCATGGCATTCAGCTTGCCGTGATCCTTTGCTTTGGAAAACTCTTGATTTGTCAATGTTGAGATCAAATTTGATCAAAATCCCGTCAGAGCCATATGTTTATGTGGATGAGTGTTCTGATAAGGCATTGACTCGTTTGTTGAAAATTTCATTGAGTCTTAGTCAGGGACAGATAAGAACCTTGATTTTTCACTTCAATGTGTATGCAGGGGACGAACAATCTACTTATATTGCTGAAAGGTTATTTTTTTATGTTTCTGTTTAAAACCTTGTTGAAAGGTAATTTTGTTTTTTTATTCTCACTGTTTATTGACTGACTCTTTGGCATTGCCTTTGGTACCAGTGATCATCACCTTTAATTTTCTTTTTGGTACAGTGAATTGGGAAGTAACGCACCATATATTGTTGTCTGCAGGTGCCCTCATCTGAGGCGTCTCGTTATGCCAGCTTGGAATAGAATAAAGAAGGATGCAATTTTCAAGGCCATTCGTACATGGAGATCTTTCAAATCCCTGACAATGCCTAGTATAGTAAATCCACCTTATCTTATAGAGGAAATAGCCGTAAATTGCAAGAACTTCAATGAACTCAAGATCATAGGTCCTTTTGATGTTCTCTTTGATTCTATGATAGTCAAATTTCTTCCAAGGTTGAAGATTTTGAGCTTGAGATGCTCAGCGATAGTTAAGGATGCCCTATTGCTTATATTGGATGACCTACCAAATCTGGAAGTCCTTAACATATCACATAGTCTTCTTATAGAAGGTCCACTTCTTTCTCCAGTGATGCCCAAAAAAATTATTAAGAAGCCAGATAAAATTATCTTGGAAAAGGCTGCTCGATTACGTGAGCTCTTAACATGTATTGAGCACTCATGCATCATGTGCCAGCGTACTCAAAGTGATGAAGGCTTTATGAGGTGGTACAAGTATGAGGAAGGTCTATGAAAAATGGATGAGGTGAGGTCTCTTGCTCTTTGATTAGGACGCTGTAGAGACTGTAGTTTTAATATTTTGTTTTGCTTGTATGTAATATATAGATAATATGTTGTTGAATAAGCATATATAGAATTGGTCTGTTGTGTTTTAGGTTGTCATACTCTTAAGGCTTTCGTTTTAGGTCGTCAACATTGTAATACTTGCATGATGATCTTCTCCCATGAGAAAAGTATTATCTGTCTGCATAATTATGTACACATGTTAAAATTTTACTTTCTGTTGTTTCAAATTTATCTTTTGTTATTCATTAATGTTATTTCAAAATGAAGTGGTTTCAAACTAATACGCAATTGAGTATTTTATATATTTCAATTCATGTTATTTATTTTGTAATTGTTATTGTGAAATTCATTTCTATTGTCAGGTTTAGTATTTGATAGTGAGATTTCGAAGGAATCTTTGAGTTTCACTTTTTTTATACTTTGATGATAAGTTATAGTGACATTGTTTGGTTGAAGTGGTAATATTAAAGTTTTACTGTGCGCTGTCGTTTTGGCTTTGTAAAATTCGTAAATGATGAAAAACGTTGTCGTTTAAAATATTGTTGATACTTAAAAGAAAACATGTGGAATTAATAGGTCATATAATATTCGGATAGTCTTCTCAATTTGCATGAGTGATTTAATAACATCTGTCTACAATTGATATTAATAATTATAAAGCTATAATTATTAATCTTAACATCAGGTCAATGATTTCTTTGAATTTGTGTTGGTATCATTTTAATATTATTTAAATTATTTATTTGTCTTTTGAGAATATGAAAGCTGCTTTGGGAAAACAAATAAGTGTCTAGTAATAAGTAAACACGTTGATTGAAAAAATGTTAATAACTTTTTGGATAAGAGGATACGAAACGGTGGCAAACATAATAAATATTTTGTTAAGTATTCAAATAAAAAACGTCATGACGATATTATAATATATTAGTTGGATCGTCAATCATGGTTCGGCAGCCGAGCTCCGAATGCATGTTATCGTTCGATGTGGGATTTAATTTGGTTGGTAATATAACGGAAGTTCTTTTCAATCTGTGACAGAAGTACTTATTCATAGATTTTATTAATTTATATTATAATGTATTTAGATTGACGTTTGTCAAACATGTGTAGACAATGCAATGAGTTTTAACTTGTATTTTCAGAACAAATTAAAAAGCATTTAAATTTTTACATGTGTAATAAATCATATAAGGAATGTACTAAAAATATATTTCATACATACTACCTAGTAATCTACGTTACATCTTGGACATGTGATACTTTCTGGCGATGTTGATTTGTCCCAATGCATACGATGTTGCTTCTGTTTGTCGCAAATCCAAAACATTTTTCTTTTAATGAGAATTGTTGCAGTTGGAGTCATGGATTTGAAAACTTCCCTGCAATTTTTCAGTCTGTGGAATTGATTGCTTAGTTTCATTAATTTCATTAGAATTTTTATACCTCTATTGTCATGCATAGTGATTAGAGCAATGACGGTTTGATACATTGCTTGCTGGTCATCTTGTTTGCAAGCTGCAATGAGTAGTTGTAATCCTCTATTTCTATCATGTTCCACGAAGAACAAAGGTGTTCCAAGCAGTAGCGAAGCATGCTTATTATCTGCTTTTGCAAGAATCTTCAAAATGGAAAGACCTACTGTTGTTATTGTTGGTAGTTTGTATCATTGTTTGTAGATGTTTCTTCTATGTAAGACTTCCTTTATGTTTGTTTGTTTGTTTAGAGATTTGCATCTGTAATTTATAAGGTAAATAATGGTTTTCAAACACAAGATCCACAATAATAATAATAATAAAAGGTGTTTTCCAAACAAAAGATCCACAACAACAACAACAACAAAAGCGTAAATAATTGTTTCAAGAGTTGGTAATCATAATATCATTACCTAATATCATTACCTGTAGGATCAAGAAATTAACAATTACATTTTTTAAGAAAACTGTAATAGAAAACTGTTAAGAACTAAAGACACAAGTGATTCAGCATAATCGGTTTCAATTGTTGGAAGTTGAAATATGGTTTTCTGTATGACGAAGGAAATAATGAAATTAATAAATTAACAAAATGCGATGATATTAGTAAAACTTATGTCAAATGTAGTGCTTGAAGGGTGGTGTTGTTATTTTGAGTTGCTTTTGCAATGATTCGTTGCACAATTTGAGATGGTAATTGTAATAGATTTGTGAGTTGTGTTTTCATTCTTTTGTAAGGAATCATGATGTTTTGGCAGTGTTTTTTTTTTTTTTTTTCGGTGTAAGTATATGGAATTTATGATGTTATTACGGTCTTAGTGGTTTATATAATTTTTGTGTGCTATTGGATAGCGAACCGTTTTCTTGCGTGCTTGGATTTGGTAGATAATTCGTGAATTATTAATTTTGATATGTTTTATTTTTAAACATTTTTATAAACAGTTTTTGCCTAATATTGTTATTAAATGTCTATTAAATATTAAATATTGTTTATCTTTTTTCCAAGATTTTAGTCTTCTAATTAAAATTTTGTTACTTCACATTAGAATATATATGACTTGTTTTTCTAATATAAATAGAAAATAAACAGATGGAATAAATTTGAACTCATGTTTTATTCAGAATTTTTGTACAATATAACAATTGCTCCGAAAATTAACAGACATTAATAAAAAATGACATGTTGTTGAAAAAGAGTTGACAACTTATTGGGCGATGAGACACAAAACGGTAGCAAATTGTTTGTAACGCATGAAGGAAGTGTAATCAGTAGTACTTTTGTAAATTAATGATGGTATTTCTATTTTGTTGAACATTAATTTGGTTTTTGTTATGTATATCAGAGTGTTTCATGTTGTTTCTATCGAGAAAAATTGATTATTGTATTCAACGATTATAGACTTTTTTGGCCATAATCATTAAACGGTTTGCATTCATCTATATCTCTACCAGTATATTAAGTATTTGATACATTCGATTAGTATGAATTTTTTAAATTTATATAATTAATGTATTGATTGAATTTTAGCACTACACATGCATTATGTGGATATCTTATGCAGGTGTGCTGATGCTCTGAAATTTTTATGAGATATTGGACAATTAGTCAAATAAAGAGGGTAACTTTGATGTAAGAAAATGGGTGGAGTTGGACACTGACATATTGGTGAAAATCTTCTTGTCTTTTGATATCTTCCAGTTGACTTCAGGGATTGCTCACGTTTGTAATTCATGGCGTTTAGCTTGTTGTGATCCTCTGTTTTGAAAAACTCTTGATTTGTCAATGTTGGATCAAATTTCATCAAAATCCCATTAGAACCATATGTTTACTGGATGTTGTTCTGATAGACATTGACTCGTTTTTTGAAGATTTAGAAAAACGATAAAGATGGAAATTAGTCTGTTTTCAAACCTTAGCTTGGAAAGAATCCTATACTGTGAGAAAAATAGTCAATATCAAACCTAAAAATGAATTCAATATCAATTTTAAGTTTCAAATAATTAATCTTCAATATTAGTTGAAATTAATAATTATAAGGTACATTATTAATTTTATGTTAACCAACTCTGTACATAATAAAAAGTTATATTTACTCAAAACTTGTACATATAGAAGTTTTTTTACAACCTATTCCAAAAATATTAAATAAACATACCCATGCTGTAACGCCCCACTTGAGGTACGTAGTTAAATGTGTTGTATTGCTTGAATGTTTATTGATTGTTCTCATTGGAGCTTACATGGTGTTATTTTCAGTTGTACCCTTAGTTGGATGGATGAGTTGGTTTGGTTAAGTGTCTGCCCTGATTTTGGTTGAGGCTTGGTGAATGTTTGAATTTCAGTCTTTGCCGCAGCGACGTTGGCTTTGAATTGCGGTGTCTTTTCTGTAATTCTTCACCGGGGTGACGAAAGTTCTTCGCCGCGACGACGGTCCGTTGAAAAGGTTAATGAAGTTTTAGATATTTTTCCAAGGGCAAAATGACCATTCTACTGCTAATTAGTAGGAAAAGTGGGGAGTGAATTGTAAGAAATTTTCTGGAGAATAGTTTAAATGGGGGGTGCATTGCAAAGAATTAAAGGGCAAAGGTGGAATTCCTAAGAAAGATAGGGTAAATGGGAAAGAGTGGAGAAATATGAGATATAAGGGTTTGCTTTAGAAACTCTTTCATTCATTCTTCTCCACCGCCTCTTCCATCCTTCATTTCTCTCAAGTTTTCATTCAATTTTCCAAGGCTTTTTGGAGGACTTTTGACTAGAAGTTGATACAAGTTGATCCTAAGCCCTTACAGGGTTAGAGAAAGCATCAAGCCATCAAGAGTAGAGAGCTTAAGTGGATTCTACTTGAGTATAAGGTAAGTAAATCCACCTAAGTTGTGATTTGCATGATTGAATGATGTATAGAGTGATTAATGCTTGAGTTTTTATGTTTGAAATGAGTTGATGGATTTATGAATGAGTTCAATGTTGATTTATTGAGAGATTTCCACCATGAGAAGGGTGGATTGTGTTGATAAAATTTGGTAGAAGTATGGATAGAATTTGAAGAATTTGAGAGGAATATTTGAAGTGTGTTTTCTTTGTAGGATGTGTGATGATTTGAAGGAGTTGAACTCCAATTTTGGATGGTTAAGAAAGAAGTAGAACTATAGTTAGAGTAGGGTTTTGTATGCACACATATTGTTTGATGAAATGCCTAAGAGAAGCATGAGTAGAAGTAGAGAACCTTACTTTATGCAACATAGCATATTTGCATTTCATGAGTGCATATAAGAAAGATTCTAGGCATGAGCCATCCATATGCATATGTTTATATGTGTAATCATCAAAGAATGAAAGAAATATGAGTAATGAGAAAGAAACACTCTAAGAACAAAGATAAAGAAAAGAACTACTTCTCTTAGAATAAAGAGAAAGAAAGAATTAGCACTAGAGAATAAAATGAATAAAAAGTGCTAAGAAGAGAAAAGATGATAGGTTGTGCAATGGGGAGCCCGTGAGTGTAAAAATTTCCCGCATGTAAACCGCTGTGAGAGAGCGGTCTTCGCCTTGAGAGAGCGGAATGAGAATGAGAAAAAGAATTTGTATAGCCGTGAAAATACATGCGGATGAGAGCTATACACGAGAGAGAGTACAATCACATGGTCAAGGGTTCTAAATCCATGCATCGACCAAGCCCGAATATAAAAAAAAAAAAAAAACAGAATGAAAAAGAATAAAGAATAAGAATAAGAAAGACAAGAAAAGAAAGAAAATGCATTGCCTTGCATTAGTGCATATGAATCTCATCCGTACATGTTATCATGCTATCTCTCATAGCTGATGAGAATAGAGAGAAAGAGAAGAACAGTAGAAACAGAGAAAGAACAAGAGAGATTGAATATGAGAAAGTGGCAAGAGTAAGGAAAGAATTGAAAGGTGATACACGGGGATAGTGGAGTAGAGGATTACTTACTGAGGATCTTTGTGCTCACCCCGTTGTTTTCTATGTTTTTGCAGGACATAGGTGAGGACGTGGTCGGATGGATGTCGGTTAGCGGGGAGATTTGACTACACTGTCCACTGTTTTGAGAGTCTTTTTGTACAAATGGTACTGTACTCTGTAAAGAATGTATATATTAAGTAAAGAAAATTTTTTGGGCCCAACTATTTTGATAAGTATACTTGTGTTTTCATTAATATATTATATGAATATGATAGTAGAAAGAAGTCGTTACACATGCAATGTGCAGGCCCCATCGAATCAACATCTCATGCCGGTCGATCGGCAGAATGGATGCAACGGAAAAATGACTCTACAAATGAAATAACAAACGCATATCCTCATCCCCTTGAAAACAAACACAATAAAATGTAATCAATCTTCATGTCAACATCATTAAGGAACAATTATCCATTCGTATAAAAACTAGTATGTAGAAATGGAAACAACAAAAGTCAATTAATCTTCATATTAAAATTATCAAGGAACAGACTGACCGTTCGAAAGGAATACAATTAATCATTCGAATAAATTGACTGAACAAAAACAATCATCCAATCTAACAATAACCGTTAAAATAGATATGGAACATACTTACAATTTCACATTAAAATAGTTAGAAGATATACTTACAGTTCAGAAGAACAAATCAAAATTACAACTCATTTGATAGTGTTAATCGTACATCCAACCTTTATCCTGTGCCGATTCATGATCTTTGACCTCTAAACAACAACAAAAACATAAATAATAAAAAAAAAAATGAAGAACATACATATTATTGACACAAACTAACATGACCTATAAATAATTAACAAAAGGTCAGACGTATTGTTGACACCAGTTAACAAATTGCGATGATCCACAATTGAACATGCACCCTTTTTATAACCCCTTATTTAGACTTTCCGAATACTAATGCAATTAAATACAAATTCAATACGAAGAGAGTTTTCCAATGTCAATACAATGCAATAAGTAATAGCAATCCAATACACCTGTATACTTATTATTAATTCACATCTTTGGAATGCCAATGCAATGCACCTGTATTATTATTATTATTATTATTAATTATTAATTATAGATGACGCAATAAATACCAACCCAACGTGTCAAGATAGAGCAATTTGACTGTCCAATGTATCAAAATTGAGCAATTCTAGATCTTCCAAAATGTCCACATGGCAAACAATCCGCATGGGTATTCATGGTGAACAACCAGCATGGGTATTCATGAATCTTGATTTTTCACTTCAATTTGTATGTATGGGACGAACAATTTATTTATATTGCTGAAAGGTAATGTTTTTTATGTTTCTTTTTAAAACCTTGTTGAAAGGTAATTTTTTTTTTATTCTCGCTATTTATTGACCAAGTCTTTTCGATTGTCTTTGGTACCAGTGATCATCATCTTTAATTTTTTTTTTTTTTTTTTTTTTTGCACAATGAATTGAGAAGTAATCTACCATATATTGTTGTCTGTAAATGCCCGCAGCTAAGGCGCCTTGTTATGCCAGCTTGGAACATAATAAAAAAGGACATAATCTGCAAGGCCATTCGTACATGGAGATGTCTTGAATCTTTGACAATGCCTAGGATAGTAAATCCCTCTTATTGTATAGAGGAAATAGCCCTAAATTGCAAGAACTTCAGTGAATTGAAGGTCATGGGTTCTTTTGATGTTCTTTTTGCTTATACGATAGCCATATTTCTTCCAAATTTGAAGGTTTTGAGCTTGAGATGTTCAATGATAGTTAAGGATGCCCTATTGCTTATACTCGATGACGTACCAAACCTAGAAATCTTTAACATATCACATTGTCTTCTTATAGAAGGTCCATTGCTTCCTCCACCGATGCCCGAAAAAATTATTAAGAAGTTATATAAAATTATCTTGCAGAAGGCTACTCGATTACGTGAGTTCTTAATATGTACTGAGCCATCGTGCATCATGTGCCAGCGTACCCGAAGTGATGAAGGCTTTATGAAGTGGTACAAGTATGAGGAAGGCCTGTGGAAAATGGATGAGACGAAGTCTCTTGCTCTTTGATTAGAATAGTGCAGAGACTGTAATTTATTGGTAAGAAACTACAACATATGTACTTCTTCTTTACATGTTGTTTTGCTTGTATATAATATCTACATAATATGTTCTTGAATAGGTATATATAGAATTGGTCCATTGGTTTTTAGGTTGTCATCATCCTAACGCTTTTATCTTAGTTCGTCAACATTGTAATACTTGTGTGATGATCTTCTCCCATTAGAAAAGCATTATCTATTTGCACGATTTTGTACATATGGTCAAATTTCACTTCCTGCTGCTTTAAGTTGATCAATACACAATCAAGTGTTTTATCTATCATTTACGTTGTTAGAATTAAATTACAAGGATTTCTCTATTTTTAATTTATTACATTTATATATCTACATTTTTTCCACCTTGAATTGGAAATACTGTTTCCTATTCATGTTATTTTATGTAGGGAATTGTTATTGCTTATGTTATTGAATTTGAAATTCTATTGGTTCTGTAAACGTTGGTGTCAAATTCATTTATATTGTAAGATTAAGTATTTGATGGTGAGATTTTGAAGGAATATTTGATTTTCCTTCCTTTATAGTTTTATATTAAGTCGCACTGATATTGCTCGGCTGAAATGGTAATATTAAAGTTTTACAGTGCGCTGTAGTTTTGGCTTTGTAAAATTCGTAAGTAATGAAAAATGTTGTCATTTAAAATGCTGTTGATATTTAATTAGTTGAAGTAAATTTTGGGATTTAGGGTTTTTTATGTCAGTTTTAGCATTGAGAGCATTTGTCTCAGTTGTTTGTCGCATTTTCCACATTCGACTTTTTTCGTTGACTGAAAGTGAGATAAGTAAGTACAATTTCTTTAGTTACAGTGATAATGTCATTTTTTATTTTACATGGGTCTAATTAATTTTTCATCGATTACTTTGATTAAAGTGCATGTTATTCTTACATAGCTCTCAGATTTGTTATTATTGTTATAAGAAGTTGTTCTTAGATAGTTGTGTTGATAATTTATTGTATTCGAGTTGTTTATTTGTTTCTTTGGCAGTTGTGTTGCAGATTATTCTATCGGTCTTTTTACTATTGAAATTGGTGTGTTTTTTATTACAATTTTGTTTGTTCTGCTTGAGTTATTTATCTGTTGTTCTAGTAGTTTTGTTTCAGATTATCTCGTTAGTAAATCTACTGCTGAAGTTGGTGTTTTTCTCATTATGATTTTGTTTATTATCTTATTGTATTTAGTATATATTGTAATACTGTCATTGTTTTATGAATCCATGTTATGAAATGCCAGTGGTATATTATATTGTTATGTTAAGTATATATTGTAATAATGTCGTTTGTTTTGATTGTAAATAATGGCTCCAAAAAACTTGATGAAATTTATTTGAAGACTTGACTTTGAAGTACTGTATAAAGCAGGATCAAGCAGTGATTCCAAGTTAGAATCGTTAATGCCTGTACAGACTTCTGTTTTACTTGCATCAATCTCCAATCCTGTGAAACCTGATTCTGGTTCCTGTCATGTTAAACTGACTGAAGAAAAAGATAATCAGTCAAAAGAAATTCTATTATGTCAATTGGTGAAACGGCAAAAATCTTGTCAGCAACAGGGTCCAAATACGAATTCTAAACGAAAATGGAAAAAATCTTTGTAAAGAAGATCCAGACAGCAAAACTTTCAGTCTAGGGAAAGAGGTAATGTTTTTTCACTATATCATGTGAATATATACTTATGGCATGATAATGTTAAGGTAGTTTCATTGTTTTTGAAATAGGCTTGCGAAGGTTTCTTAGAAATCAGAGAACGTTGGCTTGTTTCATAATATATGGTCGCAGATTTGACAAAACAAAATGAAGATGTGATTGTCGAGGTTTGCAGATTTAAAGAACAGTTGAAAATATCAAAGGATGCTTTTGAAAAGGTCAAAACCGAATTGAAACATTGTCAAGAATCATTTAGAAATGCTGAAGAGTCTTTTGCAAATGAGCGGTAGTAAAAGGAAGTCTTTAAAAAGAAAAGTTATGAATTGTCTGAAGAAAATAATCAGATTAAATGTTTAATTGCACAAGTTGAGAAAGATAAAGAAGAGGCTTATGATTATGTCAGAAATGTTTACCGCCACTAGAAAAGCTTGTGTCAAAGAATTTAAGCACAGATTCCCAAATGAAGATTCTAGTTTTTTAGACACAATTGTGTTGAAAAATGAGGAGATGCTGTCTAATTTTGATTATATTGATTGCAATGCTGTTGTACCTTTTTTTGGTCCACTTAATGGCACTTTTGTAAATATTTAAACCGTTTGTTAAGCATTTTCACAATATTTTGTCAAAATTTGGCTCACAAGTGTTTATAATCGTGATATTATCATGGACGTGGATGTATTCAGTTGATGCTAATTTTTGTGTATGTGAAACAAAATCTCCAATTTATGTAATGTTATTTCTGTAAATATTTAAATTGTTTAATTGTAATATTAATGTTAAATATCTTGATGACGCTTGGCACGCGATAGTTTATAGATTAGTTGCATGTGTAAAAAATATATATTTATAACAGATAATACATTCAATGTATTGTTCATCGTATTTGACAATAATAATATAAAACATATAAATATCTTTGTATCAAGTAAATTATATTATTGTATTTATTTAAACATTTAATGTGACCTTTTCATATTCATATAAATATGTTTAATTTTTCACATCAATCTCTCATAAACAATGTCTTATATTATATACAATGTATCAATCCTTTCTGTTATAAACAATGATTCATATAATATAGAACATATTAATCCCTACAGTTAAAGACTTCTTTGAAAACAATATTTGTCAATGTCTCCGCCGGTTCATCTTCTTGTAGGGCTAGCAGAATCTTGATACCTTGTCTTGAAGTTACTCTTGATAGTGCCATGTACAATTGACCATGTGTAAAGACTTGATGGTTCATATAAATCCTACTGTTTTGAGTGATTGACCCTGACTTTTGTTTATTGTATATAGAAGCTAACTGTCACAGGTAACTGTCTTCTCTTCAACCTGAAAGGCCACTTCATATTTGCATTTGACATTGTTATTCTAGGAATTGTGACAATATCCCCAATGTTTGACCCAGTGATAATCGTTGCTTGTATGGACCACTTTCCTAAATGGGTTATGATCAATCTGGTTCCATTGCAAAGAACATCAAATTGATTCAAATTACACAGCAACATAATTAGAATGCCAATTTTCAGATGCAATTCATGTTTGGGCATGCTGGAGCACATCATAGAATTAAGAAATTTGGTGGGATAAAGAATGTCATCATTGTTTGAGATACCTACTGCTTTGCAAGTGCTGTCCAAGCTGAAATATGTCTTTCCATCTGTTGGTAGACTCTGGGTGATATAGTTATTCAATCTATGTACTGTCTCATTTTTGGGTGTTAATATTGCTCTCTCTCTCTCTCTCTCTCTCTCTCTCTCTCTCATATAATCAATATTATTTATCTGAGCAGATAAATATGGAAAAACAACATTCATAACCGTTTGTTCATGATTGGTATGTTGATCGATTTTCAAGTCTTCAGGTATTTGGATGTAACTTTCATCTTCTGCAACGTCCCTTCCTTCTCCAATATTAAGTAACCATTTGTCAAAAGCCTTCAAGTTATCCAATTCTATTGGGTTCACCAAGTTTGTCTTCAACCTCATGTTCTCTGAAGTGTCAACACTGTTACATGTTTCCAAATGGAAGATTACGATAAACAAGCCTATATTATGTCATGTTTTTTTCCCTTTTGATACAACTGGTAGAATTTGTCTGAAATCACTACCCAAAGCAATTGTGAGGCCTCCAAATATTCTATTTGCGTTTGATTGATTTTTTTCAGACAAAATATCTTTTAGAGTTATGTCAAGAGCTTCAAAGCAATACCTGTTTGCCATGGGTGTTTCATCCTAAATGATCAAAGCTGTTTGCGCAAGTAGTTTTGCCAATTGTATCCCCCTTTTGATATCACATGTACTTTCCTCAGTGATATCTAAAGGAATTTGAAAACGTGAATGTGTTGTTCTTCCATCTGATAGCAGCAATTCCTGATGTAGCTACAGCCAATACAATTTTACCCTTGGATCTTAATTTGGCCATGATTGCTGACCATAGGAAGGTTTTGCCTGTTCCACCATGTCCATAAACAAAAAATGGTGTTCCACTTTGATTGTTGACGAAATCAAGGATTGAATCGTATACACATCTCTGGCCATTGTTGAGACCCTTATATAAATCATTGTGCACTATTTTCATGTTGTCGACATCATAATCTAATTCTTCAGCAACTAATCTATTTTGTGAATTCTCAAAAATGGAACAGTTTGGAATTGGCATTCTAGGGAAATCAGCCAAGGATTTTCCTCCCTTTTTCATGAGCTCATCAATCTCGAACAATGCATGATTGTGAATCTGTTCCTCAGTGCATCTCAATTTTGTCATCCACATTTTTTGTTTAAGAATGTAGGGAATGTCTTCATATAGGTATTCTGCATTTGCTCTCTACAGGTCTCTTGGACTCACCATTTCATTATATACAAGAATAATTACAGAGAGCTGTCTTAACTATCTTCCGATAGCTCACGTTGATGCTTCATCCAAGCAATCATTCCACTCTTTATCATTATCGAGCAATCCTAATGCATAAAATGCATCTTTAAATGTAGGGAATATTTCTCTGTTGACAGTTCAAATATCTTCAAATGATGTTGCTCCTCTTACTAAGTTCAGAAGCATTCGCAAATAATATTTCTCACCACTACCTGGAAATGCAAAATACACCCTGCCAATACACCTTGATTTTTGTCGTGGGGACCATTGTCTTTCTATATCCTTCCAAACCCATTCGCTCAGAAAATCAGGATAAGTCAATGATCATGCAAAATGGTATCATTGATTACACTTCATCCATTTAGTTAATTTCGTTTGCATAACTACCTTGGTTTCCAAAAGTTGAACCAAACACTTACTTAGATCGAAAATAACTGTTTGTTCGTTCTCTAAGTGGAATGTCAATCTTTCAACAGCTGGTTCTTTGTAATACATGTCAAACTTAAATATCCTCCAGCAAGCTTCCATAGAAGAGACATATATGTAATGTTTTTTATTGAATTACTTAATATCGTATTTATAACAAATATCAACAAACAATATAAAAACATTATATTTGATGTATTTTGTACATACCTGCAGTCCAAATATGCCTTTATTTCGTCTCTGTCCTGTAAAATCTCACATTGATTGTTCTGTTGACCATTGTTTTCAATTTCCATAGAAACTCTCGTTCTATTCGGCCCTTTGTTGACATACTTGAATAGATACTTGATTGATCTATGTTGATTACATCTCAATATTTATGTGAGCATCAAACTTAACCAAAAGATTCCTCTTATTAGAAACAACAAAACAGTTATCTAGTTTGATACCCTTTTTCTCAACAAATGCTCCATTATTCTATCTTCTATACATTGGATATTGATAATCCTAGGATTATACTGATTTATCTAGGCTTTTTAGCCGAATTTTGGATACTTCTTATTTCATTTTTGCCTGAATTCCAACTTAATTGCATATCTTTTATGTTTCAGGCCAAAACGTGCAGTTAGAGCAAATAATGAGCAGAATTGAGTTTCTAGACCCAGAAGCAAGCGAATCTCAGGATTCGGGGAAGTTCTAAAGCGAATTTGAAGCACTATGAAGCTTGTTCCTATTAGAGAGCACCAAAGATTGAAGATTCAAGCAAGGAAGCAAGTGGAGGACACTTCCATAATCTCAGAATTGTTCAAAAGACTTCACCGCAGCGATAAACTCTTAGGACAGATTAACAATTTTAAACCAACTCGTTGCCGCGACGAAGAATACTCTTCGCTGCGGCGAAGTCTGCAAGATTTAATTTTCCAAAACTGTGCGTTTTAATTTAGGTGAAAGTTTTAGGTTTGTTTTGGACTAACTATATAAAGAAAACTTAGTCTTTTTATCAGGAGTTCGACATTTTTGGGAGAAAGAAGAGAAGATTGAACTCTTTGGATTCTGTAACGCCCCACTTGAGGTACGTACTTAAGATTTGCTGTTTTGCTTAAATGTTTATCGATTCAGCTTTAATTGAGTTTGTGTGTTGCGTTCGTTGAGTGTTTGCCTTGAAATTGGTTGAGATTTGAGGAATTTTGGATTTGCAGTCTTCGCTGGGGCGAAGAGTAGTCTTCGCCGCGGCGAAGTTGGCTTTGAGTAAGGCGGTGTAGGCTCTGTCTTTCTTCACTGGGGTGACGAAAGTTTCTTCGCCGCGGCGACGAGCCGACTAAAATGTGTATTGAGAGTTCTAGATATTTTTCCATAAGGGTTAAATGACCATTCTACCCCTAATTAGCAGGAAAAGTGGAGGGTAAAATGTAAGGAAATTTCTTGGATAATGAGTTAGTATGGGGGTGTGAGTGTAATGAATCAAAGGATATAGATGGAATTTTCAAAGAAGATCAACGGCAAAGTTGGGAAGTGTTGATTTTCTCATGAACTAAAAAGGGCTATGTGTAATAAACCCTTCATTTCCTTCTTCTCCACTGCCATATCCATTCTCTCAATTCTCTCCTTTTTGCTTTCAATTGTTCCAAGATTTCTAAGGGTTTTAAGAGAGCCTTTGAATAATTTTGAGTAGAAATATCATCTAAAGCATCCTAAGGTAATGATTCTTGCTTTAGATGTGAGTTTTCTTAAAGTTATATGAAGTCTTATATGGTTGTTATTGTTGTTGNCGATCCTTTCATCATACGTTATCTCGACGAGACGAAGGCATAGAAATAGTGTCAACCTTCGGTTACTCTCGATATTATATATTCAGTTTCTGGACCAATGACCCGTATTATAATCTGGATAGAGCAACAACTCAATCCCACTGTGGCCACAGTTTTAGTGTCATTGCCATATACTGAATTGCGCCGTGAGATAACTTTCTCCCGTACCCGGGAGTGATGAATCCTCTGTCAATCCACCATAGTCTTGATACACTCCTTGATGCAGCCAATCACCACCGTATTGACAGCTCTGAAAAGAACTGCGTTAGGCTAGTGTCAAACTACACCAATCGGTGCACAAGGCGCTCCGGTGATCTCAAGTCTAAGGATCACATGCACCACCATTCGTTAGAGGATTTGTTCCATAGACACTGGGGTTTCCATCCATATGGAATCCTCTGGTGGGTCAGTCCAATGAACTTGCTGCAGTGTAATCGCCTACAACAAGCACCCATGTGTTGCACCAGGTTGTCACCAAACAACCTTGACAAGTGAGATCAGTCACTGCCTTTCGACAGGGTCGTTCAACACTATGATAGCCTTATCGTATTATCTGTGCCCTTACTTCAGAATAAGACTGGGGCTACGGACGTTTCTAGAATGGCCACCATATGTGCTCATAGGTTTCTCACTATCAAGATTTGAAACACTTGATACCCTCGTCACGGTTCTACCATTCTAAGGACATATATTAATACATATTGCAATAATAATGATTTACACGATATAGAATAAGATGCCTTTTATTATTGATTAATGAACATTATTATAAAGAGTCAATTCTACAATAATTGATTGACTCTAGGGCCCCTACTCCAACATCCCCTGCTCCACAGAAAGAAAGAGTTGAGGTTGTGAAAAGTAGAGACATGAGAAACAAAAAGAGATTCCAACCAAAGAAAAATAGGGGCGATTGGCAGAGTAAGCGGCCTAGGACTACCGGAGTCACTCCATGCCCTAAGTATGGGAAGAATCATTTGGGGGAGTGTCTAAAAGAGTTCAGTCCGAAGGTTTGCTATAAGTGTCAACAGCCAGGGCATCTAATGAAGGATTGTAAAGCTCCTCCACCAACAACACAGGCTTCTAGAGGTACGAATGCCAGGGTGTTTACTGTGGCACAGAGTGAAGTGGAGGCCAGTCCATCAACTGTAGCTAGTTAGTTATTATTTCATGCAGTTCCTCTTTATGCTTTAATTGATTCTGGAGCCACTCATTCTTTTATATCTCATGGGATGATAGAAAGATTAGGTATGAACTCTGTTGTGTTAGACTAACCCATTAGGATAGAGTTACCTTATGAAGTTAGTGTTTTGACTCATGAGATGCTTCCAGGAGAGTCCGTAGTGATTCATGGAAGAGAGTTGTTAGTTGATTTAATAGTGTTTGATATGCCTGATTTCGATGTGATTTTGGGTATGGACTTCCTAGGGAAGTATGGAGTAGAAATTGACTGTCGGAAGAAGAAAGCAAGATTTAATCTTGATAGTGGAGATAAGTTTAGTTTCGGAGAGGGCTATTAGTTAAGTATGTTGATCAGTAGCATGAAAGCTAGAAAGATGTTAAGAAAGGGGTGTGCTGGGTATATTGCTCATGTGGTGCAGAGTAGTGATGTTCTGCAACCAGTGATTCAGAAGGTGCCAATAGTCCAAGAATTTTTGGATGTATACAGAGAAATAGAGTTTAGTATTGAATTGGCCCCAGGAACAGCACCGATGTCGAAAGCCCCTTACCGAATGGCCCCAACCGAGCTTCAGGAATTGAAAAAGCAACTCCAGGAGCTTTTAGATAAAAGTTTTATCTGACCAAGCCATTCTCCTGGGGGAGCTCCAATTCTTTTTGTGAAGAAGAAAGATGGATCATTACGGATGTGTATAGATTACAGAGAACTGAATAAGGTGACAGTGAAGAATAAGTACCCGCTACCTCGTATAGATGATTTGTTTGATCAGTTGAAGGGAGGGGCAGTGTTCTCGAAAATTGATTTGAGGTCAGGGTACCATCAAGTGAGAGTGGCTGAGCAAGATATAGCTAAGATTGCCTTCTGTACAAGGTATGGGCATTATGAGTTTGTAGTGATGTCGTTTGGCTTGACTAATGCCCCATTAGTTTTTATGGACTTAATGAATCGGGTATTCCATGATTATTTGGATCAATTCATAGTGGTTTTCATAGATGATATCCTGGTTTACTCTAAGTCGAGAGAAGAACATGAGGAGCATTTGAGAATAGTGTTGCAACGATTGAGAGAAAATAAGCTATATGCTAAATTTTCTAAGTGTGAGTTTTGGTTTCATCAAGTAATATTTCTGGGCCATATTGTATCTAAAGAAGGGATTTCAGTGGATCCGAGTAAAGTGCAGGCAATCCTTGAATGGTAGAGGCCGAAAACAGTGAAAAAGGTAAGAAGTTTCTTGGGACTAGTAGGCTACTACCAGCGATTTGTAGCAGGGTTTGCTCAGTTGGCTAACCGTTGACAGCTCTTACTAAACAGAGAACTCCTTTTATATGGTCAGCTGCTTATGAAAAGAGTTTTCAAAAGTTGAAGGAAAAGTTGAAATCAACTCCTGTTTTAGTGTTGCCACAAGAGGGTGTAGATTATGACATTTTTACAGATGCCTTACTGCAGGGACTTGGTCCTGTGTTAATGCAGTTAGGTACGGTGATAGCTTATGCTTCTCGTCAATTGAAAGAGTACGAGACAAGGTACCCTACGCATGATTTAGAGTTGGCAGCGGTAGTCTTTGCATTGAAAATTTGGAGGCATTACCTTTATGGTGCAAAGAGTAATATCTACACTGACCATAAGAGTTTGAAGTATCTCTTTACTCAGAGGAAGCTGAATATGAGACAGAGAAGATGGTTAGAGCTGGTTAAAGATTATGAGTGTGAGATTAAATATCAGCCGGGGAAAGCTAATGTAGTAGCCGATGCATTGAGCAGAAAAGCTTATTTATCCCGACTCACAAGACAGAGAGAGTTAATAGATGAGTTGTGTAAAGAACAGATTGAAGTGATTCAAGGAGGGATTGCCAGGTTAGAGATTCAGTCTACCTTATTGGAAGAAATCAAAGAAAAGCAAGTGGTTGATGAGTGGTGTTAGAAGATATTGCAGAGAGTGCATGAGAATGAGAGACCAGAGTTTCATCTGGTAGATGTTGTTCTCCGTTATAGGAATCAGTTGTGTATTCCTCAAGATAATAAGTTGAGAGAGAGAATTCTTACGGAGGCTCATGAAACACCCTACACTGCTCATCCTGGAGCAACCAAGATGTATCAAGACTTAAAGAAAGGCTATTGGTGGCCAGGTATGAAGAAAGATATTGCGGAGTTTGTAGCTAAGTGCCTGATTTGTCAGTAGGTGAAAGCAGAATACCAAAGACCATCAGGGTTGCTTCAGCCACTTAGTATTCCAGAGTGGAAATGGGAGAGCATTTCGATGGATTTTATCACAGGTCTCCCCAGAGTACAGAGAGGATATAATGCTATATGGGTGATTGTGGATAGGTTAACCAAGTCAGCCCATTTCCTTCTAGTAAAGGAGAGTACCTCTACGGATCAATTGGCTCAGATTTACATTAAAGAGATAGTCAGGTTGCATGGGGTGCCCAAGAAAATAGTGTCAGATAGAGATTCCAGGTTTGTTTCAGCTTTCTAGATGAGTTTACAAAAGAATTTGGGTACCCGTTTAGCATTCAGTACAGCCTATCATCCTCAGACGGATGGCCAAACCGAGAGAACGAACTAGGTGCTTGAGGATATGCTGAGAGCTTGCTATATGGGTTATAAAGCATCCTGGCAAGAAATGTTACCGTTAGTGGAGTTTGCCTACAATAACAGTTATCAGTCTATAATTAAGATGGCGCCTTACGAGGCCTTGTATGGTAGACGATGTAGGTCTCCACTACATTGGGATGAGATCGACGAAAAGGATGAGTTGAGTTCCGCTATTGGGCCAGAGATGACTCAGAAATTGATTGAAGATATAAAGCTGATCGGAAACAGAATGAAACAAGCCCAAGATAGACAGAAAAGTTATGCCGATTTGAAGAGAAAAGAAGTTGAGTTCGAAGTGGGTGATAAAGTTTTCTTGAAAGTTTCCCCCTATAAACGGGTGGTGCGGTTTGGAAGTAAAGGAAAGCTAGCACCGAGATTCATTGGTCCATTTGAAGTGTTGCAGCGAGTGGGGAAAGTAGCCTACAGATTGGCACTACCACCTAGCATGGACAAGGTGCATGATGTTTTCCATATCTCGATGCTACGGAAGTATATAAGTGATCCCTCCCATGTATTGAGCACAGATGAGGTAATTGTGGAAGAGAATCTTGTGTACGAGGAGCATCCAGTTCAGATTTTGGATCGGAGGATTAAAGAGCTCCAGAATAAGAGCATTCCATTAGTAAAAGTCCTTTGGAGAAATCACAAGGTAGAAGAAGCCACATGGGAGGTAGAGCAAGACATGCAGAATCATTACCCGGAGTTGTTTGTGTGAATTTCGGTTCTCCCCCCTTAAAAGAATTTCGGGGATGAAATTCTTTTAAGGGGGGGAGAATTGTAACGCCCCACTTGAGGTACATAGTTAAATTGTGTTGTATTGCTTGAATGTTTATTCATTTGTTCTCATTTCAACTTGCATGTTGTTATTTTGAGTTGGTTGACCCTTAGTGGGATTGATGAGTTGGTTTGGTTGAGTGTTTGCCCTGATTTTGGTTGAGAATTGGTGAATGTTTGAATTTCAGTCTTCACCGGGGCGAAGAATAATCTTTGCCGCGGCGGCGTTGGCTTTGTAATTGCGGTGTCGGTTCTGTAATTCTTCGCTGGGGTGACGGAAAGTTCTTCGCCGCGGCGACGATCCAATTGAAAAGGTTAATGAAGTTTTTAGATATTTTTCCATGGGGGCAAAATGACCATTCTACCCCTAATTAGAGGAAAAGTGGGGAGTGAATTGTAAGGAAATTTTCTAGAGAATAGTTTAAATGCGGGGTGCATTTGCAAAGAATTAAAGGGCAAAGGTGGAATTCCTAAGAAAGAGTAAGGGTAAAATGGGAAAGAGTGGAGAAAATATGAGATATTAAGGGTTTAGCTTTAGAAACCCTTTCATTCATTCTTCTCCACTGCCTCTTCCATCCTTCATTTCTCTCAAGTTTTCATTCCATTTTCCAAGGATTTTTGGAGGGCTTTTGACTAGAAGTTGATTCAAGTTGATCCTAAGCACTTAAAGGTTTAAGAGAAAGCATCAAGCCATTAAGAGTAGAGAGCTTAAGTGGATTCTACTTGAGTATAAGGTAAGTAAATCCACCTAAGTTGTGATTTGCATGATTGAATGATGTGTAGAGATTTATATATGATTAATGCTTGGATTTTTATGTTTGAAATGAGTTGATGAATTTATGAATGAGTTTAATGTTGATTTATGGAGAAATTTCCACCATGAGAAGGGTGGATTGTGTTGATAAATTTTGGTAAAAGCATGGATAGAATTAGAAGAATTTGAGAGGAATAATTGAAGTGTGTTTTCTTTGCAGGATGTGTGATAATTTGAAGGAGTTGAACTCCAATTTTGATTGGTTAAGAAAGAAGTAGAACTATAGTGAGAGTAGGGCTTATGTATGCACACATATTGTTTGATGAAATGCCTAAGAGAAGCATGAGTAGAAGTAGAGAACCTTACTTTATGCAACATAGCATATTTGCATTTCATGAGTGCATATAAGAAAGATTCTAGGCATGAGCCATCCATATGCATATGTTTATATGTGTAATCATTAAAGAAAGAAATATGAGTAATAAGAAAGAAACATTCTAAGAATAGAGATAAATAAAAGAATAAATTCTCTTAGAATAAAGAGAAAGAAAGAATTAGCACTAGAGAATAAAATGAATAAAAAAGTGCTAAAAAAGAGAAAAGATAATAGGTTGTGTGATGGGGAGCCTGTGAGTGTAGAAAATTCCTGCATGTAAACTGCCGTGAGAGAGCGGAATGAGAATGAGAAAAAGAATTTGTATAGCCATGAGAATACATGCGGATGAGAGCTATACACGAGAGAGAGTACACTCACATGGTCAAGGGTTCCGAATCCATGCATCGACCAAGACCGATCAGCAAAGAATAGAATAATAAAGAATAAGAATGAGATAGACAAGAAAAGAAAGAAAATGCATTGCCTTGCATTAGTGCATATGCATCTCATCCGTACATGTTAGCATGATATCTCTCATGGCTGATGAGAATAGAGAGAAAGAAAGAATAGAAAGAAAGAAAAGAATAGTAGAAACATAGAAAGAACAAGAGAGATTGCATATGAGAAAGTGACAAGAGTAAGGAAAGAATTGAAAGGTGATACACGGGGATAGCGGAGTAGAGGTTTACTTACTGAGCATCTTTGTGCTCACCCCGTTGTTTTCTATGTTTTTGCAGGACATAGGTGAGGACGTGGTCGGATGGATGTCGGTAAGTGGGGAGACTTGACTACACTGTCCACTGTTTTGAGAGTCTTTTTGTATAAATGATACTGTACTATGTAAAGAATGTATATATCAAGTAAAGAAAATTTTTGGGCCCAACTATTTTGATAAGTATACTTGTGTTTTCATTAATATATTATATGAATATGATAATAGAAAGAAGTCGTTACACAACCCGAACTAATACATTTAAAACATTTTTCTGTTTCCAGGTGACAGGTTGTTTATTGTTAAGTATTTAATGTCCACCACACACGCAATCTCACCCTAATGAAAGGGAAAAAAAAAAAAAAAAAGGTTATAGCCACCACAACCAATCTAGAGTCAATGACGCTATTGCCTAGCCCATGTCATTTTGCTGTCGTACTGGTCCAAGCTTTCAACCACCACAATCTAGTCCAGTTTTTGACATAAACTTTTATCTTATTGTTGATGCAAATTTTCGTATTGGCTAGAGCACTAGGACGAAGACACGCGTCAACTAGGGGTACTCAGTTGACTCCGGGAAGAACCAAGTGAGATAGGTGTTAGAGTAGGTGCTCTAGAACCAATCCTATATTGTAAATTGACTCTATGTATTGTGTTATCCTATTAATAAAAAGATATTATTTATATTATGTAAATCTTATTCTATATGTAATAATATAGGTCCTTAGAGTAGTGGAACCGTGACGAGGGAATTAAGTGGTTATAAGTCTTGATTGTGAGATCCCTATGAGCACATATGGTAACCATTATAGAAATGTTCACAACCTCAGTATTATTCTGACCAAAGGCATAAATAATACGGTAAGACTATCATTACGTTGAACGACCCTACCGAAAGGTAGTGACAAATCTTGCATGTCAAAGTTGTTTGGTGACAACTTGGTGTGACACATGGGTGCTTGTTATTCACGAATTCACTAGACTTACCCATATAGAGGATTTCATATAGATGGTTACCCTAGTGTCTATGGAACACATCCTCTAACGGATAGTTGTCCATGTAATCCTTAGACTTGAGACCATCAAAGCGCCATGTGTAAATATTGGTGTAGTTTGACGCTAGCCAAACGTAATCCTATTTAGGGTTATCAGTATGGTAGTGATTGGCTACATCGAGAAGTATACTAAGTCTATGGTGGGTCGACAAAGAATTCATCACTCTTGGGTACAGGAGAAGTTATCTCGGTGAGATATTCAGTAAAAGGTAACGACCTTAAATCTGTGAACACAGTGAAATCAAGTTGTTACTCATTTAGTCCTTAGTCCAATAAACCGAATACGAATATGTCAATGTGATTCATACTTGAAGCTGACACTATTTCTGTGCTTCAAACCTTGATGAGATAATAGATGATGGAAGGATTGAATTGCATGGTAACCATACTGTTGATAGGAAGCTATATCGCTGAATCCAAATCTATCGGGTGGCCAAGGCCAATCTCCTATGTGTAATGAGACGATTAATGGCGTGTTAATCGCAATATTGCCCACCGCTGATATGATAAAGAGCCTACGGGTCACACACTTAGGAGACAATTTAAGAATTAATAAGTGAAAGGGGTAATTTTATCTTTTAGGACGAAAGGGTATTTTGGTAATCTCATAGTACGATTAAATTTGTTGAGATTGTTGCCTATATTTAATTTCATATTATAATTAAAATAAGTAAACCAGTATGTCGCCGTGTTGAGTCATGAGAAAACCATACCTCTCGGGCTCACAATGCACTCTACCATGACCTATGGAGTGACCTCCTCCTGATGTTCCTCCATCTCAAGTGGTACATCTGCATGTTCCTCATCCATTATATTATGTGGAGTCTAAACTTCATTGAGTTCGACCTTTCTACCCCTTATACTATGTTAGAGAAATTCCTTCTCTAAGAAGACCCCAATTCAAGCTACAAAAACCTTTTGCTCTTCTGGCTGGTAGAAATAGTATCCCATGGTTTCCCTAGGATATCCCAAATATATACATTTGTCAGATTTTGGGGCAACCTTATCTGATGTTGATTTCTTGACATAAGCATTACAACCCCAAATTCTCAAACAAGACAACTTGGGCTTTCACCCATTCTATAGTTCATATGGAGTCTTATCCACTAATTTAGATGGCACACGGTTCAGTGTGTGAATCGCAGTCTCTAGGACATAACCCCAGAATGATGCGAGTAGATAAAAAAAACTCATCATTAATCAAACCATGTCAAGTAAGGTTCGATTCCTCCTCTCCAATACACCATTTTGCTGAGGTGTATATGGAGGTGTAAGTTGTGATACTATTCCACATTCCTTAAGGTACTCTTCAAACTCCAAGCTTAGGTATTCACCTCCTTGGCCCGACCGAAGAGCTTTAATACTTTTACCCAGCTTGTTCTGTACTTCATTCCTGAATACTTTGAACTTGTTAAACTATTCATATTTATTTCTCATTAAATAACATATCCATATCTACTGAAATCATGGTTATTAGTATCCTACAATACGTGATACGTATCCTACGATATGATTTGATACGGGTCACCAACGATACGTATCAGAGAGTGCATCTTAAACATTTCGATACGTTGATATGTATCATACGATATGATACGATACGTATCCATTCATATCCTTAAAGATATCGATATAAATCGATACGATTTTATTAATTTGGGCCAAAGGCCCACAAAAATTTAAGGTTGGATCCGGGTCACCCAACCTAGTTCACTAAAACCTGCCCAAATTTAGCCTTTTTGCATGGAGAAAGTGAAAATGAACATGTGTTGCCCTTTTTGCATGATAATATTAATACAAGCAGAGATATAGATATTGACTTTGATCTTGGAAATGATATGAATGGTTGAAGGGAAATTATATAGATTCTTAATTTTATGATTAATTTTGATTACGTAATACCATAATTTAAAACCAATAATACCACAAAATTCTTTAATTAATCTTTGGAATTATATTAATTTTTAGAAAATTTTTATTATTTTATTATTTTTTTTTGAAAAAGGCGTATCCTACGATACAATACGATACGCGATACATGATTCAAAAAATTAGGTTTTCGATACACGATACGATACGTGATTTGACAACCATGACTGAAATCATTAGTAAATGTGATGAAGTAAGAATATCCTCCTCTTGCCTGAACTGTCCTTGGACAACATACATCACTATGGATGATGTATAACAGTTCTGTAGATCTTTCACTGTTGCTAGTGAAAGGCGACTTGGTCATCTTGCCTAAAAGGCATGACTCATATACCTTATAAGATTGAAAATCAAATGGGTCCAAGACTTCGTCCTTATAGAGTTTTGCTATGTGAGTTTGATTAACATGACCTAGCCTATAATGCTAGAGAAATGTTTTGTTCAGATCGCCATGCTTGGCTTTCTTATTTTCAAGATTGAATATCCCTTTATTATCCATATCTAGAACATATAAACCATTATGTAATCTAGCATTTCTAGAATGAATATCATTCAAACTAAAAGACAACAATCCATTAGATATGTCAAAATGATATCCAAAATTGTCTAAAGCGAACACGGAAATAATATTCTTCGAAATCGAAGGTACATAATAACAATTCAATAGTTCCAAGATAAGGGTCGAAGGCAATGATAACTGATAAACACCTATAGCTAAAGCAGCAACTCTAGCTCAGTTCCCAACACGTAGGTCTACCTCCCCTCAGCGAAGTGATCTACTCTGCCACAATCCCTACACATTAGTACAAATGTCAGATGCACATCTAGTGTCAATAACCCAAAATGTGTTAGGAGATAAGTTAATCTGAATCATGAACATACCTTTAGAAAAAGATCCAACAGTCTTCTTCTTGCTTGCTATGAAGGCCTTGCAGTGTTTCTTCCAGTGGCCAGGTTTGTCACAGTAAAAACAAACTACCTTTCCATCTTTGCTTATGCCACAGGTTTCAAGGCATCCTGAGACTTGCACTTAGACTTGGGTTTGGACTTAGCCTTTCCCTTACCCTTTCCTTTGCCTCTTCTAGGGGTAGCATCAACTAGCATCATTGGCTTTGAATTCTTCATGTCTTGCTTTGCTGTCTTGAGCATATTTAGGAGATCGGAGAGGGTTTTCTCCATACCATTCATATTGAAATTCAATATGAGTTGTGAGAAGATCTTAGGCAGGGACTATAGAACAAGGTCCACTGATAGTTCTGCATTCATGATAAAACCCAAAGTTTCAAAATTTTGTATGTACCCAATCATCTTGAGTACATGCAACCCAACTTGGGATCCCTCAGCCATTCGACATCTAAACAACGCCTTAGACGCATTATAATGATCATTTCTAGCATGCTTCTAAAAGAGCTCCTTGAGATGAGTCATAATAGCTTGAGCATCTAAGTTTTCATGTTGCTCTTGTAGATCTGGCGTCATCGATGCTAAAATGAGACATTACACATTGTTAGCATCGTCAAGATGCTTGTCATAAGTATCTCTCTCCTCTTGAGTAGCCTCAGGACCAGGTGCATCCTGAACAGGCTCATTAAGGACATATAACTTCTTCTTGGATTTGAGTACAATCTGAAGATTTCTATACCAATCCTTGAAGTTAGAACCATCCAACCTATTTTCCTTCTCGATGATTGATCGCAGTGATAGGCTGTTGGTTGTCATTTTGTGAGTCTACAAGTGCAAATTAAAGCGAGTTAATATTATGTTCTGATTTAATTAATCAAGGTCTTTTAATTAATTAAACGCTCCCACTATTTTACTCAAGTTCTAATAGCCCTCACTATTAAACTTAGGAAGGCCCATTGGTCTTCCTAGTGGCCCAAGATCCTATTAATTCCATTTTGAACCTTCGTTGATCGAATCAAGTTAAAAATGGGTTGATTTAGGTAAGGCCACAAACTCAATTTATACCAACTAATGGTAACAATCATTAATCTTCAAATATAAATTGCTCAAACAAACCAATTATACAATTCAATGGCACCGACCATTGACCTCAACTATAACTCTTTGATCCGTAAAGTAGATACTACATGTCAACACGTGCATTATAAAATTGCACTTCTCTACTCGTGCCTCTAGTACATTTTCCACCTTCGTTGATTGAACAAGCCAAACTACTAGTCAAGTCTTACCTAACACCATTAAAGAAAAACTCCAATGCGACTTAGCCTCCCACTGGTAGATGCATACCCTTTGTTGATGCAAACGAGGTTACGACGAGCAATGGTTTGACTAGGTCCATGATTTTGGAAGGCGTGAATTTTAGGCTTAATATCTTTTTTAATGAAGGTTTTGCTTTTGGTCTCATCATTTTATTGTCTTTATTAACATGTTATATCCCTAACATTCACCCTTAGCATGCCAACTAAGCAATAAAGATAAATATGTTGGTGCATTGCCTTAACTAAACCAAACTCCCCGAGCCCATAGGAATTTGTATGTCAACCTAGGTAATTAAATTACAAGAGGAATCTTCAATTTAAAAACCCGCCTTCTTCAATCCAACGTTTCTTCTTCTCGATCATTACATTAATATAAAATAAATTCTAATTTAATTTTATGAAAATAATTAGAAACCTTGATTTACATTTGAGGGGTGTAAGATGAGAGAAATAAATTACAAGAGATTATAAAGAAAGGCAAGGCACACATGCCTTATTTAAATTAAAATTACAATCCTAAAATTTAATTGGGTCTAAAGGCAAATGCACCCAACAACATGCAATTTCAATCACAAGAATATGCATATAACAATAAATCAAAAATACAAATTTGATCACTTGGTAACTTAATAATCACCCCTTGATATTAATACTTGTTATGTTTAAACCCAACAAGTTGTAAACTTTTCAGTTTAGTCTCTTGTTGTTGGGCCTCTCCAAATTGGGCCTCCAGAATGTTTGTAATATTCAGCAACACATTATAAAAAGTTATGGACCAATATCAATGCGCGACAATGTGAAGAACAGCCCAAAATGAAGCCTACTTGCACCAACGCGTATTCTGCTTTAAACAATAGTTTTATGTGCGTTGACGCATATGGGCAAAGACGTTAAAGACTTGGTAAACGTGCACCAACATGTTAAAAAGCTAGTGGTATAATCCATGAATCAACTGACTCACTATTGAATCTGTTATGACCTATTTAGAACCTGTAGCGAATTAATACGCAACAACGTCAACTGTTTGTAAATAGAGTGAAACCCCGTGCTACAGAAGTCCAAAAACATATGTAAACCTGCTGACGGGATCCTTACACGTGGGATTTTGAATTGCTCAAAAATAGGCACCATAGTGTAAATAGGAACGATTTCCCCGCAGGAAAATCGCAGGTTGCCCAGAACGGGACAGTTGTGCATAAAAACACACAACAGGTCAAACACTTGTGCGAAAACACAAAGTGAAGGTCAAGGCTATATGTATAAACATATAGCCAGTAAGGCTGGGCTGTTTCTGACAACTATCAGCCAAAGGCAGCTACCATACACGGTGGTGTTATAGTGAAAGTGACAGTAGCCTTGCGTTATAAACACAGGGCTCTTTGGGACATCGGTTGTGTGCCTTAGCACACAGCCCCTGAACGCCCTTATGGGCATTGACCAACGCCACATATTGAAACACACAGCCAATAGATCCACTATGCACGACAACAGGAGGCTGCCGTCTATATAACACACGGCAACCGCGTTGGCTCGCACTGTTGTTGCTTCAGTCATGGCATTACCATGCGCCACCACGCAAGATAGCCAACACCACTGTCCATGGTGATGCTTCTAGGGTTTTAAAACTCCTTTGATTTCAACAAAAATCAGATCAAACATAACAGATTTCAATTTCCCCATCAACACAACAAAATCAATTTGAATCCAATTAATCAAATTAAAACCCAAATCATGTAATCAACAAATCACACAATTTCAAGCAAAAATTAAACAACGTAATCTGATATAAGGGGCTCTAATACTATTGTTAGGAATTAATGAAACAAATACGCAGCGGAAAACAAAAATTTACCAATTAAAACCTAAAGCCCAAAATCCTTATAAGAGATTTAAAATTGTTTACATGCTTAAGAACAATAAAACCCATTCAAGGTTTCAATTTCTCACCCACGTTGATGGCTCTCACTTCAAGTATAGAAGTGAACTAACGAAAATCCACACAAAGGCAAGACTCCACACATAATCAATTTGCTAGAGTGATTTATGTGGTTTAAAGAAGAAAAGAGTAAAGAAAAATTTTAGAGAAAATTTTTCTCTCAACTTTAGCTTGGGCGCCAATTTTAAGGGTTACGGAGATTTGGGGAAAAGTGCCTTTTATAGGCCAACCCTAATCTCCCCTTATTAGGATATATTACTAATATACACCCATCTAATTAAATAATTAGATATAATGATTTCCGAAGAAATTAATTAACTGGGTATTAAGCAATTATTATTTTATTTATCCAATAATAATCATTCAATATTTAAAACATATAGACATCAATTTACATACATACATATATACATATATATAAATAATGATACTTTATTTATTTAGAATATACATACGATAATATATATATTTAAATAAAATTCAATCTTGCAAATTAAATTCAATATGGGATTGGATCCAGACAACAACTTTTCTAGCAAATTTAATAGCTCTGTAAGATTGACCAAAATACCCTTCATCTATAAATGATGAAAATGCCCCTCACTCGTTATCTTCTTTCAATTGCCTCTTAAGTGTGTGACGCATAGGCTCCTCACCATATCAGCAGTGAGTAATATCGCGGTCAACACCCTATTAATCGTCTCATTACACACAGACCAAGATTGACCTCTTGCAAGACATCATGGCCACCCGACAGATTTGGATTCACGTATTCGCTACTTGTCAACAGTATGGTTACCGTGCAACCAAATCCTTTCATCATCTATTATCTCATCAAAGTTTGAAGCATAGAAATAATGTCAGCTTCAAGTATGAACCATGTTTACATATTCAAATTCGGTTATCGGACTAATTAACCAACCAAGCAACAACTCGATTCCACTGTGGCCATAGATTTAAGGTTGTTATCTCTTATCGAATATCTCAACGAGATAATTTCTCTTGTACCTAAGATTGATGAATCTTTTGTCAATCCACCACACAACCATACTGATAACCCTGAATAGGATTACGTTAGGCTAGTGTCAAACTACACCAATGTTTACACACGGTGGTATGGTGATCTCAAGTGTAAGGACCACATGCACCACCATCCATTAGAGGATGTATTCCATAGACATTGGGGTTACCATCTATATGGAATCCTTTGTATGGGCCAGTCTGGTGAACTCTTGAATAACAAGCACCGATGCATCGTAACAAGTTGTCACCAAACAACCTTGACATGCGAGATTTGTCACTACCTTCCGATAGGGTCATTCAACGCTATGATAGCCTTACCGTATTATCTGTGCCCTATGTCAAGATAATACTGGGGCTATGGATGTTTCTAGAATGGCCATCATAAGTGATCATAGAGATCTCACAATCAAGACTTATCACTGCTTGATTCCCTCATCACAACTCAACCACTCTAAGGACATATATTAACACTTACATATGGAATATGATTTACATAATATTAATGATGCTTTTTATTAATAAAATAACATAATTCATAGAGTCAATATACAACAATATGATTAGCTTTGGGATACCTACTCTAATAGCCTCTAGCCAGTCATCATGGCCCCTCGATAGATTCAAATTCAACGTATAAGCTACCTGTCAATGATATGGTTACCGTGTAATCAAATCCTTTCATCAGCTATTATCTCATCAAGGTTTGAATTACATAAATAATGTCAACTTCAAATATACTACCTTGATATGTTCGTATTCAGTAATCAAACTAATAGCTAAAATCGAACTTAAACACCAACTCAATTCCACTGTGGCCATAGTTTTGCGATCGTTATCATTTACCGAATTACTCAGTGAGATAAATTCTCTTGTACCCAAGAGTGATGAATCCTATGTCGATCCAGCATAGCCATAGTGTACTTCTGAATGAAGCCAATCACTCCCATATTGATAACCCTAAATAGGACTATGTTAGTGTTAGGATAGGTGCACTAGAGTGAATAATATTAGGACATTTGTAATAATATTATTGAATATCAATAAAGGCATAACTTCTATATCATAGCATTCATTTATATATTCGTATATATATTGATATATGTCCTTAGAAGGGTTGAACCGTGATGAGGTAATTAAGTGTTTTAAATCTTAATTGTGAGGACCCTATGATCACATATGGTGGCCATTCAAGAACTGTCCATAGCCCCAGTATTAATCTGACCAAGGACACGGATTATATGGTAAGGCTATCATAGTGTTGAACATATGTCAAGGTCGTTGGGTGACAACTTGATGCGATGAATGGGTGCTTGTTAATGACAAGTTCACTGGACCGACCCACTGAAGGATTCCACAAAAGATGGTAAGCTAGTGTCTATGGAATATATCCTCTAACGGATGGTGATGCATGTGATCCCTCGACTTGAGATCACCAGAGCATCGTGTGTAATTATTGATGTAATTTGACACTAGCCTAATGTAATCCTATTTAGGGTTATTAGTACGGTAATCGTTAGTTACATCGAGAAGTACACTATGGCTATGGTGGATTAACAAAGGATTCATCACTCCTAGTTACAAGAGAAATTACGTCGCTGAGATATTCGATAAGGAACCACGACCACAAAATATGTGGCCACAGTGGAATCGAGTTGGTACTCGAATCCAATTTATATGGTCGTTGATTCGACAACCGAATATAAACATATCAAGGTACATTTATTGAAGTTGACACTACTTCTGTACTTCAAACCTTCATGAGATAAATGATGATGAAAGGATTGGAATTGCATGGTAACCATACTATTGAAAGGTAGCTACTTCGCTGAATCTTTATTTGTTAGGTAATCATGATGCCTTGCTAGAGGTCAATCTTGATTGGTGTACAGAACACTAATTAGTTGATGCTTGATTATAAATCCAGTCACTGCCAACATAATAAAGAACCTAGGGGTCACACACATTAAAGGCAGTTTTATCGAGAATAAAAAAATGAAGGGTAATTTCATCTTTTGGATGAAAAGGGTATTTTGGTAACTTTGTTATGTGATTAAATTTGCTAAAGGTCGTTGCCAACATTCAATATTTATATTGGAGTTAATTTAGCAAAGTTGTAATTATATTAATATTAATATAAAACATTAATATTAATATGGATTAAATATATGGAATAAATATGTTTAATATAATTAAATATATTTTATATCCCATCAATTAAATATAGATAAATATATATTCATATATAGTTATTAGGAATATATATTTAATTGGGAAATATCCTATTGCAAAATAGAAAGGTATATTTAGTTGGAAAATATCCTATTGAAAAATAGTAAGGTAAATTTAATTGGGAACTATCCCATTCCAAAAGGAGTAGAAATATTCCTATTCTTAATGGGGAATATTTTATTCACCACTATATAAGAAAAATAATGGGATAATTAAATAACAATAAGTTCATTATTTTCTGCCAAGCAAAAACCTAGCTTCTGAGAGAGAATTTTTCTTTCTCTCAATTGCGTATTCTCTCTTCTTGCACCCAAGGATTCTAGCAAACTTTCTTGCGTGTGGATTAGCCTCCCTTCCTTTGTGTAGACTTCTCAGAGCGATTCCATCTTGAATTGACTAGCGAAAAGCAAATCAAATAAACCTGAAGGAGCCTCCAAACGCAGGTAATAACAACAAACCTTGTATGGGTTGTTTTATTTTATAAACGGATTGCATATATCAATCTTGATTGTGGGATTAACGGGTTAACTTGAATAAAATTTTGGTATTATATTCGATGTATTATTCAACCATAACCCTACAGTGGTATCAGAGCTTGGATTGATAGATGTTTTCTGTTATTAACATGTTGAATGATTTGATATAAAATTGCATGTTAGGGTTTTTGATTCAATTGTTTAAATTGAAATTGATTAAATCTGTTTTTAATCCTATTGATGAACAATGACTTTAGTTGGTTTAGGGTTACGAAAACCCTAAAAACATGGTTGCTGTAGGGTTGCGCGTTTCGACATGCAACCATTGTCCCAAGTCGCGCGTAGCCCCCTGTGGTGGCTTGAGTAGAATAGTAGTGGGAGCAATTGATTAATAAAAGGCCTTATTAATTAACATAACATTAACTCTTTTTAATTTTGCATTTGTAGATTCACTTTCATTATGACTTCATCTACCTTATCATTGCGATCAATCATTGATAAAGAAAGTAGGTTTGATGGGATGAACTTCAACGACTGGTTTCAAAATCTAAGGATTGTACTAAAGTTAGAAAAGAAGTTGTACATCATCAATGAACCTATTATGGAAGTGCCTAAACCTAACGCTACTTGGGAAGCAAGAGATGCTTATCAAAAGTATCTGGATGATGCCGACATTGTTCAATGTATCATAATGGCATCATTGACACCTGATCTTCAAAAGCAACATGAGAATTTGGATGCTAATTCTATCATCACAAAACTCAAGGAACTCTTCTAGAAGCGTGCAAGACACGAGCGATACGAGGTGTCAAAGGCATTGTATAGATGCCAAATGGCTAAGGGAGCCTTAGTTGGCCCACATGTAGTCAAGATGATTGGCTATATTCTTTGGGATTCATTATGGATGCAGAACTGTCTATAGACCTCGTTCTGCAATCCTTGCCTGATATATTCTCCCAATTCCATAAACATTAGGGTTGCCATCTATATGGAATCCTCTGATTGGTTAGTCCAGTGAACTTACCAACTGCAAGCACCCATGCATTGCACCAAGTAGTCACCAAACAACTTTAACATGCAAGATTTGTTTCTATCTTTCAATTCGGTCGTTCAACGTTATGATAGCCTAACCATATAATATGTGCTCTTACTTTAGGATAATACTAAGGCTATGAACAATTTCTAGAATGGCCATCTAATGTGATCTTAGGGTTCTTACAATCAAAATTTAAAGCACTTGATACCCTCGTCACGATTCTACCATTTTAAGGACATTTATTATAACATATGTGAAATACGGTTTACACAATATAGTCAAAATGCCTTTTATTAATATCAACACGTTTTCACAAGTAGTCAATTGCTACAGTTAGATTGGCTCTAAGGCACCTACCCTAACAATCTCTCACTTGCATTATAGCCAATCATTCATGTATTTAATACCGGATGATGCTAAGTGTTTATCATGCTTTTGCTATGACAGAGTTTTCGTTAGTGGGTTTGCAACGTTGTCCTCAGTAGGAACTTTGCAGATCTGCACATGCCTCTCTAAGCAATCTCTCTAATTAGATGGGAAACATCTGAGTATGTGTTTGGATAGCTGATGAGACCATGGTTCCTTAGCTTGATCAATGGTGCCAGTGTTGTTGCAGTAAAGCTCTATTGGATCAACTATGGTTGAGACCATTTCAAGTTCAGTAATGAACTTCTTGATCCAAACCGCCTCTTTAACCACATCAGACAATGCAATATACTCAAATTTCGTTGTAGAATCTACTACAATGCTTTGCTTGGAGCTCTTCTAACTCACTACAGCACTGTTGAGACAAAACATGTATCCTGATTGTGGTTTAAAATCATCTTTATCAGTGTGGAAACTAGCATCACTGTATCCTCTAATAATGAGCTCTTCATCCCCTCTATAAACTAAGAAGGCATCCTCAGTTCTTTTCAAGTATTTAAGGCTATTCTTGACTGTTGTCCAATGTTGTTCACTTGTATTTCATTGATGTCTACTACAAGTGCTCAAGGCACAAGAGACATCAATCCTAGTACATAACATATCATACATGATAGACCCAAGAGCGGATGCATATGGGATCCCACTAATCTTATCTCTCCTTTCTTAAGTTTTAGGACACGTCTTTAGAGAGATATATGCCATGTGACATTGGACAAAATCCTTTCTTTGATTCTTCCATGCTGAATCTATTCAGCACTTTGTTAATATATGTAATCTGACATAGGCCTAGCATCCTACTAGATCTGTCATAATAAATTTTAATGCCGAGGATATAGGCTGCTTCCCCTAAGTCTTTCATGGAGAAGCACTTGGATAACCAAGTCTTTAACTACTGCAAGTTCAGTACATCATTCCCAATAAGAAGTATGTCATCAACATACAACACTAGGAATACAATTGCGCTCCTATTAATCTTCTTGTATACACAAGGTTCGTCTTGAAGACATCCTCTGCAACTTGCATCAAAACAAATATTCCAGCTTCTTGAAGCTTGCTTGAGTCCATAAATGGATCTCTATAACTTGCATATCTTATCTGCTTGTCTATCAAGAACGAAACCATTAGGTTGTGTCATGAAGACATCCTCTTCAAGGTTTTCGTTCAGGAAGCGGTTTTGACATCCATCTGCCACATTTCATAATTTGAATGGACTTTAACATCGAAATTGGTGAAAAGGTTTCATCATAGTCAATGCCATGTTTCTATCTGAAACCATAGGCAACCAACCGTGCTTTATAGGTTTGCATGTTACCTTTCATGTTAGTCATCTTTTTGAAGACCCATTTACACACTATGGGTTTTACCCCTTCAAGTGGATCCACTAGAGTCCAAACTTGTTCTAGTACATGGAGTCCATTTCAGATTTCATGGCGTCAACTCATTTAACAGAATCTGGATCCGACATTACTTCATTGTAGGTTCTGGGTTCATTGTCTTCACAGACCAATACGTCATCATGCTGAGGCACAAGAAAACCATATCTCTCGGGCTCGTGATGTATCCTCCCAGATCTACGCAATTCCTATGATACCAAAGGTGGTTCACATGGTTCGAAAATCTGTGGAGTGACCTCTTTAAGATGCTTAACCACCTGACGTGGCACATCTTTCTGTCCCTCATCTGTTGTATCTTGTGGAATCAAAACTTCATTGAGTTCTACCTTCCTCCCACTATCTCCTCTTAGGAGAAATTCCTTCTAGAGAAAAACCCCAACACGGGCAACAAATACCTTTTTGTTGTTTTGGGTGATAGAAGTAGTACCCTTTAGTTGCCTTAGGATACCTTACAAAGATACATTAATTAGACTTTGGAGCAAGCTTATTCGATGTTGATTTCTTGACATAAGCTTCACAATCCCAAACTCTCAAATAAGACAACATGGGCTTTCGTCCACTCCATAATTCATATGGTGTCTTATTTACAGATTTCAACGGAACATGATTCAATGTGTGAATCGTAGCTTCTAGGGCATAGCCCTAGAATGATGTAGGTAAACTTTTAAAGCTCATCATGAATCGAACAATATCAAGTAATGTTTGATTTCTTCTTTTAGATACACCATTATGTTGAGATGTATATGGTGGAGTGAGCTAAGATACTATCCCACATCCTTTCAGGTATTCACCAAACTCTAAGCTTAAGTGTTCTCCTCCTCATTAGATCTAAGAATCTTAATATTCTTGCCCAGCTGGTTCTGTACTTCATTTTTAAATTCTTTGAACTTGTTAAAGCATTTAGGCTTATGTCTCATTAAATAGACATAACCATATCTATGGTAATCATCAGTGAATGTGAGGAAGTACGAGTACCCTCCTCTGGCTTGCACAGTTAATGGTTAACATAAATCACTATGGATGATGCCTAACAGTTCCGTAGCCCTTTCGCTATTTCCAAAGAAAGGCAACTTTTTCATATTGCCCAACAGGCATGACTCACATACCTCATAAGACTGAAAGTCAAATGGGTCCAAAACTCCATCCTTTTGAAGTTTTGCAATGCAAGTCTAGTTCACATGACCAAGTTTGCAGTGCCAAAGATAAGTTTAGTTCAAATCACCATGTTAGGCTTTCTTATTTTCAAGATTAAGAATTTCCTTATTATTTAAATCAAGAACATAAATACCATTATGTAGTCTAGCAGCTCCATAATGAATACCACTCAAACTAAAGGACATCAATCCATTAGCAATCTTAAAATGATATCCATAATTGTCCAAATGGGGACATAGAAATAATATTCTTTGAAGTAGTATGAACATAATAACAGTTCTCTAGTTCTATGATAAGGCCCGAAGACAACGATGAATAATAAATTCCTATGTCTAATGCAGCAACTTCGCTCCATTTCCAATGCATAGGTCCACCTCCCCTCGGCTGAGCGCTCTACTCAGCCGCAATTCGTGCATATTGGTATAAATATGAGAACCAAATCTAGTGTCAATGACCCAAAATGTAACAGGAGATAAATTTATCTCAATCATAAACAAACCTGATGAAGAAGATGCATTCTTCTTTTTGCTTATAGGAAGGCCTCGCAATGTTTCCTACAGTGTCTAGGATTCCCACGGTGAGGACAAACGTCCTTCCTTTCAACAATAATTCCTTCCAATGACTCCTAAGCCTTTTCATCTGCAATTGAGTTAGCTTCAACTAACATCAATGCCTTAGACATATTCATGCCTAGCTCAGTAGCCTCCAACATATCCATAAGCTTAGGAAAAGTTTTCTTCTCATTGTTCTCGACAAAGTCATAGACAAAGTGAGAATAAGAATCTGGCAAGGACTATAATATCAAGTCTATTGCTAAACCTTCATTAAGTACACATCCCAAAACCTCAAGCGTGTTCATATACTTTGTCAACTTGAGTATATAAGAGCTAATTTTGGTACCCTCATCTATCTTGCATCTGAATAGTGACTGTGGCACCTTATACCTTTCCTTATTCCAAAGAGTATAAATTATGGCAAGCAAGTCCATATTTCCATATTGCAATTGCAATTGCAATAATGGGGTCATTGATGATAAAACAATGTGTATGTTTCATATAAACATACCCAGTCTATTGGGTGGAACTATTAACAGGCTCTAGTAACAAAACCTCTACAATGGTTTATAATCCTTCAATGGTGTATAATCCATTGTTAGACTTAAGTATATCATTAGTAGTTCTACACTAGTCTATGAAATTTTCACCATCAAACTTGTTTCTTAGATCGATGATTGATCACAGTGGTGCCCTGTTCATTTTAGAATCTACAAGTGTAGAATAAACAAAAATTAAAACATGTTAATTAAATTATTTAATAAGGTCTTTATAAATAAATAATTACTCCCACTATTTTACTCAAGTCTTGATAGTCCTCACTATCAAACCCGGGAAGGCCCATTGGACTTCCTTGTGCACTGAAATCCAATTAATTCTATTCGAAACTTCGCTGTGACAAACAAGCTGGAATGGGTTAATTAAGTAGGCCAACAAACTCAATCTTCTACTAGCTAATGGTAACAACTATTAATCCTCAAGTATAAATTGAGCCAACAAACCAATTACAAAATCTGATGGCACCAACTATCATCCTCAAGTGTAACTTTCGGGTAAATAGAGTGGACACAACATGCCACCTGTATACTTTGGTAAATATACTTCTCTATTATGCCTCTAGTGTACTTATCAACCTTCGATGTGGCAAAAAAGCAAAGCACACTTAGTGAAGTCAAACCCATCACCATTAACAAAAACTCCAATGACCTTTTAACCTTCCACTGGTGGAAGCATTCCCTTCGCTATGGCAAACAAGGTAATGAAAAATAGTGATTTGATTAAATTCATGGTTATGGAAGGCTTTAGGTTTCTTTGTTTGACTTAATATCTTTTATGAGGGTTTTGTTATTAAGTCTCATCATACATTGTTGTTTTGACATGCTTTCAAAATGTAAAAACATCCTAGCATGCATTCTACAACAATGATAAATATGTGTCGGTACATGGCCCATTTGAAACCGATCTTCCAAAGCCAAATGGAATCGGTTGGTCAACCTAAGGATCCCGTTAAAACAAATCTTCGGGAATGGCTTCACTTCTTCTTCTCAATTTTCTTTATATCATAAATACAACTACAAAAGATAAAAACCTTAATTTACGTTCGAGGGGAATTAGATGAGAAAATAAATTACAAAGAGATTATTAGAAGAAGGCAAGAAATGCGGGTCCTATTTAATAATATAAAATTTTACAACCATTCATTCCTAAAATTAAAACAATCCCATAGGTCTTAGGCTCATGTACCAACACCATGAAATCTCAGCCATGATTGCATTGCATATTATCAATCAAAATAAGAAAAAAATGATTTTTTATTGGTATTTGGTAAATTTTAAATTACCCCTTGTATAATGTTAAAATCTCAAAGTGATCCCTAAACTTGCAAACTTTATAGTTTAGTCCCTACCCAGTTTAAACAAAACTGAATAGTCCAAAATAGCATTGAATACTCCGTTCTTGATGGCTTGGCAAAATGCCAACTCCACAATCCCCAAACTACCCTTCTCTCGCAACAACGTGAGAAGTCCTATTACCCTCCCAATTCCATACAAAAGCTCGCGGGAAAAATCCTATCAAACGGGATGCTACTGGCAACAATCGATAGCCTCCCAATAGCCCAAAAATGAGTTGCTCCCACTAGGCTGTGCAAGTTAACGTGCAGCCACAATCTCCCAAACGATTGCGCACATAAGTGTGCAGCCTTGGCCTGTCATGGGTAGGCCATGCACAGGGCCATGCGCAGGCACGCACGGCTAGTAGCAACCCGCAAGCGAACGCATGTGGCATTAGGGTTTTTCGTGTGTGAATACGCGTGGCATCAGGCATTACCGCGCGTGAGCACTTGTAGCATTTGGGACAGTCGTGCATGACATTTGGGCGAGCCTTGCACAATCGTGTGCAGCATCTAGGATAGCCGCAGGCAATTGCATGCGCCTTGCCCCAGCCCAGCCTTAGGCAAGTTGCGCGCACTTTAGGAGGTTGCGGTTGCGTGCGGCCACGTGCAACCTCGATACAGCAACTACACGTAGCCCTACAAACTAGCCACAAAATTTTTAGGGGATTTCAAACCCTATTCCACCAATCAATTCCTCAATATTAATTAATCAATTTCAACAAAAATTAATCAATTTTAAAAAAATCAATCAATTTGTTGAAAAACCCAAAACATGCTATTTCAATCAACAAATCAAATACACACTTTTTCATCACAATCAAATACCCTAATCCAGGGCTCTGATACCACTGTCGGTTTTTAATCGAATAAAGTGAGGAATAATAAACAAAAAAAATATTTGAAACCCATTTAATCCCGAATCATAGATTGATGTTAATAACCCATTCAAAACAAACATGTATATAAGATTAAACTGTCATTATAATCATACCTTTGATTGGACGCTCCTTCGATTTTGATTGTAGAAAACGCTATCACTTCAAGAGGAGAATACCCGCATGATCAATTTGCTAGTTTGAGAGTGGAGGTTCAAAGAAGAAAAGGCAAGAAAAATTTCTAAGAAATTTTTTCTCTACAACTTTTGACTTAGGAGGCAAGATAATCTAATAATGGAAATAAGGGTTAAGGCCCTCTATTGTAGGCAAACCCTAACCCTAATATTCCCTTAGCATATTCCAAGAATATTTCCCACTAATATCCATTATTTATAAATAAATAATCAGACTTTACTTAGTGCCTAAGAAAAAGTCAGTTTGGTATTTTATTATTATTGATTAATTATTCAGTAACAATTCACTATCTAAAAAGTATATACACCAATATATAACTTTAAATAATGATAATTTATTCATTTAAAATATATATACACCAATATATATATTTAAGTAAATATGTAATCTTACAAATCAAATCCAATATTAAAATTGGACATAAGTGACAACCTTTGATAAGAGCTTGAAAATAGGTGTTTAATATGTG
Source organism: Pistacia vera (assembly GCF_008641045.1). Lineage (NCBI taxonomy): Eukaryota > Viridiplantae > Streptophyta > Magnoliopsida > Sapindales > Anacardiaceae > Pistacia > Pistacia vera. The sequence goes on along the minus strand of NW_022196139.1, from coordinate 772,793 downwards.
ATTTATGAAGATTATTTGTGGGAAAATTAGTTTAAATTGTGAAATTTGAGTTAATTATTTCATAACTACCTTTTATGAGATCACATATGTATTTTGAGTATTTTCAGGTCATAAATGATAATCGAATGAAGCATAATGTTGGCAACTGAATTGGTGATGGGCTCGGAACAAACGGATTAAGCATTGGAGTTAAAAAGAGAAAGTATGGTGCTTTGAAGATGAGATTCAAATCCTGGAATTTCTTCAAGGATGAACATGCTTTAATGTTTTGATCATAACTTGAGCTATAGAAATCAGAATTGGATGATTCTTGTGGATTTGGAAAGCTTATTCAGGGAGCTACAATTTTTGAGTGATGACGTTGTCAAATTCTGAATATTTTGGACTCATTGGATGGAAAGACCGCTCACCGCAACGACCATTTATGTTGCTACAACAATGGAGAGCGGGCCTGTATGAGCTGTGTAAAGCCTGGTCCGAATTTTGCTAGTTTTAATGCATTAAAATTTTTCCTGTTTGATCCACAAACCCTAGCACTATAAATAAAGGTCTTTACTTAGTTTTAAGGGGAAGCAGTTTAGCCGCTCTTGGAGATTGAAAATTCTTGCAATTTTGGGTCGTCAATTAGAGAAGTTTTTCTATTCTTTCTTATACTCCTGTTTACTAATACTATGGTTGCTTTTATTATTGAAAGTATCAACTTAATTGATTTTCTAGGGGAAATATGAAGCCCAATTTTATGAATATGCATTGAATTATTTGTTGTTAATTTTTATTAAGTTTTGCTCTAAGTTTTATTATTGCACTTAATGCTTTCAATTCTTAAGGGCCCAAGAGTTGAATGATTTTATGGGTTAGGTTGAGATCGAGAGATGAAACCTAATTAGTCTAAGGTAATAAAACAATAGATTGAGGGAATGCTAGAGATAGGTTACCACGATCTATGAGCATTTGGTAAATTCCATAAAACTGAATGATCTCTTTGCTTCTAAATCCACTTTAGAGCTATTTTGGGTTATTGAATAAGGGTTAATCTGATAATTGTTTGAGAGAAAATTATTGGAATATTAGGGAATTTGACCTTTGAAATAAGTTAATTAGGTTAGTAATAATTGTCAATGCATAAGATTAAGAGTAATACTAGCCTTACAAAGAGACATACAAAAAGACAAATCCAGCCATTAAAAGAAGAGAAAAAGAGAGAGAGAGAGAGAGAGGCAATCATGAATTTTAAGGGCTGGATTTGTCTCTTTGTAAGGCTAGTATTAAATTGGTGTGAAATCTGTGCCCTAAGTTCAGTCGTATTGATTCTTTTTACCAAAGTATTAATAAAATTCTGCTTTTGTTTAGTTTTTAATTTTTTTAATTTTTCATTAAATTATTTCCTAAGGAATCTGATCAATCAAATAGTAATAAGATAGCTTAGTTTGATACTTGGTAGTAATAGTTCTCTTAAGATTTGATACTCGTTACTCGAGCTTTATTATTTGTGCGATATAGTACACTTGCGAACAGCTTGTCAAGTTTTTGGCGCCGTTGCCAATGAACAATTTTTTTTTTTTTTACCAATATCATTACGACCTATATAGTTACTAATTTTTTTTTTTTTGGTTTTAAAATTAATTTTTAGTTTGTTTAGTTTAGTTTTTATATCTTGGAGAGTTTACGTTTCTAAAGGTGCTGATCTTGATCCTTTCGATTATGAGATTGAGAGAACGACCAGAAGGTTGAGAGAAAAAAAAGGCAAGCCAACACACAAAAATCAATTGCAATGGCTAATAGGGGAATTATAAATCAAAATATGAATAATCAAGAGATTGAGAATGAGGAAATCCCATGAGGCAATGCAACTGGTAGAGCTGTAGTTATTCAAAGAGCATTAAGGGATTATTCAAATTCTACCATTACGGATATGCTTCTAGCATTAGGAGACCACAAGTGCAAGCAAATAATTTTGAGATCAAGCCTGCCATAATTTAGATGATACAACACTTGGTGCAATTTAGAGGATTAGCAAGCGCTGTTTTAAAACCCGGACTGGACCAGCCGGTCCAATTGCTTCGATCGGGACCCGTTTGTGTGTCTGGTCCGAGTTATATAAAACCCGTTTATAATTAAAAAGCCGCTTTAACCCCCCATTAGACCGGATCAATAGTTTAAACCGCTCGGTCCAATCGGACCGCCTGAAAAACTGGTTCACTGTTTCACAAGTAAAAAAAGCCCTAAATCTATTCATTTTTTAGTTTCTCTACGCAGCATTCTCTGAAATTCGCAACCACTCTTTGAAATCACCCCTCAATCTCAATCAACTCCACTCTCTGAAGTCTGAAATCGCAATCATTGTCTCAATCGCAACTCCACTCTCTAAAATCAACGACACCTCCCTCCCTAGCTGGAAATCGATGACGATGCCTCCCTCATTGCTCAACAACGATGACGCCTCCCACCTTGCTCGATGACGACGACGACGACGATGACGCCTCCCTCCTTGCTTGACAATGACGCCTCCCTCTTTGCTCGACGACAACGATGACAACGCCTCCCTCCTTGCTCGACAATGATGACGATGACGATGCCTCCCTCCTTGCTCAACAAAGACGCCTCCCTCCTTGCTCGACGATGATGACGAGGCCTCCCTCCCTTGCTGGAAATCAATGACGATGATAATTGAAGGTACATCTGGTTTTTTTTATTCCCTTTTTATGGATTTGGAAGTATTGTTTTTGATTATTTGATTGGAAGTTTTGTTTTGATTATAATGCTTGGTTTATTTTATTGGAAGTTTTGTTTTCATTATAATGCTTAGTTTATTTGATTGGAAGTTGATTTTTTCTTTTTTTGGCAGAATCCTCTAGATTTGGAAGTTTTGTTTTGATTATTTGATTGGAAGTTATAGAATTATTTCACATGAATCTGGAAGATAATTTGAAGGTACTCAAATTATTTGTGTTTTCTCCCTCTGGTTGAATAACCCAGATTTGCCCAAACTTGAGAATAAAGAGATATAATGCTTAAATTAAAAGTTAAGGTGCATTTTGGAATAGCATTCTGTTTCCACATTTCAAGCATGTTGTAATCTACAAAAGTTTTTGTCAATTATAAATTTTTGGTGGAGCTATAACATATTATATTGTATGTTGGGATTGTTGTTAAATCATGTTCGGATTGTGATTGAATTTGAATTATGTTGGTGTTGTAATTAAGCTATTATTGAAAATTTGAAACTTGCGCAAAAATGAAAAATCTGGATTTTTTTTTGAAGTGCTAATGTCATCATGCTAACGTCAGCATGATGACATCATCGATCCAACCAATCGGTCAGTGACCCGGGTAGCAGAATGGGTTGTCCTCTGGTCTAGGTTTTAAAACAATGTTAGCAAGTGATGACCAAAATTTGCATATTGCAAATTTCTTGGAGCTTTGCAACACTTTCAAGCATGATGGGGTATTAGATGACGCTATTAGACTAAGGCTATTTCCCTTTTCTCTTAGGGACAAAGCAAAGGCTTGGTTACTATCACAACTTGCTGGTGCTATCACCACTTGGGATGAATTGGTTTAAGCTTTTCTGGCTAAATATTTCCCACCAATTAAATCTGCCAAGATGCGAAGTGACATAACTAATTTTGTCCAACAAGATTTAGAGTCACTCTTTGAAGCTTGAGAGAGATAAAAGGAGCTCTTAAGGAAGTTTCCTCACCATGGGTTGCCAATGTGGTTGTTAGTGCAAACGTTTTACAGTAGTTTGCTTCAGAATATGCAAGTGATCATTGATGCAGTGAGTGCGGGAGCTTTAAATCATAAAACACCAAAGGAAGCTTACAATTTAATTGAAGTGATGGCAAGCACCAATTACATGAAACATTTGGAAAGAAATTTACCAAGGAGAGTCGTGGGTGTGCATGATATAGATGGTTACACCGCATTGGTTGCGCAACTCTCATCTATTTAGAAGCAATTGGGTATTGTTCTAAAGGTAAGGGCAATTGATTCTTCTCCTCTAACTTGTAAACTTTACGTAGGTAACCACTCATCCAAGGATTGTCAAGAAGGGAGTCTATTTGCTCAGCTTGAACAAGTTAATTATGTGAATAATTTCCAAAGAGAGCAAGGGAATCCGTACTCCAATACTTACAATCTTACATGGAGGAAGCATCCTAACTTCTCATGGAGTAACAACAATGAACATAAACCGCCTGCTGGTTTTCAAGCTCAAGAGTAAGAATCTAAATTGGATAATATGCTCACCAAGTTTATCGTGTTAGAGTAGGTGCCTTAGAGCCAATCCATTATTGTAATATTGACTCTTTGTAAGAATGTTTATAATCAATAAAAGGCTTTTTCTACATTATGTAATTCATATTCATTGTATGTTGTGATGTATGTCCTTAGAATGGTAGAACCGTGACGAGGGTATCGAGTATTTCAAATCTCGATAGTGAGGACCTTATGATCATATATGGTGGCCATTCTAGAAATGTCTGTAGCCCTAGTATTATTCTGACTTAGGACATAGATAATACAGTAAGACTATCATAGTGTTCAACGACCTTGTCGAAAGGTAGTGACTGATTTCACTTGTCAATGTTGTTTTCCGACAACCTAATGCAACACATAGGTGCTTTCCATAGGCGAGTTCACCAAACTGACCCATTAGAGGATTCCATATATATGGTAACATTAGTGTTTATGGAATACATCCTCTAACAGATGGTGGTGCATGTGGTCGTTAGACTTGAGATCACCAAAGCGTCATGTGTACTTATTGGTGTAGTTTGACACTTACCAAAAGGAATCCTAATAGGGTTATTAGTATGGGAGTGATTGGTTACGTTGAGAAGTGCATCACAACTATGGTGGATCGACAGAGGATTCATCACTCCCTTGTATAGGATATATTATCTTAGTGAGATTCCGGTGAAGGACAACGACCTTGGAATCTGTGGCCACAGTGGAATCAATCGAGTTAGAGCTCAATTGGTCGATTGGTCCGATAACCGAATCTAAATAGGTTAAGGCAGTTTATATTTGAAGCCGACATTATTTCTATGCTTCAAACCTTAATAAGATAATAGATAATGAAAGGATTTGATTGCACGATAACCAAACTGTTGACAAGTGGTGAATTACGCTGAATCTAAATCTGTTGGGTGGCCTTGATGCCTTACTAGGGGCCAATCTTTGTCTGTGTGTAATGAGACAATTGATTGGGTGTTGATCACGATGTTACACACTATCAGCATGATAAGAAGCCTTCGGGTCACACACATAAAAGGAAAACTAAAGAAGAGATTATGTGAGAGGCATTTTCGTTATTTATTGACAAAGGGGTGTTTCGGTAAATCTTACAGAGCAATTAAATTTGCTAGAAAGGTTGTTGCCTAGATCCAATCCCGTATTGGATTTAATATGTAAGATTGGTTATTTATTTAAATATATATATTGTAAACAAATAAACCATCAATATTATATATATATATATGTTTTAAATACTGAAAGATCATTATTAATGGATAAAAAAATAATAACGGGCAAATACCTGGGATATGATTTTGTTCTGGAATCATGGACACTGATGAAAAATTGTGTGGAAAGGTATTTTTGTAAATACGCCTTCAAGGGATTTTAGGGCAACCCTATAAAAGGGCACGTTTCCCTAAAATCAAATAACACTCTCTCATTTTTCTTCTCTTGGCCGTGGAGAGCTTTTGGTTCATTGAGAGTTTTTTTCTCTCAACCCAAATATCACATCTTCTTTGTCCTCACAATCAAGATCTAGTAAATCTCTTGTGTTGCTTCTTGCCTTTGTGTGGATACCCGTGGTTCGATCCTATACTTGTATCATGACCCTTTTTCATTTGGATCCTAAAAAAGTGGTGGAGCCTTTTATGGGTCTTGTTTATTTTATAGCATATGAACATCGTTACACTCATATTTGTGTTTCGGGGCTTAATAGTGTTTAATCGGTAAATTTTTGTTTTCCCTTGCGTTGTTCTTTGATCGATTAAAACACTAACAGTGGTATTAAAGCCTCTTGTATAAGTTTTCGGTGTTTTGATTATACGCTGGAACTATGTGATTTTAGATTGCATGTTTAGGGATTTGTTTTAATTGATTTTGATTTGGATTAATTGAAATGAAACTTGGATTGTTGTGGTGGATCTGATTTTTGTTGAAATCAGAGAATTTTGATGAAACCCTAAGCACCACCATGTGTGGTGGTGTTGGTTTCCATGGCTAGAGGTCCACGGCAGCGTCGTGACAAGAGGCAGCAGCAGCTGCTGCTGTTGGAGCAAGGTAGCGTGCCAACGAGCGGCTGCCGTGTGCAGATGCCGTGTGTGGTGGAGGGGATGGCCGTGTGATCCCTCACACAGCCCTGGTGAATATCCTTGTAGGTGTTTATGGTTTTGGTGCCAAGGCACAAAACCCCTGTCCCCAACAGCCCCGGGTTGCGAAACGCGGGACTGTCATCATGTTCATCGTAACGCTGCTGTGTACGGTGGCTGCCCTGAGTTTTTTGCTATCCCAAATGACCCAAATTGAAGGGTACATGTTTTTCCATGTAGCCCTGTTCTTTATTCTGAGTCTTCACTCAAGTGTTCGACATGTTGAGCGTTTTTACGCTCAACTGTCCAGTTTAGGCAGCACGTGATTTTCCTCTAGGGAAATCACTCCCACTTACACTACGGTGCTCATTTTTGAGCGATTTCAAAAATCTGTGAGGATTGTTATGGTGGGCTTACATTTGTTTTATGACTACTGTAGCAGTAGGTTTCAGTCTATTTACTTTTAGTCGACGCTGGTGCCCATTAATTCACAGCATGTTAGTAAATAGGCCATAACGGATTCATAGTGAGTCAACTGACTCATGGTTTGCACCAGTGGATTTTTAACAGGTTGATGCATGTTTAGCAAGTCTTTAACGCTGCTGCCCATGTGTGTCAATGCACTGTAAAAACTGAAGTTTGGGCAGCTTATGCGTTGGTGTGGAAGGGCTTCATTTTGGGCTGTTTTAATTGTCGTTGCACATAGAGTTGTTCCAGAATTATAAATATTTTTTATGAATGTTATTTTCATTCTGGAAGTCCAAATTGGAGAGGCCCAGCAACAAGGGACTAAACTGACAAGTTTACAACTTGTTGGGTACAAACGCAACAAGGTAAAACATAAAAGGGTAATAGTAATTCACCAAATGATAAAAAATTGCTGTTTTTGATTTATTGTTATTTGCATATTCTTGAGATGAAATTGCATGGTGTATGGTTGCATTTGCCTTTAGACCTAGTTAAGTTTGAGGATTGTAATTTCAATTTAAGTAGGGCTTGCATGCCTTGCCTTTCTTTTAATCTCTTGTAATTCTTTCTCTCATCTTACTCCCTTCGAATGTAAATCAAGGTTTCTCTTTATTGATGTAGAGGTTAAATTAATTTTAATTAGTGTACTGATGGAGAAGAAGGAGCATTGGATTGAAGAAGGTGGGTTTTTAAACTGAAACTCCTGTTGTAATTTAATTACCTACGTTGACATACAAATTTCCCAAGGCTCGGGAAATTTGGTTTAGTTAACTACACGTTTATCTTTATTGCTTTAGTTGGCATGCTAAGGTTCAATGTTATGGATATAACATGATTAACAAAGATAATAAAACTGATGAGACCAAAAGAACAAAAATCTCTCATAAACGATATTAAGTCTATTAACGCCTTCCAACATCATGAACTTAGTCAAACCATAGATCGTTGTTACGTTTTCGATCAACGAAGGGTATGCTTCTATCAATGGAAAGCTAAGTCGCATTGGACCTTTTCCTTAATGATGTCAGGTTAGACTTAACTAGCAGTTTTGGCTTTTTGATCAATGAAGGTCAAAGAAGTACTAGAGGCAAATGTAGAGAAAGCGAAATTTTTAAAATTCACAAGAGATATGTAGTATCTACTTTACGGATCCAAGAGTTGCACTTGAGGTCAATGGTCCGTGCCATTGGATTGTGTAATTGGTTTGTTTGCACAATTTATATTTGAGGATTAGTGGTTCGTGCCATTAGCTGGTATAAATTGAGTTTGTGGCCTACCTATATCAACCCGTTTTTGGCTTTTCGATCAATGAAGGTTAAAAATGGAATTGATGGGATCTTGGCCCACTAGGAAAGCCATCGGGCTTTCCCGAGTCTAATAGTGGGGGCTATTAAGACTTGAGTAAAATAGTGGGAGCGTTTTATTAATTAAAGACCTTGATTAATTAAATATTATATCATGATATTAACTCGCTTTATTTTGCACTTGTAGAAATCTCAAAATGACAACAAACAACCTATCATTGTGATTAATTATCGAAAAGGAAAATAGGTTGATGGTACCAACTTCAAGCATTGGTATAAAAATTTTCAAATTGTAGTCAAATTCGAGAAGAAGTTGTATGTCCATAATAAGCCTATACAGGAGGTGCCTGGTCCTAAAGCTACTCAGGAGGTTAGAGATGCTTATATCAAGTATCTTGACAATACTGGCAATATGCAATGTCTCATGTTAGCATCAATGACACCAGATCTTCAAGAGCAACATGAAAACTTGGATGCACAATCTATTATGATTCATCTCAAGGGACTCTTTGAGAAGCATGCTAGGCACGATCGTTATGATGCCTCTAAGGCACTCTTTAGATGTCGGATGGTAGAGGGAACTCAAGTTGGGCTGCATGTACTCAAAATGCTTGCGTACGCTCAAAAGCTTGAAACCTTGGGTTTTGTCATGGATGTTGAATTATCAGTGGACTTAATTATGCAATCCTTGCCTGATAGCTTCTCACAGTTCATATTGAACTTCAATATGAATGGTATGGAGAAGACCCTCTCTGACCTCCTAAATATGCTAAAGACATCAGAGCAAAACATGAAGAAATCTAAGCTAGTACTGCTAGTTGATGTTGCTCCTAGGAGAGGCAAAGGAAAGGGCAAGGGTAAGGGTAAAGCCAAGCTCAAGTCCAAGTACAAGTCTCAGGATGTCTTGACGCCTGCTGGTGGCATGAGCAAAGATGGAAAAGTAGTTTGCTTCTTTTGTGGTAAACCTGGCCACCGGAAGAAACACTATAAGGCCTTCCTAGCTACCAAGAAGAAGAATGGTGCATCTTCTTCTAAAGGTATGTTCATGATTGAAATAAACTTATCTCCAATCACATCTTGGGTCATTGACACAAGAAGTGCATCTCACATTTGTACTAATGTATAGGGACTATGACAGAGTAGATCACTCAGCCGAGGGGAGGTAAACCTATGCGTTGGGAATAGGGCCAGAGTTTCTACTCTAGCTGTAGGTGTTTATTAGTTATCTTTGCCTTCAGGCCTTATCTTAGAACTTATGGATTGTTATTATATACCTTCCATTTCTAAGAATATTATTTCGGTGTCTGCTTTGGACAATTTTGGATATAATTTTGGAATATCTAATGGATTGTTATCTTTGAGTTTGAATGGTTTCATTATGGAAATGCTAGGTTACATAATGGTTTATATGTTCTGAATATGGATAAAGGGATATTCAATCTTGAAACTAAGAAAGCCAGGACTGGTGATCTTAACCAAACATTCCTTTGGCACTGTAGGCTGGGTCATGTCAATCAAACTCACATAGCAAAACTCCATAGGGATAGAGTCTCGGACCCATTTGATTTTCAATCATATGAGGTATACAAGTCATGCTTTCTAGACAAGATGACCAAATCACCTTTCACTGGAAACAGTGAAAGATCTATAGAATTGTTAGGGATCATCCATAGTGATGTGTGTGCTCCTATGACAGTTTAGGCAAGAAAAGGATATTCTTACTTCATCACATTTACTAATAATTTCAGTAGTTATGGTTATGTCTATTTGATGAGACATGAATTTGAATTGTTTGAAAAATTCAAACAGTTCAGGGATGAAGTACAAAATAAGCTCGGAAAGAGTGTTAAAGCCCTTTGGTCAGACCGAGGCGGTGAATACTTGAGCTTGGAGTTTGATGGATACCTTAAGGAATGTGGGATAATATCACAACTCACACCTCTTTATATGCCATAGCACAATGGTGTATCGGAAAGAAGGAATTGAACGTTACTTGATATGGTTTATTCGATGATGAGTTTGGCTGATCTACCTGCAGCATTCTAGGTCTATGTCTTGAAGACTATGATTCACACACTGAACCGTGTGCCATCCAAATCAATGGATAAAACTCCATATGAACTATGGAATGGGCAAAAGCCCAAGTTATCTTATTTGAGAGTTTTGGTTGTATAACTTCTGTCAAGAAATTGATGGGAAACAAGCTTACCTCAAAATCTGAAAGATGTATCTTTGTGGGATATCCCAAGGAAACCATGAGATACTATTTCTACCAGCCAGAAGAGCGAAAGGCTTTTGTAGCTCGATTTGGGTATTTCTGGTAAAGGAATTTATCCAAAATAGTACAGGAGGTAGAAAGGTCAAACTAGGTGAAGTTCTGACTCCACAAGATATGGCTGATGAGGAACATGCAAATGTACCACCTGTAATGGATGAACATCAGAAGGAGGTCACTCCACAGATTTTGGAAGAAAGCGAACCAACTTAGACACAGGAGCTACGTAGGTTTGGTAGAGTACGTCGTGAGCTTGAAAGGTATGGATATCTCATGACTCAACACGATGACATACTGGTTTATTAGGACGATGAACCTCAAACCTATGGGGATGCTATATCGGTCTCGGACTCCAATAAATGGCTTAAGGCCATGAAATTCAAAATGGACTCCATGTACTAGAACCGAATATGGTCACTGGTGGATTTACCCAATGGGATAAAACTGTAATAACTTCTTTCTACTATCATATTCATAAAATATATCAATAAAAAGACAAGTATATTTATCAAAATAGTTGGGCCCAAAAATTTTCTTTACTTAATAAATACATTCTTTATATAGTACAACATCATTTGTACAAAAAGACTCTCAAAAAACAGTGGACCGTGTAGCCAAGTCTCCCCGCTTGCCGACGTCCATCGGACCAGGTCCTTACCTATGTCGTGTATAACAAAGAAAACAATGGAGTGAGCATAAAGATGCTCAGTAAGTAAATCTTCTACTCTATAATCCCTGTGCATTACTCATCAGTTCTTTTCGTACTCTTGTCACTTTCTCTAATTCTAGTTCTCACTATTCTTTCCTTTCTTTCTATTCTCATCACCCATGGAAAATATCATAATCATGCATGGACGAGACATTAAAGCATAACAATGCATTTTCTTTCTTTTCTTTTCTTTCTTTCTATTCTTTTCTTACTCTTATTTTTTACTGGTCTTGGTCGATGCATGGATTCGGAACCCTTGACCATGTGAGTGTACTCTCTCTCGTGTATAGCTCTCATCCGCATGTATTCTCACGGCTATACAAATTCTTTTTCTCATTCTCATTCCGCTCTCTCATGGCGGAGACCGCTCTCTCTCATGGCGGTTTACATGCGGGTAACTCTACACTCACGGGTTCCCCATCGCACAACCTATTTTCTTTTCTTTTCTGTAGCACTTAATATTCATTTTATTCTCTAGTGCTAATTCTTTCTTTCTCTTTATTCTAAGAGAATTGGTTCTTTTCTTTATCTCTATTCTTAGAGTGTTTCTTTCTCATTTCTCATATTTCTTTCTCATGTGATTACTCAATTAAACATATGCATATGGATGGCTCATGCCTAAAATCTTTCTTATATGCATTCATGAAATGCAAATATGCTATGTTGCATAAAGTAAGGTTCTCTACTTCTACTCATGCTTCTTTTAGGCATTTCATCAAACAATATGTGTGCATACATAAACTCTACTCTAACTTTAATTATACTTCTTTCTTAACCATCCAAAATTGGAGTTCAACTCCTTTAAATCATCACACATCCTACAAAGAAAACACACTTCAAATATTTCTCTCAAATTCTTCTAATTCTATCCATACTTCTACCAAAATTTATCAACACAATCCACCCTTCTCATGGTGGAAATTCCTCATAAAACAACATTGAACTCATTCATAAATTCATCAACTCATTTCAAACATACAAATTCAAGCATTAATCATATATAAATCTCTACACATCATTCAATCATGCAAATCACAACTTAGGTGGATTTACTTACCTTAGGCTCAAGTAGAATCCACTTAAGCTCTCTACTCTTGATGGCTTGATACTTTCTCTTAAACCTTCAATACAAACTCAATAAGGATCCTACTCTTTCAACAGTAAAAATTCACATCTAGAGTAAGGATTCTCACATTTAAGTGCTTAGGATCAACTTGTATCAATTTCTAGTCAAAAGCTCTTTAAAGATCCTTGGAAAATTGAATGAAAGTTTGAGAGAATTGAAGGATGAAAGAGGCGGTGGAGAAGAATCAATGAAAGGGTTTCTAAAGCTAAACCCTTAATAGCTCATATTTTCTCCCCTCTTTCCCAATATACCCTTGCTCCTTCTTTGAAATTCCACCTATGACCTTTCATTCTTTGCAAAAACATCCCCATTCAAACTATTCTCCATGCAATTTCCTTTCATTTCACTCCCCACATTTCCTGCTAATTAGGGGTAGAATGGTCATTGAGTCCCAAAAGGAAGAATTCTCTAAATCTCGAGGGAAAATCTCAGCCGAGTCTTCGCTGCGATGAAGCTATTTCTTCGCCTCGGCGAAAACTCATAGTAGCTACACGGGGGTTGTAGCACTTCATCGCGGCGGCGAAGTTTCTTCTTCGCCCCGGCGAAGACTATAACATCAAGATTTTGCCAAGTCTTACAAATTTTCAGGGCAACCACTCAACCAAACCAAAACACCCTTTCAACCAAGGGTTAACCAAATAATATTAACAACATACTAACTCAAATGAGGATACATCAATAAACATTCAAGCCATTCATCAAATCTTAACTACGTACCTCAAGTGGGGCGTTACAAAAACTCATAGGTCATAAATGGGTCTTCAAGAAGAAGACGAATATGAAAGGTAACGTGTATACCTATAAAGCACGGCTAGTTGCCAAAGGTTTCAAGCAAAAGCATGGCATAGACTATGATGAAACATTTTTGTCGGTAGTGATGCTGAAATCTATTTGGATGATGCTTGCAATAGCTGTATACCATGATTATGAAATTTAGCAAATGGATGTCAAAACTGCTTAAACAACAAAAAACAAAACAGAACATATAGATGTCCACATCTAAATCCTCTCTCACTCATCATTATAATCCTCCTCATCATCCTCCATATCATCTCCAGCGTCCACCACATCATCAGCTCCAGAATGTGCCATATCACCTCTAGAAGGTGCCCTCAGCTCATAAGCACCTGGATAGGTAAAAAAAAAAAAAAACTAACTAGGTTCTGTTCCTGTCTACGATAATTGAAACTATCAGATCCTCTACATACTTTGCCATCACATAGCCTAATATGTCATCTGACTAGTGACCCATGACTGCCACTCCCTAATTCAAGAGACCTCATCAGTCACTCTAGAAAGTTGTGCCCTCATATTGTCAATCGGATCAAGCTCAAGGTGGTAGGATGATGTCGATGGGAGTGAAGCTCTCTGATTACACTGTTGTCAACAGTTATCAGCTCCCTTGGGTCCACTATGGAGCTTTTGAAAGAACTAAAACATTTATCTTGGAGAAGTCGGTCTCGTTACTTCATCATCCCTATATTGAACTCCCGCTCTAATGCACAAAGCAGTAATGAGACTTGGAAATAGGTAGGACACTCCCAAAACTCTCGCAGCTTGGAGGATCCTATAATATATGACTGACCTAACCAATATCCATCTGTATCCTCTGAGCAATAGCATACAACATAAGTGCCCTTTCAGTATCAACGATGTTGTGATGGACCATAGGAAAGATCTTGGTATGTACATACGAAATATTGCCACAGTTGATGAGTGACTATGAGCTGCTTAGCTAGAAAACCCTTATGCTTACCACCATTGGAGATTTTCCACTCTCCCTAACCATCAGTCAAACACTGCAACACTTTATCATAGTTCAGCTTCTTGGTGAAATATGTATACTCATCATGGTCGAATGGAACATCGGGCAACCCAAAAAAATTGCTGATAATTGTCGCATCGAAGCTCACCTTTCTGCCTCTAACCTTGATTTGTCTGTTTTGACCTTTAAAGGCATTCGCATAAAACTCCATGACAAGGAGCTCGATAGCTGCTTTCGAAGGGGCAATAAATTTATCCTATTTTAGGTCGCGAATCACATCAGTAACCCCTGAAAATGCACTCTGAAAGTCAAATCCCTCTCATCGACAAACCCCCAACCACTCTTAGCAACCTCTTTATATCTTTCTTCTGTAGTGAGACTCACAAACCTATCATCATGCGTGTTGTCACAGGGCCTAATCTTGTCTCTAGGCACTGCACGGCACAAGCACACCAACACTTGTCAGCCTTCACCAAGTTGTGCGTTTCCCTATTACAAAATTGCAAACACAATCCAACAGAGGCTAATGAGAGTAAATGCACAACAGATACGGGAAAACCCAACCTTATATTATTTCAATCCGAATACAAGGAAACTCAAGCACTCACACAATGTATCCCACTGTTTACAATCTGATCCCTCTATCACAGACTTAGCACTCAAGTTACAACAAGGTTTACAAACACATATAACCCTTGCCCTCTCACTCTCTCACGAATACACAGCCTGCCTGCCTTATATACAACTGGGCACAGCAGTTACATAGCAGTTTTACAACCTTATCAATAGTTACATGACAGTTGGTTTACATACAAATGTATTTGGACACACATAACCGTCCCACAGCCTTGGTCCAGCAACCCTGCAGCCTTGTCTAATTGTTCCCATCAATCTAATGCACGCCCCATGCATCTCACGCACGTTGGTCTCTGCCCCATGCCTAAATTCAGTTGCTTGTTATCTAGCTTCTATGTTCGCACACGTCCTAGCTCGTGTGCCACTGTCTTGCCTGTTTGTGCCACAGTCTAGCCTGTTCGTGGCACTGTCTAGCCTGCTCGTGGCACTGTCTAGCCTACTCGTGGTAGCCTAGCCTGCTCGTAGGCACACCCACACCCACGTTAACGACTTGCCTACTCGCGCACGTCTTAGCTCGCAAGTGTCCACACCCAGAGCTATCTCATCAGTAAGTGTTCGACATCCCAATGCTCAAACACCCCACACCTGATCTCAGCCATCCTTTTTCAGCGTACACCCGTGTGTTGTCTTGGTGAGGCTGTGGCTAAGGATGAAAGCCACACGTTTGCCCTTGCCCTTGGTAAAGGTTTTACAAACCACCCCCACCAGAAGAGTCCGACATCCTTGTCGGAATGGTGGAAATGTACTCCTGCACAACATCCTTAAACTGCCATAGATCTATGTCTCTTTCCCACGAAACCTCGCTGTCTTTCCCCCTCTTCCATTTCACAAAATATTCAATTCGGCGATTCTTCTTATGCTGCCCCATCCTCTTGTGATCTAAAATTTTCTCAATCTCATCATCAAACTGTTTCCTGATCATGGGAGGAGCTCTCTTAGCTTGGGTCCTTGAAGAATCATCTTTATCTGCATGGAAAGGTTTCAAGAAGCTTACATGGAATGTGGGATGTACCTTGATCCGCTCAGGTAGTTTCAACTTGTAAGCAACAACACCCACTCTGCTTACAACCTCAAACGGTCCATCATACTTTGGAACCAATGCCCTATGCACACGTTTGCTATTGATTTTCTTCCAAATTTGAGGAGTGAGCTTGAGTAGCACCTGGTCACCCACATCAAACTCTAACGGCCTCCTCTTAGCATCAGCATACTTTTTCATCCTTTTGCTTGCCTTCCGCAAGCTGTCTTGAGCTTGGTCAATTATCTCTTGTCTGTCCCTAGCCACCTTGTCAGCAGCAGGAAATTTCCCCTTCTGCTAGCTGTCTAGCAATCTCAATTGGGGTCAAAGGTTGCTGCCCCAACACCAACTCGAAAGGACTCAGCTCTATCGAAGATGATTTGTGCAGATTATAGCAAAACTGTGCAGAATCCAACAACTCTAGCTAATTTCGTTGACTAGCTATAACGTAATGCCGAAGATACTCCTCCAGCAATGCATTCACCTGTTCAGTCTGACCATCCATTTGTGGATGATTAGCTGTAGAAAACTTCAGTTTGGTTCCCATCATATTGAATAGAGTAGTCCAAAACCTTCCAGTAAACGTGCATCCCGATCACTAACCAAGTCTACTAGTACTCTGAAATATTTCACCACATTTTTATAAAACAAGGTAGCAGCTGTCTCTGCTGAACAAGCTTCTGGTGCTGCTATAAAAATTACATATTTTGAAAATCTATCCACAACAAAAAGGACAGAAGACATACCTTTTACCTTTGCGAACCCATTGATGAAGTCAAGAGAGGCTGACACCCAAGACCTCTCCGGAATAGGTAGAGGTTGCAACAACCCTGCTACCTTTCTCCTTTCTGTCTTGTCTAATTGGCACACCAAACAAGTTTTCACATAGGACTCAATATCAGCTTCCATTCTAGGCCAATAATAATCCCTTGTCAATAATGCCAAAGTTCTCTCCCTACTAGGATTTCCAGCCCAAGGTGAATCATGGACTTCTTTCAATAACGCCCGTCTCAATCCACCCTTACTTGGAACATACAACCTGTCTCCTTTGGCATACAATAACCCATCCTCTAACCAATAACACCGTATAGTACCATCCCGAACTTGTGTCACCAAGTCCTTATACTCAGCATCCTGATCAGCTGCCACTCGCAACCTGTCTAACATGTCAGATTCAACCTGAGTTATTGCATATAGAGCAGCAACCACCTGTTTCCTGCTCAACGCATCAGCAATCTGATTGTGCCTTCCTGGCTTGTGTTGCCATGTGAAATCATACTCAGCCAAAAGCTCTTGCCACCGGGCCTGTTTTGGGGACAACTTCTTCTGTGTTTTGAAGAAGGTGTTGGCTACATTGTCTGTCAACACTACAAATTTCATGCCCAACAAGTATACTCTCCACAACTGCAAACAATGTATAACAGCCACCATCTCTTTCTCATGTGCAGAATACCTCTGCTCTGCCCCATTCAACTTTTGGCTCTCAAATGCTATGGGATGTCCCTCTTGGACCAACACCCCACCAATTGCTTTCTCGGAAGCATCTGTGTGCACTTCGAAAGGTAACTCAAAACTTGGAAATCTCAACACCGATTCAGAGGCAATGGCTTTCTTCAACCTTTCGAAAGCCTTAGAACATGATTCTGTCCACTCCCATTGTTGCCCCTTTTTCAGCAAATCTGTCAACGGTGCTGCCTTCTTTGAGTACCCCGCAATAAACTTACGATAATAGTTTGCTAATCCTAAGAAAGATCTTAACTCCAGGACTTTTGTAGGAGCCACCCACTCCACAATCACCTGCACCTTCTTGGGATCCATCCTCACTTGGCCCTTACTCACCAAGTGCCCCAAGAACATTATTTCTTGTTTAGCAAACCCACACTTCTCCATTTTCACATACAACTGATGTTCTCTCAACCGCGTTAGTACCCTCCTCATATGAATCAAATGCTCATCCAAATTCCAACTATATATCACAATATCATCCAAATATACCACCACAAACTCATCCAAGAATTCATACAGTACATCATTCATCAAATTGTAAAATGTAGCCGGTGCATTTGTCAAGCCAAATGGCATGACTAAGAATTCATAAGAACCATACTTGGTCACACAAGTGGTTTTGGGCTCATCTCCTGCAACAATTCTGACTTGCCAATATCCCGATTGCAAGTCTAACTTAGTGAAAACCAAAGCCCCACTCAGCCTATCCAGGAGGTCTTGAACAAGGGGAATAGGATACTTGTTCCGAATCGTCACCTTGTTCAACGCCCCATAGTCCACACACATCTGAAGGGAACCGTCTTGCTTTTTCTGAAACAACACAGGAGCACCATACGGAGCCTTTGAAGGTCTCACTGCACCTGCATCAAGTAAATCATCAAGTTGTTTTCAAAGTTCTTTCAACTCCATGGGTGAAATTCTGTAGGGTGGACGAGCAGGTGGGAACGCCCCTGGTTCCAACTCAATCTTGTGATCAATTGCTTGTCTTGGAGGAAGTTCTTTGGGCAACTCCCATGGCATAATATCAGCAAAGTCTTGTAAAATTCTGCCACTGCATTCGGCACTTCAACCTTCTTATCAGGTTTGATTTCTATCAATGCTGCCAAATACGTTTCCTGCCCTTTCTTCAGCCCACGCTTTACTGCCGTGGCTGAGATAGTAGTAAGCTTAGCTTGTCCTGGTTTGTTACTCACCCCCAATGAACAGCAAGGTACAAAACGAGGACTTGATTCATGATTTATCATCATGCCATTCAAGTAAGGCACCACCGACACCTTGGCTGCTTTAAAAAATTATATTCCCAAAATAACATCAAAATCATCTAAAGGAACAGCAGTTAAATTAATTTTACCCGTCCAGCAGCCCACACAAACCTGCACGTTGTAAACTATTCCAGTCACCCCACGTGCACTCGAATTCACAGCCTTTACCATTATAGGACTCTTGGAAAGTGCTAGCCCCAACTTCGAAACAACCCGATCTACCACAAAGTTATGAGTTGCTCCTGTGTCCAGCAAAGCCTTAACTTGGCTATCCCTCACTTTCAAATCCACAAATAGTAGAGCATTTCGAGCGACACCCTTGCTCACAACTCCAAGGTAAGTATCACCCTTGTTTTGCTTTGAATCCGTTTTTACCCTCATAGCATTCATCAACTGCATCGGATTCATAGTGACTTGTTCACCACTAGAGTCTCCCTCTTCACCCATCAAAGCATTTAGCTTCTCTCTCTTTGGGCAATCCCTTGCCCTATATGGCCCTACACATATGAAACAACCAGACATCATTTTTCCTTCCTTGTTTTCCTTGGAAAAACTACTGGTAGCAATGGCCTTCCCCTTTTCACTAGCATAATTTCTCTTTTGAAAGTGGAAGTCCTTTTCTTGCTTCCCTTAAATTCCTGGTTGTCCTTCTTTTTGGCTTTCACTGCAATAACAGGATCTCTCTCCTTGCTACTTTTAAAATCAATCAACCTATCTATTGCAGTAATAGCACTAGGCAGATCATGCACCTTCTGCCTTCACAATTCCACTTGCGCCCAGCCTTGCAAACCTGACATAAAGTTAAACAATTTGTCCTCCTCGGACATATTCTGTATGTCTAACAACAAGGAACTAAATTCCTTGACATACTCCCTCATAGTACCTTTTGTTGGAGCTTTTTCATCCGGTCCCTGGCATTCCATGATGTGTTCCCCGGCAAGAATTAATCCTTCAATTCCTTCTTTAGTTTCTCCCAAGTATCAACCTTGGGCCTACCCGCACTCACATCATCTGCTAATCTTGTGCGCCACCACAATTTTGTATCACCAGCCAAATACATGCTAGTGATCGAGATTTTCTCCACATCAGGGACTTTCGCTGCCTCAAAGTACTGCTCCATATCCCACAAGAAATTTTCCAACTCCTTGGCGTTTCTAGCACCCTGAAAAGCCTTTGGTTCGAGCACTCTTATCTTGGCTGTACTTCCCCCATCAAGACTACGAGGGAGAGCATGTTTCAACAAGGCATTGTCATTCTCTAGGGCCTCCAATCTCCTATTGGTTTGGTCCACCATTTCCATAAATTGATTATGGAGAATTTCAAAATTTTGATCAACCTGATCAAGTCTCTCATTGACAGTCATATTCTGGCCATCTAGAGTCTCACCCAACATCTCCTCTAACCGCGTCAATCTTTCCCTTATGGCGTCCATCTCAACTATTTTTGGCATGAAACAATAATAAGGAAATTAGAAAAACAAACCTGGTTAAAATCAGGCTCTGATACCACTGTCACAAGGCCTAATCTCGTCTTTAGGCACTGCATGGCACAAGCGCACCAACACTTGCCAGCCTTCACCAAGTTGTGCGTTTCCCTGTTACAAAATTGCAAACATAATCCAACAGAGGCTAATGAGAGTAAATGCACAACAGATACGGGAAAACCCAACCTTATATTATTTCAATCCGAATACAAGGAAACTCAAGCACTNTTTCCATAAATTGCTTATGGAGAATTTCGAAATTCTGATCAACCCGATCAAGTCTCTCATTGATGGTCATGCCCTGGCCATCTTGAATCTCACCCAGCATTTCCTCTAACCGCGTCAATCGTTCCCTCACAGCGTCCATGTCAACCTTTTTTGGCATGAAACAATAGGAAGTAAATACAAGAACGAACCTGCTTAAAACCGGGCTCTGATACCACTGTCACAGGGCCTATTTTTCTCCTCTAGGCACTGCGCGGCACAAGCACACCAAGCACTTGTAAGCCTACCTCAAGTTGTGCGTTTTCCCTGTTACAAATCACAAACAAAATACAACAGAGGCTAAAGAGAGTCAATGCACAACACATACGGGAAATTCCCAACCTTATATTATATATCTGAATACAAGGATAACTCAAGCACACACACACAGCATTTCCCCACTGTTTACAATCTGATCCTCCCTCACAGATTTGCACTCAAGTTACAACAAGGCTTACAAACACATAACCCTTGCCCTCTCACTCTCTATATCACGAATGTGATATCTGCCAGCCTTATATACAAATGGCACAGCAGTTACATAACAGTTTTACATTCTTATCAGCAGTTACATGACAGTTACTTTACATACAAATGAACCTGGACACATCTAACTGCCCAACAGCCTTGGTCCAGCAACCATGCAGCCTTGTCTGATTGTTGCCCTCAACTCGTGCACACTCCCATGCACCTCATGCACGCAAATTTCTATCCCATGCATGAACTCAGCCACTCGTTGGTTGTCTTGCATGCTTGCACACGTCCCAGCTCGTGTGCCACTGTCCAGCCTGCTCATGAGCGCACACGCCCATGTTAAAACATGCCCACCCGCACATGTTACAACTTGCAAGTGCCCACACCCGCAAGCCATTTCATCAGTAAAGTGTTTGGCGCCCCCACACTCAAACACCCCGCGCCTGATGTCCACCATCCTTGTTCAGCACACACCCGTGTGTTGTCTTTGGCGAGGCTGTGGCTAAGGATGAAAGCCACACGCCTGCCCTTGCCCTTTGTAAGGGTCTTACAGCAATCCATAAGGCTTGCTTTAGTAAAAGATCTCAGCCATCCAATATTCACAAAACAAACACAAAATGAAGAATTTTAGATTGTAGGATCTATGCTTTTTCTGAACCGACCTTTTATCAATTAGACCGGTAGCAGTTGTGATTTTTATTCTTCACTAACATCGCCCCTCAAGCAAAACAACAAAGTTAGTTGAAGCCAAAAGCTGTTAATCAATTCTCCAGGCTGCATTTATATGCTATTAATCAATTCTCCAAGCTGTTATCATCTGAAATATATTTGATTTTTGCTTCACTAACAGCATTATATACAAAGATCCCTCACTAACAGGTTTGTATTGGGTTTATCCTTTGCCCTGTTTTGGACTTCTTTTACTTCTTGTTGGGCATGTGAACTTAGTAAGTTTTATGGGTCACTCATGATTTTACCATTTTAACCCTATAACGTATCACATTTTCTAGTCACACATGACAATTTGAAACTAATTAACAAGGAAATTAAATGTATTTAACTTCCTTCCATAGTAATGAATTGAGGAATAAATTACAAGAGAAGGAGAATCGCGCAATGAATGAATGCCTTCCTTTTATTAAACCATGCATAGTCCTTAAGTTCCAAAGACAAATCATCAGAAAATACTATATATCACCACAAACATGTCTCCCAAAGTCAGTTTTTTCGTCGCAACTAAATCTCATCATAATATGTAATATTATATTCCGATGCTCAGTAGAGTCGATGCCAAGAGTGTAACATGTCCCAGCGAACATTGCACCACCAAGCAGCCTTTCATACATTATTTTCATTATTTAAGTCTTCAAACCAAAAATATGAAAGAGATGAAAAAAATTAAAAAACGAAAAAAGAAAACAATTCTAAGAATACAAATAACTTAAGAACAAGATGGCATGTTGGCAGGAGGTGGTCGAATTTTCTGATCATCGGACTGCCCATTCCTGACAATGAGAAGTGTATCCATGCCCCAGGTGGCGTGCCTTTCCAAATGACAATGCACAAACCACACTCCTGAAAAAAGTTAAAAATCATTCAAGTTAGAGAATATTTAATATTATAATCCATTGGCAAAAACCCGTTTATTTTAGAAGAATGACATGGTTAAACCTGAAAATCTGATTGCAACTAATTTTCTGTAGAATAATTTAAATAATTATAAAGTATTTATTTCAACTCTATATATAATCTAATTGATGTGACAATTTATTTGAATTGTATTATGTTTCATATCAACTAACAAATGTGATGTTGACAAAACAACTTGTATATAATTATTATTTTGGGTACAGAGTTGAAATATTATATTTAGTTATTTTCCTAGACGTCTAAGGTATTATAAGATTTGACTATGTAAAGTTAATTGACGTGCAACCAAGTACAGGGACACTCACCAGGATTGTTAGCAAAAAATCGAACTGCAGTCCATCCATTCCTGGGAACGTTCACGGTGTTAAGTTCTGGTGGGTCAACCAAATTATAAGATGAAGGATCTGTCTCATTGTTGAAATTCCCAGAACCAGTTCCCACCACAAAGAAGCTGTAACCATGTAAATGCAAAGGATGGGTTTCTGCCACCTGGAGATTTGTTCCTTGGAACACAATTTCAACTGCTTCACCATAATTTATGAGCCTCGCCTTTGTCCCGCTCGCGGTGAATATTGATACATCCGAAACATCACCAGTAAAGTTAAAAAAATTGGGCGGCTGATTTGGGAAATCTCCAAGAAAAACGTTACTCAACCCCCTACATTTCAAAATGTTTGATAATAAGGAGTCACGAAATCAGGGCTCAAAAAGAACAAATTAGAAAACAACGATAAAAACTAACATACCTGTAGTATGCATCAAGTATACTAACTTGAGGAGTCGCAAAACTAACGTTGTTTAAACTTGAAGACTGCTTATTATCAAGTGGCCCATCACCANGACTGGAATGTTATGGTTTGGAGATTTAACAGAGAAGGTTTTGGCGTTCAAATACAAGCGTTGAAGTTGTAACATGTTCAAGTTCGGATTCATCTTCAGAAAACAAAAAAGGAGTTTTGGTTTTATCAATTGAAGAATCTTGGGAATCTAGTCAGTTTTAAGTCAAATATTAAAGAAAGTTTGTAATTTTGGTTTGGGATGGACTATTAATTTATATGAACTTGTTTAAAATTTGATTTAACCAAATGAAAAAATTTAGAAAAGAGAGACGAGGCAATAGAAATCTCAGGAGACAAGAGTAGTAGAATTTAGTATCTGAAATGCGTAACACTAGCCTTATAAGGAGACATACAAAAAGTCATATAAAGAGATAATCCCTACCCTTAAAAGAAGGAAAAAGAGAGAGAGAGATTTTAAAGATAGAGGTTGTCTCTTTGTATGATTCTTTGTATGTGTTATTCATATGAATTAGTAATTTTCAAACAAATTGAGAAATATGAAATTAAAAAAATAAAAAATGGTTTCTAAAATCACTTTCATGCCATAAATTCTCTTCTCTTTTTCATTATTAAAAGTTATAAGGGATACTATCACTTAAGAGACAATGCGTTGCGGGCATCTCACTATGCCCGGGATCACCGTACGCATCCCTTGCACTACGATACACAGGCCAATAAACCTGCATGGCGAGGCGCACAAGAGAAACTTAGGATCACCCTTGCATGGGGGGTCTGTCCACAAGCCTTCAACAGGCAACGGGCAACCGGGGCATCACACCATGCACAAGCACAATGATCAGCCCCCAAACCAACCGAATTGTTTGTAGCGACATCGGGGCATCAAACCATGCCCGGGGATGCCTCAGCTTAGCCATGCATCGGCACTATATAGGTAGAAAATGCCACGTGCTTATCATGGGTGTTCGCATCGGCAACCCGTGCATGGGGCTCAGTCACAACGTTGCTAACGCTAGGTGGGGGCATCGAACCATGCCCGAGGTACCGCAGCGCAGCCATGCATTAGCACTATATAGGCAGAAAATGCCACATGCTTATCATGGGTGTTGGCTTTGGCAACCCGTGCATGGGGCTTAGTCTTCACATTCGCGCATTATGCTTTGCTCCCGAAGGCCACAAGGCAGAGGCTTCATCGCACCACACCCAGATTTTCCGTAGCCTGCCCACACATTACTGCATGGGGTTGCTTTGGAGCTTCAAAACATGGTGCTCAACCACCTTCCCACAGCCTAACTCGTTTCCCACATTAACCCGTGCATAGGGCTCAGTCATAGCGTTGCTAACGCTAGGTGGGGGCATCGAACCATGCCCGAGGTACTACAGTGCAGCCATGCATCAACACTATATAGGTAGAAAATGCCACATGCTTATCATGGGCGTTGGCTTTGGTAGCCGGCGCATGGGGCTCAGTCCCCACATTTGCGCATTATGCTTTGCTCCCGAAGGCCACAAGGTAAAGGCTTCATCGTACCACACCCAGATTTTCCGCAGCTTGCCCACACATTGCTGCATGGGGTTACTTTGGAGCTTCAAAACATGGGGCTCAGCCACCTTTCCCACAGCCTAACTCGTTTCCCACGTTTCCTAGCCTCATTTCCCATAGTTTCCTGCAAGCAAGAAATTGCTTGGCCGGTGGCCGGAGTTGGCCCAGTCGCTGCAGCCAGGCTGACCGAAGGTGGTTGTCGGACATCGGCCATGGCTCACACAAGGGTCAAGCAACAATCGGGTCTGTGCCTAGGTGGGGGGAGTCAAGCACAACACAGCACACAAGGGACAGCACGCAAGGCACAGCAGCAAGGACAACTGGATTGAGAGAACCACCTCCCCCCTAAAGAGGCTTATTTGCACAAGGCAAAGTGCTAGGAGGGGGTATACCCCATGTTTGAGCTGTCACCCCCCTCCTAAGAAGGGGCAAAACTTTGAATTTTGAGCTGATTTTTTGTATGGACGTAAACAAAAATGCAAGGAAGCTAACAAAAAAAAACAAAAAAAAAAAATAAAAAAAAATAACAAAACGTAATTTGCACTACTACATGATTTTTTGAAGATTAAAACTTTGAAAAATCATAAAAAATCATATACTATGAATTTTGGGTCGGGGTTTGTTTTGTTGTGCTCCTAAAATCCCCATTTGAATTGTGGTATATACATTAATCGGCATATTTTGAACTTTGTATGGGAGTTTTTTCAAAAAAAGGATTTCGGTGCACAGCACGGGCAAAAGCAGCCCACTACTGCTGCATTTGCCCTTGGCCAAGGCACCAAGGGGCTGTTTTGAGCTAAAATTGCTGCAGTTGGGTTTTTGGTGCCCACATTAACCTCCATTCCCAAAAAATAGTTGATTTCAACCCTCAGCCTTGGTGCCTAGCAAAATATTTTAATTAACCTCTTTTCTGAAAAAAATGCTTGATTTGAACCCCCAACCTTGGTGCCTAGCAAAATATTTTAATTAGCCTCATTTCCCGAAAAAATGCTTGATTTGAACCTAGCCTTGGTGCACATCAAAATCAGCCACGCCCGCGCGCGCAAGCAGACCACGCCCGCTCCCGCATGCAGCCATGCCCACGCGCGTAAACAAGTCATGCATGTGCATGCTGTGGGCAATTTTCCTGCAAGCAGCCAAGCTCCCGCGATCAACAAGCTGCTTGCCCATGTCGTGGGTAGTTTTCCCGCAAGCAGCCAAGCAACCGAGGGGATGCTTGCGCATGCCTTGGCGAAATCAGCCAAGCTCCCTCCCGCAGGCAACGAGGGCTGCCTACCCATGCCGTGGGCAATTTTCCCATAAGCAGCCAAGCTCCCGCGCGCAACAAGCTACCTACCTATGTCATGGGTGGTTTTCCTGCAAGTAACCAAGCAACCGAAGGGATGCCTGTCCTTGCCTTGGCGAAATCAGCCAAGCTCCCTCCCGCAAGCAACAAGGGCTGCATGCCCATGCCGTGGGCAATTTTCCCACTAGCAGCCAAGCTTCCGTGCAAAACAAGCTGCCTGCCCATGCCGTGGGTAGTTTTCCCCAAGCAACCAAGCAACCGAGGGGATGCCTGCCCATGCCTTGGCGAAATCAACCAAGGTCCCTCCCGCAGGCAACAAGGGTTGCCTGCCCATGCCGTGGGAAGTTTTCCCACAAGTAGCCACGCAACCGAGGGGCTGACTGCCTATGCCTTGGCGCATGGGCAACAAAATCAGCCAAGCACCCCCATGATGGGCAATGTCCAAAGACCCTTGTCCTCTCTTTGACTTAGAAGTTTTTCACAATTCCATTGTTTTTATGGTCGAAGACCTCTAGGACAATACCGGAGAAAATTTATAAGTGTTGAGTAAGGGAAGGACAAGATCGAGAGGATATATTGAGGGGGAGGGATGAATCGGAGCGACATAGGGTTGAATCTTAGTGGATCGTGGTAGCAAGGCCACTGTACCACTTACAATACCCTGTTGCGTATTTAAGTCGTCTACAAAGGATTCTACCCGCCGCTCGGTGGGAATTACGATTCAAGGCGGCCCTCGCGGCTCTTCCGCCGCGGGGGCTTCACCAACGACACATGCCTCTGGGGACCGAGAGGTCCCTACTGCAAGTCGGTAATCAAGCGACGGGCGCACGCGTCGCTCTTGCCCGGATTCTGACTTAGAGGCGTTCAGTCATAATCCAGCGCACGATAGCTTCGCGCCACTAGCTTTTCAACCAAGTGCGATGACCAATTGTGCGAATCAATGGTTCCTCTCGTACTAGGTTGAATTACTATTATGACACTGTCATCAGTAGGGTAAAACTAATCTGTCTCACGATGGTCTAAACCCAGCTCACGTTCCCTATTGGTGGGTGAACAATCTAACACTTGGTGAATTCTATTTCACAATGATAGGAAGAGCCGACATCGAAGGATCAAAAAGCAACGTCGCTAGGAACGTTTGGCTACCACAAGCCAGTTATCCCTGTGGTAACTTTTCTGACACCTCTAGCTTCAAATTTCGAAGGTCTAAAGGATCTATTTAGAAATTAGTAGAAAAGAGACAAAAGTTTTAAAATAGCCTTAAAACTTAAAAGGAACAAAGTACTTATAGAAAGAGTTAGACTTAACATTTGGTGGGGCAAATGATTAAAATGTCATATTGGCCTTGAATTTAATTAAAAGGCCATGTAGTTTTTTAGTCTTTACTAAATGGTATTATTTTTTATTAAGACAAACTAATAACAATGAAACACTAATTATAGCTTAATTGGGATTAATGAAGTATTGTGTAATCTTTTAAAAATTATATATGTCCCCAAAAACCTGAAATTCTTGCAAACAAACCCAAACATAACATCTTCTTCTTCTTCCTCATGCCATTAACGCATCTCTCCCCTGGTTGCTATTTATTCTAAGCTTCGTCTACATCTTCTTCTTCCTCTGCTTCTTTTTCTTCCTCCTTCTTGTACATCTTCTTCTTCCCACCATGTAACGCCCAACATGGAGGTACATGATTTAAATTATGTTTTATAGCCCTTATTAATTTTTGTTAGAATTATTTTAAGAGAATATGAAGAAAATGCCTTAAACTTGTATTACGGGTAAAATAGTCTTTTCACTCAAGGATGAAATTTCCAAAAAAAGTGTCAGGGCAAAATGGGAAAGCATATTTGTAAAATAAGATGATAAGGGTTTGTAACCCTTATTTCCTTCATTCCACCGCCACTCTTCTCCTCCATTTTCTCTCAAATTTTCATTCGCTTCTCCAAGGAATTTGAGGGCTTTTGAGTAGATTTTCATAGGGTTTTAATTCTAAGCATCAAAAGGTAAGAATTCATGCTCTTTATCTATGATTTATTTGTGTAAAAGTTGAGTTCTTATGAAGTTTATGCTTAGGGTTAAGAGAAGATTTGAATCCAACAAGAGTAGAGAGCTTAGAAGAGACTACTCAAGCATAAGGTAAGTGAATTCCACTCAAAATCCAACTCAAGTTAAAGTTTAAGAAAATCAAGTGAGTAGAGATTTCTTTTAAATATGCATATGTTATGATTATTGAGAAATTGAGATGAGATGGATGATTATTTATGCTTGTTGTTGGATATATTTGAATATGAGGAGTGTATGTGATGGTTTGATGATGGGTTGAAATTGGAAGAATTGGAGAAATCTTTTGGGAGTGTTTGTGCCGTGTAGGTATGGTGATGATATAAGAGAGTTTTTCTCTCAATTTGGGTGNTAACCCATTTAGAATCCAAACTACCATTAAAACCCTAACCCAAAAGAGATTAGTTCATAATTAATTCAATAACACAAAAACGAAAATAGGAAATAAACATGTTCAACATAATGAAAATGAGAATAAAGATTAGAAATCTCCCCAAAAGATGAATCCTCTAGTTGAAGATCGAATCTTCTTCCTTTTACAACCCAAATCACTCAAAGTTCTTAGAAAAAACTGTAAAAGTGGCTAAACCTAAAACATAAAACGAAGACCCTGGGCAAAAAGACTAAGTTGTTCTTTTATACTTCGTCCAAATAACCCAGCCAAACACGCACAGCACGAAACTGTGTGTTTAACAAAACTGGAGTAAGTGACTGTCACCACGGCGAAGAATGAATCAGATAAGCTCGTCCCTAGCCTACTTCGCCGTGGCGAAGCTTCTTCCTGAGTTCTGAAATTATAGAACGGCCACTCCGCTTGCTTCTTCTTTTGATTCTTCGATTCTCGGTGCTCTTCCTTGGAAACAAGCTTCATCATGCTTTATCCTGCTCTGGAACTCTCCTATCTTCTGAAATCCGCTAATTTCTGAGTAAAAAATATCCAATTTTGTTCTTATTTGCTCAAAATGACCATTTTAAACTGAAATACGAAAAGTAACAAATTAAGGAACAATTCAGGTCAAAATGCACTAGAAAGTACCTGAAATCCGGCAAAAAGGTATAATGAAAAGTGTATAATTCACGGATTATCACCAACCATGGGTGCAAGCACACGGGAGGCCATTTTCCGCCCACCTCCATAAGATCGTAGGATTCGGGAGGGGGGCAACGATGCATGACACCCAGGCAGACATGCCCTCGGCCTAAAGGCTTGGGGCGCAACTTGCGTTCAAAGACTCGATGGTTCACGGGATTCTGCAATTCACACCAAGTATCGCATTTCGCTACGTTCTTCATCGATGCGAGAGCCAAGATATCCATTACCGAGTGTCGTTATTGATAATGAAAGAAGGCCACACATCCTGTACGCACACTATGTCCGGGGTGACGGGAGTGAGCTCTCTCATGAAGATTTCCTTGGCGCAATTCGCGCCGGGGTTTGTTAATGTGCAACAACGGGGCAGTCGCATGTACAAGCTTACAACCGACACCCGACGAAGCACGGGTAGAGGCACACGTGCACAAAGCCCGTAGGCCCCCGATGTGATGGCAGGTTCACGGGTCGTTCTGCTTGGCAGGTTTCGACAATGATCCTTCCACAGGTTCACCTATGGAAACCCTGTTACGACTTCTTGTTCCTCTAAATGATAAGGTTTCGTGGACTTCTCGCAACATCGCAGGCAGTGAACCGCCTACATCACTGCGATTCGAACACTTCACCGGTCCATTCAATCGATAGGAGTGATGGGCGGTGTGTACAAAGGGTAGGGACGTAATCAACGCGAGCTAAACCCTAAACCCTAAACCCTACTAGGAATTCCTCATTGAAGACCAACAATTGCAAGGATCTATCCCCATCACGATGAAATTTTAAAGATTACCCGGGCCTGTCGGCCAAGGCTATAGACTCGTTGAATACATTAGTGTAGCGTGCGTGCGGCCGAGAACATCTAAGGGCATCACAGACCTGTTATTGCCTCAAACTTCCTTGGCCTAAGCGGCCATTGTCCCTCCAAGAAGCTGGCCACGGAGGGTCACTTCTACATAGCTAGTTAGTAGGCTGAGGTCTCATTCGTTAACGGAATTAACTATACAAATCGCTCTACCAACTAAGAACGGCCATGCACTACCACCTATAGAATCAAGAAAGAGCTCTCAGTCTGTTAATCCTTACTATGTCTAAATCTAGCAAGTTTCCCCGTGTTGAGTCAAATTAAGCTGCACGCTCCACTCCTGGTGGTGTCCTTCCGTCAATTCCTTTAAGTTTCAGCCTTGCAACCATACTCCCCCCAGAACCCAAAGACTTTGATTTCTCATAAGGCTCCAACCCAAATGCCCCATGTTTCCAAACACTCCCAATTAGATATTTATTTTAATTCATCATTATCTTCAATTAAAATCAATTAATATATATTTAATATATATATTAACATTTAACAATAATGATAATTTATTTAAATATATGCTAACACATATTTAAATGTAATTTCACTTATTTAATTTTTCTAACAAATTAAATAAAAGGCTACGACCTCAGCAAATTTAATTGCACCGTGAAATTACCAAAATACATTTTCACCTAAAAAGATGAAAACACCCTTCTTTCTTTCTGAGTCTTAAATTATTTTCTATGTGTGTGACCCATAGGCTCGTCATCATACCAGTAGTGCATAGTATCGCGATTAACACCAATTAATCATCTCACTAATACACAGACTAAGATTGGCCCCTAGCAAGGCATCATGGCCACCCGATAGATTTGAATTCAGCAAAGTAGCTACCTGTCAACGATATGGTAACCGTACAATTCGATCCTTTCATCATACATTATCTCAACGAGATGAAGGCATAGAAATAGTGTCAACCTTTGGTTACTCTCGATATTATGTATTCAGATTCTAGACCAATGACCTGTATTATAAACTGGATAGAGCAACAACTCAATCCCACTGTGGCCATAGTTTTAGTGTCATTGCCATATACTGAATTATGCTGTGAGATAACTTCTCCCGTACCCGGGAGTGATGAATCCTCTGTCTATCCACCATAGTCTTGATACACTCCTTGATGCAGCCAATCACCACCATATTGACAGCTCTGAATAGAACTATGTTAGGCTAGTGTCAAACTGCACCAATCGGTGCACAAGGCGCTCCGGTGATCTCAAATTTAAGGATCACATGCACTGTAATACACTGTATAGCTAGTAATTCTTTGAAAAATATATGATGAAATCCACTAAATAACTTTTATAAACATATATACATAACCCTAAACCCTAAATACACAAAATACTGATATACATTAGCAAGCACAAGGTAATCTTGAACAGTGCCACCAAACTCCCGCCACTTCTTGACGTCCCACCCGATTGCAAATCATCTAGTACCTGCAAAACAGTAAAATAACAGAGTGAGCACTAATTGCTCAATAAGTAAACCAAACTGCATGACTGTTCTTCCTCCGTTACTCGTGTTCTGATTTTCCTTTTCTCACTTTATTCTTTGCTAATATTATTCATTCCTTTTTGTTATTCTGCATTCTTTTTTGATATTCTGCATTCTTTTCTGATACTTTGATTTGCTACTTACCAATGTGCAAAGACAATGAATAAAACTGTACATCGTCGAGCACATAAAAATACTGAATCATGTAAGTAGCATAATACATATGCAGAATAACAAAACTTTCCTAAGAAAAGAACTTTCTTTTCTTTTTTGTTTCTGTTTCTGTTTCTCTTATGTTGTATCTCTTTCTTTTCTTTTCTGTTTCTGTTTCTTTTCTTTCTTCTTTCTAGTTTGCCAATCGGACTAGGTTGATGCATGGATTTGGAACCCTGACCATGTGAGTGGGTACAGTCCTCATCTACATGCACTACTCATGGGCTGTACAAGTACTGTATCTCTCTGATGTGGCCACTCGCTCGTGGCGGTGTGCATGTAGGTATACTCTACTGGGTACAGTCCTCATCCACATACACTACTCACGGACTATACAAATACTATATCTCTCTGCTGATGCCGCTCGCTCGTGGCGGCGTGTATGTGGGCATCTCTATCACTCACAGGTTCCCTATCGCAAAAACCTTATATCATAGTATAGAATAGAAAGAGATACTATGCACATTTCAACATGAATTTGCAAGCTATGGAAATTCTACACTTGCATTCTTTAAAAAACATAAACTTCCGTATATGAACATATCATTTCATCATGACCATTTTGTGGATGCATAATAAATTCATAGAAATATATCATTGATAATCCGAGGATTATAGTAGTTTATTTAAGCTTTTAGGCCGAATTTTAGATACTTCTTAGTCTATTTTTGCTTGAATTGATACTTAATTCCTTACATTTCGTGTTTCAGGTTAAAAATGGAAATTTTGAGCGAATAAAGGTAGATTTGGAGTTTTTGGACTCAGAAGCATGCGAAGGGCAATTCTGGAATTTCAGAATTCTTTAGTAAACTTCGCCGCGGTGAAATGGGCCAGTGACACATTAGATTCAGCTCCTATATCGCCGTGGCGAGATTCCTTCTTCGTCGCGGCGAAGTCTGCATACTCCACTTTTTGTAAAACGCACAGTTTCTTGTTTAGGCTAAGTTGTATTATTTTGGGCGAGGTATAAAAGAAAGACTTAGTCTTTTTGTTTAGGGCGTTCGTGGAGAGATAGAGTTTTTACATTATTTTAGATTCATTTTTGAGGATTTTTGGATTAACAAAGTTGGAAGATTCGAGGAAACCAGTGGATTCATCAATTTGGGGAGATTCTTTTCCTTTTCTTTTTTTTCCATTATGTTGAACCTAGAGTTTTTCATTTCTTTTAATTGTTTTATTGATTTAGCCATGAACTAACCTATTTTGGGTTAGGGTTTTGATGTAGTTCGGATTCTAATGGGTTAGAAAGTTGATGATTATTAATTTCATATGATTTTGCTTTGATTGTGTGATTATTCTGTATTTATTGTTTGTATGTGATGAACATGATGAGATTGAGAGATAATTCATGTTAAGCTTCGTGGGTAATCACCGTTGTATTATTGGATGCTAGAGATAGATTCAAGAACCGATGAAATCAATCTAGGATTCTTGTGCTTAATGAACTTAGATTTATTAACTTTCATTTTGTTGGGTGCGGAAGGTTAATAGGAAAGAGTAGGACAACATAGCCTGAGAA
Source organism: Pistacia vera (assembly GCF_008641045.1). Taxonomy (NCBI): domain Eukaryota; kingdom Viridiplantae; phylum Streptophyta; class Magnoliopsida; order Sapindales; family Anacardiaceae; genus Pistacia; species Pistacia vera. The sequence goes on along the minus strand of NW_022196139.1, from coordinate 739,663 downwards.
GGTATGTTGGACACTTTAGAGAGTTCGATTTACAATCAATGCATGAGAATATGAATTTAGTTTAATTCTCCAAGTTTAACCCATAGAGTCCGAATGAAGTCTCTTTCATGCAAGGCAACGATGAATCGCTTTATGAAGCTCGGGAGAGGTACACAGAGTTGTTAAGGAAATGTGCACATCATGGTCTACCGTTTTGGATACAAGTCCAAACATTTTACAATGAGTTGCTACCAAGTATTCAATCTATGATAGATGTGGCAACAGGTGGAGCCTTAAATAACAAGACCCTAGAAAATGCTTATGAATTGCTTGAGGTGATGGCCAACAATAACTACCAAAGACCTAATGAGAAAGCAATGCCAAAGAGAACAATGGGTCTACATGAAGTCGATGAGTTCGCCACATTATCTGCACAAATTGCATCACTTCAAAGCCAATTGGGAGGTGTGAATGTAAATTCTATTCACTCACCTTTTATAACTTGTGAATTTTGTGCAGGAAACCATGGGAGTGTGGAATGCCAAGATGGAAGCCAATTAGTCTTCTCAGCAACCGAGCAAGTGAATTACATGGTTGGTTCACAAAGGCTGCAAAATGACTCCTTCTCCAACATACACAATCCTGGTTGGGGGAATCACCCAAATTTGTCCTGGAGCAATCAGTTAAATCAAAGGACAGTGCCAAACCATCAACCAGTGGTGAATCTTCAACCGGTAGAGCTAAGAGTGTCAAAATTGGAAGATATGTTGATAATCCGAGGATTATGCTAGTTTATTTAAGCTTTTAGGCCGGATTTTAGATACTTGTTAGTCTATTTTGTCCCGAATTGCTACTTAATTCCTTACATTTCGTGTTTCAGGTTAAAATGGAAATCTTGAGCGAATAAAGGCAGATTTGGAGTTTTTGGACTCAGAAGCACACGGAGGGCAGTTATGGAATTCTTCAGGAAGCTTCGCCGCGGCGAAATGGGCCAGTGACNAGAGAAAATGGGGTATAGGTGGTGTTAACAAGGGCTGAAGTATGTTAGGGTTTCTTCAAATAAAGCCTTATATCAAATAATATATGCATGTATTCCCATTTTGCCCTTGCACTTTTGCTAAAATTCCATCTATGTCCCTTAGTCAATTACCATAATGCCCTCAGTTTTATTGCATTCTCCATGAAATTCTATCTCTTTTCACTCCCCACAATTTCAACTAATTTTGAGTGAAAATACCATTTTACCCTTAATGAACTTTTAAGGAATTTTCTTTACATTTGTCTAAGGTAACTTCAAAGAAATCCAACAAAGGGTAATAGAGCATAAGTAAAATTACGTACCTTGATGTGGGTGCTACATGCACCACCATTCGTTAGAGGATTTGTTCCATAGACACTAGGATTACCATCCATATGGAATCCTCTGGTGGGTTAGTCCAGTGAACTTCCTGCGGTGTATTCGCCTATAGCAAGCACCCACGTGTCGCACCCGGTTATCACCAAACAACCTTGACAAGCGAGATCAGTCATTGCCTTTCGACAGGGTCATTCAACACTGTGATAGCCTTACCGTATTATCTGTGCCCTTACTTCAAAATAATACTAGGGTTATGGACGTTTCTAGAATGACCACTATATGTGCTCATAAGGTTCTCCCTATCAAGATTTGAAACACTTGATACCCTCGTCACGGTTCTACCATTCTAAGGACATATATCAATACATATTGCAATAATAATTATTTATGCGATATAGAATAAAATGCCTTTTATTATTGATTCATGAACATTATTACCAAGAGTCAATCCTACAATAATTGATTGGCTCTAGGGCATCTACCCCAACCATCTCCCACTTGCACTATAGCTAATCATTCATGCACTCAACATTGAATGACCCAAGTGCCCATAATGCTTTGCTACAACAGAAACTTTAATAGTGGGTTAGTAGGTTTGAATCAACTAAGTAAGTGTTTGGATTATTGGTGAGACCATGATTCCTCAGCCACAACAATGGCTCCATTGTTATCGCAGTACAACTATATTGGATTAGCAATGCTTGGAATCATGTCAAGTTCAGTAATGAACTTCTTGATCCAAATCGCCTACACGGCAGCATTAAAATGAGATACACTTAGCATCAATTGTAGAATTCGCTGCAGTACATTGATTTGAGCTCTTCCAGCTCACTACAGTACATTGATTTGAGCTCTTCTAGCTCACTACAGTTACATTGAGACAAAATTGTGTAATCCCAAATTACGAACTATAACCATCTTTTTGTTAGAGTAGATGCCCTAGAGCCAATCAACTATTGTAAAATTGACTCTTTGTAATAATGTTCATTAATCAATAAAAGGCATTTTATTCTATATCGCGTAAATCATTATTATTGCAATATGTATTGATATATGTCCTTAGAATGGTAGAACCGTGATGAGGGTATCAAGTGTTTCAAATCTTGACAGTGAGAACCCTATGAGCATATATGGTGGCCATTCTAGAAACGTTCGTAGCNAACCCAAAACCTTCCAGTAAACCGTGCATCCCGATCACTAACCAAGTCTACTGGTACTCCGAAATACTTCACCATATTTTTATAAAACAAAGCAGCAGCTGTCTCCGCTGAACAAGCTTCTAGTGCTGCTATAAAAATTGCATATTTCGAAAATCTATCCACAACAACAAGGACAGAAGACATACCTTCTACCTTTTGGAACCCACCAATGAAGTCAAGAGAGGCTGACACCCAAGGCCTCTCCGGAATTGGTATAGGTTGCAACAAACTTGCTACCTTTCTCCTTTCTGTCTTGTCTAGTTGACACACCAAACAAGTTTTCACATAGGACTCAATATCAGCTTCCATTCTAGGCCAATAATAATCCCGTGTCAACAATGCCAAAGTTCTCTCCCTACCAGGATGTCCAGCCTAAGGTGAATCGTGGACTTCTTTCAGCAATACCCGTCTTAATCCACCCTTACTTGGAACAAATAGCCTATCTCCTTTGGCATACAATAACCCATCCTCTAACCAGTAACGCCGTATAGTACCATTCTGAACTAGTGTCACCAAGTCCTTATACTCAGCATCCTGTTCGGCTGCCCCTCGCAACCTGTCTAACATGTCAGATTCAACCCGAGTTATTGCATATAGAGCAGCAACAACCTGTTTTCTGCTCAACGCATCAGCAACCTGATTGTGCCTTCCTGGCTTGTGTTGCCATGCAAAATCGTACTCAGCCAAAAGCTCTTGCCACTGGGCCTGTTTTGGGGACAACTTCTTCTGTGTTTTGAAGAAGGTGTTGGCGACATTGTCTGTCAACACGACAAATTTTGTGCCTAGCAAGTAAACTCTCCACACCTGCAAACAATGAACAACAACCACCATCTCTTTCTCATGTGCAGAATACCTCTGCTCTTCCCCATTCAACTTTCGGCTTTCAAACGCAATGGGATGTCCCTCCTGGACCAGCACCCCACCGATAGCTTTCTCCGAAGCATCTGTATGTACTTCGAACGGTAACTCAAAACTTGGCAATCTCAACACCGGTTCAGAGGCAATGGCTTCCTTCAACCTTTCGAAAGCCTTTGAACATGATTCTGTCTAGCCATTGAAAAACACAAAAGCTGCAACGTTTGATTTGTATTAAGTATTGTTTTCAAAAACAGTACATCAGAATATACTGGTTGGTTCACTAGTTTCCCACCCTAGTTTTTGCGAAGGAACCTTTCCATCTCTTGATTGCCTAAACTAAATTTCTCAACCAAATAGTAAAAAAACTACAAAAGGTCACCCAACGTTAGTCCTATCCATGAAAAACTATATGCCTCATTGTGGTTAGGTCAAGGGCCTATTTTTCGCCTCTAGGCACTGTGCGCACAAGCACACCAAGCACTTGCAAGCTACCTCCAGTTGTGCGTTTCCTGTTACAAATCACAAACAACATACAACAGAGGCTAAAGAGAGTCAATGCACAACATATACGGGAGAAATTCCCAAACTATTATATATCCGAATACAAGGACAACTCAAGCACATACACACGCGTTTCCCATGTTTACAATTGATCCTCCCTCACAGATTTGCACTCAAGTTACAACAAGGCTTACAAACACAACCCTTGCCCTCTCACTCTCTATACACGAATGTGATATCTGCCAGCCTTATATACAAATAGCACAGCAAATACATTACAGTTTTACATTTATCAGCAGTTACATGATAGTTGCATACTCAAATGAACCTGGACACATCTAACTGCTCAACAGCCTTGGCCCAGCAACCATGCAGCCTTGTCTGGTTGTTTCCCTCAACTCGTGCACACTCCCATGCACTCACGCATGCAACTTCTGTCTCATGCATGAACTCAGCCACCTGTTAGTTGTCTTGCATGCTTGCACACGTCCCAGCGTGTGCCACGTCTAGCCTGCTCATGAGCACACACGCCCATGTTAAAACATGCCCACCGCACATGTACAACTTGCAAGTGCCCACCCGCAAGCCATTTCATCAGTAAAGTGTTTGGCGCCCCAACACTCAAACACCCGCACCTGATCTCAGCCATCCTTGTTCAGCACACACCCGTGTGTGTCTTGGCGAGGCTGTGACTAAGGATGAAAGCCAACGCCTGCCCTTGCCCTTTGTACGGGTCTTACAAACCACCCCCACCAGAGAGTCCGACGTCCTCGTCGGAATGGTGGAAATGTACTCCTGCACAACAATCCCAAACTGCCACAAATCTATGTCCCTTTCCGAAACTCGCTGTCTTTCCCCCTTCACTTCACCAAATATTCAATTCGCGATTCTTTATGCTGCCCATCCTCCTGTGATCTAAAATTTCTCAATTTCATCATCAAACTGTTTCCTAATCATTGGAGGAGCTCTCTTAGCTTGGGTTCTTGAAGAATCACCCTATCTGAGGAAAGGTTTCAAGAAGCCACATGGAATGTGGGATGTACCTTGATCCGCTCAGGCAATTTCAACTTGTAAGCAACAACATCCACATCTACTACAACTTCAAACGGTCTCATACTTTGGAACCAATGCCCTATGTACCCGTTGCTTTCGATTTTCTTCCAAATCTGAGGAGTGAGCTTGAGTAGTACCTGGTACCACCTCAAACTCAACGGCTCTCTTAGCATCAGCATACTTTTTCATCCTCTTGGGCCTTCCGCAAAATCTTTGAGCCTGGTCAATTATATCTTGTCTGTCCCTAGCACCTTGTCAACAGCAGGAAATTTCCCCTTTGCTGGCTGTCTAGCAATCTCAATTGGGGTCAAAGGTTGTTGCCCCAACACTAACTCAGAGGACTCCGCTCGGTCGAAGATGACTTATGCAAATTGTAGCAAAACTGTGCAGAATCCGCAATTTCAGCCAATTTCGTTGACTGTTGTCACATAATGCCGAAATACTCCTCTCCAGCAATGCATCACCCGTTCAGTCTGACCATTGTTTGTGGATGATAGCTGTAGAAAACTTAATCGGTCCCCATCATATGAATAGAGTATTCTTGAGATGAAGTCACTGTTTCCTCAATTAATAGCCTAATATCTGGTTATTTAAGGAAAAAATATACCCAGTGTACAGGCTGTGTGGTGGGTTGGGATTTCTAATCCATGACTTGCCCTTCAAAAGTGAGCGGTCAACTAAAGGTTTAAAATAATAAGAAAAGGAAATTGACAGAGCATAACTATAGAGAGCAGGAAGGAAAAAAAATGAGAGAAGGGATAATACAGAAACTTATGCAATTAAATCTTATATTTTAAAATGCATCATTCTGCTGTCTGCAGTGTCGTTCAGGTTAGTTTGTACAAAATAATAGTATGGCTTAGGTTTTCCACGTAAATGAAAAAGCACAGGATATCACCTGTAGAGCCTTCTGCATAAAATGTCTGTAAATCCCGAAAGCAGTATTTTCTTATGCTGGTAATTGGATTGATTATCTTTGTGGAACTTTGATGCGTTAGCTCCGAGTCTTGAAAATAAATAATTTATCCACTCATGTTTAAGGCCTTTGATGGCTGTTCATTTATATCTTGCATTACATCTCACAAATTAATTCCTGTGTTTTTATTTAATTCAGTACATTGATTTATGAAGGTTTCAGTTTTAAATTCTGCCTTGTTAGTATCATTCTTTTTCTCACACTTCTGATTTTATAGTGTTATTATATTCTTTTAATTTCTAGTTCTTGTCTGATACGAGAATGTTTCTTGAGTCATTGAGATTGATGTTTTAATATTCTGGTTTTCAGATATCTGGTCTTGGCGTTAGTGTTCAAGTGGTTAAAAATAAATTGGCACCGGCAATGAAGAAATCTGACTTGATGATAGAGTTTGGGAAAGGCTTCCGTTGTGAACCCGAGGTTTTGGAATTGGCTTGTGAACATGGAGTCATTGTAGAAGAAGGAAATAACTACATGATAGAAGGGGAAGTTTTCGGTGATAGATATTCAGCTGAACGACATTTGATTGAAAATGAAGAGGTTCTTGATAACATAATTACAAATTTAAGGAAACATTTGTTTGAAAGGAAACGATTGTTATGACAGATCCTTGATTAGATGAGCTTATCTCAAATATGATAATGGAGAACAGAATACAGGTCCATTCAAATAGAAGAGGACTGTGAAGTGGTTGCAGAATCGCAGTAATGGGGAGCCAACCCACTTCAGGAAACTTGATTGTTTGTTCATGGTGAGTGGAATTCAGCAGTGATATTAATTAACCATGTCTTCAAGCAAACAAAGTTGCTGATTCTGTTTGCCGGATTGCTGCGCATTTAAACACTTAGATGCTATTAGATTTCTGGAGAGTTGAACTAGTTCTTCATCTATATCCAATGGGCACTGCTTTTCTTCCTTCGGCTTGAATTGTCCTCGCGGCTGTGTTATTGGAAGGTTTACGAGGAAACTAGTATTTATTTAGACACTGTAAAAAATTGTTGTAATACAGAAACATTACTCAAATTTTGCAATTCAAAATCCGGGAGGCAGGCTTGTGTTGAATGCCCATTTCATTTTTCTAAAACATCTTGAAAGGAAAGGTGACGTGGTCAAATGTTACTTGAATGCTTGGTTAAAGGGAAGGAAATGGTAATATTTAAAATCACGTCACTAAGGTCATCCACTTTTGATCTAAAAAAAAGGGGTCTTATTTTTTCTAAAATTATTGTAAAGATCCTTTTTGAAACAAATCTGTTATTTATTTGATACATAAAAAATAAATTGAAATGTCTTTCATGCTCACAATCTGTCTAAAGCTGATGTTAGTTTATAATTGTACATGGTCACAAAACAGGCTCGTTTCCATTCCACACGCAGCCATACTGCTTGAAAAAATCACAAAAGCTGCAACGTTTTGATTTGTATTAAGTATTGTTTTCAACAACAGTACATCAGAATATATCTGTTTGGTTCACTAGTTTCCCACCCTAGTTTTTGCGAAGGAACCCTTTCCCATCTCTTGATTGCCTAAACTAAATTTCTCACCCAAATTTAGTAAAAAAACTACAAAAGGTCACCCAACGTTAGTCTCTATCCATGAAAAAACTATATGCCTCATTGTGGTTAGTGTCACAGGGCCTATTTTTCGCCTCTAGGCACTGTGCTGCACAAGCACACCAAGCACTTGCAAGCCTACCTCCAGTTGTGCGTTTCCCCTGTTACAAATCACAAACAACATACAACAGAGGCTAAAGAGAGTCAATGCACAACATATACGGGAAATTCCCAACCTTATATTATATATCCGAATACAAGGACAACTCAAGCACATACACACAGCGTTTTCCCATTGTTTACAATCTGATCCTCCCTCACAGATTTGCACTCAAGTTACAACAAGACTTATAAACACATAACCCTTGCCCTCTCACTCTCTATATCACGAATGTGATATTTGCCAGCCTTATATACAAATAGCACAGCAGTTACATTACAGTTTTACATTCTTATCAGCAGTTACATGATAGTTGCCTTACATACAAATGAACCTGGACACATCTAACTGCTCAACAGCCTTGGCCCAGCAACCATGCAGCCTTGTCTGGTTGTTTCCCTCAACTCCTGCACACTCCCATGCACCTCATGCATGAACTCAGCCGCCTGTTAGTTGTCTTGCATGCTTGCACACGTCCCAGCTCGTGTGCCACTGTCTAGCCTGCTCATGAGCACACACGCCCATGTTAAAACATGCCCACCCGCGCATGTTACTACTTGCAAGTGCCCACACCCGCAAGCCATTTCATCAGTAAAGTGTTTGGCGCCCCAACACTCAAACACCCCGCACCTGATCTCAGCCATCCTTGTTCAGCACACACCCGTGTGTTGTCTTGGCGAGGTTGTGACTAAGGATGAAAGCCACACGCCTGCCCTCGCCCTTTGTACGAGTCTTACAGTTAGTTTCTTAGTATTGGTTATTCTGAAATAGGTGTAATGGCTGATTTTGGCAGAAAAGTGGTTGCCTTGCCCCGATCTTGGTTGGGAAGTGGCTAGCTTGCGCCGATCTTGGCTGGAATCTGGTTTGCCTTGCACGGTCAATCAGCGACCACTGATTGAGAGGGAATTTTTTTTTTTTTTTTTGGTTGAATTTGTGAAAAATATGATAAAGTTAGGGTTTCTTTAAGGTTAGGATTAGAGAAGCTTATAAATGCGGTTGAAAAGAACAAAAATGCCCTTTGACCATTCCTTTTAACATTTTAAAATCATTTTGGGTGGGAAAGTAATGAAGGAAAATTCTTGCTAAATTAGGATTTGATTTTGTTTCGATTTCTTTATTTGATTTCCTTATTTATTTATGGTTTCATATTTAGAATTTAAGTAGTTTTATATTTCAATTAAGAGTTTAGTTGATTTAGGAAGTTAGTTTTAATTTAGGTAAGCTTTATTTTCTTGTTTGAGTTTTGTTTCTTTTTTTTTTTTCATGGGTATTTCTTCTATTAGCATTAGGAATAGTTTAGTACAAATAAGTTTGTTATGTTACAAAGAAATCAAAGGCTCATAAATAAATTTCTTAATAATTCTTTTACGAATTGTTTTATCGTGGATTCGACATTTTCTTGTGGACTCAAAATTCATTGTTCGTAGATTCAAGTCGCTCTGCTAGAGCGTATTTAGTGTTTATCCCTATTTTGTTGCGCCAATTGGTAGCAAAGCCTTCTTTCGGTGTTGGTTTGCAACCTTCCTATCCTAAACACATCCCAAACTCCTACCCTGTACACATACCTCAAACACACTCTAGCACGTTTGAGGTATGTGAGATATAAATCCAAGATAACACATTGAAGGAAATTGTGAAGAAGTGAATTTGAAGTTGAGCAAGTTTTCCAAGAAGATTGAGAAAGAAGAGTATACTCAACAAGGTTGAACAAGAGCAAATTGTCCTAGAGTAGAAGATTGAACAGGAAGCGTACACTCACCAAGAAGAATACGTTTAAATTGAAGATCAAGAGGATGGACCATCCATGACATTTGACTTTGACTTGAAGACTATGGTGCATGACAAATTGAAGATCAAGAGGATGGACCATCCATGACATTTGACTTCGACTTGAAGACTATGGTGCATGATAGTCTCTTTAAAAGATCGATGACCAAGAGTATTTTGTTAGCTTCAACGGATGACTTACTACTCTACTTCAAGTATCATTCTCCAGATTACGGATTATCAAATTTGAGGGCTGAGTTTATTTTAAAGCGTAGTTTGGGCCGAGGGCTTATGTAGTTGGGTTTGGGTCGGGTCGAACATATGGATTAACAAAAAGGGGGTCTAGGGTCAAATCTAATTTAAATTAGATTGCAAACAACTCGAAGGCAATTTCTTTCACCGATCAATCACAGTACTCCAGAAACTCATCGCTGGCGCGCCGATCCTGGGAAGAAGCACCGTCCGCCATAGCGATAGTCGTTGGTTACTGCAATACAAGCTCGACAGTGCTTCGAATGATAGATTCTAACCTCCCTCAATTATTAACAACCCCTTTCGGCGAATGATAAAAGATGAGGAAGAGTTGGGTACAGAAGAAGAGGGCAGTGAAGGAGTGGAGGTAGGGATGGGCATAATACCCGTCCCCACGAAGACTAGTCTCAACCCGCCTTGACGGGCGGAGTTTCCACGAATTATTCGGGATTTGGGTTGGGTCCGGGTCGAAAATTGGTCTCCAAATTTGGGGATGGGCTGGGGACGGGATTGGTCTTGCCCCGGCTCAACTCGACCCATACAACATATATATATAATTTTAACCATTTAATCCTATATTAATTTTAATAGTTGAAAATCAATCAATGAAGTCATAAATTATAAAGGAACAAATTATAATTGTGTGAGTATTTTATGAAATCATATACAAATAGGTAATAAATAAAACTAGATTAAATATAATAAATCATTATAAATATTTGTCATACATAATAAATATGTTAAATATGTATAATGTATAATTTGATATACATAATATATATGTTATTTATGTACAATGTATTATTTGATATTTTGATTGATTATATTAAATCAATAAATCATTATAATTCTTTTTTGTTCCTCATTGAATCATTATTTCAATTCCATTACCTAATTGCCCTTGTTCTATTATGGTAGTTATTTATTTAAAATTTATTATAATATATATGTATAATGTATCATATGTAATACATTATGTATAATATTATGTATTATTTAGAATATTAATGAGACATTATAATATATATGGTATAATTTATTTAGAATTTATTATAATACATTATCTATTATACATTATACATAATATGCTATAAAACAAAAATTATACATTATACATTAGACATAATATGCTATTATCCGTAATCATAATATCATATATTCATATGTTAATACTTGTTTCTTAATACAATAATACATAACATATAATATATTTACATATATGTTTAATATATCATAATTATAATTTTGATACTTTGATTTATTATAATAAATCATAATAATTTTTTTTAATCATTAAAATTTAAAAAAAAATTATAACGTAAAACCCCAAACAGGGATATCGGGGATTCCCCGAATCCCCAATTTGGGGATCAAGCCTGATTCGAGGATTTCCTGAATTCCCTGTTCGGGCTACGGGCCAGGACTGGGGAATCCCTTTAGGCTTTCAGGCTGGGGTCGGAGAGAGGGGTCCTCGACCTCTCCCTGGCCTGTGCCCATCCCTAAGTGGAGGAGTGAGGTGGTGTTAGGTAAACAATTTTCACCTTCCTACCTCGAGGACAAGGTAGCACTACTTGTGGAGGGTAATGATGAGACCTCAATAGTGCTAATATATGATAGGAGAACAAAGTAGTAATGTAGTAGATTGAAAGGAAGCTGGTAGGAAGTTTCCTTGGGTTTAGTTAGGGACATATGGCAATAGAAGAATGGGTAAGTAAGGGATTCCATAAAGAGAGAGCGCGAGCTGGAGAATAAAAAGGAAGAAAAGAGCAGATGTTAGGGAGAAGAAATAGAATGGACAATTGGGAGGAGCTAGCCCTCGAAGTCTAGCATTTAGGTAGGAGTTGGCCGTCAAAGTTTAACATTATCTTAGGTTCTCTTGTTTGAGTTCTCTGTTTGTCTTTTTTTGTGTTGGGTAGCTTTGCTAGTTTCTATTTGCTGTGTATTTTGTTATGGAATATCAATAGAAGTGTTAGTTGTCTTACTTTTTTGGCTTTTATTTACTAAGTGTGTTGCTTTTATGGGTTTATATTGTTTTATTGCTTCCTGTTCTTGTTGGTTGAGTGGGAGAGGTATCTATCAAAGGGAAGTACAATGTAGGAAAAATATTGTTAAATTAGGATTTAATTTTGTTTCCCTTTATTTAGGATTCCATATTTGTAATTTAAGTAGTTTTCTATTTTAAGTAGGAGTTTAGTTGATTTAGAAAGTTTTAATTTAGGTAATGTGGGGCTCAAAATTCACATAGGCCTCTATCAAGCCTAGGTCTACATCTTCTATCACTAAGGCCCAAGGACACAGTCCAACTCTGGTTGGGCCAATGCCGAATTCCGTGACTTGGGCCCAAACCTAGCATCTTTCTAGAATGGGCTTCGTCAACAGCCCACCATAGGCCAAGCATCCGAAACAAGGTAAGTAGGATTCATCATCTTCAGTTCTATCCTAATCCATCCAAGATTCCATATATTGGATGAGGTAGGACTCTTGCTGCTAATGAGGCAAGTGAATCAAGTTTTTCCTGATTCACTAGATCTCCTCTTATGTGGATTTTGAATCTTACTAGGATACAAATATCCCATAACTACTATAGTCATCTCACTGTTTAGGCATTCAAGCTATACCTTCTAACCCTATAGCTCTCACTCTTGAGAGCTATACTCCGCCCTTGTGGTCTTAGTTCCCTACTAAGCTACTAGTAATCCTTCCTTTCCCTGAACCCCCACTAAAAAGCCTATATTGTCTTCACTGACTTGAGCGTCGGAGTGCCTACGCCAAACACCACCTCGGTGTTTTCTGTTTACTTCATGCTTGTTCCTTTGTGTGTGTGCAGGTACAGCAGGATGTCAGTGGCCTTAACCTCAGAGGATCAAACCCTACTTCTGCAACCGTAGATTTTGACATCTACAGGTTGGCGCCTGTCATAGGGCCTCTGGCAATCAACATTCCCTCAACACTTTGCTTCGCAAGGGAATTAATCATGACTAAGATGACATAGAATTCTCCTACAGATCTCTCAGCAAAAATCCAAGCTTTAATAGCTGTGAGGATAAGGTGGCAACATTAGAGGCTGAGAATGCAAGCATCCGTGCTGAAAATCAAACTCTACGAGAGCAGGTAAACTAGTTTTACTCATTTGACTTTAATCATGATCAGGTGTCCGGGAATCGCTTTCGCTTCTTGGTGAGCTCCATGCAGAATTTGTCAACCCCAGACCCTAGAAGCTCAAATAGAGATCCACAATTATCCCACATTTAGTCATCTTTAACGGATGACTTAGCCTTGAATGCAACCGACCTATCCTCACAAACACCTTACCCAACTGATCCACCACTCACACTCGACCCCATTGCTTAGACAATCCCAATCAAGTGATTACAAACATCAGCCACTATTAGCCACCCTACCTAATCTACCACAACTGATAACCTGCACCGGTGAACCCCACTAGGCTCGGCTCTCCCTCATGAGTCAAGTGGATAACACCATGCTTAATAAATCCATCCTGGTATGATTCATCTCCATAACTTGAACCATCCTCCAAGTACACCCCTAATCATCCATGCCAGCTGAAACAGCCATTCGGTCACACTAGGACCAACTCAACTCGAAGAGCCGACCGAGTACCCTGACCTCCGGCTGAACTGCCTTGGAACACATCCCCAATTCACACCCTATAACATGACGCGTCTGGGAGGACTGACTGGATCATAGGCACACAATCAGAGTGTTGACGCTCAACTATTAACCACGGGCACCCTTTTTAAGCAAATATTGGCGAAGAAATTGGCGGATATGGAGGCCATGATAAGACGCATACCGAGAGTGCCCACCCGTACCAAAAATAGCCTATCCTACAAGTACACAGATTCGCCCTTTATGGATTCAACTACCCTAGCCGAGATGCCACCTAAATTCACCATTCCCAACATAAAGCCATATGATGGGACGACCGACCTAGATGATCATATAGCCTCCTATAAACAGTGGATGTTCGCCGCCTCCATACTAAAGGATTTTAGGGAAGCCTGCATGTGCAAGAGCTTCAGCTCCAGCCTCTTGGGACCGACCTTACAATAGTACACTAATCTCCCCAACTATACCATAAGTTCTTTTGCCCAACTAGTCGACACCTTTGTCGAACAATTTGCGAGCAGCGAAAAGCTAGAGAAGCTATCCGTCGATTTGTACCGAGTGTACCAAATGTGGGGCAACTAATTGTGAGCAATATTTTAAAAACCGACCCGAGGTGAAACCCGGCAAAGTGATAGGGTCTCGGGTCGACCGGTTTAATCGGTTTAACCAGTTGGTTCAACTAGTGATGTCATCATGCTGACATCAGCATGATGACACCCAAAAAAAAATTCCTCAAAAAACTCAAAGACAAAAAAAGGCTAGCTTTCTCTACACACTTCCACACGTCAGCATGATGACACCAAAAAAATTTTTTTCCCGAAAAATCACAAAGAAAAAAAAAAGTAAAAAGAAAAAATCCTAAGCTTTCTCTACACACTTCCACAACACCCCAAGAAACAAAGAGAGAGAGACAAAGAGATGACAAGACTCTCACAGTAATGCCATTTCCACCTCCCTCCACTTTGCATCTACCTCCCCCCCTTCCCTCATCTCTCTCTTCATCGCCCAAGTAAGTCTTTTTCTTCTCCTTTTTCATGCTTTCTTATTTGGGTATTTGCTCTTTTTCTTGTTGTTGTGTTTTTGATTTTGATGTGTGTTGTTTGTTTGACTTGAACAATCATCTTCTATGGGAGAGAGAATCACTCCTGAAAGTAATTGCTGCTGAAGATGAGATGAAATGAAGATAACGAAGATGAAATCAAGCTGCCGCTGAAGTGGAAATGAAAAAAATTAAGAGATGAAATGAAAAAATCGATGAAGAAATTAAGAAATAGACTAATGGGAGAGGGCAAATATGGGTTAGGGCTTGAAAGAATGAAAAATTGAGGAAAAATGTAAAAAAAAATCACATTTAGGAGGGAATTAGAGTTGACCTGGTTTTTTCCCAAAATCGGTTGGACCGGTGGGTTGCTACAGTATCTCCGGTCTAACCATGGGTCATACCGGGTGAATTCAATTATTTGGGTTTTATGGCAATCCAGCCTGACTCAGTGGCCGAGTCCCGATTGAATAGGTTGAACCGGCTGGGCTAGTCCGGGTTTTAAAACATTGATTGTGAGAATATGTTAGCTGCTTCAATAAGAAGAAGATCTCACTCCCTTCTTACAATCCCGAGACCATTGTAGATGCGTTCAGGAAAGGACTCTTTCTTGATGGAGAACTATGTAAAGACCTCACCAAGCTCGATTGTAACACAATGGAGGATGTGTTTGCGCAGGCGGTGATCCAAATCAGATGGGAAGAAGATGAAGCCAACTGGATACGACATAACCGCTATGACAATCATTACCTGAAGCGTGACGATGGGTACCCAAAAGCTCGCTCTTATGAGCCGCACTATCCCACTCAGCCACGTGGTTCCAACTCTCACAAGAAACCATATGATAGGTAGCCAGCCCACCCGAATAGACAACTATCCAGTTCTGCACCGTTCATAGTTTCAGAGTACACCTTCAGCATTGAGCCCACCTAGCTAGTAGCAATCATGAAAGGTATAAGGTTAACTGTCAATTGGCCAGCGAAGTTAGACTCGAACACCAAGAGAGACACCATCAAGTGTTGTGAATTCCATAATGATCAATGGACACAGCATAGCTGATTGTATCACTCTGAGACTTGAGGTTGCGACATTACTAAAGAGACGACACTTGAGAGATCTATTGACCGACAAAGGGAAGTAGACCATTTATCAAAGAAACAACAAAGAGTGGTCACCCCCTCCCAAAGATCCAAAACCCAAGGGCTTTTGCAACGACATATCTGGGGGTTCAATAATTAGCAGAGTTAGCTATTCATCAGCAAAGAGACATGCCCGAGCCAGTCACCACCAAGAAGCCCGTTGAATTCATCCACCCATCTAGGCTCCATCAAAACAAGTGATCCAGTTTGAAGATGATGACCTTGTCACCTTTACCACCATACATCATGATGCCCTAGTGATCAGCCTTCAAATTGCTAATATCCTCGTTAGGAGAACTTTTGTAGATGGAGGATCGTCAACAAACATACTCTTCCTAGAAGCAGTGAAGGTAGTGGGATTATACGAAACTAACATAAATAGGCGCCCAACCATCTTGGTCGGGTTCAGTTCAGAACAGAAGTACACTATTAAAGAGATTGTTCTACCAATCTATGCATGTAGTGTGAATCACCAAACAGTCTTCCTGGTCCTTGATTGCCCTTCCCCCTACAATGTCATCATGGGCTAACCCTGGATCCACGATATGAGAGCTGTTCCATCAACGTTCTATCAGACAATTAGGTTCCCCACCAAATGGGGTTGAGTGAAATCAGGGGCGACGCTAAGGCTTTCTAGGAGTGCTACAAGAATGCCTTCAAAATTAAGTCCCAAACTTTATAGCAATTATAGTCAGGTCCAACTTCCAGAGTCAAGCCAAACGAACCATCGATGGAGGAGTTGGATGAAGTATAGATACATCCAGACCATCCCGAGAGGAAGACACAAATTGGGCCCTGACTGAGTTTGACAATTAGAGAATGACTGATCGAATTCCTATGGCAGAACAACAATTGTTTTGCCTGGTCTCATTAAGATATAACAGGGATAAGTCTTGACACAATCATCCACCAACTCCAAGTGGACCCCAATCATCCCCCAGTAAAACAAAAGAGAAGGAAGTTCACCTCGAAGAGCAACTGAGTTATCAATAAGAAGGTTGAGAAGCTGTTAGCCAATGGGCTAGTATGAGAAGTGCATTATCCAAAGTGGCTAGCGAATGTAGTGCTGGTCAAGAAAGAGAATGGAAAATGGAGGGTTTGTATAGACTTCACGGACCTGAACAAAGCATGTTTGAAGGACTCATTCACACTTCCTTATATAGACATGCTAGTGGATGCTATGGCAGGACACAAGTTGCTCAGCTTCATGGACGTCTTCTCAGGTTACAATTAGATCTTGATGTATCCGAATGACCAAGAGAGGACAGTTTTCATCATCGAGAGAATGCAGGGGCAACCTTTAGCGGCCGGTAAATAAGATGTTTGCTAAACAACTTGGAGATACAATGGAGGTGTACATAGACGATATGCTTGTCAAATCCTTGATGGCCAAACAACACCTTGATCACCTGAGCCAACATTCTCAGTACTCAGGAAGTATAACATGAAGTTCAACCCTGCTAAGTACTCATTCGAGGTCTCATCCAGGAAGTTCTTGGGCTACATGGTGACTCAACGTGGAATAGAGGCAAACCCTGATCAAATCTAGGTTGTGCTGAACATACCTTCTCCCACAAACATAAAAAATGTCCAGTGTTTAACTAGGTGAGTGGCTACTTTAAGTATATTCATCTCTCGGTCAGCCGACAAATGCCACATGTTCTTTGCCACACTTAAGAAATCAAAGGAGTTTGAATGGAGCCCAACCTGCGAAGAAACCTTGCAACAATTGAAAAGGTACTTAACTTTACCCCCTTTTCTCTCTAAACCCCTCACAGGGGAGACACTTTACACATACTTGGTTGTCTTAGAAAAGACGGTCTCAACCGTTCTAGTCAGGGAGGAGAAAGGGAAACAACTGCATGTGTATTACGTAAGCAAGTCGCTCCTTGATACTGAGACCCGATACAACAAACTAGAGAAGTTAGCCTTGTCACTCATCCATGCCTCCAGAAAGCTTTGCCCATACTTCTGATGCCACTCCATAATCTTCCTCACCACTTTCCCATTGAAGAAGATCCTCCACAAGCCAGAGCTTTCAAGACGACTCACCCAATGGACGGTTGAGCTGAGCAAATTTGACGTGTACTACCAATCCCGAACAGCTGTCAAATCTCAAGCACTAGCCGATTTCGAAGTAGACTTCGTACCCAACACCTCTATCTAGGCAGAAAAGGAGTTGCTATGCATGATAGATGTTGGATCCCCGTAGGTGGAATCTCTTAGTCGACGGATCCAGTAATTCAAATAGAAGTGGTTTGGGCA
The DNA here is from genome assembly GCF_008641045.1 of Pistacia vera. Taxonomy (NCBI): domain Eukaryota; kingdom Viridiplantae; phylum Streptophyta; class Magnoliopsida; order Sapindales; family Anacardiaceae; genus Pistacia; species Pistacia vera. The sequence continues at coordinate 721,934 of NW_022196139.1, read as the reverse complement.
TCGTGCTGATCATGCCAGGGGAGACATCATCCAAAGGGCTATAAGATGCGATTTCAAGTGCACCAATAATAAGGTTGAGTATCAGGCATTGATAGCCGGGCTCACCCTGTCGAAAGACATAGGAGTGAAGAAACTAAAAGTCAAGTCCGACTCTCAATTGGTGGTTAATTAGCTCCAAGGAACATATCAAGCCCGAGATTCAAAGATGAATACATACCTCAACATAGTGAGAGAACTCCAATCTTCCTTCAAAAAATTTACAATCACGCAGGTACCGAGAACAGAGAATGCCCATGCGATGCCCTAGCCAACCTCGGATCAACTCTTCAAGGAGTGTTAGACTCGTCTTTAGTAACCATCTTGCTTCTCTTTCTACAATGGCTAGCAGACTGGAAAGATCCTCAGACAAACACTCACACCCCAGAGAGGTGTCAGAAGTGTTAGACATCAGCTCGGTTAATTCATGGATGACACTGATCGTCCGATACTTAGTGAATGATGGACTTCCCCCTAACAAGAACGAAGCTTGTCGACTTAGAGCCAAGGCTGCCAGGTTCACAATCTATGAAGGTCAGTTTCTAAAGATGTCCTTTTCCGGCCCCTATCTCAAGTGCATCACCCCAAAGCAGGCCAAATATGTCATCGCCGAGATACATAAAGGCAAGTGTGGGAACCATGCTAGGGACACAGTCTCACCCACCGAGTGATCATAACCGGTTATTATTGGCCTACCATGAGAGCTGATTTAGTAGCCTACATCAAGGGGTGTGATAGTTGCCAAAGGTTTGGTAATGTCTCACATCTCCTTCTCGAAAGACTTAATTCAATCCTTACTCACTGGCCATTCATGAAGTATGGTATAGACATAGTCGGTAAACTCCTAACCACACTAGGGCAAATGCTGGCAGTCACTGACTACTTCACCAAATGGATAGAAGTTAAGGCATTCGCCTAGGTATGAGACAGAAAAGTGAAAGGATTCATTTGGAAGAATGTGATGTGTAGATTTGGCATACCAAAGGAGTTGGTCACTAATAATAGGTCCTAGTTCATCAGTTCAAGGTTCAGGGACTTCTGTGATGTGTGGGGAATCAAGCTGAGCTTCTCAACACCTCGCAATCCTCAATCAAAAGGGCAGGCATAATTTTCAAACAAAACGGTTATTTAGACACTCAAGAAACGCCTCCAAAAATCTAAGGGAGCTTGGGCAGACGAACTGCTTGGAGTGCTGTGGTCCTACCGAACTACTGCCCACTCATCCACTGGACAGACCCCATTTTCGCTATCATACGGCTCCGAGGTTGTCATCCTGACCAAGGTGTCTATTCCCTCGACTAGACTCCAATGAACATATCAGCAAACCAACGATGAGAATCTTTGTCACAACTTGGACACCATCAACGAGCTAAAGGAGCAGGTTCACAACAGGAACACCATCTATCAACAATGAGTCGCTTGCATTGCAACCGAAATGTTCGAGTGAGAACTTTCAAAAAAAGGAACTGGGTGCTTCGAAAAGTTATTCAAAACACTAGGGAAGTCAACGTCGGGAAGCTCGACCCCAACCGGGACCCCAACTAGGAAGACCCCTACAAGATAACCAAAGTAGTGGGTAAGGGCACCTAAAGACTTCAAACTCCTGAGGGTAAAGACATTAACAACAGCTGGAACGCCGTCTATCCCAAACAATACTACTTTTAACATTATGTTTTTATGTTCCCTTTTTGTTTTGTTTGTTTTAAAAGGGTGAGTGGGCCTGTCCACCTCCTCTCCAGTCATTCGACCTTTCAGCCGGTATCAATAAAAGTGCTATTTAGCGTACAAATTATTTCAACTCCAGTGAATTTACATAGACTTGGTTGCGAGGCCTGAATTACATCGACAGTCGGTCACACCGACAAGGCTTTGACACTCACATCTACAAATCTATTCAACTTCATCGGATTTACATCGACTCGGTTGCGAGTCCTGAATTACATCGATAGTTGGTCATACCGACAGGGCCTTGACACTCACATCTACAAATCTATCCAGCTTCAATAGATTTACATCGACTCGGTTGCGAGGCCTAAATTACATCGATAGTCGATCACACCGACAAGGCCTCGACACTCACATCTACAAATCTATTCAACTTCAACGGATTTACATCAACTCGGTTGCGAGGCCCGAATTACATCGACAGTCGTCACACCGACGGGGCCTTGACATTACATTTACAAATCTATTAAACTTCAATGGATTTACATCGACTTGGTTGCGAGGCTTGAATTACATCGACAGTCGGTCACACCTATAGGGCCTTGGCACTTAACATCTACAAAATTTCAACTACAAGTATTTACATCGACTCGGTTGCGAGGCTCAAATTACATTGATAGTCGGTCACATCGACAGAGCCTTGACACTAAACATTTACAAATTTAACTACAAGTGATTTACATCGACTCGGTCGTGAGGCCTGGACTACATCGACGGTTGAACGCTCTAACCCGGCCTCGTAAATGTAGCACCAACTAAAGTAATTAAACTCAAATCATTACCTAGTTTGCTATGCCGACTGAGTCTCATAATGATTGTGTTCATGTCTATTAATTTACGGCTACGGAGCCTTAACGGCTTACATAACGATCGACATGGTCAACTAAAACCCAAAACACACGAATTGCACTGACTTACAATGATAAATGGTCGGGCCAACCATATCCTAAGGGATTTGGGCACTCGCCCTAGGCACTCGAATTCCTAAAAAATAAAAAACATTCCAAGCATGCAAAACAATGTGGCAATATAAGGAAACCAGAACACTCGGTGAAAAGATAAACAGAAATCGGTTTGTTTAAAGTTCAGAGCTTGATCGACAAAGATTTACATAAACAAAAGTAAACTAGGCACCACGCGCCTAAAAAGTCTTAAGACAATTGGAAATTACACAAAAACTAAGGGTTAACATGACCCGTCTGATCCTCTTGGGTCGACTGATCTCCAGTCGGCCTGACTTCTTTTTCCTCCCACCGGTAGTAGCCACATCTTTGGTAGACTCGGTCGAACCCGACAAAGTCTCCTCCTGATCTTAAACAAATTATGTTTGATCTTTCGGATCGGATTTTACTCGACCACCATCCATTTGGTCATCAGCATTGGCTGCTTCAGCTTCTATCTCTTCCCAAAGCTTGATGTCACCATCAGGATCCTAATGCAAAGTATTACTGACCTTATATTCTTTCATCAACTCGGCACGAGCCTTAATCATATCGACCTCTGATGCGTTGTTACTACAACATGCAAATATAGCAAGTGCACTAGTCGCACAAAGTAATAAAGTGATGAGTGAGTATCATTCCCACAAGGATTGGTTGCTAAGCACTGAATTTCCTATTTGTTTTCAAGTTGGAGAAACCGAAAATTGTTTGGATTTATGGGAGAATAAAAAACTTAATTGAAAACAAAATTTACTAAATGTAAAAACAACTAAATTATGAAAGCAAGAATTAACACAAGAGTAATATCAATTAAAACAAACGGTTAGGGTTTGACTTCATTTGGACTCTATGGATTAATTCTGTGGATTATGCTACTTTTACATTCACATGCACGGATTGTAAACTAATTCCCTAAGTTGTAAAACATACATTTTCAGGCTATGAATTCTTACTTTTCCCTATTAATCTTCCGCACCCAACAAATTGAAGATTAACAAATCCAAGTTCATTAAGCTAATGGAATCCTAGATTGATTTCATTGTTTCTCAAATCTATCTCTAGCATTCAAAATAACAATGGTGATTATCCAAGAAGCTCAACATGATTCATTTCTCAATCTCATCATGTTCAACAAGTAAAATCAATAAAAATCAGAATAACCACACAATCTATGCAATAGAATATAAAAGCAACAATCATCAATTGATTAATCCATAGAAATCCGAATTACATCAAAATCTGAACCCAAAATGGGTTAGTTCATAACTTAATTAACACAAACAGCAAGAAAAACAGTAAACATAGTATTCAACATATTGAAATACAAAGAAAAGAGTAGAGATCTCCCCTAGTTTAAGAATCCACAAGATTAAAGCCCAAATCTTCTCTCCAAATGTAAAAGCTACTAAAAACCCAACGAAAACCAGATGAACCTCGACCAAAATGGCAAGGTTTTTCTTATATAGTTCCCCCGAAAACCTAAAATCTTTCCTAAAATAAAACTGTGCGTTTTGGAGAAAACAAAACTTTGCAGACTTTATCGCGGTGACGAACTAAAGTGAATCTCGTGCCTAGCTTCTTTCGCCGCGGCGAACCTTCCTAGAAAATTCTGAATTTACAGAATTGCCCTCCGCTTGTTTGCTTGCTTGAATCTTCGATCTTTGATGCTTTCCCATGGGAACAAACTTCATAGTGCTTCAACTCTGCTTCAAAAGTTTCCCAAATTCTGAGATTCGCTTCTTCTGGGTCCAGGAACTCCAATTCGCTCATTATTTGCTAAAAATGCACGTTTTGGCTTGAAACATAAAATGTATAGAATTAATTAGCAATTCAGGCATACACGAACTAAGAAGTATCTAAAATCTGGCCAAAAAGCCTAAATAAAATAGTATAATCCTCGAATTATCATCCTCCGTAATGGAATTGCAACACTCTCGGAGTGTAGCTGACTTTTCCTCCTTCTTAGATAGCTCTGTCCTTGTATAGGAGAACGCCTTCTCAGCTTTAGCTAACGCCTTCTTCAATTCAGCTGAGTTCAACTCGACTTGCTTTTGCTTGGCAAGACTCTCTTTGGCACTCTTCAACGCTTGAGCCTCTCGGTTCCTTAAACTGGTGTTAGACTTGGTTAACTCTTGGATTCTCACGTCCTAAGCGACCATGACCTTTTTCAAATAAAATGTCCCACTAAATGCCTACAAGAAATCCTGAGAGTTAGTTCCATAATTTAGTAGAAAAAGGATAGAAATTGGAAGGTACCTGAAGCTACTAAGTCACGGCCCACTCAGCCGTAGCAGTTGCCCCCATCTGGTTCAGTTGAGCCTTGTCGATCGACAGCATGAATGACTCAGCTAGGTTACCTATCCCAGTTGCATTGGAGTAAACTGAGGCCGTATTAGGAAGGGAGATATTCACTTTTTCATCCTCATCGAAGGGAGTTTCCTTAGAAGATTTGACTCCAACCGACGATTGACCCACTGCAGGAGTTGACTCGGTATGTTGACCTTAAGTCTCACTTGGGGCCAACTACCTCTTCCTCTTGGCCCTGTGTCACGTGGCCACATCACTCGCATCCGAGATATTTACCTTCAAGTTCCTCATTAGCCTTTCTGCAATGGTAAACTCCTCAAGTGTTAGTGGATAAAGAAATGAGTGGCTGAATAAAATCTGATTGCTATAGCAGATTAATAGCATGTACCAATACTACTTCGATGAGAGGAAGGGGATACCTCTTTGAAAGGCTTCCACTCTGGCCCATAGGTGACTCGTCCTTAGGTTGGACTCTTTCAAGAACACCTTCCAATCTCTCTCTTCTTTTGGAATGGCGAGGACTTGTCTCGTCGTCATGTCAAGACCGTCTGCACTCTGTCCGACTCGATTGAAGTTAAAATTTACAAAAGACAGGCAAAATAAAACTTAGTAATCACAAGTATCAAGCAAGAATTAGTCTCTCACCTGTGGCTCTCTATGTGTATGGTATTTCGCCCTGGCCCCTTTCGCCGAATATAGCCTTGCCCTTCATAAAGCAGAACCGCTCCTTCTGGTTCTTGTCTCTTAATCTCAAGTTTGTCACCAAATGGGGTTGGTCGTGCCTAAGGGTGATTGAGTATCTACCCTTCCCTTGGTCATGCTTTTTAAGATAATAGGAGTACAAGAATTCATGTAGACTGAACATGACTCGGTTTTGTACACATAACACCTCCAAGCATAATAGTAGCCTCTCGGTGTCCAACATGGTCTGTGCTAGCGCGATCATAATGTGATTCAGTACTTCCCACGTGAGCTGAGGTATGGAGAGGCATAATCTGTCATGAAACCATATTTCATACGCACTCACCCATCCCTTAGCTTCCTAGTCGACCTGTTTGTAACTCTTTGGGATCCTGATCTCCACTGAATTAGGGATGTAGTACTATATCCGAATTTGCCACTGATCATTCTCCTTGAGCAAAGGTGGATAGTTGGCGCCTAGGATCCCACTACTGGGTTAGCTAGACTCCTTTATCGAACCACCGCTGGTCGAAACATCACTGTCGGAACCCCCAAACTCATCCTCCGTCTCTTCCCAACTAGTCTCTTGCCCATCTGATCTGCCACCACTCAACTCGATAGCATCATTCGACTGTGAGATGGCCACGTTCACCCTTTTAGGAATACCTACTAGGACATTGCCCTCTTTTAGCATTACGACCATGGTGGGGGCCTGCTTGTACTCGCTCCCTACGTCCATCTCCATATGAGCCTCCTCGCTTGACTCGAAATGCAACATCGGGTGATGATTCAAACAACTTTCAACATTTGACTCGGTTTGGGAGACTGACAGGATGACCGAGTATAACCTAACGACAACAAACTTAAGCCTAGCTAGCATTTCACTCAGCTCGAAAAATGTTACTGAGACGAGCTGAACGAATCCTCTAAGTAAATCGACTCCATCTTCCCACATCCGATGAAAACTCAAAAATCCGCAAATCACAGAAAACATAGAAAAACACTAATTTCGCTCGAAACTGCGAATTCACCAAACGCTGACAAAAAAACTTACCAAATCCCACACTGTTAGGCACACTCTTAAGACCTATTAGACTTAGTTTCTTGAGAAGAAAAACTGAAGAACCAGAGAAGAACACGAAATCTCTATACTCCCTCGAAACTTCTCCAAAAACTATCCTAAACTGGCCAACATTTTGCCTTAAGAACGTGAAGAACAAAAAAACGAGGAGAACAAGCTTAGATTTGAAGAGGATTAGAGATTTTATTGTGAAAAGAGGAAAGATTCGCCTGAAGTGCCATCGTGGTGAATTTTTTTTGAGTGAGCTGAAAATGAAGAAATTCAAATGCCAAAATCGAAATGAAAAAACGAAGAGGCGCTTGAGGGATTTATCCTTCATCCGCACGCCCATCTTGTCAGAAGGACCACGTGGCGTCTGGTGATTGGGCGTGACCTTTCGCATTCCCACTCAAAAAATGAGAAATTGATCTCTATCATACACAAGTTGCATGGCAGGGTCACTCCGAGATCCGTAATCCTCATTCTCCAGCTCAAACTCGGCGAAACCCTATAGTACACGGGTCCTGCTACCAAAGCGCCACTGCATCATTCAAACAGGACTCCACTCGTCCAAACGAGCCGACCTTATCTTAGTACAAAAGACAAGCATAATATGTTCCGACTATATAGGTGTTCAGTCTCACCGCCCGACCGAATACTACTCAGGAACGCATCTCGCACCCCATCACTCGGCTCAGTTAGCTGAATGAACATAGCTGTCGGGACCACGCCCTATATCCTAGCACTCAACTCAGTCACCCGAATGGAGTCAATTGTGCCAGAGCATGAGTTTAAAACCACTGGAAGCATTCTGCGTCTCACCAAGATGCTACACACCCGTTTGATAAAGAGAGCACCCGCTCACCCCCGGTGGACTGCCTATCAGCATGATTAATTTCCTACGACTACTCTCCAAGCTAAACGTTTTTTAGCTTAGAGAGTGGGGGGCTAACCGTGGGGGTCAAAAATCACCTAGGCCTCTATCAGGCCTAAGCCCATATTTTCTATCACTGAGGCCCAAGGACATGGTCCAACTCTGGTTAGGCCAATGTCGAATTCCGTGACTTGGGCCCAAACCCAACATCCTTCCATAATGGTGATGCGTTGAAATTACAACATGCAATATAGCAAGTGCACTAGTCGCACAAAGTAATAAAGTGATGAGTGATTATCGTTCCCATGAGGATAGTGTTACTAAGTACCGATTTCTCTAGTTTAAGTCCTAATTGAAGCAACAATAAATTGGATCGAATGGAAAATTAGCAAACTAAATACAAATTAACAAAATATAAATGAATGATAATGAAATTAAAGCAAAACCCAACAACTTAACTAATTAAACAATGCTAACAAATGCTAGGGTGTTGATTTCACCTAGATACGCTAACCCAATTCATAGAATCTATTACCCAAATTCTAATTCCTTGATTGAAAATCAAATTCCCTAAGTTGTAAAACATAAATTCTCAGGCTACATTTCCCTACTTATCCCTATTAAGCTTCCGCACCCATCAAAATGAAGATTAATAGTTCAAAGTTTTTTACACTTTATGGAATTCTATCTAGATTTCATAGATCGCAAAACCTATTTCTAGCGTTTGCTTAATCTACGGTATTTATGCCAAGAGGCACAATCACAAATCACTTCTCTGTCTCACTGTGAACAACACATATTTGAATGGTGATCAAGCATCCAAAAATCATTAAGCAAAGAGATAAACACTCAATCATGAAATTAAAACTCAAAGTAAATCAATTCATATAAATTTGAATTATTGTACCAAGGTTACATCAAACCCTAGCTAAACAACTCAGTTCATACTTAAAAACTAAATAAAATTACAAAAATAAACTGAATCAAGATTCATCATTGAAAAACAAGCAAAAGATGGAGAAATCTTCTCTAATTTGAAGCCCAAATCTTCAATAATCTTCTCCTTCCATGAGCTGCCTTCCAAATGATGAACCAAGACCCTTTTATCTTCCTTTTCGCTCTAATTTATACCTCTATCACTTAAGGATGAAGCCCTAGCAAGCCAAAACACGTCGTTTTATTTTTACATTTGATGCAGGTTTCGCCGCGGCGAAGACTTTCGGGCCAAATTTGAGCATGATAGAATCTGAATCTGGAAAATTGTTAAACATATGAATTGTATCCATTTCAATTATATTTCTGGTCGTTCAAGAATCAGCACAATCCGAGGTCTACAGCTTAAGTTATGGCAGAAATACTGAAGCACATCCAAAGACATTTTTTCTTCAGTTCCCAGCGTACTTTTCATTACTTCAAGCCAAGTGTTCACCCTTGTCCAGTCAGAATTAGGAAAAACCCAAAACATGAAAGTTGTAGCTATTCTTCTTAGCTTTCCAAAGCTTCTAAATTTAGGTCATTTCGAGTTTCCAAACTCAAGTTACACAATTTAAGCTCAAAACTATCATTTATGCTAAAAATCATCGTTTAGGCCTGCAAAGACAAATTAATAGAATTATGTAGCAATTATGGCCCAAATTATATGAAAAGTATCCTAAATCCTATCAAAATTCAATGAAAAATCATAGCGTAAAATATAATTACCAAATGGGCTTCATTAACAGCCCACCACAGGCCAAGCATCCGAAACAAGGTAAGTAGGATTCATCCTCTTCAGTTATATCCTGATCCATCCAAGATTTCGTATCTTGGATGAGTTAGGACTCTTGCTGCTAATAAGGCAAGTGAATCAAGGTTTTCCTGAGTCACTAGATCTCCTCCTTTGTGGATTCCAAATCCTACTGGGATACGAACATCCCACAACTACTATATAAATAAGGGTCATCCCACTATTTATGCATTCAAGGCTATACCTTCTAACCCCATAGTTCTCACTCCTAAGAGCTATACTTCGCCCCCATGGTCTTAGTTCCCTACTAAGCTACTGGTAATCCTTCCTTTCCCTTAACTCCACTAAAAAGCCTACATTATCTTCATTGACTTGAGCGTTGCAGTGCCTATGACAAACACCATCCTAGTGTTTTTCGTTCACTTCACACTCAGAAATGAAAATTAAAGCACTAAAAACAAAAACAACAACAACAACAACAACAACAATAATAATAATAATAATAATAATAATAATAATAATAATAATAATAATAATAATAATAATAAATTACAAACCAAATTAGCAACTAAATAGTTTGTATTGATATTGATAATATAAAAGCAATTCTCCTACAACGGCGCCAAAAACTTGTTGTTGATTTTCACAAGTGTACGAAATCGTGCAAGTAATAAAGTGTAAGAATACGGATGTCGAACCCAAGGGAATTACTAATACCAAGTACCACACTAACCTATCTTATTGCTATTTGATTAATTAGATTTTCAGAATGATTCAATGAAAAATAAAACAACTTAGAAACAAAATAAAAACAGACTTTTATTAACACTTTAGTAGGAAATCAATATGACTAAACCTAGGGCATAGATTTCAAACAAATTTAATCCTATGTATTGACAATTATCGTTGACCCAATTAAGCTTATTCTAAAGACCAAACTCCCTAATATTTCGCTAAATTTCTCTCGAACAATTAACAAATTAACTCCTAATTACTAACCCGAATTATCTCTAATCAGATTTAAGCAATTGGAGATCATTCAGTTCTATGGAATTTACCAAAGCCTCACAGATCGCGGTAACCTATCTCTAGCGTTCACTCAATCTATGGTTTTATTACCTTAGACTAATTAGGTTTCATCTCTCGATCACAACCTTACCCATACAATCATTCAACTCTAGGGCCCTTAAGAATTGAAAGCTTTAAGCACAATAATAAAACTTAAAACAAAACTTAATAAAAATTAGCAACAAATAATTCAATGCATATTCATAAAATTGGGCTGCATCTTAGCCTTAGAAAATAAAATTAGTTCATACTTTCAATAATAAAAGTCATTGTATTCATAAACATGAGTATAAGAAAGAGTAGAAAAACTTCTCTAATTGATGACTCAAAATTGCAGGAATTTGCAATCTCCAACGAGCAGCTGAACTTCTCTCATTTCTAATCTATCTAAAAATCAGCTAAAGACATCTATTTATACTCCTAGGGTTTGAGGGTTATGATTCCCACTATCCTAATCACTTTAGAACTCTTAAAATAGGAAATACATGTCATAAATTTAATCTAAAAAAAAGTCCAGATTCGCAGTTGTGTCGCGGCACTATGCCTAGGCATTGTTCATTCTGCCCCAGAACTCAAAATCTTGACAAGACAGTGGTTTTTGAGCATGATAATGTTCAAATATTGCCAAGTGGTAAACATATGAATTGTATCCCTTTGAATCAACTTTCCAACGGTTCAAGCATCATCTCAATCCAAAATCTACAGCTCAAGTTATTGTCGAATTACTGTCGCATGTTCAAAACTGGAGCGTTTTCCAGGATTTTCGCTTTAACTTCAAATCACCCTAACTTCTTCGTTTCAGCTCCAAATCATGAACCATTTGATTCTTGTCGTCCCACATTCCATCGTCGTTATAACCTTCATCTAAATATCATCTTTAAGAACCTGAAAACACTCGAAACATACCTGTGATCCCATAAAAGACATTTATGAAATAATTAAGTTGAATTTCACAAATTAAACACATTTTTCCATAAATAATCCAACTGAATCACTAACAAAATATGTATTTTCAAGCTTTTACCATGTGTGCAGGTGCAGCAGATTGTTAGTGGCCTCAACCTCACAGAAGCAGACCCTATTTCCACAACCGTAGATTCTGACGTCTACAGGTAAGCTTTATTTTCTTATTTAAGTTATATTTGTTTTCCTTTTTCATTGGGATTTCTTCTATTAGAACTAGGAATAGTTTAATATAAATAGGTTTGTTATGTTACAAGGAAATCAATGGCTGATCAAATAATTTTCTTAATGGTTCATTTGCGAATTGTTTTGTTGTGGATCTGACATCTTCTCGTTGATTCGAGATTCATAGTTCATGGATTCAAACCGCTATGTTAGAGCGTATCTAGTGCCAATCCCTATTCTGCTATGTTAGAAAGTGTAGTGTAGGCATTTAAGGGTGGGAAAATGTATATCGACCATTTTTAAAATGTAGTTTTTCTCATGAAGTCAAATAAAATAACATTTGATAATGAAAATGATCAAAAACCCATATTTCTTTGTCTTATTTACAATATGAAAAGCAATTTTCAACAAAGTTTCTATAATACCATGTTGATTTATTACAATTTCATTTCAGGTATGTTTTTAACATAACAAAAATGACAAAAATGCCCCTAGGAGTAAAATAGTTGATAGTTTGAAATTTGATTTACGTGTGTGACCATTGGTTATTATTAAGTTTATACTCGCTAAGATGTTTATCATTGGCTTTAAAAGGCAATGGTAAGCACTATAATTCACTATCTTCACACAAGCACTTGAAATCCCAAATTCTCTGCAAAAGCCTCACGAAATACCCGTAATATTGCAAAATTCATACACAAAATGCTTAACAAACAACCCAAAATCAGTTCACAAACAATCTTAAAAAAATTTACCAAACTACCTCGCTGACATCCCAAACTAGTAGTTATTTTCACATAATTTAAATTCAATGCATAGTTGCCAAACTACCTCTTCGACATCCTAAATTAGTAGTCATATCCACACACAGGAGAACACAAAAAATACCTCATAACCCTCTCAAATTAATTAGTTCATAAAGCTACTGACAAGCTATCTAAATAAGAACATAGAAAACATAAAAGTAGTCGTCTCATGAACTCAAGATTTGATAATCAAATGATCATCAACAACATAATAAAGTTCACGAATAGAAGAAGCAATTGTGGGTTCAAGGTAAGGGTTAGGATCTCAAAAACTACTAGAACCCTAGCAAACTCTATATATATCAAGCTATTGTACTACAAAATTTTGGCACAGATTCATGACCATCCTTAAAAATTGGTCAGTTAACATTAAAAATAACTAACTGTAATTTTTCATCCAAGTTTATTGGATTACATTGAATCAACGGCTAAGAATTTGTATCACAAATTTGTGTTACAATAGCTTAACCATTGATTAATTTATAAATATTTTGTTGACAAATATTTCCTTCAAGCAAACCTAGGGTTTCCACCCTATGCCTGTATAAGGAACCCTTTCTTTAGAATTACGGTAAGCCTCTCATTTCATATAAACTCTACATAAAGAGGGGAAAAAAAAAAAAAAAAAAAAATCAACCCTTCTCCTTTGGAGAGAAGTTGAGTGAAACTTTGATATAATAAAATTTTGAGTGTGTCAAAGATAAAAAAGAAATAATTTTCCCACATGAAATCCTTTAGAGGAAGGATTGAAGGAGTTTGTGTCGTAAATTTTCTAACTATTCTCCTATTTTAGCCTTAAAAATATTTCTGAAGTGTTTAGGTTCATCCGCTTCCACTAATGGTGGAAATAAAACTTCTAATTTAAACTGCAATGAAAGGCAAGTTTTGCTTAAAGTATGACATCTTGAAAAGATCTTTCCCATATCATTTTTTGATAAAGTATTTGCCCATTTATCTAATTGAAGAAGAAGTAATTGTTTGACTTGTTAATTTCGATACATGTATCCCATTAAGAGATATTTTAACATTTCATTAAAAAAATTAGTGAATGCACAATGGAACGTAGGTAATATTAAATATAAGGGTGAATAGGTTATTCTAATTTTTTTAATTACCAACCATGTAGTTTTTTCTATATGCCTTTCATTCAATACTCATACATTTGTCACACATAAATAATAAATAAAGTTTGACACAAGAATTTTTACGTGGAAACTCACAAAAAGTAGAAAAACCATGGGAAGAAACAATTCCACTTTGAAGAAACAAACCATAAAACACTTACTTGTGTCTTACTCTATACTTCAGTCATCACTGATGCAACTCTGACTATTGTAGGCGTTCTCCACATAACAAGCTTTTTTAATTGTTTCATCAACTTCACAAGGATAGTTCATGACACCAAGAGTTTAAGACTTCATAGACCAATAAAATTCATTTGCGACCCACGTACTCCACTGATATAGTGTAAAGTGGCAGTCATGTCATCATAAGTACTTCAGGTTGGGTTAATCATTTCAAGCTATTAATAAGTTTTACTAAGTTTTTATATTATCTCGAACCTTGTTATAATGTTATCTAGTAAGTTGTTTTGGGTAGGAGGTTATGGTGACTTATCGTTTCTTTGTGTGCAGTCAATATTGCTATTTGTGTTGTCTCTTAGTTTTTGTATTCATATGGGAACTTGTGATGGTCTTTAATCTCTTATTTATTAACTTATGTGTCCTATAAATAGTTCATATTAGAGATATAATAAAGTTATTCTAATTGGATTTTGAAGTTATTTGATAATTATCTCTTATGAGATTATTTATCCTTAGGAAACTTTTGTTTCTTGTTATCCCCCATAAATTTCTTTCCCCTCCTTTGATCCTCATGTCATCAATTATTTTTGTAAAGGTGAAATTTCACTAACACAAACTCAATAATTGTTGACTTGTCACCATAATAAATTTAATAATATTACATTGACAACCATCTCTTAGCTATCACCACATGTGATAGCTCATGTAGTAGTCGTCAACTTAGTTATCACCACACCCTTAGGCCACATCGGGAAAATTAAAAAAAAAAAAAAAAGAATTATCATCCATAAAATCTCACTTTAACATAGCTTCAAAACCCATAATCCATTTCCCCAAAAATTTAAATCTGTAAAACTCAAAATCTCTCCATCCCCTAATTCATTTGAGCCCTAAAATCTTTCCTAATTAAATTTCAAATTTAAATCAACATCGACCACACCTTCCAATCTGAGTCAGCAGCAGGAAGTTGCACCACCAGCATCAATTCCGTCGTTCTCAGGAACAGGGAAGCAGAACAAAGCTCAGCAACAATCTGGTGAGTTTCTTCTACTACGAAAATCTATATGGAGTTGGATGTGTTGATGCTCTTTAAATGCTGGTTGTACATATTCATGGAAGTGGGTTATTGGTTTCATATTCTTAGCTATCTCCGGAATTTTATATCATTGAGTTTCTTCCTAATAAGTAACAATATTATTGCGTTGAGTCCAAAATGAATAATACTATCATTTATCAGATCATTTATATTATCAACATGAATAATTCACAAAAACCCCATAAGAAAGCACATACATGAAACCAAACTTTTCTACAGATGTCTGCACTTCAGTTCTATGGAAATTCCTAGAGCTTGACTGATACAACACGCGAAATGAAGGTTTATAATAGGAGGCGTGGGAGGAAGCACCAGGGAATCAATTGTGATTAAGAGAGTAGCTAAAGTGTGAAGAAACAGGTGGCAACAGATAAGTGGCTGGGAATGGAATTCTGTTAGGGAAGGAAGTGAATAAAAAGGGAGCAACAGACGTGGAAAAGCAGAGAATTGAGAATAGAGAAAAGGGGAGGTTGCTGGCCCTCGAAGTCCAGTGTAGCAGTATCATTTATTTTTCCTTGTTAATTGTCATTTAGATTCTAGTATTTAGAAGTGTCCATCCATGAATGTAAACCTGACTTTATCAAGAAATACATATTTGAAGTTCTGAATGTTTAGATTGTTTATATTTGATGGTTGAACATTTGATGCTGTGAATTTGTGGGTGATTAAACTAGTATCAGAAAGTAGGTTCGCATCAATTTGGTATCAGAGCACGATTGTGGGTAATGGTAGCAACGAGAATGGAATCAAGACTAGAAAATGTGGAAAGAGAAGTGACGAAATTGGGAGTTGACATGGGAACGATTCGTGAGTGTATGGTGGAGATACAAAGTTGGATGAGAAGAAAAGATGAAGAGGAAGCTGGACGAGGTGAACCATCATCATCCAGGAACGTGAGAAACCAGGGTGGGGAAAACCAAAACGGATCCGTGTATCTGGCAGTACAGGACAGAATCAAGTAGTAGGTGGAGGACGTAAACTTGGTTACCTATTTTTATGGGGAAGACCCTATGGTGGATTTTCAGATTAGAGGTATTTCAGTTTAAATGGAATTCCAGATGAAGGGACTCACAGCTGCCGAGTCTGTTTATGGAAGGGGAACTATTAATTGGTATCAGTGGATGGAGGTCAGAGCACCATTAACTCGGGCCATCTTTCAAACTCGCCTAGTTAAGAGATTCATGTGATCCCAGAGAGTAACCCTTACGAGACACTCATAGCCATGAAACAAACCAGTACAGTTGCAGAATTTAGAAGCAGGTTTGAGGCGGTGGTTGCTCTGTTGTGGGAAGAAAAGGAAGAAATCTTGAGTGCTGCGTTTTTTGAATGGACTGAGGGGCAGAGATTCGGGTCGAATTAAGACTGATACAGCCCAACACACTTCTTCAAATCATAGGAGAGCCCATAAGTGGAGAACGCAACTGGGCTTTAGAGGAGCAAAGCATGGCCCACAAAAACTAATAGATGGAATGGACCTGGTATTCATGTTGGGTCAAATAACTTTGGACCCGAAATTTTAACCAACTTTTAAACCCAATTTCAACCCGACCCGATTCACTCACAAATCCCAAATTCAAATGAATCCCTAAAATCAAAACATTTTCCCATTCAGTCCTCCAACTGGGACACGAACACAGAGAGTAACGCCATGGGTTCATCGTTTCATCCTTCTCCCCCGAACACATCGTCGTCACCCCTTTCAGCCCTTCGATAGAAGTCAGCCACCCACGCGATTTACCTTTCGAAAGATGACAGAGGCAGAAATCCAACGAAGAGGGAAAAAGGTTTATGTTTCAAGTGTGTGGGAAGTACTTTTTTGGTCATAAGTGTGGTACAAGCAATTTCAAGTAATTTTTAGTTGACGAAGAAAGAAGATCCGATCCAGGTGACATGGAAATCAGTGAAGCAACTAGGAAGAACAAGGCCAAGGTAATGTGAACTTTCTTGAGTTCGTTTGTTGGAATCAATGGACCCAAAAACGATGAAGGTTGAAGGGAGTATAAGGGGTCAGGAGGTGATTATCTTGATTGATAGGGGGCTTCCCACAACTCATTATAAGTTATTGAAAAGTTAGGCATATTGTAACACAAACATAGTCGTTTGGTACGTGTGGAGATGGTATATAAGGTAGAGTGAGCGATGTAAGGCAGTTATGTTTAGAAGTTCAGGAGGTACGGATAATCAAGATTTTTTTCCTTTTGACATGGTAGTGCCGATTTTGTTCTCAGTATGGCTGGTTGGAAACATTGGTGAAACTACAATGGATTGGAGAAAGCAGTCATGATGAAATTTCAACTGGGTACAGAAATGGTGACTCTTATAGGTGATCCGGCGTGAGACAAACAATGTGTCTCCCTTGAAAGCCCAATGACCGAACATTGAAAGTGAAGGAACTGTTTATCTGGTTTGAATTTGGGGCAATTACAAAACAATCGAAGAAAAACGATGTCGTAGTAGCCTGTTAGCGTGTTAGCCAAATTTCAGTTTGTCTTTGAACCTTTGCCAGATTACCACCGAGTAGACCTCAGATCATGCCATTCATTTAAGTCCTGATGCCCAAGCCCCAAACCTTCGCCCTTACAGATATCCCTATTTACCAGAAAAATGAGATTGAGAAAATCATTAGTGAATGTTTAGCTTTAGGGATCATTAAGCCGAGCATCCTTCCTTTTTCCAGTCCGTCCTACTGGTTAAGAAGAAGATGGTGGGTGGCGGTTCTGCGTTGATTACAAGGGCCCTCAACAAAGCCATAAATCCCAGACAGGTTTCCCATTCCCCGCGATTGATGAGTTTTATTCAATGAACTTGGAAGGGCCAAGGTATTCTCCAAGCTGGATTTGAAGTCGTGGTACCACCAAATCAGAGTGCGACCCAGGATCCCCAAGATAGCTTTTCGAACTCACCGAGGGCACTACGAGTTCCTTGTTATGCCATTGGGTTGACCAACCCCGTCCACATTCGAAACTTTGATGAGAAGGTTTTTCGGCCATACCTTCGGGTTTATCCTAGTAATTCTTTGATGACATTCTGGGTACACCAAACCATGTCCGCCACATGCAGCATCTAGTCTCACTTTCATACACTGCAAAACACCAGTTAGTGCCAACCGAAAGAATTTTTTCTTCGACACCTAGAAAACCCAATTAGAATATTTGGGCCATCCATTTCGGCACACGGTTGGCTGTGGATCCCAAAGATTGAAGTATTGTCACCTGGCCCCAACCAAAGGATGTAAACACTTAGAGGGTTCCTCGGCTGACAAGATATTACGACGCTGTCGTGAAAGGTTATGGTAAGATAGCTCTTCCCTTGACCTATTTTGAGAAAGGATCCATTCATACGGGGTGAGAAACCTCGGAGCTTTTGAGGCATTGAATCTGCCCTGACCAGTGTACCGGTGTTGGTAATGCCTGTTTCTCTAAACAATTCTCATTGAAACTGATGTGTCTGGTTGTGGTTTGGGAGCTGTATTAATGCAGGAAGGGAGGCCGCTTGCTTTCTCAGTAAAGGGCTATCCGTAAATTCGAAACTCAAGTCGGTTTACGAAAGAGAAATATGGCTATCGTGATGGCGGTACAGAAATGGAGACATTATTTGCTTGGCCGACGTTCATCATCAGAACTGACCAGAAAAGCCTTTATTTCTGACTGAACAAAGGTGTGTTGAATGAAGAGCAGCAGAAAATAGTGTCAAAATTACTGGGGTGTTCAATTTGAAATACAATACCGCCCAGGGCCGAAGAACAAAGCTGCGATGCAGTGTCCAGACGGCCTGCAAATGTGGAGAATAACGCCATTTCAATGGCTGTCTCGGCGGATTCGAAGACTGGAAGAGCCATCCACAAGATGATAATTGCGGCAGCTCACCCAACAGCTCATGGTTAACCCCATGGTCCATCCCCATTTCAAACTCGAGGGCAGACACTTATGTCCCAAAACAGGTTGGTTGTTCCGAAACAGGGCCCTCAATCTAAAAACTTTTGCATGAATTTCACTCCTCCCCGATTGGAGGTCACTCTGGTTTTACAGAACATACAAGCGCCTGATGAATGTGTTTTTATTGGGTGTAATGAAGCGGATATCCAAAATTATGTGAACTCTTGTAGTGTGTGTCAACAAAAACAAATATGAAGGCCTTGCGACCTGCTGGTTTATTGCAGCCCCTTCCTATTCCAATCCAGGTTGGGAAGATATTTCCATGGATTTTATAGTGGGGCTTCCGAAAGCACACAATGTGGATACTATTCTTGGTGGTCGTTGACAGACTCACTAAATATAGCCATTTTTCTCACACTCAAACACCCTTATACAGCAAGGAAGGGCAGCCGCATTCATCAAAGATGTGGTACGACTCCACGCTTTCCGGCACGATTGTTTCGGACCGCGATCGAGTGTTCATGAGCCATTTTTTGGGAAGAACTATTTAAGCAAGCTGGAACTAAGCTTCATATGAGCTCGACCTATCACCCGCAGACAGATGGTCAAATGGAGGTTGTTAACCGACTGTTTGGAACTTATCTTCGTTGTTTGTAGGCAATCAACCCTTGGCAGGGCCTCACTGGATTCCGTGGGCGAATTCTGGTTTAATATACTTACAGCAGCTCAGACAATGAGTCCTTTCAAGGCCTTATACGGACAAGACCCTCACCATTATTGAAATCGCAGACCATAGCTCCCCGTTGGATGAAGTGAATCAGCAGATTCAGAATCGCAACAATATTACTCCTAAGCTTAAGGAGAATTTACATAAGGCTCAAAACCGCATGAAAGTTCGGCCGATCAAGAGACGGGATGTTCGTTTGAAGTGGATGAATCTGCATACCTAAGCTACAGCTCTACCGCATAAATCAACTCGCTGGCTGCTGCAATGAAAAGCTAAGTCCCCGGTTTTATGGACCATTTCGAATCCTAGAGCGAATCGGATCAGCCGCCTACAGGTTAGACTTCCAGCTATCGCGGGTAGCCACAATGTTTCCATGTGTCCCAACTCAAGAAGCCAACTTCCTCCACCAAACGTTAGCCCTTCCCGATTCCTTAATGAGGACCTGGTTCTCATGGTCGAACCAGAAGACGCGCTGAAAGTGCGCAAACTAATCAATGGTCAAAGCGAGGTTCTAGTTAAGTGAAAGGGTTACCCCACCATGAAATACTTGGGAGATATGACGGCCTGAAGTACCAATTCCTTCCTCCACCTGAGGACAAGGTGGCCTTCTTTGGGAAGGTATTGACAACACGCGAAATGAAGGTTTATAATAGGAGGCGTGGGAGGAAGCCCAGGAATCAATTGTGATTAAGAGAGCAGCAAGGTGAAAAACAGTGCAACAGTAAGTGGCTGGGAATGGAATTCTTAGGGAAGGAAGTGAATAAAAAGGAGCAACCGACGTGGAAAAGCGTAGAATTGAGAATAGAGAAAAGGGAGGTTGCTGGCCCTCGAGGTCCAGTGTAGCAGTACCATTATTTTTCCTTGTTAATTGTCATTTAGATTCTAGTATTTAGAAGTGTCCATCCGAATGTAAACCTGACTTTATCAAGAAATACATATTTGAAGTTCTGAATGTTAGATTGTTTAAATTTGATGGTGAACATTTGATGCTGTGATTTGTGGGTGATTAAACTAGTTCAGAAAGTAGGTCGCATCATTGACCAATCTGAAAAAGGAAATAACAAGAGAGTGCTACATTAATATGAAAGAGCAAAACAAAGACGGGCACATAAATCATTGGATAGGATACTGGTCCTGTTTTCTTTCATTTTGGGGTGCGGTGCATGTTAAAGTAGCAAGCTTATTACACCCAATTCAAATAAAATACTAAATTGGTGAAACCATTAGAGTATGAAGAACACAGTTACATAGAAGGGCAAATTACCGAAATAAGCACTACAATGCCTATATAGCCTCGGAAAATTACCGCTCATGAGGGTTCAGGATCGGATTTAGATATGCAGCCCCAACTCCTTCCTTATCAGCAACAACATTGAGCTTGTATGTAGACATAGCAAATATATATAGACATATGCATGCCCTCCTTTTCCAAACTAAAATCGCAGGAACAAAAAAAACTTCATAGTTTAGGCACAACATGTAACTCAATAAATGAGAACAAGAAGACTAAAATTTTGAATTAGCTCTCACAACTGGGGCTGTTCTTGCTGTAATTCTAAATCTACCATGGCTGATTATTTGGCCTATAAGCTTCTACCTATCAAACTAAAAGTCTTCATTGATCTTTTAACACAACTATCATTATTTTCCAATAAAAGTATAAACTTTAAATTTTTAAAATACCCTTTATGTAACGTTAATTAACAACGAAACCAAAGAAGCTTACATTCAAATTTCTACATCAAAGTTTGGCTACTAACAAAATAGTGCTGAAATTATATCCTTTAATTTCTTATAAGCTTCTATCTATCAAACTAAAGTCTTTCATTGATCTTTTAACACAACTATTTTATTTCCAATTGAAGAAGTATAAACTTTAAATTTAAAAAAATACCCTTATGTTTTTCCTGTTGATTAAACAACTGGAAACCGAAGAAGCTTACATTCAAATTTCTACATCAAAGTTTGGCTATCTACCAGGAAAATAGTGCTGAAATTATATAGAAAAGGAAATCCAAAAAGAACTCTCAGAAGTCAGAGCAAAACAACTTTCCAAATTTCACAAAGTAATAACTAAGCAACATAATAGTTTTTCAAAACCGAGTTTGTAACTCATAACAAGTTGCCCCATAACAACTGAAACAAGAGAAGGTGTTCAAAACCGGATTTGTACCTCAGTCACACCACAACCGAACACCAGCAGTTAAGAGCTTCACAAGCTCGTCAGTGGACATATCGAAACACATATACACAGAATATGTAGGAGATGTCGCCATTGTGGAGATTGAAGTGATAAGGAAAGCCTACTTTCTTATTTGAAATTTCTAGGGTAAACATGAAATGAATTGTTTTGTTTTTAGGCATGAACCTGTACAACCAGCACATATACAGAGCATCAACACATCCAAATCCATATAGATTTTCATATTAGAAGAAACTCACCAGATTGTTGCTTGGCTTCATCGTTCCACTTCCCTACTCTTGAGAACGGCGGAATTGATGCTGTGGTGCGGAGGAAATTTAACTCGCCAAACCTCCTAAGTTTGCATTTAAAAAAATAACCTCAAAATATTTTGCAATTTTTTTTAAGTTAGAAAAACTGACGTGGCACAGATATGATTCATTAAACATGTAAAACGGGTTAAACTAAAAAGATTTAAACATATGTAGATAACATTATAATTAACAAAAGTTTTTTTAAATTTTGAAAAATTAAAAAGACCCCCTCCCTTCAAAATTGCTTAATTGAGCAATATACCTAAAAAACGACTGACGAAACACCTTTGATTTATCTACAATTTTTGGCCATAAAAGTTCCTTATTTCCAGCCAATATTCGATCCTAAAGATTCGTTACACAAAATCATAGCTGATATTCACAAAGAGGAGGAAAACCCAACCCACTCCAAATCCTAGACTCCGACGGCGGTGGCTCTTCAAAGGTTGTCAAAGAAGATGTTTCGGTGGATCATCCGATGAGTCAAGGTGGTCCAGAGGCAGAGGACAATAGCGGCGCAAGAACAGAGAGAAGAATTGAAAAATGGTTTTAAGAGGAAGACGCCGGCGAGAATTCAGGTGAGGAGGAGGACGCTAATGAAGAAAGGGTACGTTTTTTACTGGTGGTTTTGAATTTGATGGAAAATTTGATAGGTTTGTGCGAATTTGGGGGATATGTAGTTGGTTTTATTGTTACGGTGGTTGTGACATTTTGTCGAGCAGTTGGCGGGCATTAAGGGAGTGGCTTTCTTTAGGTTTCAGAGGATGGGGGAAGGTAAGGGAGGTTGTTTGTGGGAGGTTGGAACTTGCCATCCTCAGCCATCTCCAGTCATGGAACTTGCCACAACAGCCTTTGTAGGGCCTATATTGGCTTCCCCGGTCCTCTCGAAGCAAAAAACACCCACTCCTCGATGCTCTCGAAGCCCATATAAAATTGGCAGCCTATTGGTTGTCTTGGTTTCTTTTTTTGTTGATATTTAGTTTATATCGATTGTGTAGATTTTCCAAAGCGTAAATTATAAAGACTATGGGTTGGTTGTAAGCGATAAGGTACCGCACTTCCCCGTAAGGGTGACAATTAGATTGAGTCGGCAAGTTTTTATAAGAATAATGGAGATTTTAAAGGAACAAAAGAAGGGTATGGACCGATTCAAATAGAGTTGTTTCTGTCATTTTGCGGATATCGAAGAAAATTGGAAAAAAGGTGTTTTGGGGGCAAGGAGTGCATTATACATTGCCGTACTCAATTAAAAGCAAAAAAAAAAAAAAAATGTGGTTCATGGTGGATGGGAAGCCACTATGTTTTGGGATGATGGAATATGCCTTGATGACAGGCTTAAGATGTGGGGCATTTCCAGATGCGGAAGAGCAAGAGAGAATAAAGAAGAGTAGGGCAGCTGATAACTTGGCTAAAAAGGTTTTGGGGGGAAGGCGTCTATTACGGGACGTGATTTAGAGGAGAGGTTAGGAGAAGGTGGGTATACCTCTTCAGAGAAGTTCAAGATGTGCCTAGTATGGTTTGTGCATTCGATCCTAATGGCTTCTGACTCAACAAAAGCCATTAATATAGATTGGGTGAAGTTTGCAAGCAACATGGACTTCTTTAATACTTATCCGTGGGGACGGGTATCATTTTAGCTAACCATAGAGTCCCTACATGGAAAAGACATAGTGGTAAAGCATCGCCAATCTGTCGAGAAGAATAGACTAAGCAAGTACAATTTGTTTGGCTTCCCATGGGCAATGTAGGTAAATATTAATAGTTTTTTGTTATATTTTTTGTATTATATGTGTTTTAATTATGATATGGACTTTTTTTGTACAAATGTAGGCTTGGATGTATGAGGCTGTCCCTATCTTGGCTAAGGCGGGGGGGAGGATGAGGACTTCCGATGAGCGACTGCAATTTCCTAGGATATTATAGTGGCACATCAAGAAGTGTACCCATTGGGATTATGACAAAATAAACATGGAAATTCAAGCAGCTCGGGTAAGATTAAAGGATTAATCTTTTGAATATGCACTTGTTTTAAATGTGGCTTAAATTTGATTGATTTTTTTTTCTTATTGCAAGGAGTCGTCCATCACTTCCTCACCCCTACTAGGGGTGAAATGGGAGAGGAGTTTGTTATATCATTCAGAGCACTGGACGATGTAGTAGATAAAGGGATATACCACCTAATGCGGGACCTAGAACGGGTCACGCATGTGAGTGCAGTTGCAGGGCCACTGCTTGAGAATGTTGTTGACGTCGAGAATGATGAAGCTTCAATCGGCAGGAGGGAGGAGGAGGAGGAGGATGAAGAGGTTCGTATGCCTCCATCTAATTGGCAAACTGGTACAACAAGTATTGCTTTGTCGAGGCATAGGGGTTGGGAGAATGAGGTTGTTGACCTCATAAACGGTTTGTTTGAGAGTTTTACAATGGCCATTTATGAGAGGTTTGAGAAGATGGAAGAACATATGAAAAAGGTGGAGGAGAAAGTTGATAGGGTGGCGGAGAAAGTTGGTAGGGTGGAGAAGGAAGTTTCTGGGGTACTGAAAGTGGTTGAAGTGCAACCTGAGCATAAAAGAGAGAGTCGAAAGAGTAAGCACGTAAAATCTCCTTACACGGCAGTAACGTATGGAAAGAAGAGGAAAACGAAGAAAAAAATTAGGAAGTTCGTGAAAGTGAAGAAGCAAAAATGGAGGAGGGTAAAGAGGAAGGCAGAGGAAGTAGGGAATTGAAAATGGAGGAGGGTGAGGCAGGACGTGAAGGAAGTAGGGAAGTTAAAATAGAGGAGGGTGAGGAGGAAGGTGGAGGAAGTGGGCAAGTGAAAATGGAGGAGGGTGAGGAGGAAGGCGGAAGAAGTGGGCAAGTGAAAATGGAGGAGTTAAAGATTGATTTGTATAGACAAATAGATGAGGAAAAGAAAAAACTCTTCTATGCCTATTACAATGATTCTGGAAGTGATGGGCTTGTGAAGTGCATGATCGGGGATTATCCCCGGGAGTGGTTTGAAAAGATGTTGACAATGGGCAAGTGTCTCGACGACTCGGTGAGTTATTTTCCCTTATTTTTGCTTATGTTTTCCATTAGGTATTGTATAGTTTTCATGTTATTTTTATTTGATGCAGCACATTGATGAGGTATTAACACTTATGAGGCTATGATAGAGAAGTAATAGTGATATTTTGTATCCGCACTGTGCCATCACCAATGTGGCCTTTGGCCAAAGGCTAGTAACTACATATGACACTTTAATGAAAAAGGCCAATAGGGGAGGTGCAACAGGGGGAGGCAAGCAAAAAAGATTGGCCACAGATGACCTCGACAGTGCCCTTGATGATTTTTAGTTTGATAAGAGGATGATGCATTATGTACTGGGGGAAAGGCCCAAATATGGCAACAGTTGGGCAAACGTTAAAAGAGTATACTACATCATAAGCATCAAGGATATGCATTGGATAACTGTCATTCAGGTACTAGAGGAGCGCTTGCTACAGATCCTTGATTGTAACTCGAGTATTTGTTAAGAGAGGCAGATAGAGACGGAGTTGCAGCCGCTGTGTATATTGTTCCCATGGCTTTTGCGCGACATTTGGATGTTTCAACACTTGGGTGGTGATCTACTGATGGGAAAGTGGCCACTTAAGCGCCTTCCCATCTCGATAAATGACTCAAGGTAAATTTTGTATAAGACTTACATAATATAATTGTTCAATAAGCTTATTCTAATGCTAATGTCTTCCTCCTATTGTAGTGCTGATTGCAGGGCATATGCACTAAAATTTATTGAGTTTGACATGACCAACACCCCAATGGACAGGTTGAATGATGAAACAATGAACAACTTTTGGGAGCGCTTGGCTGTTGAGTGCTTCCATAGGCATATGGATCCCTTTGGACCGATCAGAACCCAATCCAAGTCATTGTTGATGCTGTCATCAAAAGATATGGAAGTTGGACTTAAAGTTTTGTAGTTTATGTGGAATGCATTTCTTATTGTGTTGTCTTGAATAATTGGATTGTCTTAAATTGGATCAGCTGGTGTTGATAGACATCAGGCTGTTGATACTTGGGTTGTGGTGTTATGTATGCTTTGTGGCTAAGGCTAAGGCTGGATAATGCTGGAAGGGGTGTTGTAGAAGAAGACAAAGAAGCAGCTACTGCTGCTGCTGAAGGTGTGCTAAATAATTGTGGAGGATGGGGAAGTGGCTGAAGAGAATGATGAAGAGGGAGGATGGAGGCTGCCGATGCTGCTTTTATTTTGGGTGTATATAAGACATTTGTTTGTTATATATAATGTTGTAAACTAATGTACTTGACACATTTCAGATTTGTACAAAAGCAATTAAGTATTTCTTTCCCTTTTTTGAGTTTGAGTTTGAGTTTATTTAGTATTCTTGTTAAATGACATTAATGTGTTGATGCAATTAGGTTGTCAAATTCATGAGAAAAGATGGAATTAATATGTGTTAGTGATTTTAGTTTGTCAAAATTCAGGAGCAAAGCTAGAAAAAATAAGTGTTGCCCATGATTGCTTAGGCAACTATATATATCACTTAAGCGATCAAAGGTTTTCTATACAGGATCGCTTAAGCGAGACCATAAATCGCTTAAGCGATTGTGCATTTGGGATGATTTTGATTTTGCCTTGGACTTGATCGTTTAAACAATCCTAAATTACTTAATTGACCAAGCTAAAAACGAAGAATCGCTTAAGTGATCGTGCATATGGGATGATCTTGAATTTGCCTTAGACTTGATTGCTTAAGCGATACTAAATCGCTTAAGCGACCAAGGCAAAAAATGAAGAATCGCTTAAGCAAGACCATAAATCGTTTAAGTGATCATGCATCTGGGATGATTTTGATTCTGCCTTGGACTTGATCGCTTAAGTGTCGCTTAAGTGACCAAGACTAAAAGTGAAGAATCGTTTAAGTGAGACCATAAATCTCTTAAACGATCGTGCATCTGGGATGATCTTGAATCTACCTTAGACTTGATTGCTTAAGCGATACTAAATCACTTAAGCGACCAAGGCTAAAAGTGAAGAATCGCTTAAGCAATCGTGCATCTGGGATGATCTTGATTCAGTCTTGGACTTGATCACTTAAGCTATCGTAAATCGCTTAAGCTACCAAGGCTAAAAGTGAAGAATCGCCTAAGCAATACATAAATTACTTAAGTGATCGTGCATCTGGATGATCTTGATTCTGCCACAGACTTGATCGTTTAAGCAACCAAGTGTAAAAGCGAATAATCGCTTAAGTGAGAACTTAAATTGCTTAGGCGATCATGTGCCTGGGTTGAGTTTATTCTGCTTTGGACTTGATTGCTTAAGCAACCTAGGGTAAAAGTGAAGAGTCGCTTAAGAGATCTTGATCCTGGCTTGTATGTGATCGCTAAAGCGAGTGTGAATCGCTTAAACAATCCTGTGCATTCGGATGATCTTTATACTACCTTTGACAAGATCGCTTAAGTGATAACATACATCGCTTAAGTGACCAATGCTAAATATACAGGATCACTTAAGTGAAACCAACATCAGTTAAACGATCAAGGCTAATTTACTATGGTACTTTAAAAACATTAAAATTTGTATTATATAGAATCATTCTATACTTTAATATTTCTTTTCCATATTTATCTACACATGTAAAAAAATTAGTTTAATTAAAATATAATTTAAAAAAAATTGATTAAGTGATATAAATAATCAAATCATTTGACAGATAGTGGTCCATTGAACTAATCGTACAGTCAAAATTCAAGCTTATTTCAATCTATTCCCCTCACATCATAAAAGATTTGACTGCATTTTGGTCAGAAAAAAGAGCACAATACTCATTTTGAAATACACCATCCATATTTGTGAAATGAGGTACGTTTCTACTAACGTGCCATACTAGTGTGCTATGACATTCATCCATATATCATACGATTGTAACCTTAATATGTGTTGATGGAATTAGGTTTCAAATAATCCTTCTTAATTGGCCTTAATATGTTTAATAACCGTGTTGCTTAACATTAACGTTAATAATCATGTGATGTTGTGAACGTTTGATGTTCACATTAACGTCACTTAATATGGGGTTCACAAACTATTCCAGAAAAAAAAAAAGGGATCGCTTTATAAGCCTTCGTTGCTTAAGCGATAATACAAATTGATTAAGCAATCTTGTGAAAGGCATAATAAAAATCATTCAAATATACTAGATCACTTAAGAGATTTCAGGTCTCGCTTAAGTGATCCAATATATTTAGCCTTAGTCGCTTAAGAGAAAACACAGTCGCTTAAGCGATCACGTAGAAGCTAGAATCAAGATCACTTAAGCGATTCTTTACTTTTACCCTTGGTCACTTAAGTGATGCATGATTGCTTAAGCGATCAAGTCCAAGGCAAAATCAAGTCACCTCAGGCGCACGATTGCTTAAACAATTTAAGTTCTCGCTTAAGCGATTCTTTGCTTTTACACTTGGTTACTTAAGCGATCTTTAATCGCTTAAGCGATCAAGTTTGAGGTAGAATCGAAAGAAGATTGAAAGTGAACACTTACTATTCACGTTAGTGAGAGAAAATGCTCTCTCTTCTCTCTAGGATTAGAAACCAACCCTCTT
Organism: Pistacia vera; assembly: GCF_008641045.1. Lineage (NCBI taxonomy): Eukaryota > Viridiplantae > Streptophyta > Magnoliopsida > Sapindales > Anacardiaceae > Pistacia > Pistacia vera. The sequence goes on along the minus strand of NW_022196139.1, from coordinate 693,478 downwards.
TCCATTTCTTCTTCTCTACCCACTACCCCTCTCTCCATCCTCATCCTCCATCCTTTTACCTTTAAACTTCACCTGTCCCTCTAACCAGAGAGCTTCATCATTTCCTTTACTTTTCCTTTCACAAACCTACACTTTGTTTTTCTGTTTTTGTTAACCTTTTAGTTTGCTATGTTTCAGTCCTTCTTTGCTGTGTTTGGGGGTTTTATTTGGGTTTAAATCAAGCTCCTTGGTTGTTTGCTCTCCTGTCTTCTCTTTTGCTTGTTAGTGGCTGTTGTGGTTAAGCTAGTTTGTGTGGGCTGTTTCTTGGCTTGGCCGGATTGGGAAGAAGGTGGGTGGCTGGAGTTTTGCTAGTTGCTGGAGTTGTTTTATTTATTTTCATTTTTTTGGAGTTGCTATTTGGTGTTGAAGTGAGGTAGGAGTAAAGGGGCTGTTTGTGGTTTTGTTTTGACCAGAAATGTAGAGTGGGTTGGTGGTGTAGCCTGGCTGCCAGATTCTTGCTGGTCACCGGAGTGTGGGTGCTTCTTTGGCTGGGGCTTTGCTGTTTTGGTTGGAGTTGTCTGCCATTTTTTGTTGTTGTTCACTAATTGAGTGAGATGGCTTGAATCCATCCATTTGCTATCCATTGGTACCCTTCTCTCTCATTGGCTCATTTAGATTTTTGAGATTCTTTTCTTATACACATCTCTTTTGACTGGTTAATAGGCTGTTCCATAAGTTTTTTGCCACGTCACTTGTTTTTCATTGGTTCCCCTTTGATTTCCTTATCTCTTATCTCTTTGACTTCAAATTATGACAACTCACCAACAAATCATCCATCTCTCCCCTCCACCTCATCAATCTCAAGCTGACTCATCTTGCCACATCCTCCAAGATGCCATGTCACCAGCCTTGCCACATCGCCAAAAAACAATTTTTTCCCTCCACTTCCCAAACCTTCCCAAAGCCATACTTTGCCTCCCAATGGTCCTTTTCTTGTGAATTCTTTGAATACAAGTGAGGCAAAGAGTTCTGGTGGGGTGTTTAAGAAGCAACAAGTTGTGGGTGGAAAAGAGATTGATAAGGTTGGTGTGGAAATGTGTGATGGGAATGCGCTGGTTGATTCAAAGGTGCCTCCCGACTGGTGATTGTGTAAACATAGGGGTGGAGTTTTCTTGAAAACTGAGGGCTTGCCCTTTGTGCAGAACTTTTGGGCATAATTTGAAGAAATGTCATTTGGCTCCCAGATTTGAGAAGGATAGCGTCGAGAAACAGAACTTGAATCTTACTTAAGAACAGCGAATGGTGACTAAGAGGAAGGAGAATATGTCAAAGGACGTGGTTATGCAAGCGGAGAATGTGGGCGAGAGCTCTAGCTGTAAAAAACAGCAGCCCATTAATGAGTTGAGAGTCACGGTTAGTAAAACAAAACCCTCCACTAATCAATTTTTGGTTCTTAGTTCGGGCAATAGGTTGGATAATGGGGAACTAGATGGCAAAGAGGGTAGTGAGAATGTCGAAGATAGGTTTGGAAAATATAAGGATGAAATGAGTGGGGTAAATGTTCCTAGCGGGACTGATCTTAATAGGGGTAATAATCGAGGTGCGTGTGATGATTGGGGTAAGTGTGTTAAGGGGAATGAATATGGGGTGAGTGTTCCTAACATAGAAAAGAGGAGATTGGAAGTAAGCAAAAGGTTGAATGCTCTTAGTGCTGGTAACAACGACGGAGAAGTAACCCCACCTAGGGGTCCCTTGGTGGAAAACAATGAGGGGTGTGAAATGGGGTCTACTTCATCGGCTATTGTGAGATTCGGAAATTTGATTCGAGTAGATGAAAAGGAAGGTCTTAAGGAGGGGAACAGAAGTCTTTCTAAAAGCCAAATGAGGAGATTAGCCAGGAAGGCGAGAAAAGTTCCTAGCGCCCAGCCGTCCCATGATTAAGCTTGCTTCGTGGAATGTAAGGGGTCTTAATGCCCCTTTGAAACAAAAAGAGGTTAGACATCTAATCTCTTCCAATAAAATTGCAATTTGTGGTATTTTGGAAACTAGAGTTCGTGAACCAAATTTTGAGGTTACTAAGTCCTTGACATTTGGGGGATGGGATGTTATCCATAACTATGTGTGCTGCCCTAATGGTAGAATTTGGGTTGCTTGGAATCCTAGTTTGGTGAGGTTCGAAGTCATAAAATCTACGACTCAAGCCATTCATGGTAAGGTTGTTATTCTGGACTCTAATTACTTCTTTGTTTGCTCATTTTTCTATGGCTCCAATGGTATACTAGAAAGGAAAGAATTATGGAGAGACTTGATGGGTAAAGCTCAAGATTTTGAGGAAATACCATGGGTGATTATGGGTGATTTCAATGCGATGATATTTGGGCATTAAAAAATTGGGGGTTCCTATAAGTGGAGAAATTATGTTTCGGACTTGAATAATATGTGTAATGAGACTAGGCTTGAGGACCTTTGGTTTATGGGTAGCTTTTTCACTTGGAGTAATATGAGAGAAGGGGAGCATAGGATTACTACTAAGATTGATCGAGCTCTTGTGAATGAAAAGTTGGGCTGTGTGTTTGGCAATTCCATAGCCAATTTCCTCCCCCAGACATTTCGGACCATTCTCCTTGTATTGTTGAGTGTGGGGTTATGTCTTCACCTAGGAAAATCCCATTTTGGTTCTTCAATTTTTAGGCTCACCATGAAAATTTCATTAGCATTGTTAGTAAGGCTTGGGAAGAAGAAGTTAGGGGTACCCCTATGTATCAATTGGTCACTAAATTGAAGAGAGTCAAAGAAGCATTAAAAGTGTTGAACAAGAGGGAGTTTGGGAATATCTCGACAAGAGTTATTGAAGCTAGAGAAAACCTCGTAAGGCTCCAGCATGCTCTTGCCACTAATCCTCTTGAAGAGAACCTTATTCTTGAGGAAAAATCCAAAGCTTTTAATTTTAAATCTTTAAGTCGAGCTGAGGAGTCTTTAGCTAGGTAAAAATCTAGAGTGCAATGGCTTAGAGAGGGTGACCAGAACACAAGCTACTTCTTCAAGTGTGTGAATGGCCACAAGAATAGAAATAGAATCACCAAGCTTAAGAGTGATAACGACATGGTTTTTGAAGACCCTTTGAGCATTGAGGAGGAAATTGTTAGCTACTTTAAAAGAGTATTTGAGGAGCCGAGGGGTGTGAGAGACTACCGAGGCTTACAGGAACTTATTGAACGTGCATCACTAGTGATATGGCTAATGGGATGATTACCGAAGTGATGGATGAGGAAATCAAGAACACTCTGTTTTCTTTGGGCAATAACAAAGCTCCTGGATCAGATGGTTTTAGTGCCTATTTCTTCAAGAAAGCTTGGGATGTGGTGGGCAAAGATATGACTATGGCTATTAAAGACTTTTTCAAAGAGGGCAAGCTTCTTAGGGAGGTAAATTGTACTTCAATTGCTCTTATTCCCAAGTGTGATAATACTTATTTGTGTAAGGCCTATAGGCCCATTTCTTACTGCAACATTATTTATAAATGTATCACCAAAATCATTGCGAATAGAATTAAGAGTGCTTTACCTCTCTTCATTGACCCGGCACAAGCAGCCTTTGTTGGTGATAGGAGAATATGAGATAATATCCTATTATGCCAAGAACTGGTGCACAACTACAATCGAGCTTTGGCCAAGGAGAAAAGGTGTGCCTTGAAAGTTGATTTAATGAAGGCTTATGACTCGGTTAATTGGGAGTTTCTCTTACAAGTCCTAAAGAACTTTGGATTCCCAAGTGTACTTGTCAATTGGATATCCAAATGCATCACTACTCTTAGGTTCTCAGTGGTCATCAATGGGGAGCTGGTGGGTTTCTTTGGGAGCTCTAGAGGGCGGAGACAAGGGGATCCCTTATCCCCTTACTTGTTTGTTATTGCTATGGAGGTTCTCTCGAGGCTCTTGAATAGAGTGGCAGCTAATCCGAACTTTAGTTTTCATTGGAGATGCAAGAAAATGGGGCTGACTCATCTTTGTTTTGTGGACGATCTCATGCTTTTTTGTAAAGCCGAAGGTACTTCTTTATCTCTCCTTAAGAATGCTTTAATTACCTTTGAAAGTTGGTCAAGATTGAGTGCTAATCCTGATAAGAGAAATATCTTCCTTTCTGGTGTGAGTGACAATGAGAAGATGAAACTCTTAAGTTTGATAGGTTTTGCCGAGGCTACTTTTCCCATCAAGTACTTAGGTGTACCCCTTATTACCTCTAAGTTAACCTTTGGGGATTGTCGACCTCTCTTGGATAAAATCTTGGGTCCGATTACCTCTTGGAGAAGTAGGTTTTTATCTTATGTGGGGAGGATCATTTTGATTAAGTCCATTCTTTGGAGTATCCAAATTTATTGTTCGTCTCTCTTTATTCTTCCTTCCAAAATTCAGAAGGAAATTGATGCTAGGTTGAGAGCTTTTCTTTGGTCCGGAGTTGATATGAATAGACACAAAGCTAGAATAGCTTGGGAGGAGATATGTGTACCCAAAAATGAGGGCGGGCTTGGATTTATGAAATGTAAGGAATGGAATCCCGCCGCTTCTTTAAGACATATTTGGAACATGTGCAATCATAGAAACCATACTTTGTGGGTCTCTTGGGTCCGAATTCATCTTTTGAGAAATAGAAGCATTTGGTACATTATCATTCCCCAAAATTGTACATGGTCATGGAGACATATCCTAAAAAATAGGGAAATGGCTAGAAAGAATATCAAATGTAACATTGGCAATGGTAACACCACCTCTCTTTGGTTTGATAACTGGCACCTGAACGGCCCCCTTGTTTGTATCTATTGGGAAAGGATTGTTTATGATGCAGGGATTGCTAAGGATGCTAAGGTGAGTTCTGTGATTGATGGATGTAATTGGAAGTGGCCAAGTGCGAATTCTTGGGCTCTTATAAGCATGAGGAATTTTGTGAATTTCACACCTTCTAATGTTGATGACAAGATTTGTTGGATACCCTCACCTTCGGGGGATTTCTCTACAAAATCAGCTTGGGAGGCTATTAGAGGAAGAAGAGCAAAAGTTGAGTGGTGTGACTTGGTGTGGTTCTCAAAGGCTATCCCAAGATACTCTATGATCTTATGGATGGCTATTAAGGAGAGATTACCTACAAAGGAAAGGTTGATGAGGTATGTGGCTACTACTAATGCTCATTGTTGCCTTTGTAACTCATCTATGGAATCTCTTGACCATTTATTTTTTGCATTTCTTTTTTCTAAGTCTATTTGGAGCAAGATCCTTATGCTTGCTGACCTTGGCTATGTGGTTAGACCCTGGCATGATTACATCCCCCATTTGGCAAGGAAATGGAAAGACAAGAGCCTAAAATTCACTTTAGGTAGGCTTTGTTTAGGGGCTACGGTTTATTGGATTTGGAGGGAGCGGAATTCGCGAATTTTTAGGGGTGACTATAAGGATTCCTTCACCATAATTGATGTTATCGAAAGTGTTGTGAGAGACAAAGCTATAGAACTTAGGAATGTCAAAGTATCCTACACCAATAGGAAGTTGGCGAATGATTGGGACCTCCCTAGGTCTATTTTCAAAGATGTTCCTCAAGTTCCCGACGCCATTTGAAGACTGGATTACGGAGGTTTACACATAATGGTTTTTGCTTGGTTGTGTTTCTACCATTTGTAATGAGTTTGATCTCGTGTTTTTCTTTTAATGATCCTAACCTAGGGAGGTGTCCTATGTTAGGTGGAATTTTTGGTATTCTCATTGCTTTCTTCTTGGTTTTTATCTCCCTATGTGGTTTAAGATAAACCCCAAGAGCGAATGGCCATTTGTAGGCTTGTTTCTTTTGATTCCTATTTTTAGGGCATGTCCCAAAATAGGTTGGTCGCCCTTTATTAGGCCTTTGTACATTCTTCTCTTTTTTTTAATATTATTACTTTACCAAAAAAAAAAAAAAAAAAAGTTTGAGGTAGAACCAAGATCATCCAGACGCACGATCGCTTAAGCGATTTCTGTATTGCTTAAGCGATCAAGTCCGAGGCAGAACCAAGATCATCTAGATGCACGATCGGATAAGCGATTTATGTATTGCTTAAGTGATTCTTGACTTTTAACCTTGGTCTCTTAAGAGATTTACGATTGCTTAAGCGATAAAGTCCAAGGCAAAATCAAGATCATCCCAGATGCACGATCGCTTAAGCGATTTATGGTCTCGCTTAAACGATTCTTCACTTTTAGCCTTGGTTGCTTAAGTGATTTAGGATCTCTTAAGTGATCAAGTCTAAGGCAGAATCAAGATCATCACAGATGCATGATCGCTTAAGTGATTCAGTGTCTCGCTTAAGTGATTCTGTATATAAAACCCTTGATTGCTTTAGCGATATATATAGTCGCCTAAGCGATCATGGGCAACATTTATTTTTTCCAACTTTTCTCCTGAATTTTTACAAACTAAAATCACCAACACATAGTAATTACATATTTTCTCTGAATTTGACAACCTAATTGCATCAACACATTAATGCCATTTAACAAGAATACTAAATAAACTCAAACTCAAAAGAGGGAAAGAAATACTGAATTGCTTTTGCACAAATATGAAATGTGTCAATTACATTAAATTACAACATTATATAAATGTCCTATATACACCCAAAGTAAAAACAGCACCGGCAGCCTCCATCGTCCCTCTTCATCATTCTTTTCAGCCACTTCACCATTCTCCACAATTACTCAATACACCTTTAACATCAGTAGCAGCCTCTTCGCCTTCTTCTACAACACCTCTTCCAACATTATCCAGCCTTCGCCTTGGCCACAAAGCATACATAACACCACAACCCAAGTATCAGCAGCCTGACACCTAACAACTCTAGCTGATCCAATTCAAGATAATCCACTAAGAAATGCATTTAACATAAACTACAAAACTCTAAGTGCAACTTCCATACTTGATCTTATCTGCGGATCTCACGGTAGGTTGATTGCTTTCTTGCATCTAATCGATTCTAACCTAGTTTTCTGGATCTGCATGTGATTGATTTTGGCAACTGCTTCTCTTGTGGCCAGGTTGGTTTCAAATAGAGCACTTATTCATCCTCCGAGGAACCTCACAGGCTGATGGAATACGCTTAACTCTTTTTCTCCCCTTTTATGTCTTCTTGAATGGCGAATGAATGATAATGTCAACTAGTGTGCTGTCGTAGGCAACCAAGATTAAAAACCTTCCTAACCTAACTACTAAACTATAAATACGGTAAGCAAGGGTCGATTCCACAGAGAGTGTCTAGCCGAATTTTTGATGATGTGAACAAGGCTGGGGGGTTTTGAGTAAAACAGAAAAACAATCTTAGCAAAAATAACAAAAAAAATTCAAATCGAGATCAATTAATATAACAAAACTTGGTCTCAGTCAACATCCACCATCGGAATCTTACAACTGATCATTGATGCAAAATTAAATCAATCCATACCTGAATATTCACCATTGGAACTATTTTCCTATCTCTCCTTAATTGTAATTAATCAAGAAACAAGCGATCTTAATTAATCTTACCACTAAACAACCCTAGACAAGCGCTCAAGATTTAATCTAGTGGCAGCCTTAAGAATTAGAGAAATCGATGAAGCTAAACAACACAAACACAAGCGGTTGTATTTAATTTAGTTGAATGTTCTTCTTAAGATTACTAATTCCTGACGCAGCGAATTATTAACCCTAATTGCTTCACAAGTTAGAGGGATCAAACAATTACAGATTTGATATCTAACTTAGCAGTAGATTGCAACAATTAATAAACTAGTAGGCCTCCCTAGTAATTAAACGAAACAATCATAAAATTAGGCACAGAAAAACATCCAATTCTCAAACACGAAAATTGAACACCAAGAAAAATATATTAGATCTCACAGTTTATTGATTCCGAGGCCTCCGTTTCCTTCGACCAAGTTACAAAAGTTCTAGCCGCTCATGGCCATCATTAAAACTCAAAAGAGAAAGAAAAATTCCAGAGAAGAGAAGAGAGAGGCGTGGTCCCCCTCAAAAACCCTAATCTGATCCCCTTAGCAAAAATCCAGATTCAAGTGTTTGAATCCCACCCAATCTCCTAAAAGAAATATTCTAATATCCTAAAATAACATTAATCCTAATTTGATTCTAATTAATTAAAAATAAGATAAAGTCCTAAAATAAATAGGAAAGTGGTGATTCTGAGCTGTAACTTGCATGCCACATGTCCTCAAATCTTCCAATAATAACCTGCCCAATTGATTTGCATGACAAGGCAGAATGCTCCAGGACGTCCAGTGCAGATGCGTCAACTTCAAGCTCAATTAAAACCTTGATGCAGTGAGTATCTCAAAACTCAAAACATGAAAGTTGTAGATATATTTCTTAGCGTTCCACAGAATTTTGAATCATCTCAATCGGAGCTCGGATGAGAGAGTTATTCCCAGATTACGAAACAATGTTGAAACTGTCCGAATTCACTTAATTGGTTCTGTTTTGCAATTAACGCCTCCATTTGCATCCTAAATCAAAAATAGAATAATAATGAGTACATTTAGGCAACAAATACCTATAAAAGACTAAACATTAAGGGGGGTAAATATGACATTTTGCATTCCCATCATCAATCAACTCTGGCTGCACCACCCACTGCTTTTCTAGAGTAACTGGATATATCATTTCCTACTAAGCCAACATGTAGTGGTTTGCCATATAGAGAGGGAAGCAAAATTCCATGTAAATTCTTGAACCAAAATTCGGCTTCTGTTGGTGTTTTAGTGCTTCTAGTGCCCAAGGACAAGGTAAACGTTGAATGTCAATCATTTTATAGCTACAAGTTTTACTAAGAAAGTTAAGTAGGGCATCCGGTCCATAGCCACACATGGTGAAATCTTGAGCATTGAGAGGATAAGCAAACAGTGCATTGGAAAGTTCCATACGTTCTCACAATAATTTTTTAGCTGATGGAACAAGGGTTGTGGTAAAATTATCTGACTCCGTACGATGCTCATGGAACCACCGTGATAATGTCCTCTGGATTGCGTCAAAAAGGGCAACTATTAGAAACTCTCTTTCTATTAACAACTTTGAATTTATGGACTCAACTATGTTTGTGGTCATGAGTCTCATGACATTGAAACTTCTTCCAGGAAAGTAAGCTCTACTCCATCTCTCGAAACCAACATCATGCTCAAAATACTTAGCAATCCTATCATCCTTGATTCGGATTTGCCGGAAGTCCTCCTCGAACTCATCAACTCGATAAGCTTTTGCTGTCATGTAGTATGTCTGAAGGAGGCTATCACACTTAAACTTTTGTTTTATGTTCTCGCCAAGGTGCCTCATACAGAATCTGTGATGTGCTTGAGGGTAAATAGTGGCAATCCCCTTCTTTATACAGTTGTGCCTATTGGATATTATGCACAACTCGTCATTGTCAGGCACTATCATAAGTAATTGCTAAAAAAACCAAGTCCACAACTTGTCTTTCTCAGAGTCAACCACACACCATGCAACGGGATATGTGTGATTCTCGATGTCCTATGCAGTGGCCACCTACAATGTACCTTCATACTTTCTCGTCAAAAAGCAACCATTAACAGCCAACACCTTTCTCATGTTTACAAAACCCCTTATAGCAGCACCGTAAGCAACAAAAAAATATTTAAACCTCATATTCTTGTTCCACTTCAACGTCATTTTGCTACCTTGGTTTGTCAACTTAAGCATATAACGGTACACTTCTAATACTGCGTACCCGTGCCCCTTACAAAATCTTGTGCATGTTGTCTCCCTTTCCAACATTTTAGTAACTAATAGCGCATCCCAACTCTGTGCCCACAAGTCTCTAAATGTCCTTAGGAGATGGATCTTTCCTTTCAACAAACTGACTTTTGACAAATTGTCCAATAACATCAGCGAAGGCTTGTTGATGCTCACCTGAAATATGTCCCAACCCACATGTGTGCTCACGAGTATATGTGCTAACAATAAATTTTTTGGACTCTGCCAACCTTCTGCAATAAACTCGCCACTTGCGCTTTCGGTCATGACATGCAACCTCACCACTTCCTTTTTGTTGTCAAATAAATACCCTATGTGTAAGTCTGATCCATCAATAAAAACATGAGCTGATTCACTACTACTCGCAATTGCCGCATTTGAATGTACTTAAAGGACCATAGTGTTCTCTTCCTCACAAACTACACATTCTAAAAATTCGTATTTATAGGAATCTCTAAATCTGCGGGAACATATATGGGGTCCTCCTCATCAACATTTTCATTCTGCCCCACATGACCAACCTCTTCTACACTATCCTCCTCACCACCCAAATCACCGCCTACTCTTAATTTTTCAACTAAGAAATCAATGCCCTCGTAGTTAAAATTAAAACCAGCATTCTCTCCACCAACTTCCTTGTTATCCCCTTCCTTTGAACCAACTTCCAATGGTTTATCTACAAAAGAAACCCTTAAAATCGGCGTTGAACCATTATCACTCACATCAACCATATATAACTTCACACCTTCATCTAACTTTAATATAGCAGAAGGTGTTAGGAAACGATCCATATACGCAACGGAAAACAAAAATCAATAATACAAGGATCGTTCCAAAGAGCCAAGATCAAAGGTATAATTTTACAGTTTATGTTTAAGTAGAAATCTGCAGAAATTAATCATGAGTTTAGAAAAACATACGCACGTTTGGAGGCTCCTCCAAATTTGTCTATGAACGTTTTGCTACCAACCCAAGTGTAGGATCGAACTGACGTAGTCCACATGAAGACAATCACAAAGAACTAAAGAGGGATTTGCTAGATCCTCTTTAGCTTTAAGATCAAAGAAGAAAAATCAAATAGATTGATTTAGGCAAAAATGAATTCTGCTGTGGGAGAGAATTTGGGGTTGATGTGTTTTGGTTTTTCAAAGAGAAAAATGAACAGTGAATTCATATATTAACTTTATAAATAACCTTTTTATTTTATATTGAAAACTTAGTTGCCCTATTCCCATATGGAATAGGCTTGGGCTCCAACCCAAACACCCCATGTTACCAAACACTCCCGATTAGATATTTATTTTAATTTCATCATTATCTCAATTAAAATCAATTAATATATATTTAATCTATATATTAGCATTTAATAATAATGATGATTTAATTAAATATATGCGACCATATATTTAAACGTAATTTCACTTATTTAATTTTTCTAATAAATTAAATAAAGGCTACGACCTCAGTAAATTTAATTGCATTGTGAAATTACCAAAATACCCTTTCACCTAAAAAGACGAAAACGCCCTTCTTTCTTCTTGGCTCTTAAATTATCTTCTATGTGTGTGACCCATAGGCTCCTCATCATATCGGCAGTGTATAGTATTGCGATTAACACCAATTAATCGTCTCACTAATACACAGACCAAGATTGGCCCCTAGCAAGGCATCATGGCCACCCGATAGATTCGGATTCAGCAAAGTAGCTACCTGTCAACGATATGGTTACCGTGCAATTCGATCCTTTCATCATACGTTATCTCGACGAGACGAAGGCATAGAAATAGTGTCAACCTTCGGTTACTCTCGATATTATTTATTCAGTTTCTGGACCAATGACCCGTATTATAAACTGGATAGAGCAACAACTCAATCCCACTGTGGCCACAGTTTTAGTGTCATTGCCATATACTGAATTGCGCCGTGAGATAACTTTCTCCCGTACCCGGGAGTGATGAATCCTCTGTCAATCCACCATAGTCTTGATACACTCCTTGATGCAGCCAATCACCACCGTATTGACAGCTCTGAAAAGAACTGCGTTAGGCTAGTGTCAAACTACACCAATCGGTGCACAAGGCGCTCTGGTGATCTCAAGTCTAAGGATCACATGCACCACCATTCGTTAGAGGATTTGTTCCATAGACACTAGGGTTACCATCCATATAGAATCCTTTGGTGGGTCAGTCCAGTGAACTTGCTACGGTGTATTTGCCTACAGCAAGCACCCATGTGTTACACCAGGTTGTCACCAAACAACCTCGACAAGTGAGATCAGTCATTGCCTTTTGACAGAGTCATTCAACACTATGATAGCCTTACCGTATTATCTGTGCCCTTATTTCAGAATAATACTGGGGCTACAGACGTTTCTAGAATGGCCACCATATGTGCTCATAGGGTTCTCACTATCAAGATTTGAAACACTTGATACCCTCGTCACGATTCTACCATTCTATGGACATATATCAATACTTATTGCAATAATAATTATTCACGCGATATAGAATAAAATGCCTTTTATTGATTAATGAACATTATTACAAAGAGTCAATTCTACAATAATTGATTGGCTCTAGGACATCTACTCTAGCAGGAGGTACCTTATAATGTTTAGGAACTCTACTTAAAACATACTTCACGACTATATCACTACGTGAGCAACTCAAATCACATCTTCTAATTATTTCATCAATCAACTCATCAAAACTAACCTTTGTGCTCACAGCAATTGGTACAACTTCTTTGCCAGTCCTAATCCACTTCTAACAACTTTCTTCCTCCACCCACTCACCAAAATATTCAACACCCAAAACAACTTGTCCCATGTCTAAAAATAGCAAGTATCTATAATGCAAGAAAAAAACTTATTAACTAATGTATTAAGGGTTGACAGATTTTAAAAAGCATCTGCAAAGTTGCTTAAGCGATCTGGTGTATCGCTTAAGAGATCTGGTATATCGCTTACTGGATCACTTAAGATATCCATTATATTGCTTAAGCGATTTGGTATAAATAAGCCTGATCGCTTAAGCGATCTTTTGCCATATACTTGATCGCTTAAGCAATCTACTGCCATATACCAGACTTATAACAAATTGCTTAAGCAATCTTTTGCCATATACCTGACTGCTTAAGTGATCTGCGATCTGTTGCATTATACCAGACATACCAGATCGCTTAAGTGATACAGCAAATCACTTAAGCGATCCATCATATCTAGAACACATTTTCAATCATCTTCACCTACAATCGGTGCTACCACTCCTAGCAACCCACAATGCAAGAAAATTTTCAACAAATTTCACTCCTTTCAACTTGCATTACTTCAAACACAACCCAGTAACCTAAACAACTAAATCAAAATCATAACCCAAACCCAATCCATCATTAAATATTTGTAAATAGAAATATAAAATGAAAATAGGAGATACACATACCTGGATGAAATGTCAGGAGGAGGAGGAGGAGGAGGAGGAGGCGGATCTGTGGCAGAGAAGGTGTTAATGGTGGAGGAAGAAGAAAGTGTTAATGGCGGAGGAAGAAGAAGATGTAGACGAAGCTTAGAAGAAACAGCAACCAGGGGAGGGATGCGTTAATGGCGGGAGGATGAAGATGAAGGTGTTTGGGTTTGTTTGCAAGAATTTTGGCTCTTTGGGGAATATTATAATTTTTAAAAGATTACACAATACTTCATTAATCCTAATTAACCACTAATCATGTTTAATTAACCTTAATCAATAATAAGGCTATTTACTTAACACTTTCAAACTACATGACCTTTCAATTAAATTTGAACTTGATTTGGTCTTTTAATAAAATGCCTCCTGTGGTGCAGCTTCTCTATTGGTGACTCAGATTGGAAGGTGTTGTGATGTTGGCCATCAAATAATGTTGATCAAGTGTTGAATCTGTCTTATAAGTGCTAAACTATGTCGTTTTGTCTAAAGTTTATAGTTTCCATTTCCTTCTTCACTTATCACTCACCACTTCATATGAGTTCATTTGTAATCAATCAATGAGTTTCACATGGTATCAGAGCTAAAAACTAATGTTAATGGCCAAAATTCTTGAGTCCAATTCATTTGTACATAATATGGAGAAAGTAGTTAATAATCTCTCTAGCTTGTCCAATGCGTATACCTCAGTGTTTCCTGCCAGTCTTCAAGTAGTGAATCCAAAGTTAACGAGGGATAACTATAGATTTTGGCGATCACAAGTTCTTTTCTCAGTTGGAGCTCATGAGCTTGAGGATCACTTGACAGGTTTAATTCCTTGTCCTCCTTTTTTAATTGCCTTTGAAATTGACATTTTATTTGATTCCGAAGAAACCAGGTCAAAAGAGCATTTAGTTAAAGACAAAATTAATCCTGGTTATGCTGCATGTAAACGAACTGACAAGTTCCTAATAACTTGGTTTTTAGCTTCAATCTCATAGTGCATGTTTGGTCATGTGTTGAAGTGTCAATTTGCTACTGAAATTTGGTTTACACTTGAGCATGAATTTTTGAATGATTCTAAAGTTAGAGCTCTTCATTTAAAGAATTTGCTTCAATGCACACAAAAAAGAAATTTAATTGTTAGTGATTATGTCAAGAAAATGAAAGGCATATCTGAAAGTTTATCAGTTAGTGGTCAAGTAATTACATAACTGATAAAGATTTGCTTCAGTATGTTTTGGATATACTTGGTCTTGAGTTTGATGCAACTGTAGTAAATCTGACCTCTAGGATAGAGTCCAAGTTTGATTCTGTCACACTACAAGAAACATAGTTTTTACTTCAAAAGTATGAGGTGAGGCTTGAAAAAATTAATTCCCTTGACTTTCAAGGAGGATCAGTTTATGTAGTTTCTGTTAATAACAATTCCAGATCACATTTGTCACATTCTCCCAATAATTCCTCTCTTGATATTGGAGCCACAAGATTTCCTAATTATGTTCAAAACATTGCTTCTACTTCAAACACGTTCTCTCCTTCTCTTCTAAACACTGGTTCTAGTGCTTCTTTTCATCCACAAATGTCCTAGAATGCACCTGGACCAATAGCTCGTACTGATCAATATATTCTTGCCTCTCACATAAGCCAATTTGGAACTCCTTTTTCCAACTATAGACCTCTTGTTTTTAATGGTTTTGGAAGAGGCAAAGGAAGGGGAAATGGTAATCGAAAGCCAATATGTCAAGTTTGTAGTAAAATTGGACATACTGTAGTCTAATGTTGTCATAGATATAATTCTACTTACAATGGCATCCCTCTTTCATTTGGCACATCTGGAAAATTTGGATTTGGACAATTCAGTGGTATTGTTTCACAATTTGGACCTACATCTGGACAGTTTGTCTTTCTTGGATAGTTTAGTAGTTCTGGTGGTAATATTTCACAATTCGGACCTACATTTGGACAGTTTGGCTCTCCTGGACAATTTAGTAGTACTGGTTTTCCTTCTACTCATAATCAGCAAGGTCCATCTCCATACAGTAATGGCTTACACATTGGTAGCTACAGTAATTCCTCTTTTGCTAGAAATCCATCTCAAGCTTCCTTTCCTGGAAATTTTAATTTTGAGGCAAGTTAGTAGCAAACCAGTGACAATGGTCCTTACTAGCAGCAAAATCAGTCTATTTTAGCACCTTTCACTAATGTTATTCCCAGTTAGTAAATGCATGTAGTGAATCAAGCTCACTTTGCTGCTTATCAAGGTGCATCAACTCATGGTAATCTTGTAGCATCTATGGCTACTTGCTCATTTTCATCACTAGATCCAGCCTAGTACATGGAGTCTGGTGCTACTGATCATTTCACCTCTAATCTGAATCAGTTGAATGGCAATAGGAACTATGATGGATCTAAGCAATTGCAAGTTGGCAGTGGTGAGTTTCTTACCATATCTCATACTGGTTTCACATTATTACCTAGTTTCTCACAAACCAAATGTTTACATCTTAAAAATGTATTGTGTGTTCCTAGAATAACTAAGAATCTTCTTAGCATTTCCAAATTCACTAAAGATAATAATGTGGTTGTTGAGTTTACCTTTGATTGTTGTGTTGTTAAGGACAAGGTTACAAGAATAGTGTTACTACAGGGAGATCTTAAAGCTGGACTTTATCAACTGAATCTGTCATCTAATCTGTCAATACAACCTCCTAGTCTGTCAACACAACCTTTTGTTTCTAAGCATCATGTTGCTTCTCTATCTAGTTGCAAGCCATCAGCATGTGTGTCTTCAAATTAGTCTAGGTCTTACTTAGAAGATGTCAGGATTGTCCATTCTAGTTACTAGTATCTCAAACTGTAATTAATACAGTTTACTCAATTGTAATATCAATTCAATAAACAAAAATGCAAGTTGTTCTCTTGGAAACCTTTGTGCATTCTCAAAATCACATTTTTGATCATACATTACCATTGCATAATAATATGTTGAGTGCTAATGACTGTGATACTAGTATTGAATCCCTTGAGCAATCTAAGGTTTTACTTAGTTGCACTTGTCCTTTAGTGTTTCAAGCTAACACCAGTGACACGAACGAAAGTCTTACATGGCATCACAAATTAAGCCATCCTCACTGTGAGGTTTTTCGTAAGATCATGGCTCAAGTGACCAACACCTCCACTTCAAAGCATAAAATTTCACCAATTTCTTTCTGTGATGCATGTTAGCTTGGCAAACTTCACGGAAACAGTTTTCCTATTTCATTATCTATAGTAACTGAACCTTTTGCTCTTGTCCACAATGATGTTTAGGGGCCTACACCTTTTGTTTCACCAGAGGGCTATAGGTATTTTGTTTAGTTTCTAGGTGACTTTAGTAGGTTTACATGGTTGTTTCCCTTAAGAACAAAAGCTGAGGTTAGGTCAATATTCATAAGGTTTCATCACTTAGTAGAAAGATAGTTTAAATATAAACTTAAGTGTCTACAATTTGATCAAAGAGGTGAGTATAAAGGATTGATTCCTTATCTCACTAGTGTCGGTATCCAATATAGACATTCTTGTGCCTATGTACATCAATAGAATGGGAGAAGTGAAAGAAAACGTAGGAATGTTGTAGAAACTAGTCTTACATTGCTTGCATGTGCATCCATGCCCTTGCATTTCTAGTGGTTTGCTTTTGAAGCGGCTGTTTATCTTATTATAACAGAATGCCCTCATCAGTTTTAGGATTTGTTTCTCCTTATCAAATGTTGTTTGATAAACCACCCTTCTATTCAGACTTAAACGTCTTTGGTTGCACCCGTTTTCCTTACCTGAGAGACTTTAGCAAACAAAAGTTTAACTTTCATTCTTCTAAATGTGTCTTTTAGGTTACAATTTCATCCATAAAGGATAAAAGTGCCTTAATTATGATGGTCATGTGTTTATTACTCCTAATGTTAAGTTTAATGAACCTGAATTTCCTTTCTCTTCTGGTTCCAAATTCTCTAACTCAAATGTTTCAGCAACATCCTTAGCTTCCTTTTCTAGTCTTTCAAATCCTCAGTTCCCTTTTGTATATGTTCAATTTGATAATGGTAGCAGTGCCATGTTCCCACTACAATCCCAATTCAACAGTCGGTGCCTAGTGGTAGGAATCTTTCTTCTACATTATTTACCTACCTCCACACCATTATCACATTACACAACCACTATTTCACCTGCTGATTTTTCATCATCCAAATGAAGACCATCACCTACCTCCACACCAACGTCACAAGACACATCCACTCCTTTGTCAATATCTCAATTACATTATGATCCTTCATCATCCAAATCAATACCATTACATAGTAACTCATCTTCCAATCCAGTTCAATCAAGTTCCTCCTTATCCAATCCAAATTGTTCCTTTGAAATAGACCTGACCTCTTCACAATTTCCACCTTTAAATTCTAACACATCACCACTATCCACATCACCTTGCTTTCTTGAAGTTGATCTCACTTCATCTCAGTTTCCTAATCCACTCACTGGTTCTCAAGTGACAAGCAATACTTATACCATGAGGACCAGAGCAAAAACTGATGCTTTTCATAAGAAAACAACACTTATTCTGTCTAACATAAAGGTGTTAAGGTCTTATTGTGTTATTGTTTAAAAGTGTAGAGAAAAGACATCTACCAAAGGAAAAGAGAAGTGCTAGTGGAATCACACCATCACAAGGTAAGTAAATCCAACTCAAGCTAAAGTTTAAGAAATCCTTGAGGAGAGATTTCTTTATGCATGTATAAATATGTTTTATGCTTGTTGAGAAATTGAGTAGAGATATATGTTTGTTTGTTGAGAAATTGAGTTGAGATGAGTATTTATGTTGTGGTGTTGGATATGCTCTCTTTATGGGAAGTGTTAATGTGTGATGAGTTGAGATGAATTTGGAGGAGAGTAAGTAAATATTTGGGAGTGTTCTTCTATGATAGGAGTTATGTCTATAGAAGGGAATTTCTTCCCATTTGTGGATGGTTACAAAGAGAAATAGAATTGTAGTTAGAGAAGAGTTTTTGTATGCACATGAGTTGTTTGATGAAATGCATAAGAGAAGTTTGAGAATGAGTTATGAACCTTAATTCTTGCAACAATGCATATTGGCATTTCCTAAGTGCATTATTGAGCATGAACCATTCTTATGCATTAATTGTGCATTAAGAAGTAGCTTGAGAAAGCGTAGAGAATTTCTACACTATGAGTCGTAGCTTGAGAAAAGATGAGTATTTAGTAGAGACTTTTGTGCTTAAACTACTCTAAGAACTAAAGAAGAGAATAGAGTAGGTTGTGCGATGGGAACCCGTGAGTGGTGAGTAAAGTCACGAGAGTGGGTGCTTTGTGATCCCCAACTGTGCCTCCAGTAAGATGAGGCCGTGACCGTCACGAAGAGTGGAACATGAGGTTTCAACCGTGCCTCCGATAAGAAGGGGCCATGACATTCGAGAGATAGAGAGAAAAAAAAATGTACACTCACATGGCCAAAGGTTCTGAATCCATGCATAACCAAATCTTATCGGTACAGAAATGAGTAGAAGTCACGAAGAGCGGGAGAATTCCCGGCCGTGCCTCCGGTAAGATGAGGCCGTGACATTCCAATGAGTAGAATGAGAAATCAGAGAAATAGAAAGAACAGAAAGAGAAAATGAGTAGAGTCATGAATAGTGGGTTAAGTCCCCAGCCGTGCCTCCGGTAAGATGAGGCCGTGACATATACCAGAGAGTGTATAGAAAAGAGTATGAGAAATAGAAACAGAAAGAGAACAGAAATGAGAAAAGAAGAGCGTAAGGAAAGAATTAAGAGAAAGAGTACGGGGATAGACGAGTAGAGGATTTACTTACTGAGCATTATTTTTTGCTCACCCCGTTATTTTTCTATGTTTTTGCAGGTTCTAGATGAGGACGCAGTCGGATGGATATCGGCGGGCGAGGAGGAGTAGTTACACTGTCCACCACACTTTTGAGAACTTTTGTAAAGGATACTGACTTTTGTAAAAGATTATGTATATTAAATGAAAGAAAAAATTTGGGGCCAACTATTTTTATTAATGTATTCGTATTTTATTATACGTATTTTTATGAGTATAGTAGTATCTAGCAGTTATTACATTTTTGGTATCAAAGCAGAGATTTTGGGATTTGACAGTGTACTATTCTCATCGCTACGACGTCCGATAGCTGACTATGTGAGTTAATTCTTTCCTTACTATGAGTGTTTCTGAAATTGATCAATTGTGGTTGTTTTGTAGATGAGGCGTAGAACCCAGAATCGTGGTAAAGGTGTGATGAATGAGGGAGAACCTTCTAACCCACCAGAATCTATGCCTCCTCCCTTGGATGAAGCTAGAATTTGGGGAATTGTACAACAAATTATGGCAGAAAGCCAAGGGAGAGTTGAGACCCCCGTGTAGGTACCACTGACTACTAATGTCAGAAGAGAACAATCGGTGCCTTCCCCAGTACAGAATAGAGTTGAACCAATTTATGGTCTTCCCAGTCAACATCAACCCTCAGAGTTTAAGGGTACTACGAACCCAGTAATAGCAGAAGAATGGTTTAGGTCTGTAGAGCGTACAACAGGTTTATTTCCCATGACGGACCGGGAGAAGATCCGGTATGCGAATTTCTTATTTCGGGGTGATGCCCGAATTTGGTGGGAATTAATAGAAGATACTCATGATGTTGTAGGAAGAATTCAGGCGAGAGTTTGAGACCAAGTATAGAACAGAGGACCGAGTTCATGAGAAGGTCCAAGAGTTTATTGGTTTGCAGCAGGGGTCCAGTATAGTTAAAGAGTATTCAGTGAGATTCAATGCCCTTGCCAGATTTGCACCAGGAATTATTAGTACTCCGGTATTGAGGAGAGATAAATTTGTTCATGGGTTGAAACCGGAGATAGTCCGGGACATAATGTCGGGTGCCAATCCCCCACAAACCTATAGTGAAGCTTTGAGGTGAGCAATGAGGGCAGAAATATTTGAGAACAAGATCACCCTAGTGGGTCCCTCAATAGAAGGATCGAGTGAACCACCCTCCGCCCCATGGAGAGAAAAAGTTGAGGGTGGAAAGAGCAAAGAAATGAAGAGTAATAAAAAGAAGTTTTAGCTTAGACAGAATAAAAGGGATTGGAGGAGTAAACAACCTCAGACAGAAGGGTTTCCCCCTTGTCCTAAATGTGGGAGGAACTACTCAGGAGAGTGTTTGAGAGACCAGAACGTGTGTTATCGGTGCATGCAGCCAGGGCACTTGAGGAAAGATTGTAAAGCTCCCCTCCCATCAGTAATTTAGAGTTCTAGAGGTGCCAGTGCCAGAGTGTTTACAGTGGCACAAGGTGAAGCAGAGGTTAGTCCATCAGCTGTAACTGGTCAGTTATTATTCCATGCTATTCCTTTATATGCTTTAATTAATTCTGGAGCCACTCATTCTTTTATATCTTATGGGATGATAGAGATGTTAGGTTTGAAACCTATTAGAGTGAATCAACCCATTAAGATAGAGTTACCCGATAGGGTTAGTGTTGTGACCCATGAGATGTTATCAGGAGAGTCGGTAGTGATCCATGGACAAGAATTAGCAGTGGATCTAATAGTGTTCGATATGCCCGACTTTGATGTAATATTGGGCATGGATTTCCTAGGGAGGAATGGAGTAGAGATTGATTGTCGGAAAAAGAGAGCGAGATTTAATCTTGATAATGGAGACAAGTTTAGCTTTGGAGAGGGTCATTAGTTGAGTATGTTGATTAGTAGCATGAAAGCTAGAAAGATGTTAAGAAATGGGTGTTTAGGGTATATTGCACATGTAGTGCAGATTAGTGATGTTCCTCAGTTAGAGATTCAGAGGGTGCCAGTAGTTCGAGAGTTTCTAGATGTGTTTCCAGAAGAGTTGCCGGAAGAGTTGCCGGGTTGCCTCTAGAGAGAGAGGTTGAGTTTAGTATTGAACTAGCACCAGGAACAGCACCAATTTCTACAGCCCCTTATCAAATGGCCCCAGCAGAGCTTCAAGAATTAAAGAAGCAACTCCAAGAGCTTTTAGATAAAGGCTTTATCCGACCGAGTCATTCTTCTTGGGGAGCTCTAATTTTGTTTGTGAAGAAGAAAGATGGGTCACTGCGGATGTGTATAGACTATAGAGAGCTAAATAAAGTAACAGTGAAGAATAAGTACCCGCTACCTCGTATTGATGATCTGTTTGATCAGTTGAAAGGAGCAATAGTGTTCTCCAGAATTGATTTGAGGTCAGGGTACCATCAAGTAAGAGTGGCCGATCAAGATGTAGCAAAGACTGCTTTCCGTACAAGGTATGGACATTATGAATTTGTAGTGATGCCTTTTGGTTTGACGAATGCCCCAGCAGTATTTATGGACTTGATGAATCGGGTCTTCCATGATTGTTTGGATAAATTTATAGTGGTTTTCATAGATGATATCCTGGTTTATTATAAGTCGAGAGAAGAGCATGAGGAACACTTGAGATTAGTGTTGCAACGATTGAGGGAAAAGAAGTTGTATGCTAAGTTTTCCAAGTGTGAATTTTGGCTAGATCAAGTATTATTTTTGGGTCATACTGTGTCTAAGGAAGGGATTTCAGTAGATCCGAGTAAAGTCAAGGAAATTCTTGAGTGGCAGAGGCCGAAGACAGTGAAAGAGGTCAGAAGTTTCTTGGGTCTAGCAGGTTACTACCGGCGATTTGTAGCAGGGTTCGCCTAATTGGCTAAACCATTGACAGCTCTTACCAAACAGAGAACTCCTTTTACACGGTCAGAAGCCTGTGAGGAGAGTTTTCAAGAGTTGAAGAAAAGGTTAACGACAACTCCCGTGTTAGTGTTACCATAGGAGGGTGTAGACTATGATATTTATACAGATGCCTCTTTGCAAGGACTTGGTGCTGTGTTAATGCAGGTAGGTAGGGTGATAGCATATGCCTCTCGACAGTTAAAAGAGTATGAGACGAGATACCCTACGCATGACTTAGAGTTGGCAGCCGTGGTCTTCGCGTTAAAGATTTGGAGGCATTACCTTTATGGTGCCAAGAGTAATATCTACACCAATCATAAGAGTTTAAAGTACTTCTTCACTCAGAAGGAGCTGAATATGAGACAGAGAAGATGGTTGGAGCTGGTTAAAGATTATGAATGTGAGATCAAGTATCAATCGGGGAAAGCCAATGTAGCAGCCGATGCCTTGAGTAGAAAAGCTTATTTGTCCCGGCTCACTAAGCAGAAAGAGTTATTAGCAGAGTTATGTAGAGAGCAGATTGAAGTAATTCTGGGATGGATTGCCAGGTTAGAGATCTAGTCTACTTTACTAGAAGAAGTTAAAGAAAAGCAAGTGGCCGATGAGTGGTGTCAGAGAATAGTTCAGCAAGTGTATGAGGGCAAGACATCAGAGTTTTATTTAAAGGATGAAGTCCTCTATTTCAAAAATAGGTTGTGTATTCCTCCAAGTGATGAGTTGAAGAAGAAAATTCTTGCAGAGGCTCATGACACACCATACACTGCTCATCCTGGAGTAACCAAAATGTATCAAGATTTAAAGAAAGGCTATTGGTGGTTAGGTTTGAAGAACGATATTGCGGAATTTGTAGTTAAGTGCCTGGTTTGCCAACAGGTGAAAGCAGAACATCAAAGGCCATCAGGGTTGCTTCAGCTGCTTAGTATTCCAGAGTGGAAATGGGAGAGCATTTCGATGGATTTTATCATAGGTCTCCCTAGAGTGCAGAAAGGATATAATGTTATATGGGTGATTGTGGATAGGTTAACCAAGTCAGCCCATTTCCTTCCAGTGAAGGAAAGCACTACTACAGATCAGTTGGCTCAGATTTATATGAAGGAGATAGTTAGGTTGCAAAGAGTGCCCAAGACAATAGTGTCAGATAGAGATTCTAGATTTGTTTCAACTTTCTGGATGAGTTTACAGAGGAATTTGGGTACCCGTTTAGCATTCAGTACTGCCTATCATCCTCAGACAGATGGACAAACGGAGAGAACGAATCAGGTGCTTGAAGATATGTTGAGAGCTTGCTGTATGGATTATATAGTATCCTAGCATGAGATGTTACCCTTAGTGGAGTTTGCCTATAATAACAGTTACCAGTCTACAATTAAGATGGCGTCTTACGAGGCTTTATATGGTAGACGATGTAGGTCTTCCCTACATTGGGATGAGATAGGTGAGAAGGATCAGTTGAGTACAGTTCTTGGGCCAGAAATAACTCAGAAGATGATAGAGGATGTAAAGTTAATCAGAAACAGAATGAAGCAAGCCCAGGACAGACAGAAAAGTTATGCTGATCTGAAGAGAAAAGATATAGAGTTTAGAGTGGGTGACAAAGTGTTTCTAAAAGTTTTCCCCTATAAGCGGATAATGCGCTTCGAAAGCAAAGGGAAGTTGGCATCGAGATATATAGGTCCATTTGAAGTTTTGCAGCGAGTGGGCAAAGTGGCCTATAGATTGGCACTACCACCTAGCATGGACAAAGTGCATGATGTTTTTCATGTCTCGATGCTTCGGAAGTACATAAGTGATTCCTCCCATATCTTAAGTATAGAGGACATTACTTTAGAAGAGAATTATGTGTATGAAGAGTGCCCAGTTCAGATTTTAGACCGAAGGATTAAAGAACTTCGCAATAAGAGTATTCCGTTAGTGAAAGTCCTTTGGAGAAATCATAAAGTAGAAGAGGCCACATGGGAGGTAGAACAAGACATGCAGGATTGTTATCCGGAGTTGTTTGTGTGAATTTTGGGGACGAAATTCTTTTAAGGGGGGAGAATTGTAATGCCCCACTTGAGGCACGTAGTTTAATTGTGTTGTATTACTTGAATGCTTATTGTTTTATCCTTATTTGAGTTGGTTTATTGTTGTTATAGTTTGGTTGGTTCTTGGTTGAATTGATATTGTGAGTTAGTCGAGTGGTTGCCCTGAAATTTGTAAAGACTTGGTGATTTTTTTTTTTGTTACAAACTTCGCCAGGGTGAAGAAGAAGCTTCGCTGCGGCGATGAAGTTCTGCAACCTATGGTGTAGGTTCTGTAATTTTTTGCCGGGGCGAAGAAAGATTCTTCGCCGCGGCGAAGGGCCTGACAAAATGTGTATTGAATTTCTAGAGAATTCTTTCTTCGCGGCACAATGACCATTTTACCCCTAATTAGCAGAAAAAGTGGGGAGTGAAATGCAAGGAAATGGCATGGAGAATAGTTTAAATGGGGGTGCATTTGCAAAGAATAAAAAAGGGCAAAGGTGGAATTCCTAAGAAAGAGTAAGGGTAAAATGGGAAAAAAGGTGTATAATATGAGTTAATAAGGGTTAAGTCTTAGAAACCCTTTCATTCTTCTTCTTCCACTGCCATATTCAGTCACCATTTTCTCTTTACTTTCCATCCAATCCTTCAAGGATTTTTAAAGGGCTTTTGAGTAGTTTTTGGGTAGAGAGGTGATTTAAGGCATCCTAAGGTAAGGACTTTTATTCTAGATGTGAAATGTTGCTATAAGGGTGTTAAGGTCTTATTGTGTTATTGTTTAAAAGTGTAGAGAAAAGACATCTACCAAAGGAAAAGAGAAGTGCTAGTGGAATCACACCATCACAAGGTAAGTAAATCCAACTCAAGCTAAAGTTTAAGAAATCCTTGAGGAGAGATTTCTTTATGCATGTATAAATATGTTTTATGCTTGTTGAGAAATTGAGTAGAGATATATGTTTGTTTGTTGAGAAATTGAGTTGAGATGAGTATTTATGTTGTGGTGTTGGATATGCTCTCTTTATGGGAAGTGTTAATGTGTGATGAGTTGAGATGAATTTGGAGGAGAGTAAGTAAATATTTGGGAGTGTTCTTCTATGATAGGAGTTATGTCTATAGAAGGGAATTTCTTCCCATTTGTGGATGGTTACAAAGAGAAATAGAATTGTAGTTAGAGAAGAGTTTTTGTATGCACATGAGTTGTTTGATGAAATGCCTAAGAGAAGTTTGAGAATGAGTTATGAACCTTAATTCTTGCAACATTGCATATTGGCATTTCCTAAGTGCATTATTGAGCATGAACCATTCTTATGCATTAATTGTGCATTAAGAAGTAGCTTGAGAAAGCGTAGAGAATTTCTACACTATGAGTCTTAGCTTGAGAAAAGATGAGTATTTAGTAGAGACTTTTGTGCTTAAACTACTCTAAGAACTAAAGAAGAGAATATAGTAGGTTGTGCGATGGGAACCCGTGAGTGGTGAGTAAAGTCACGAGAGTGGGTGCTTTGTGATCCCCAGCCGTGCCTCCAGTAAGATGAGGCCGTGACCGTCATGAAGAGTGGAACATGAGGTTCCAACCGTGCCTCCGGTAAGAAGGGGCCATGACATTCGAGAGATAGAGAGAAAAAAAAAATGTACACTAACATGGCCAAAGGTTCCGAATCCATGCATAACCAAATCCGATCGGTACAGAAATGAGTAGAAGTCACGAAGAGCGGGAGAATTCCCGGCCGTGTCTCCGGTAAGATGAGGTTGTGACATTCCAATGAGTAGAATGAGAAATCAGAGAAATAGAAAGAACAGAAAGAGAAAATGAGTAGAGTAATGAATAATGGGTTAAGTCCCCAGCTTTGGCTCTGGTAAGATGAGGCCGTGACATATACTAGAGAGTGTATAGAAAAGAGTATGAGAAATAGAAACAGAAAGAGAACATAAATGAGAAGAGAAGAGCGTAAGGAAAGAATTAAGAGAAAGAGTATGGGGATAGACGAGTAGAGGATTTACTTACTGAGCATTATTTTTTGCTCACCCCGTTATTTTTCTATGTTTTTGTAGGTTCTAGATGAGGACGCAGTCGGATGGATATCGGCGGGCGAGGAGGAGTAGTTACACTGTCCACCACACTTTTGAGAACTTTTGTAAAGGATACTGACTTTTGTAAAAGATTATGTATATTAAATGAAAGAAAAAATTTGGGGCCAACTATTTTTATTAATGTATTCGGTATTTTATTATACGTATTTTTATGAGTATAGTAGTATCAAGCAGTTATACAACACCAGTCACAAGACACATCCACTCCTTTGTCAATATCTTAATTACATTATGATCCTTCATCATCCAAACAGTACCATTACATAGTAACTTATCTTCAATCCAGTTAATCAAGTCCTCCTATTCCACCAAATTGTTCCTTTGAAATAGACCTGACCTCTTCACAATTTCCACCTTAAATTCTAACACATCACTACTATCACATCACCTTGCTTTCTTGAAGTTGATCTCACTTCATCTCAGTTCCTAATCTCACTGGTTCTCAAGTGACAAGCAATACTCATACCATGAGGACCAGAACAAAAACTGATGCTTTTCATAAGAAAACAACACTTATTCTGTTAACCAAGTCTCTGTTCTTCTAAACCAGCTTTAGTTACATAAGCTATTTCCTGTCTAGAGTGGAAGAGGCTATGCAATGTGAATATGATGCCTTGCTAAAGAATACTGGACATGGTTCCTATGTCTATTGACATGAATGGTGGTGGAAACAAATGGGTATTTAGGACTAAGTTTCATTCAGATGGTTCTCTAAAAAATACAAGGCTAGGTTAGTTGTAAAGGGTTTCAACAAACTCCTGATCTTGATTATGTTGAAACTTCAGTCTTGTTATGAAGCCTTCAATAATCAGAATAATTCTTATTCTTGTTGTCAATCATAATTGGGATATTCAACAAGTTGATGTGAACAATGCATTCTTGAATGGCATTTTGATGAAATTGTGTTCATGAAGAGCCTAAAGGGTTTGAGAGTGTTCAATGTCCTTCTCATGTTTGCAAACTCAACAAAGCTCTTTATGGTCTCAAACAAGCACCAGGAGCCTGGTTTGATAAGTTGAATCAAGCTCTTCTTGATAAAGGTTTCAACAATTCATATCCGATTCTAGCCTCTTTATTCTCAAACACATACTCAAGTTATTATGTTTTGATCTATGTGGATGATATCCTCATATTGGATCCAATTCTACCCAAATTCAACAACTTGTTAAAGACTTGAAATGTTAATTGCTTTGAAAACACTTGGATCTATTATGTACATTCTTAGTCTAGAGACTACAAGGATAGTTCATGGCATTCATCTCAAGCAAACCAAATACATTGCTAATTTACTTGTCAAGATGAAGATAATGGATGCTCATGCTATTCTACTCCAATGGTATGGAACAAAATTGTTCACTAGAGATAGCATTCCATTTCAGGATCCTAGTCTTTACAAAAGTAATGTTGGTGCTTTATAGTATCTAACTTTGACTAGACCTAATATTAGTTACACAGTTAACAAGCTGAGCCAGTTTCTTTAAGCTCCTATAGACCTCTAGTGGCAAGCTTGCAAGAGAGTGATGAGATGCATTACATGCACTAAGTATCATGGTCTTCAATTCCAACCAGTAGCCTCTTTGTGTGTGGAGTGTTATGTTGATGCAAATTGGGGAAGCAATCAAGATGACAAAAGATCACAAGCGGCTATATCAAAGATCAGGTTCTAGCAAAAAAGGATAACTATGCAATGTCCCTTCCAAGCTCCAAATTGTAGATATCAACCAAAGCTCTATCTATTTCTGTTGGTTCAGATAGTGTGCTGGAGAGTATGAAAATGAGAGTGTTTTGCAATGGAAAGAGATGGCATAAGCTGAGAAAATATAAGTTCTCTATCTTTCATTCACTGAACATAGATACACTTATACAAAACAGCCCCAGTGTTTCACCTAAGCTAACTATTGTAGAGGACTAAAAATTACATTTGAATTTAAATAAAAACATCTACCAAAACATGTCTTAATCCAACTAAACATGTCATACAAAAGTAACTTGAGTGTGCCAAATAACTTGGCATCAACTACTGCAGCTATAAAAAAATAGAATAGTTGGCGCCAAAATGTTGCTTGAACCATCAGCCGAATTTGTCCCATTTCCAGCAGGTTATCACCAACTTCATCATCCTCCTTGAAATCTTGCTGGAAACACCAAGTCTAAGTCTCAAATTCTCAAACTGGTTTTAGGTAAAGCCTTGGTCATAACATCAGCTATTTGTTCTTCACCCCTGCAGTGGACTAATTTCACTTCACCATTACTCTGCTTCCCTCACAGACAGGAATTTGATTTTGATAGCTTGGTTGCCATGTAAGATGGGATTCTTTGCCATGCAACAGCTGACTGATTGTCACAGAATATCGCAGTTAGTTCATTCTGAGTTTGCCTCAAATCTTGCAGAATTTTCCTCAGCCATATAGCCGGTTTACTGCGGTAGCAGCAGAAATGTATTTAGCTTCTACTGTGGACTGAGATGAGAAATGGTGTCTTGCTTCTTGGAAAGCTAACATATGGCTCCTAAATTTAAGAAGAAAACTTAACCTGATGTACTTTGCATGTTACCAATGCATCCAGCACAATCACTGTTTGAGTACCTATAAGTTACAGGTTTTCAATCTTCTTAAACCACACACCAAGCTTAACACTTCCCTTGACATACCTCAGCACCCTCTAGGCTGCCTTGAGATGGATTTCACTCCGGCTGGCAATGATTTTGGAGAGAACACTACTGCAAACATTAAGTGTGGTCTGGTGGCAATCAAATACAGTAGGCACCCAATTAGACATCATACATTTTTTCATCAATTTTTGCAGCCCACCATCTTGCTCAACTTCAAATTTGCAACCAGAGGAGTGTCAACTGGTTTGCATCTGGCTATGTCAAACTTTTGCAGAATTTGTTAGAGTAGATGCCCTAGAGCCAATCAATTATTGTAGAATGACTCTTTGTAATAATGTTCATTAATCATAATAAAAGGCATTTTATTCTATATCGATAAATCATTATTATTGCAATATGTATTGATATATGTCCTTAGAATGTAGACCGTGACGAGGGTATCAAGTGTTTCAACATTGATGTGAGAACCCTATGAGCACATATGGTGGCCATTCTAGAAACGTCCGTAGCCCTAGTATTATTCTGAAGTAAGGGCACAGATAATACGGTAAGGCTATCATAGTGTTGAACGACCCTGTCGAAAGGCAGTGATGATCTCATTGTCAAGGTTGTTTGGTGACAGCCTGGTGCAACACATGGTGGGCTTGCTGTAGGCGATTACACCGCAGCAAGTTACTGGACTGACCCACCAGAGGATTCCATATGCATGGTAACCCTAGTGTCTATGGAATAAATCCTCTAACGAATGGTGGTGCATGTGATCCTAGACTTGAGATCACGGAGCGCCTGTCACCGTTGGGGCAGTTTGACACTAGCCTAACGCAGTTCTTTTCAGAGCTGTAATACGGTGGTGATTGGCTACATCAAGGAGTGTATCAAGAATATGGTGGATTGACAGAGGATTCATCACTCCCGTGTACGGGAGAAGTTATCTCACGGCACATTCAGTATATGGCGATGACACTAAAACTGTGGCCACAATGGGATTGAGTTGTTGCTCTATCCAGATTATAATACGGGTCATTGGTCCAGAAACTGAATATATATATGAGAGTAACCGAAGGTTGACACTATTTCTATGCCTTCGTCTCGTCGAGATAAAGAATGATGAAAGGATCAAATTGTACGGTAACCATATCGTTGACAGGTAACTACTTTTCTGAATCTGAATCATCGGGTGGCCATGATGCCTTGCTAGGGGCCAATCTTGGTCTATGTATAAGTGAGACGATTAATTGGTGTTAATCGCGATACTATACACTACCGGTATGATGAGGAGCCTATGGGTACACACATAGAAGATAATTTAAGAGCTAAGAAGAAAGAAGGGCGTTTTCGTCTTTTTGGGTGAAAGGGTATTTTGGTAATCACAGTGCAATTAATTTGCTGAGGGTAGCCTTATTTATTTGTTAGAAAAATTAAATAAGTGAAATTCCGTTAATATTTGTTCGCATATATTTAAATAAATTATCATTATGTTAAATGTTAATATATATATTAAATATATTAATTGATTTTAATTGAAATAATGATGAAATAAAAAAATATCTAATTTGGAGTGTTTGGAACATGGGGGTTTGGGTTGGAGCCCAAGCCGATTCCATGTGGGAATAGGGCAACTTGGTTTGCCTATAAAAAGAATAGGTGTTGTGTGATATATAATTAATTCATTTTTTTGCCTTTTTATTAAAGAAAAGATAAAACACACGCAGCCTTTTGGAGACTCTCCCACGCCACTTTCATCCTTTTGATTGAAAAATCAAATACTCCTTTTCTTCTTGATTTCTTAAGGCCAAGGAGGATTTAGCAAATCCCTCCTTGGTTCTTGTTTATTCTTCGTGTGGACCTCTACGGTTCGATCTATACTTGGATCGGTAGCAAACACGTTCAGAGACATATTGGTGGAGCCTTCAACGTGGGTATGAATCTAAACTTTAGATTATTTTATTTTCTGCAGATTCTTGATATATACATAAACTGTAAAATTTGTGCCTTGATTTTGGGCTTTAAGGAACGATTACGGTTGTATAAATTTTTTTTTTTCCGCTGTGCATCGGGTCGTTCTACAGTGGTATCAGAGCCTAAGGTACTAGATTTTCGGTTTAATGAATGGTTGATTACATGTGTTTGTTGACAACATGCTGCCCTGATGAATTGCCATGAAAAACCCAGATTTTGTTAAATCTGAAAAATCTGTAAATCCACTTTTGAATGAATGAATCAATATAAAAGTGATTTAATAATGTGTTGATGATGTATTATTGGTTGGTTATATCCTGGTTGAACGTGTGTGCGTTTGATTTGATTGGATTCAGTTTGTACATGAAAAACTGCAAAAACGCGAACTGTACGAATGGGGATTTCCAAGCTCGTTGCGGCGATGTCCCTCTGGAAAGTTCGCCGCGGTGAAGTAAAACCTTCGCGCAGCGAAGTCTGTGGCGGCGAAGTACATACTGTAAACCTCGCCGCGGCGAAGATAAAACCTTCGCCACGGCGAAGCTTGCAGCTTTCCAATTTGTATTTTTGCGTAGGGTCTAATTTGCAGTTTAATAACCTGTAAGCCAATATACATTCTGCCATTTAAGAGGGTAATTAATTAATAACCCACCTAATCAAAAAATTGATTATTTTTGAAATGTATGCTGTACTTGGTTGTATATGCATGGTGCCCGGTATATGAGCCTTAGACCTAAAGGTGAAGTTTTAAATTATTTTGGGTATGTATGGCTGTAATATTTTAAATAGGGCCTGCGTGTCCTGCCTTCTCTCCTCTTCTTGATGTACATTCTTTCTCATCTCATTCACCTCGAATGTAAATCGAGGTTTCTAAATTGTTGATGTAAAATTAGTTTAATATTAATTTTTATTGTAAATTTGAATGATGTTTTTGTAATGTACTTGGAGTCGGAGCAAAGGACGAGGCAACCATACTTGAAGACTCAAGATGTTTATTACAGGACCCCTAGGTGACCCACGATTCCTCAGGGCTCGAGGAGATCGGTTTTAGTTGGGCCATGTACCGGTATGTTTAATATTTTGTTAGAATGCATGCTAAGGTGAATGTTGAATAACATGCCAAACAATGTCATTCTAACAAAGATAATAATCTGATAAGACATTAAATAACAAACCCCTCAACTAAGTAATTAAGTCACGAATGCCTTCCATCACCATGGTTTTAATCAAACCACTGTTCGCGGAACCTTGTTCGCCAAAGCGAAGGTACACTTCTACCAGTGGGAGGTTAAATATTGGGTTTCCTTAATGGTGATGGGTCGATTAAAATGACGGTTTTGCTTGTTCGCCAAAGCGAAGGTGATAAACGCGTCATAGGCAAAGTAGAGCAGTACACATATTGTGTGTACGTGGTGACATGTAGTGTCCACCTACTGATACTGAGAACACACTTGAGGACAATGGTTGGAGCCATTAGATTGTGTGATTGGCTTGTTGGCTTTTTCACATTTGGGTTGATAGTGGGAGCTATCAACTAGTGTGGATTAAGTTTGTTGGCCTACCTATACAACTCATTTTGCTTGTTCGCCAAAGCGAAGGTTTGAATGGGAAGGATGGGATCTCGGTCCACTAGGAAAGCCAACGGGCTTTCCCGAGTTAATGAGTAGGGCTATTGGCTTGAGTGAAATAGGGGAGCATCGTTTAATAAAAGAACATATTAAATTAAATGAACTTTAAATAACTTTATCTTTTCTGCAATTGTAGATTCACCAAAAATGAGCATTATGAACTGCGACCGATAATCGAAAAGAAAATAGGTTGGATGGATCCAATTTCTCAGAATGGTATCGTATCTTCTGATATACTTAAGTCAGAAAAGAAATGTATATCCTTGAAAAGCTACAT
This sequence comes from Pistacia vera, assembly GCF_008641045.1. Taxonomy (NCBI): domain Eukaryota; kingdom Viridiplantae; phylum Streptophyta; class Magnoliopsida; order Sapindales; family Anacardiaceae; genus Pistacia; species Pistacia vera. The sequence goes on along the minus strand of NW_022196139.1, from coordinate 660,961 downwards.
GGCTGCGCTGATCTGATGCCACTCAGGAAGTTAAGGATACTTATCAAAAGTTCCTTGATGATGCTGATAGCGTACAATGCTTGATGTTAGCACGATGACAACATATGCTGCAAAAGCAGCATGAGAATATGGATGCTTCTTCCATAATTCTACACCTCAAGGAGCTTTACAAAACAAATGCTCGACATGAGAGGTACAAAGTGTGAAAGCATTGTTGGGAGTCGTTGACTGAGGGTGCCCCAGTTGGTCTCTCTGTGCTCAAGATGATCGAGCATAGAGAGGCTTGAGACTTTGGATGTGGCTTGGATGAGAATTACAATGGATTAATTCTGCAATCCTTGCCTGACTCTATGCTCCGTTCATAATGAATTTCAATATGAACATGATGGAGAAAACCCTGTCAGAACTTCTGAACATGCTGAGGATTGCAGAGTAGGACTTGAAAAAGTCCAAGCCTGTTTTACTGGTTGCTGCTAGTAAAGCAAGGGTAACGGCAAGGGTAAGGCTAAGGCCAAACCCAAGCCCAAGCCTAAAGGACAGGTTGCTCTTGGTCCTGAGAGTGGCATAGGAAAATGCAAGGTAGTCTGCTTCTTTTGTGGCAAGCCTGGCCACTGGAGGAAACACTACAAGGCTTTCCTCGCAAGAAGAAGAAGTCAGAGGCTACGACTTCAGGTAATTTCATGATTGAGATTAACTTCTCTCCCCAACATCTTGGGTCATGGACAGGATGTGGTACTCACATTTGTTATGATGTGCAGGGACTAAGGCAGAGTAGAGTGGTTCGCCAAGGGAGAGGGGATCTACGAGTTGGAAATGGAGCACATGTGGCTGCATTAGCTGTAGGGACTTATTGTTTATCTTTGCCTACGGGCTTATTGTTGGAACTACAATACTGTATCAGTATCTTCTATTTCTAGAAATATTATCAGTATCCGTTTGGATAATATGGGGTTCATTTGAGATATCTAATGGATTGTTGTCCTTTAGTTTGAATGGTATTCTATTTGGAATTGCCAGGTTATATAATGGATATGTTCTTGATTTAAACAATAAAAATTTCTCAATATTGAAACCAAGAAAGCTAAACATAGCGATCAAAACCAAGCAAGCTAAACATAGCGATCAAAACCAAGCATATCTTTGGCAAATAGATGTGTCAGTTAATAAGACTCGCATTGCAAAACTTCAAAGGAATGGAGTTTTGGCCCTTTTTGACTTCCAGTCATTGAGGTATGCGAGTCATGCTTTTTAGGCAGATGACCAAGTCTCCTTTCACAGGACAAAGTGAAAGGGCTACTGAACTGTTAGGCATCATCCATAGTGATGTATGTGGTCACTAACAGTTGAAGCCAGAGGTGGATATTCATACTTCATCACATTTACTGATGATTTCAGTAGATAGGTTATGTCTACCTTAGAGACATAAATCTGAAGCCTTTGATAAATTCAAGGAATTCAAGAATGAAGTACAGAATATGTTGGGCAAAAGTATTAAAGCTCTTCGGTCGGATCGAGGAGGTGAATACTTAAGCTCGGGTTTTCAGAGTACCTGAAGGAATGTGGGATGTATCACAACTCACCCCTCCTATAACACCCAACACAATGGAGTGTCAGAAAGGAGGAATAAGGACCTTACTTGACATGGTTAGGTCCATGATGAGTTTTAGTGATTTACCTGCATCGTTCTGGGGTTATGCCCTAGAGACTGCGACTCACGTTTTGAACCGTTTGTCGTCAAAGTCTGTAGATAAGACTCCATATGAGTATGGAGTGGGCGAAAGCCCAACTTGTCTTATCTAAGGATTTGGGGTTGCGAAGCTTATGTTAAGAAATTGACTTCGAACAAGCTGGGCCCAAAATCCTGTAAATGTATATTGTGGGGTTCTAAAGGAGACCAAAGGATACTATTTCTACCACCCAGAAGAGCGCAAAATTTTGTTGCTCGATCTGGTGTCTTCCTAGAAAAGGAATATTTTCTAAGAAGTACTAGTGGGAGAAAAGTAGAACTCGATGAAGTTCTAGAACCACAGATATACTAGACGAAGGACGGGAGATGTGCCACAAGAAGTGGTTGAGATATATGAGGAGGTTACTCCACAACTTGTGGATCAAAGTGAACACACTCAGGTAGCACAGGAGCTACGTAGATCTGGGAGAGTATGCCATGAGCGCAGAGATACGGTTATCTTGACCAACATGGTGACGTACTAGTCTACCAAGACGATGAACCCAGAACCTACGAAGACGCTATATCGGATCCAGATTCCGTTAAATGGCTGAAGCCATGAAATCTGAGATGGACTCCATGTACCAGAACCAAGTGTGGTTCTGGTGGAACTACCTGAAGGGGTAAAACCATAGGGTGTAAATGGGTCTTCAAGAAGAAGACTGAATGGATGGCAATGTGCATACTTATAAAGCACGGCTGGTTGCCAAAGGTTTCAAAAAAATTCATGCCATTGACTAGAGAAAACCTTTTCGCCGGTTGCCATGATTAAATCCATCCGGATTATGCTTGCAATTGGCATATCATGACTATGAGATTTGGCAAATGGATGTCAAAACTGCTTTCTGAACGGAAACCTTGAGGAGGATGTGTATATGACACAACTGATGTGTCGTTCTGATGTCAAGTAATAAGGTATGCAAGTTGCAGAGATCTATTTATGGACTCAAGCAAGCTTCAAGGAGCTGGAACATTCGTTTTGATGAAGTTGTAAAAGAATTCGGTTTTATCAAAAACGAAGATGAGCCCTGTGTTTACAAGAAAGTGAGTGGGAGCGCAGTAGCATTCCTAGTGTTGTATGTCGATGACAACTTCTGATCTGGAATGTATACTGAACTTGCAGTCGGTAAAGACTTGGTTATCCAAGTGCTTCTCCATGAAAGACTTAGGGAAGTAGCCTACATCCTTGGTATAAAATCTATCGTGATAGATCGCGTAGGTTGCTTGGCCTAAGTCAGAGTGCATATATGACAAAGTACTGAAACGATTCAGTATGGAAGAATCAAGAAAGATTTCTTCCGATGTCACATGGTGTTAATTTCTAAGGAATGTGTCCTAAAACACAAGATGAGAGAGATAGGATGAAGATGATCTCATATGCATCAGCAATTGGATCCCATTGTGTCATGCATGTGCTCGGATGATGTCTCATGTGCCTTGAGCACTTATAGTAGATATCAATCGGATCCAGGTGAGCGTACGGATGGCTGTCAAGAATATTCTTAAGTACCTGAAGAGGACTAAGGATATGTTCTTGGTTTATGGAGGGGAAGATTAGCTCACTGTAAGAGGATACAGTGATGCAGTTTCCAACGGACAAAGATGATTATTGATCGCAATCAGGGTTGTATTTTGTCTCAATGGCGGTGCAATGAGCTGGAAGAGCTCTAAGCAAAGCACTGTAGCGGACTCTACAATGGAGGCTGAGTATATTGCATTGTTAGTGCGGCCAAGGAGGCAGTCTGGATTAAGAAGTTCGTCATGAACTTGTGTGGTTCCACGATTGTTGATCCTATAGACATCTATTGTGACAACAAAATGGAGCAATTGCTCAAGCTAGGGAACCACGGTCTATCAGAAGTCTAGACACAACTCAGACGATTCCATCTCAGAGAGATAGTTGAGAGGAAAGACGTACAGATTAGTAAAGTGCATACTGACGACAATCTCGCAGATCCACTGACAAAGCCTCGGCGCAGCAGAAGCATGAAAGGCACTTAAGATCATTTGGTATCAAATACATGAATGATTGGTTATAGTGCAAGTGGGAGATTGTTAGAGTAGATGCCCTAGAGCCAATCAATTATGTAGAATTGACTCTTTGTAATAATGTTCATTAATCAATAATAAAAGGCATTTTATTCTATATCGCGTAAATCTTATTATTGCAAAATGTATTGATATATGTCTAGAATGTAGAACCGGGACGAGGGTATCAAGTGTTTCAAATCTTGATAGTGGAGAACCCTGAGCCCATATGGTGGCCATTCTAGAAACGTCCGTAGCCCCAGTATTATTCTGAAGTAAGGGCACAGATAATACGGTAAGGTATCATAGTGTTGAACGACCCTGTCGAAAGGCAGTGACTGATCTCACTTGTCAAGGTTGTTTGGTGACAAACTGGTGCAACACATGGGTGCTTGCTGAGGCGATACACCACAGCAAGTTCACTGGACTGACCCCCAGAGGATTCCATATGGATGGTAACCCTAGTGTCTATGGAATAAATCTCCTAACGAATGGTGGTGCATGTGATCCTTAGACTTGAGATCACGGAGCGCCTTGTACACCGATTGGTGCAGTTTGACACTAGCCTAACGCAGTTCTTTTCAGAGCTGTCAATACGGTGGTGATGGCTGCATCAAGGAGTGTATCAAGACTATGGTGGATTGACAGAGGATTCATCACTCCCGGGTACGGGAGAAGTTATCTCACGGCGTAATTCAGTATATGGCGATGACACTAAAACTGTGGCCACAGTGGGATTGAGTTGTTGCTCTATCCAGATTATAATACGGGTCATTGGTCCAGAAACTGAATATATAATATCGAGAGTAACCGAAGGTTGACACTATTTCTATGCCTTCGTCTCGTCGAGATAACGAATGATGAAAAGATCAAATGTACGGTAACATATCGTTGACAGGTAGCTACTTTGCTGAATCTGAATCTATGGGTGGCCATGATGCTGCTAGGGGCCGATTTTGGTCGTGTAAGTGAGACGATAATTGGTTGTAATCGCGATACTATACACTACCGGTTTGATGAGGAGCCTATGGGTCACACACATAGAAGATAATTTAAGAGCCAAGAAGAAAGAAGGGCGTTTTGTCTTTTGGGGGAAAGGGTTTTTTGGTAATTTCACAGTGCAATTAATTTGCTGAGGTCGTAGCCTTTATTTAATTGTTTAGAAAATTAAATAGTGAAATTCCGTTTAAATATTGTTCGCATATATTTAAATAAATTATCATTATTGTTAAATGTTAATATATATAATATAAATTATATATAATTGATTTTTAATTGAAATAATGATGAAATAAATAAATATCTAATTGGGAGTGTTTGGCAACATGGGGGTGTTGGGTTGGAGCCCAAGCGATTCCAGTGGGAAAGGGCAAATGGTTGCCTATAAAAAGAATAGTGTTTGTGTGATTAATAATTAATTCATTTTTTTGCCTTTTTGATAAAGAAAAGATAAACACACAGCAGCCTTTTGGAGACTCTCCCACACCACTTTCATCCTTTTGATTGAAAAACAAATACTCTTTCTTCTTGATTTCTTAAGGCAAGGAGGATCTAGCAATCCTCATGGCTCTTGTTGATGTCTTCGTGTGGACCTCTACAGTTCGATCCTATACTTAGATCGGTAGCAAACACGTTCAGAGACAATATTGGTGGAGCCTCCAACGTGGGTATGAATCTAAACTTTAGATTTATTTTATTTTCTGCAGATTCTTGATATTATATATAAACTTTAAAATTTGTGTCTTGATTTTGGGCTTTAAGGAACGATCTACGGTTGTATAAAATTTTTGTTTTCCGCTGTGCAACCGGGTCGTTTCCTAACAGAATTTCATTGGAAAATTTCCTTTGGTTAACAAATATCCCATGATGACTTTGGTGGATCTCTATTCCAAGAAAATACGACATTTCCCCAAGGTCAGTCATTTCAAATTCATTGTGCATGGCCATTTTAAACTTCTCAAGCTGAGTTGAGCTGCTTCCCATGATGAGTAAGTCATCAACATACAATGACACTATAGTGAATTCCTCTTCCAGCCTCCTCACATATATTGTATGTTCATTTGGGCTCCCTGCATATCTCAAGCTGACCAAATGCTCATTAATTCTACTATACTAGGCTCTAGGGGCCTGTTTCAGGCCATATAGTGCTTTCCTCAGCAAATAGACTTTATGCTTCTACCCTTCCACTTCATATCCCTCTGGTTGCTCCACATAAATTTCCTCATTGAGCCAACCATTTAGGAAGGTAGATTTGACATCTAGTTGATAGATTCTCTAATAAAATTGGGCTGCCAAGGCAAGGAGAAGCCTAATTGTGTCATGCCTAGCCACGGGTGCAAATGTGTCCAAGAAGTCTACTCCAAATTGTTGAGCAAACCCCTTGACAACTGATAATCCGTGGATTATACAATTTTCTTTAGTCTTTTTATTCGGATTTCAAGTACTTTGTGGTGCATTTTGACCTGAATTGTTGTTTAATTCTTTACATTTTGTGTTTCAAGTTAAAATAGACAATTTATGCAAATAAGGACAAAATTGGAAGTTTTTGACCCAAAAGTTAGCGGATCTCAGAAGTTAGGAGAGTTCTGAAACAAGATAAAGCACGATGAGGCTTGTTCCAAAGGGAGAGCATCGAGAATCGAAGAAGGAATCGAAGAAGCAAGCAGAGTAGCAGTTCTGTAAATTCATAACTTGTCCAGTAGCTTCGCCCCGGCGAAGATTGTCCTTCGCTGTGGCGAAGTATGCCAGACACGCTCTAGATCTGTTTCTTTCTTCGCCGCGGCGACAGTCATTATTTATAGTTTTGTTAAACGCACAGTTTTACTTTGTGCGTGTTTTTGGGCAAGGTGTAAAAGAAAAACTAAGCCTTTTGTCCAAGGGTCTTCGTTTTTAGGTTAAACAACTTTTACATATTCTTTGGATGAGTTTTTGAGCGATTTTGGATNATGAAGCCTTCAATAATCAGAATAATTCTTATTCTTGTTGTCAATCATAATTGGGATATTCAACAAGTTGATGTGAACAATGCATTCTTGAATGGCATTTTGAATGAAATTGTGTTCATGAAGCAGCCTAAAGGGTTTGAGAGTGTTCAATGTCCTTCTCATGTTTGCAAACTCAACAAAGCTCTTTATGGTCTCAAACAAGCACCAGGAGCCTGGTTTGATAAGTTGAATCAAGCTCTTCTTGATAAAGGTTTCAACAATTCTATATCCGATTCTAGCCTCTTTATTCTCAAACACACTACTCAAGTTACTTATGTTTTGATCTATGTGGATGATATCCTCATCATTGGATCCAATTCTACCCAAATTCAACAACTTGTTAAAGACTTGAAATGATTAATTTGCTTTGAAAACACTTGGATCTATTATGTACATTCTTAGTCTAGAGACTACAAGGATAGTTCATGGTATTCATCTCAAGCAAACCAAATACATTGCTAATTTACTTGTCAAGATGAAGATAATGGATGCTCATGCTTATTCTACTCCAATGGCTATGGAAACAAAATTGTTCACTGGAGATAGCATTCCATTTCAGGATCCTAGTCTTTACAAAAGTAATGTTGGTGCTTTATAGTATCTAACTTTGACTAGACCTAATATTAGTTACGCAATTAACAAGCTGAGCCAGTTTCTTTAAGCTCCTATAGACCTCTAGTGGCAAGCTTGCAAGAGAGTGATGAGATGCATTACATGCACTTAGTATCATGGTCTTCAATTCCAACCAGTAGCCTCTTTGTGTGTGTAGTGTTATGTTGATGCAAATTGGGGAAGCAATCTTGATGACAGAAGATCTACAAGCGGCTATATCAAAGATCAGGTTCTAGCAAGAAAGGATAACTGTGCAATGTTCCTTCCAAGCTCCAAATTGTAGATATCTTAACCAAAGCTCTGTCTACTTCTGTTGGTTCAGATAGTGTGCTGGAGAGTATGAAAATGAGAGTGTTTTGCAATGGAAAGAGATGGCATAAGCTGAGAAAATATAAGTTCTCTATCTTTCATTCACTGAACATAGATACACTTATACAAAACAGCCCCAGTGTTTCACCTAAGCTAACTATTGTAGAGGACTAAAATATTACATTTGAATTTAAATAAAAACATCTACCAAAACATGTCTTAATCCCAACTAAACATGTCATACAAAAGTAACTTGAGTGTGCCAAATAACTGTTGCATCAACTACTGCAGCCTAATAAAAAAATAGAATAGTTGGCGCCAAAATGTTGCTTGAACCATCAGCCGAATTTGTCCCATTTCCAGCAGGTTATCACCAACTTCATCACTCCTCCTTGATAATCTTGCTGGAAACACCAAGTCTAAGTCTCAAATTCTCAAACTTGGTTTTAGGTAAAGCCTTGGTCATAACATCAGCTATTTGTTCTTCACCCCTGCAGTGGACTAATTTCACTTCACCATTACTCCCTGCTTCCCTCACAGCATGGAATTTGATTTTGATATGCTTGGTTCTGCCATGTAAGATGGGATTCTTTGCCATTGCAACAGCTGACTGATTGTCACAGAATATCGCAGTTAGTTCATTCTGAGTTTGCCTCAAATCTTGCAGAATTTTCCTCAGCCATATAGCCTGGTTTACTGCGGTAGCAGCAGAAATGTATTTAGCTTCTACTGTGGACTGAGAAATGGTGTCTTGCTTCTTGGAAAGCTAACATATGGCTCCTAAATTTAAGAAGAAAACTTAACCTGATGTACTTTGCATGTTACCAATGCATCCAGCACAATCACTGTTTGAGTACCCTATAAGTTACAGGTTTTCAATCTTCTTAAACCACACACCAAGCTTAACACTTCCCTTGACATACCTCAGCACCCTCTAGGCTGCCTTGAGATGGATTTCACTCCGGCTGGCAATGATTTTGGAGAGAACACTTACTGCAAACATTAAGTGTGGTCTGGTGGCAATCAAATACAGTAGGCACCCAATTAGACATCTATACATTTTTTCATCAATTTTTGCAGCCCCACCATCTTTGCTCAACTTCAAATTTGCAACCAGAGGAGTGTCAACTGGTTTGCATCTGTCTATGTCAAACTTTTGCAGAATTTGTTAGAGTAGATGCCCTAGAGCCAATCAATTATTGTAGAATTGACTCTTTGTAATAATGTTCATTAATCAATAATAAAAGGCATTTTATTCTATATCGCATAAATCATTATTATTGCAATATGTATTGATATATGTCCTTAGAATGGTAGAACCGTGACGAGGGTATCAAGTGTTTCAAATCTTGATAGTGAGAACCCTATGACAAATAGGGGCTTCTAATACGTCGTAGCCCTAGTATTATTCTGGAAGTAGGCACAGATAATACGGTAAGGCTATCATAGTGTTGAACGACCCTGTCGAAAGGCAGTGACTGATCTCACTTGTCAAGGTTGTTTGGTGACAGCCTGGTGCAACACATGGGTGCTTGCTGTAGGCGATTACACCGCAGCAAGTTCACTGGACTGACCCACCAGAGGATTCCATATGCAGGTAACCCTAGTGTCTATGGAATAAATCCTCTAACGAATGGTGGTGCATGTGATCCTTAGACTTGAGATCACCGGAGCGCCTTGTACACCGATTGGTGCAGTTTGACACTAGCCTAACGCAGTTCTTTTCAGAGCTGTCAATACGGTGGTGATTGGCTACATCAAGGAGTGATCAAGACTATGGTGGATTGACAGAGGATTCATCACTCCCGTGTACGGAGAAGTTATCTCACGCGACAATTCAGTATATGGCGATGACACTAAAACTGTGGCCACAAGGGATTGAGTTGTTGCTCTATCCAGATTATAACGGGTCATTGGTCCAGAAACTGAATAATATATTGAGAGTAACCGAAGGTTGACACTATTCTATGCCTTCGTCTCGTCGAGATAACGAAGATGAAGGATCAAATTGTACGGTAACCATATCGTTGACAGGTAACTACTTTTCTGAATCTGAATCTATCGGGTGGCCATGATGCCTTGCTAGGGGCCAATCTGGTCTATGTATAAGTGAGACGATTAATTGGTGTTATCGCGATACTATACACTACCGGTATGATGAGGAGCCTATGGGTCACACACATAGAAGATAATTTAAGAGAAGAGAAGAAGGGCGTTTTCGTCTTTTTGGGTGAAAGGGTATTTTGGTAATTCACAGTGCAATTAAATTTGCTGAGGTCGTAGCCTTATTTAATTTGTTAGAAAAATTAAATAAGTGAAATTCCGTTTAATATTTGTTCGCATATTTTAAATAAATTATCATTATGTTAAATGTTAATATATATTATTAAATATATATATTAATGATTTTTAATTGAAATAATGATGAAATAAAAAATATCTAATTTGGGTGTTTGGCAACATGGGGTGTTTGGGTTGGAGCCCAAGCCGATTCCATGTGGGAATAGGGCAACTTGGTTTGCCTATAAAAAGAATAGTGTTTGTGTGATTAATAATTAATTCATTTTTTGCCTTTTTTATTAAAGAAAAGATAAACACACAGCAGCCTTTTGGAGACTCTCCCACGCCACTTTCATCCTTTTGATTGAAAAATCAAATACTCCTTTTCTTCTTGATTTCTTAAGGCCAAGAGGATCTAGCAAATCCTCCTTGGTTCTTGTTTATTGTCTTCGTGTGGACCTCTACGGTTCGATCCTATACTTGGATCGGTAGCAAACACGTCAGACATATTGGGGGAGCCTTCAACGTGGGTATGATCTAAACTTTAGATTTATTTTATTTTCGCAGATTCTTGATATTAACATAAACTGTAAAATTTGTGCCTTGATTTTGGCTTTAAGGAACGATCTACGTTGTATAAATTTTTTTTTTCCGCTGTGCAATCGGGTCGTTTCCTAACAGTGGTATCAGAGCCTAAGGTACTAGATTTTACGGTTTAATATGGTTGATTACATGTGTTTTGTTGACAACATGCTGCCCTGATGAATCTGCCATGAAAACCCAGATTTTGTTAAATCTGAAAAATCTGTAAATCCACTTTTGAATGAATGAATCAATTATTAAAGTGATTTAATAATGTGTTGATGAATGTATTATTGGTTGGTTATATCCTGGTTGAACGTGTGTGCGTTTGATTTGATTTGGATTCATGTTTGTACATGAAAAACTGCAAAAACGCAACTGTACGAATTGGGGATTTCCAAGCTCGTTGCGGCGATGTCCCTCTGGAAAGTTTCGCCGCGGTGAAGATAAAACCTTCGCCGCAGCGAAGTCTGTGGCGCGAAGTACTACTGTAAACCTCGCCGCGGCGAATAAACCTTCGCCACGGCGAAGCTTGCAGCTTTCCCAATTTTGTATTTTTTGCGTAGGGTCTAATTTGCAGTTTTTTAATAACCTGTAAAGCCAATATACATTCTGCACATTTAAGAGGGTAATTAATTAATAACCCACCTAATTCAAAAAATTGATTATTTTTGAAATGTATGCTTTGTACTTGGTTGTATGGCATGGTGCCCGGTATATGAGCCTTAGACCTAAAGGTGAAGTGTTTAAATTATTTTGGGTATGTATGGCTGTAATATTTTAAATAGGGCCTGCGTGTCCTGCCTTCTCTCCTCTTCTTGATGTACATTCTTTTCTCATCTCATTCACCTCGAATGTAAATCGAGGTTTCTAAATTGTTGATGTAAAATTAGTTTAATATTAATTTTTATTGTAAATTTAGAATGATGTTTTTGTAATGTACTTGGAGTCGAGCAAAGGACGAGGCAACCATACTTGAAGACTCAAGATGTTTATTACAGGACCCCTAGGTGACCCACCGATCCTCAGGGCTCGAGGAGATCGGTTTTAGTTGGGCCATGTACCGGTAGTTTAATATTTTGTTTGAATGCATGCTAAGGTTGAATGTTGAATAACAGCCAAACAATGCATTCTAACAAAGATAATAATCTGATAAACATTAAATAACAAACCCCTCAACTAAGTATTTAAGTCACGAATGCCTTCCATCACCATGGTTTTAATCAAACCACTGTTCGTCGGAACCTTGTTCGCCAAGCGAAGGGTACACTTCTACCAGTGGGAGGTTAAAATTCATTGGAGTTTTCCTTAATGGTGATGGTCGACTTAAATGACGGTTTTGCTTGTTCGCCAAAGCGAAGGTTGATAACGCGTCATAGGCAAAGTAGAGCAGTACACATATTGTGTGTACGTGGTGACATGTAGTGTCCACTCTACTGATACTGAGAATCACACTTGAGGACAATGGTTGGAGCCATTAGATTGTGTGATTGGCTTGTGCTTTTTCACATTTAGGTTGATAGTGGAGCTCCAACTAGTGTGGATTAATTGTTGTTGGCCTACCTAATCAACTCATTTTTGCTTGTTCGCCAAAGCGAAGGTTTGAAATGGGAAGGATGGGATCTCGGTCCACTGAGAAAGCCAACGGGCTTTCCCGAGTTAATAGTGAGGGCTATTGGCTTAGTGAAATAGTGGGAGCATCGTTTAATAAAAGACCATAAAATTAAATGAACTTTTAATAACTTATCTTTTCTGCAATTGTAGATTCACCAAAAATGAGCATTATGAACCTGCACCGATAATCGAAAAAGAAAATAGGTTGGATGGATCCAATTCTCAGAATGGTATCGTAATCTCTGATATACTACAGTCAAAAAGAAATTGTATATCCTTGAAAAGCCATACTGGCTGAGCCTGATCCTGATGCCACTCAGGAAGTTAAGGATACTATCAAAGTTCCTTGATGATGCTGATAGCGTACAATGCTGATGTTAGCAGATGACACATATCTGCAAAAGCAGCATGAATGGTGCTTCTTCCATAATCTACACCTCAAGGAGCTTTACAAACAAATGCTCGACATGAGAGGTCAAAGTGCGAAGCATTGTTTGGGAGTCGTTGACTGAGGGTGCCCCAGTTGGTCCTCATGTGCTCAAGATGATCGAGCATATAGAGGCTGAGGACTTTGGGATGTGGCTTGGATGCAGAATTACAAATGGATTTAATTCTGCAATCCTGCCTGACTCTTATGCCCGTTCATAATGAATTTCATATGAACATGATGGAGAAAACCCGTCAAACTTCTGAACAGTGAGGAGCAGAGTAGGACTTGAAAAAGTCCAAGCCTGTTTTACTGGTGCTGCTAGTAAAGCAAAGGGTAACGGCAAGGGTAAGGCTAAGGCCAAACCCAAGCCCAAGCCTAAAGGACAGGTTGCTCTTGGTCTGAGTGGCATAGGAAAATGCAAGGTGTCTCTTCTTTTGTGGCAAGCCTGGCCACTGGAGGAAACACACAAGGCTTTCCTCGCAAGCAAGAGAAGTCAGAGGCTACGACTTCAGGTACTTTCATGATTGAGATTAACTTCTCTCCCTCAACATCTTGGGTCATGGACACAGATGTGGTACTCACATTTGTATTGATGTGCAGGACTAAGGCAGAGTAGAGTGCTCGCCAAGGGAGAGGTGGATCTACGAGTTGGAATGGAGCACATGTGGCTGCATTAGCTGTAGGGACTTATTGTTTATCTTTGCCTACGGCGTATGTTGGAACTACATAACGTTATCACGTATCTCTATTTCTAGAAATATTATTTCAGTATCCGTTTTGGATAATATGGGGTATCATTTTGAGATATCTAATGGATTGTTGTCCTTTAGTTTGAATGGTATTCTATTTGGAATTGCCGGTTATATAATGGATTATATGTTCTTGATTTAAACAATAAAAATATTCTCAATATTGAAACCAAGAAAGCTAAACATAGCGATCAAAACCAAGCAAGCTAAACAGCGATCAAAACCAAGCATATCTTTGGCATAATAGATGTGTTCATGTAATAAGACTCGCATTGCAAAACTCAAAGGAATGGAGTTTTGGCCCTTTTTGACTTCCAGTCATTTGAGGTATGCGAGTCATGCTTTTTAGGCAAGATGACCAAGTCTCCTTTCACAGGACAAAGTGAAAGGGCTACTGAACTGTAGGCATCATCCTAGTGATGTATGTGGTCCCTAACAGTTGAAGCCAGAGGTGGATATCATACTTCATCACATTTACTGATGATTTCAGTAGATAGGTGTATGTCTACCTTATGAGACATAAATCTGAAGCCTTTGATAAATTCAAGGAATTCAAGAATGAAGTACAGAATATGTTGGCAAAAGTATAAAGCTCTTCGGTCGGATCGAGGAGGTGAATACTTAAGCTCAGGGTTCAGAGTACCTGAAGGAAGGGATAGTATACAACTCACCCCTCCTTATACACCCCAACACATGAGTGTCAGAAAGGAGAATAGGACCTTACTTGACATGGTTAGGTCCATGATGAGTTTTAGTGATTTACCTGCATCGTCTGGGGTTATGCCCGAAGACTGCGACTCACGTTTTGAACCTTTTGTCGTCAAAGTCTGTAGATAAGACTCCATATGAGCTATGGAGTGGGCGAAAGCCCAACTTGTCTTATCTAAGGATTTGGGGTTGCGAAGCTTATGTTAAGAAATTGACTTCGACAACTGGGCCCAAAATCCTGTAAATGTTATTTTGGGGTTTCTAAAGGAGACCAAAGGATACTATTTCTACCACCAGAAGAGCGCAAAATTTTTGTTGCTCGATCTGTGTCTTCCTAGAAAAGGAATATTTTCTAAGAAGTACTAGTGGGAGAAAAGTAGAACTCGATGAAGTTCTAGAACCACAGATATACTAGACGAAGGACGGGAATGTGCCACAAGAAGTGTTGAGCATTATGAGGAGGTTACTCCAAACTTGTGGATCAAAGTGAACCACCTCAGGTAGCACAGGAGCTACGTAGATCTGGGAGAGTATGCCATGAGCCCGAGAGATACGGTTATCTCGTACTCAACATGGTGACGTACTAGTCTACCAAGACGATGAACCCAGAACCTACGAAGACGCTATATCGGATCCAGATTCCGTTAAATGGCTTGAAGCCGATCGAAACTACTGAATGATCCATGTACCAGAACCAGTGGGTCTCTGGTGGAACTACTGAAGGGGTAAACCCATAGGGTGTAAATGGGTCTTCAGAAGAAGACTGACATGGATGGCAATGTGCATACTTATAAAGCACGGCGGTTGCCAAGGTTTCAAAAAAATTCATGCCATTGACTATAAGAAACCTTTTCGCCGGTTGCCATGATTAAATCCATCCGGATTATGCTTGCAATTGCTGCATATCATGACTATGAGATTGGCAAATGGATGTCAAACTGCTTTCCTGAACGGAAACCTTGAGGAGGATTGTATATACAACACTGATGGTTTCGTTCTTGATAGTCAAGTTATAAGGATGCAAGTTGCAAGATATCTATTTATGGACTCAAGCAAGCTTCAAGGAGCGGAACATCGTTTTGATGAAGTTGTAAAAGAATTCGGTTTTATCAAAAACGAAGATGAGCCCTGTGTTTACAAGAAAGTGAGTGGGAGCGCAGTAGCATTCCTAGTGTTGTATGTCGATGACATACTCTGATCTGGAATGATATACTGAACTTGCAGTCGGTAAAGACTTGGTTATCCAAGTGCTTCTCCATGAAGGACTTGGGGAAGTAGCCTACATCCTTGGTATAAAGATCTACGTGATAGATCGCGTAGGTTGCTTGGCCTAAGTCAGAGTGCATATATTGACAAATACTGAAACGATTCAGTATGGAAGAATCCAAGAAAGGATTTCTTCCGATGTCACATGGTGTTAATCTTTCTAAGAATTGTGTCCTAAAACACAAGATGAGAGAGATAGGATGAATAGTACTCATATGCATCAGCATTGGATCCATCATGTATGTCATCATGTGCTCGGATTGATGTCTCATGTGCCTTGAGCACTTATAGTAGATATCAATCGGATCCAGGTGAGCGTCACTGGATGGCTGTCAAGAATATTCTTAAGTACCTGAAGAGGACTAAGGATATGTTCTTGGTTTATGGAGGGGAAGATGAGCTCACTGTAAGATACAGTGATGCCAGTTTCCAAACGGACAAAGATGATTATTGATCGCATCAGGGTTTGTATTTTGTCTCAATGGCGGTGCAATGAGCTGAAGAGCTCTAAGCAAAGCACTGTAGCGGACTCTACAATGAGGCTGAGTATATTGCATTGTTGATGCGGCCAAGAGGCATTCTGGATTAAGAAGTTCGTCACTGACTTGGTGTGGTTCCCCACGATTGTTGATCCTAGACATCTATTGTGACAACAATGAGCAATTGTCAAGCGTAGGAACCACGGTCTCTCAAAGTCTAGACACTACTCGACGATTCCATCTCATCAGAGAATAGTTGAGAGAAGACGTACAATTAGAAGTGCATACTGACGACAATCTCGCAGATCCTGACAAAGACGCTCTGTCGCAGCAGAAGCATGAAAGGCACTAAGATCATTTGGATCAAATACATGAATGATTGGTTATAGTGCAAGTGGGAGATTGTTAGAGTAGATGCCCTAGAGCCAATCATTATTGTAGAATGACCTTTTGTATAATGTTCATTAATCAATAATAAAAGCATTTTATTCTATATCGCGTAAATCATTATTATTGCAAAATTATTGATATATGTCCTTAGAATGGTAGAACCGTGACGAGGGTATCAAGTGTTCAAATCTTGATAGTGAGAACCCTATGCACACTATGGTGGCCATTCTAGAAACGTCCGACCCCAGTATTATTCTGAATAAGGGCACAATAAACGGTAAGGCTATCATGTGTTGAACACCCTGTCGAAAGGCAGTGACTGATCTCACTTGTCAAGGTTTGTTTGTGACAACCTGGTGCAACACATGGGTGCTTGCTGAGGCGATTACACCACAGCAAGTTCACTGGACTGACCCACCAGAGGATTCCATATGGATGGTAACCCTAGTGTCTATGGAATAATCCTCTAACGAATGGTGTCATGTGATCCTTAGACTTGAGATCACAGGAGCGCCTTGTACACCGATTGGTGCAGTTTGACACTAGCCTAACGCAGTTCTTTTCAGAGCTGTCAATACGGTGGTGATTGGCGCATCAAGGAGTGTATCAAGACTATGGTGGATTGACAGAGGATTCATCACTCCCGGGTACGGGAAGTTATCTCACGGCGTAATTCAGTATATGGCGATGACACTAAACTGTGGCCACAGTGGGATTGAGTTGTTGCTCTATCCAGATTATAATACGGGTCATGGTCCAGAAACTGAATATATAATATCGAGAGTAACCGAAGGTTGACACTATTTCTATGCCTTCGTCTCGTCGAGATAACGAATGATGAAAGGATCAAATTGTACGGTAACCATATCGTTGACAGGTAGCTACTTTGCTGAATCTGAATCTATCGGGTGGCCATGATGCCTGCTAGGGGCCGATTTTGGTCTGTTTAAGTGAGACGATAATTGGTGTTAATCGCGATACTATACACTACCGGTATGATGAGGCCTATGGGTCACACACATAGAAGATAATTTAAGAGCCAAGAAGAAAGAAGGCGTTTTCGTCTTTGGGTGAAAGGTTTTTTGGTAATTTCACAGTGCAATTAAATTTGCTGAGGTCGTAGCCTTTATTTATTTGTTAGAAAAATAAATAAGTGAAATTCCGTTTAAATATTGTTCGCATATATAAATAAATTATCATTATTGTTAAATGTTAATATATTATATTAATATATTATTATTGATTTTTAAATTGAAATATGATAAAATATAAATATCTAATTTGTGTTTGGCAACATGGGGGTTTGGGTTGGAGCCCAAGCCGATTCCATGTGGGAATAGGGCAACTTGGTTTGCCTATAAAAGAATAGTGTTTGTGTGATTAATAATTAATTCATTTTTTGCCTTTTTGATTAAAGAAATAAACACACCAGCCTTTTGGAACTCTCCCACACCACTTTCATCCTTTGATTAAAAATCAATACTCCTTTTCTTCTGATTTCTTAAGGCCAGGAGGATCTAGCAAATCCCTCATGGCTCTTGTTGATTGCTTCGTGTGGACCTCTACAGTTCGATCCTACTTAATCGGTAGCAAACACGTTCAGAGACAATATTGGTGGGCCTCCAACGTGGGTATGAATCTAAACTTTGATTTATTTTATTTTCTGCAGATTCTTGATATTATACATAAACTGTAAAATTTGTGCCTTGATTTTGGGCTTTAAGGAACGATCTACGGTTGTTATAAAATTTTTTTCCGCGTGCAACCGGTCGTTTCCTAACAGAATTTCATTGGAAAATTTCCTTTGGTTAACAAATATCCATGATGACTTTGGTGGATCTCTATTCCAAGAAAATACGACATTTCCCCAAGGTCAGTCATTTCAAATTCTTGTGCATGGCCATTTTAAACTTCTCAAGCTGAGTTGAGCTGCTTCCCATGATGAGTAAGTCATCAACATACAATACACTATAGTGAATTCCTCTTCCAGCCTCCTCACATATATTGTATGTTCATTTGGGCTCCCTGCATATCTCAAGCTGACCAAATGCTCATTAATTCTACTATACTAGGCTCTAGGGCCTTTTCAGGCCATAGTGCTTTCCTCAGCAAATAGACTTTATGCTCTACCCTTCCACTTCATATCCCTCTGGTTGCTCCACATAAATTTCCTCATTGAGCCAACCATTTAGGAAGGTAGATTGACATCTAGTTGATAGATTCTCTAATAAAATTGGGCTGCCAAGGCAAGGAGAAGCCTAATTGTGTCATGCCTAGCCACGGGTGCAAATGTGTCCAGAAGTCTACTCCAAATTGTTGAGCAAACCCCTTGACAACGATAATCCGTGGTTATACAATTTTCTTTAGTCTTTTTATTCGGATTTCAAGTACTTTGTGGTGCATTTTGACCTGAATTGTTGTTTAATTCTTTCATTTTGTGTTTCAAGTTAAAATAGACAATTTATGCAAATAAGGACAAATTGGAAGTTTTTGACCCAAAAGTTAGCGATCTCAGAAGTTAGGAGAGTTCTGAAACAAGATAAAGCACGATGAGGCTTGTTCCAAAGGGAGAGCATCGAGAATCGAAGAAGGAATCGAAGAAGCAAAGCAGAGTAGCAGTTCTGTAAATTCATAACTTGTCCAGTAGCTTCGCCCCGGCGAAGATTGTCCTTCGCTGTGGCGAAGTATGCCAGACACGCTCTAGATCTGTTTCTTTTCTCGCCGCGGCGACAGTCATTATTTATGTTTTGTTAACGCACAGTTTTACTTTGTGCGTGTTTTTGGGCAAGGTGTAAAAGAAAACTAAGCCTTTTGTCCAAGGGTCTTCGTTTTTGGTTAAACAACTTTTACATATTCTTTGGATGAGTTTTTAGGCGATTTTGGATTGTAACAGGGTAAGATTCGATTCTAACTAAGGGATTCATCTTTTGGGAGATTTCTTAACTTTATCTCAGTTCATTATGTTCAACTTGATTATTTGTGTTTTCGTTTTGTATATTGATTTAGCTATGAACTAACCATTTTTGGGTTAGGGTTTGATTAGTTTGGATTTTTATGGGTTAAGTGTTTGATTGTTTTATTTTCATATGAGTATGCTTTGGTTGTGTGTTTACTCTGAGTTTTAATGCTTTATGTGATGAACATGATGAGATTGAAATGAGTCATGTTAGCTTCTTGGGTAATCACCATTATAATATTGGATGCTGAGATAGATTCAAGAATAATGAAATCATTGTAGGATTCTTTTGCTTAATGAGTTTGGAATTGTTAACCTTCAAATTGTTGGGTGCGGAAGGTTAATAGGAGAATAGGAAAACATAGCTCGAGAGGGTTTGTTTACATCTAGTGAGTTCGATTTACAACCATTGCGTATGAATGTGATTGTAGTGTAATTTTTAGGTTTAACCCTAAAATCCAAATGAAGTCAAAACCCACCTTTTTTACTTGAATTGATTATCCGTTTTAATATTGCACTTTTAGTTAAATTGTAGTTTAAAATTTATTGTTAAGTTTATTGCAATTAGCTCCCATCAATCCAAAGAATCGTTTGCTTCAACTTGATAACATAGAAAACTTAGTGCTTAACTACAATCCCCGCGTGTGAACCTACTTTTACTCATCATTTTATTACTTGTGCGATTAGTATACTTGCTACATTTTGCATGTTGTAGGAAACACGCATCAACAACCAATCTTGCTTTACGTTTATACATTGATCCATTAGCCTTCAGCTTCTTTTTGTAAATCCATTTGACTTGAATTACTTTCCTAGTTGCTGGTCCGTCAACTAATTCCCATGTGCCATTATTTTCAATCATTTTTATCTCCTCCTCCAATGCATTCCTCCAAACCTCTGACTTGGCAGCCTCCTTAAAATTTGCAGGTTCAAGTAAGGCTGCATTGCACCTCTCATAAACCTCTGCCAAAGTCTTTGTTCCCTGAACTGGAAAGTCCTCATCAAAATCTGCCTCTTCTGGATCATCATGTCTACCCACTGCTATGTCTGTCAACTACCCTCTTGTGTCCGCTTCAACCTCATTTTTCTCCTAGTTCCAGAACCCACTTTCATCTACCTCCACATCTCCAGTGATGTGAATTTTCTTGGTTACTGGAACATAGACTCTATAGGCCTTGGATTGCTCATTATAGCCTATAAAGATCCCTGTCATGGCCTTCTCATCCAGTTTGCTTCTTTTAACTGTTGGAATGAGTGCATAGCACACACTCCCAAAAATCCTCAGATTTCTAACCGAAGGCTTCACTCCATACCAGGCCTCATAGGGTGTTTGATTAGTTAAGGCCTTGGTGGGGAGTCTATTAAGCAAATAGACCCCTATGTTCACTGTCTCTTCCCAAAAGGACTTGGGCAGCTTCTTCTGAGCAACCATGCACCTGGCCATCTCCATAACAGTCTTATTCTTCCTCTCACTGACTCCATTCTGTTGTAGAGTATAGGGACTGCTAAACTGGTGCACAATTCCAGCTTGCCTGCAGATTGTTTCAAACTCAGTGGAGGTATACTCACTCCCATTGTCACTTCTGACAGTTTTGATGCTAAATCCAGTTTGGTTTTCAACTTGCAGCTTAAACCTTTCAAACATAGCTGTAACTTCACTTTTCTGTTTCAAAAAGTAAACCCAGCACATCCGGGACCAGTCATCAATGAATAGAACAAAGTATTTGCTTCCATTTAGAGATGGTGTCTGCATATAAGCTGGAGCTTCTCAGTAGCTCTCCAAGCTTTGTTTGCAGGGAATGGTTGTCTACTCATCTTTCCAAGCTGACAGGTAGCACATACAACCTTGGTTTCTACAATTTCTACCAGGTTCTAGGCCAATTCTTCGGTCTAAATTTCCCTAAGACCATGATAATTAAAATGGCCTAATCTTTTGTGCCATAATTCTGACTCATTCAAACCAGCAGTATAAGCTTTAGGTTCTGGTTTTTTCAGCCTAATAGGGAAGCTTTTTCCCATCATTCTAACCCTCATTAACTCACTGCCTTCACTGTCCAGGATTGTGCAAAACTGATCCTGGAAGTGCAGGGCATACTTTCTTTCTAACATTTGTCCTACACTAAGCAAATTATGGCTTATATTAGGCACATACAAAACGTTAGGGATTAGTTTGATATCTGAACTTGTTTGCACAACAATGTCTTCTCTTCCTTTGACAGCCACAAACTCCCCATTTCCAACTTTAACTTTGGAATGGTATGACTTGTCCAAGTTGACAAAGTCCTCTAGGTTTGCTGTCATATGATTAGTGCAGCCATTGTCTATCAATCATGCATCATTGTAGGCTTGAACTGCACAGCATGAAGCCACAAACAATTGCTTAGAATCTGAATTTGGCTGCTGATCCTCAACAATCTTTGCTTGCTGTGTTGACTAGTTTGGTTTGTTCTTGCACACCTTTTCAATATGACCATATTGTTTGCATGCTCTACATTGAATGTTAGGTCTGAACAAACACCTTTTTTCAGCATAACCTTTTTTCTTGCAGTGAGTACACCGTGGAAACTCTTTCATTCCACTTGGTTTGCTCCACTGGTTGGCCATTTTCTCCTTCCCCTTCTTATCTCTAGCAGGCCTTTTGCTTCCTCCCTGACCAGGTTTGCTTTTGAGTCTTGCCACCATTGCACCCTCACTTGAGTCCTCTTGCCTCAACAATCTCCTTTGCTCTTGAGCTTGCAAGGCATACACCAATTCGGTGAGAGTGATTTGTTACAAGTCCTTAGAATCCTCAAGTGAAGAAATCTTGGATTCAAACCTCTCGGGTAGACTCACTAGGACTTTCTCTACTATCCTTTTATCTGTCATTTCCTCTCCCATTAACCTGATTTTATTCACCACATTCATCAACGTATCTACATATTCCTTCACTGATTCTGACTCTTGCATCTTCAGCATTTCAAACTCCCTCCTTAAGTTCAATATATGCATGTTTCTTGTTGTATCACTACCACCGAACTCCTCTTTGAGTTTATCCCATGCTTCCTTGGTTGCCTCATATGCCACGATCCTTGTAAACACCTGTTCAGTCACTGCTGCATGGATATGTGACAAGGCTCTAGGTGACTTGGTGGCTTCCTCATCATGTAGCCTAATCTGACTCAGAGAGGGGTTTGGCCCCAATGCCGGTGGCTGTTTGTCCTCTTCAACATACTGCCATAAACCTTGTCCCCTCATAAAGGTTTTCATTTTGACAGCCCATATGTGGTATTGATCACCGTTGAAGATTGGAGGAGTAAGGGAGGTTGTGTGCTGTGCCATTGAATCAGGCTGTGTGGAGTTTAACAGGCAGTTTCACCGTAATAGAGGCTGAGAAAGTGGGTGAGGAGGGATGAGTTTATTAGGCCCTTAAGATCAGTAGAGCTCTGATACCAATTGTTGGTTCAGATAGTGTGCTGGAGAGTATGAAAATGAGAGTGTTTTGCAATGGAAAGAGATGGCATAAGCTGAGAAAATATAAGTTCTCTATCTTTCGTTCACTGAACATAGATACACTTATACAAAACAGCCCCACTGTTTCACCTAAGCTAACTATTGCAGAGGACTAAAATATTACATTTGAATTTAAATAAAAAAATCTACCAAAACATGTCTTAATCCCAACTAAACATGTCATACAAAAGTAACTTGAGTGTGCCAAATAACTGCTGCATCAACTACTGCAGCCTAATCAAAAAACAGAATAGTTGGCGCCAAAATGTTGCTTGAATCATCAGCCGAATTTGTCCCATTTCCAGCAGGTTATCACCAACTTCATCAATTTCTCAATTTCATGAATTGAAGCAGAAGTTGAGTGTTGTTGAGGTTGATATTCATGACAATGATGTGGGAAATACTCATGAAAGACTCAACAGTTGCAGTGACTGATAATTAAGCTGATTGAAGTCTGATTATTGATGATTAGTGAGGTGTTTGATGATCAGTGAACTGATTTTTGGTGAGTTGATAATTAGTGAACTGATTTTCGGTGAGCTGATGATTAGTGAGGTGTTTGGTGATTAGTGAACTGATTTTTGCAGTCCGTATAAGTGCTTTTTTTTTTTTTTTTTTTTTTTGCAGTATGGTTAAG
The DNA here is from genome assembly GCF_008641045.1 of Pistacia vera. Lineage (NCBI taxonomy): Eukaryota > Viridiplantae > Streptophyta > Magnoliopsida > Sapindales > Anacardiaceae > Pistacia > Pistacia vera. The sequence continues at coordinate 637,722 of NW_022196139.1, read as the reverse complement.
TGTATTTTTGCAGTCATTAGTGCATAATGCCGTTGCAGTATTTTTGGTGATTCGGAGGGCAGAGTGCAGTTTTTTTTTTGTTGTTTTTTTTTTTTTTTGGTGATTCGAGCTGCTTATTGTAGTCTAGTTAAGTGCAGCTTGTTTAGTGATTAGAATTAAATGCAGTTTGTTTGGTGATTAAAGCTGAATTTTTTTAGTGATTAGAGCTCATAGAAGTGTTTGCTGATTAGTGAGCTGATTTTTGCAGTCTGGTTAAATGCAGTTTGTTTGGTGATCAGAGCTGAATCTTCAGTCTGGTAAAGTGCAATTTTTTTTTGGTGATTCAGAGTCTGAAATGCAGATTATTGAAGTCTGAAGTGCAGATTAAAGAAGTCTGCTTGCCCACTGACCAAATGAGCAGTTCATTTTATTGAAGTTGTTTATGTTGAAGTCTGAAATGCAAATTGGTGAAGTCTGCTTACCTGCTAATCAAAAGAACAGTTATCTTTGAAGTTTGTTGGTTACTGTTCAATAAGCAGCTCACTGATTTTGTTTTACTATACATTTCCTTTCTTTTGTCCTTATAATTAACTGTACAAAGAATGCTAATTGATCAGGAAGTGTTGATTGATCAGAGTAGCTTTGTTTGAGAGGGAATGTTGGTAAGTGTTGACTCTTCAATTCAAAGCTGATGATGGCAGAAGAAGAAGCTGGAAATGGTAGAAGAAGAGAATTCAGAGTTGTTTGTTTTGGGGGAGCATGTTGACCAGTGTTGACCATCAGCTTATGTTGACCAAATGTTGACTCTGTCTTATAAGTGCTAAACTGTGTCGTTTTGTCTAAAGTTTAGTCTCCATTTCCTTCTTCACTCATCACTCACCTCTTCATATATTAGTGTGCTGAGTTCGTTTGTAATCAATCAATGAAATATCAAGTAAAGAATTCCCTCAAATTTTCTCTCAAATTCGACTCTCTCACAATTTCGCATGGGGGATGGAGAGATTTTGAGTTCTACAAATTTCAATTTTTGGGGAAATGGATTATCGGTTTTGAAGCTATGTTAGAAGTGAGATTTTGAAGATAATATTTTTTTTTTTTTTTTTTTTTTTTTTTTTAATTTTCTTGGCTGCTTATATGGCCTAGGGTGTGGTAGCAACTGAGTTGGTAACTGTTATGTTAAATATTATTTCGATTTACGAGAAATGGTTGTTAGTATAGTATTATTGTAATAAATTTTTAAATTCTGACTAGTGCTATCATAACTTAGAACAAAATTTTCGGAATAGAGACCTACACGGCTACACCAATGCGTTTCTTCGTCATTCTCCATTGACTATCCTAGCATGAATGGATCTGGTATAGTTTGTCAGATACAATGGCAAGATTGCGTCATTTCATCAATATTGTTTTGTATCGATGCATGAAACCAACGTTAAGTCTCAACGTCGGTGCACTAACACTACGTCAACACCATTGTAGCATCTAAGTACGAATCAAACAACCTGACGCTGCCTATCTCAGGGTAATCGTATCCCTTCGGTGTAGGCTAACTGTGTCAAGGTGTCGGAGTTAAGAGCACCATTGGAATTCAAATCTCCTCAATTTCTTTTATTGGCGCAAGCATGGCACTGTGTATCTACATTTGAAGGATCTTTTGGTTGAGTCCCGACACCTACCCCGCATCGAATTATGAATATTATCAAATTTGAATAAAAAAATGAAGACAAATACCCATCTTTCATCCCATATCATATTCATGCAGTATAATAATTTTCATTTATCTCACACTGCCTTTTTCATTTCTCCATTTCAATCTTACCCTGAATCAAATAAATCCAAAACGAATCAATCCTCTCCCATCCTTACCTGCTCCTCCAATAGAGAAATTCCCGATCCGACAACTTCAGTCTGTTTCTCTCAGTTTCACTCACAAGAACAGTTCTCTGATTCTAGCAAGTGTAATGTTGAGTCTTTTTTTCTTTGGATTATTGTTTATCTTCATGTGGTATGTTTACTCTCATAGAGAATTGAAGAATTGAAGAAAGAGTAATGAATTGATATCAAGTTCTTATCTTGAAGAATTGAAAAAATTATTGTTTTTACTTAGTTATCCTTTGTGCAAGTATTATAGAGGTAAAGTATGCACCACATTAATAATTAATTTATGGAGCACGTGAAATCCAAGGTATAGATATTGATAAAAGAGATAGAGATAGTTTTAAAAAACTAGTACATGTATCTATGTAGTGTTAGGAATATGCAAAGTCATCTTGGAAGTCCCAAATTTTGCATTCTCTTTAATGTTTTCCTATCAATGTAAATTCTATAAATATATTGTACTATAACATAACCTATGCAATCTTCAACCAATTCAAGTGATACATTTCCTTCTTCCTCTAGAAAATCAACCACGCCACCCAAAGTAATACACGAACTCAATTGACTGGAAATATTTGTGTTGAGTTGTGCAAAATGAAAGAATCAAAGCCCAACTGGAAGCAAAATCTTGCAAGGTGGCTATAAGATACTCATGGTCTTAAGGTATCACAATCCTAAGGATCATAGTATGAAAATGCAAAAAGTTTCGTGCCAATAAGCTCTTAATATGTTTGAGAACCTAGAAATATTTTGGCTTCAACAAGAAGGTGTCTATGCTGGCGAATTATTATGTATATCTGCAAGTTCAAAGATGTGGTAATAACTCTAAAGCATAAATCATTGTCTCAAACAACTTTAGATAAATATTTTATTTTATCTTAAACCTTCAATGTAACATAACATATTTTTTTTTGGCAATATACAGATAATTATTACTATGTGGAGACAAGTCTTTTAAGACGGGACCTAGAAAAACTATAACTTATTACAATGTTGAGTTTATTCTTATTGATACCTAACCCAAGTTGGGACCAAAATTTTATACGACTACATGAAAATTATTCCTATATAGAGTATCACTATAGAGAGGTTCTACTTAGTTTCAACTCCTATGTTACATTAATAGTTTGCTTTCATTATTTTCATTATTTACAGTTGTTGTTTGCTATAAGGACATTCTAGAAATTTGTATGAATGGTTTATAAATTGGGAGCTAGCTTGAAACAGTATAGGGAAAAAGGGCTTTCTTGACAGGGATTCCCCATCAAGAAGGGGGTACAATGACAGTTTTTGAACTGTCATTGTAGCCCCTGTCATGAAAGGCTCATGACAGTTTTCAAACTGTCAAAGACCTCTTGACAGATTCTTGATAGTTAGATAACTGTCAAGGATTTAGCAGAATTTTCAATTTTTTTTTTTTTTTTTTGGATTTTAGCCAAATTTTTTACAGTTTTCATACTGTCAAATTTCGTTTGTTAATTTTTTTTTTAAATTAATGAAATTTTTTTATTATTACGTACTAAATTATAGAATAGTTAAATGAAATGTTTCATAATATTATGACCATTCAATAATATATAATGAGAAATGAAACAATTGATCGAATAATACATATATTACTTTTGCTCTCAGTAAACAAAATTGAATAACAATACATTAATTTTACAATATCGCATAAACAATAATGAAACGTTTGATACATAGTTTTTGCCCTCATTGGCCTCCGACATCACTAAAACAACAATATATAACTAAAGAAAGTTTGTTACGTACATCACCTATTCAGCTCTAACTTCATCGACTTCCGCATCTTCGTATATTTCTTTCCCTATGAACTATAAAAGTAAACACAATAAGACTAATCAACAAATAAATATCAACTATATCTTATTATTCAAAACGGAAAAAAAAAAAAAAAAAAGACTTACATTGTTTTTCAATAATGACAACCCATTCTCTGCTATATCTCATACTATAAAACCCACATTCAACGCATCCTGGTTGAATGGGTCCCTACACAAAATTAATTTGGAAGTAAGCATTAATATTCAAAAGGCAAAACAATATTATAACTGAAAATTAATTGCTTTTGATAATAACAATTCTACGTACCAATACTTTTTGTCACAAGATATTAGCCCTTTTTTTGACACCTTTCGAGCAGAATGGATTAAGATACTACTGTGAAAGTTAAAACAACTTCTGAAATTAACACACAGTATTTGATATTATATAGAGCTTAAAAAATGACATAAGTAGAAATACTAACTTTTGCACTACTTCATGTAAATCCTGCCCAAAATCTCCCCTTAAGGAATCAAGATAGTACACAATTAAAGTCTTCATGTCAATAGCAACAAGAACCCAATGAAACCTATGAACAAAATTGCATAAGTACCCAATAAAACAACCACAATGAATCAAACAATGAATATGGCACAATTTAGCAACAGATGCACTCTCAATAATGTTTCAATCCTAATATGTCAGAATAATCAAATATAATCACAAACATCATGGATGATCAAAAGTGAATTGAAATTCATGAAGCCATATTTATGCAGATTTTTCACTAAGAAAGCAAGGCAAAAAGCAAATTCTTCACACGTAAATATATGTAGGGGCCAGCAACTACACAACTATCCCTTCAAACACAACTACTGCTTGAATGTTTAAACACTCAATATCCCTTCAAACACAACAACTAATTACCATTCCACACTTGATTCTTCACACGCAAATAACATCTAACCGCCCTCCAGTGCAGATTCTTCACACGCAAATAACACATAACCACCCCTCCACTAACAATTATCAATAACAAAAGGAAAGTAACAGACTATAGTCCCAACAATTCCTTCCACTAACCACTTTATTCTTCACATGCAAATAAACCTAAGCACCCTCCACTAACATTGTTTTTAAATCTTAAAAATAGATTATTCAAACAAGATTAAAAGTAAGGAAATCAATGAATTACTAACCCTGGGTTGTATGGCACTATAATTAAATTCTTGTTCTTCACACTTGCCAACCAAAGATCATAGTCCAACAATATCCATAATGGAAAAATGCAGTATTGAGTCACCATATCAATCCGACCCAACACAAAAACTAAATTCCCTAAAATTAAAGCTTAACCAAAACTCATCTCAAAGGAATCACACCTTAACCACACATGAAAAGATAATAAGCATTTATTAATTATTATCAGGGTAAAATACTAGTTCTCATAACTCTAATGGCATAGTCACAGTTTTGGATCAACTAGAACATGTTATTTCACTCACTTTTAGTTAACAATTGTAGCATCTCTTTACGCGTAGACACCAAATCAGTATCTCAAAAGGGTTAATATACAGAATGTCACATTATATCAACAAGGAGTTGTGAACCACAGGAAAGGTTAGCAACATTCAGTATGCCATAAATGTCAATGTCCTCTACTCATTAGACAACAAAGCAACAACGAAAACAAAATGAGAGTTTCTCTTAATTATTGATAGCAAATGCTAAGGCTTTTCAATGAAAACTTTCGAAAATGTATCGCTACAGTAAATTTAATCCTCGAGTAAAGGAAGTACCACATCTTTTTATGGATGAAAAACAAAAACAAAAAAACAAAAAAAAAAAAAAAAAAAAAAAAAAAAAAAAAATTAGTGAGACCTTGAATGCTTCTAGAAAATAAATGTTCATGAAATTTTAACCCAGAAGGATCTTATAAAATAGTACTATATATATACATATCATAAGCCACCAACCAAATAATATTTTAGAAAGCCAGCACCAGAACACCTCATTTCAGAAGTAAATACTAGTTGTCTGTATATATAGCAGTTTGGAGGGGGAAAAAAAGAGTGAAGGCAACTTGCCTATTCTTTGTTATAGCATATTATTCCTTTATTCCTTAGCAGAAAGTGCATGCCTTATGGACAAGCACAAGAAATGACAAGTTTACAATTTTTTTATAAATAAAAATTACCAGGAAATGTTGTACTTGTTATACATAACAAGGTATAGCTACTTGATGTTTAGTTTTGAAAGGAAGAAAGCATTGCTGAATTGCCTTCCAGTTTGAATTATATTCCATCATCCCCAGTGCCAAAAATCTATATTAAATTTCAATATAAATAGGAAAATTAGAAGAAACTGGTTTAGTGAAGAAGTCAGTCAGTCACCAAACAAAAAGGCAAAGAAGCATGAAACTCACTCATCCTTTGCATCAGTAAAAAGCACCCAATTTGCAATGGCCATAGGGGGTGGCTTGTGTGGAAATAATAATTGATTAAAAAGGGGAAAAAAAACCTCTGCACTAACTTGGAAATTTCCTTAGGGACTAAAGCAACTGATTGCTTTTTTGTACTTTCGACAAGTGCAGCTCATTGGGAGAAGATGGTACTGTGTTGGTAGATGAGGGAATTTTTTCTTTTGAAGCTTCAGCATTAGCTTGAAAAAATGATGTAAAAGGAAAAGGGAATAAAGGTTCTCTTTCAAAGCAAGTATCATAATTGAATTCCACACAACGTTTTCGATACTCTTGGATGGCTGTCAAAAAAATAATTAATCAATGATAACAATTTCAAAAGTGAACCCCGACAAAAAGTAAATCATTGCAAAATCATGAAGAATAAATTTGATACTATTTTTAAGGTGTAAATGAAGGCCCGTTGGGCTGCTACCAATATAAACCACAAACACCCAAGCAAAGACTATGTCTAGTGCATATTCAAAGACACGAAAAGATTTCTGACAATGTGACATTATTCTCACATTAAATCAAAAGACAACATCAATGCATGTATTATTCTCACCCAAAATTAGTGAAGGCAAGAAAAGATTTTAGGAAGAAAATAACAATCTTACCAGTGATGGTTTGTGACGACGAAGGTGGCGAAGTGACGACTTCACTGATTGTTGCTGCTACCGGGAGCTGCAGAAACAATTAATGGAAGAGATTACGGTGACTCAGGGGAAGAGATTTTGGCAACTCAGGGGAAGAGATTTCAGCGATTTAGTGGAAGAAACTTGGGCAATTTAGTGGAGGAGATTTAGGGTTTATGGGTTCTGATTAGTTTAGTAGTGGAGATTTGGGTGGAAGACACTTTGGTTTTTGGCGGTAGTTTTCTTGCCCTGTTTTTGACTTCGTAGAATTTTCGGGGAAAATGGGTTTTGAGTGTTGATAATGATGGGAAGGGACTTGTGTGGTTTGGTTTGGGTGGAAAATTTTGCCTTAGCAAATTTTGGGGTGGGAAGCCTTGGAGCCAAATTTGAGACCTTTTTTTTTTTTTTTTAAACTTAATCCTTGACAATTAAACACTGTCAAGGAATTAAATTGAACCTCTTAATTTTTACACGATCCTTGACAGTTAAAAAATAGTCAAGAAGTTGTCAAGGAAAATATTTCTTGACCCTTTTTTTTAAAACAATCAAGAAATTCTGTCAAATTTTTTGTCAAGAAAGGCTGTAACGCCCCACTTGAGGTACGTAGTTAAGATTTGCTGTATTGTTTAAATGTTCATTGATTCAGCTTTAATTGAGTTTGTATGTTGAGTTGGTTGAGTGTTTGCCTTGAAATTTGGTTGAAACTTGAGGAATTTTGGAATGGCAGTCTTCGTCGGGGCGAAGAGTAGTCTTCGTCGTGGCGACGTTGGCTTTGTGTATGGCGGTGTCAGCTCTGTAATTTTTCGTCGGGGCGATGGAAGTTTCTTCGCCGCGGCGACGAGTCGACTAAAATGTGTATTGAGGTTTCTAGATATTTCTCCATAGGAGTAAAATGACCATTCTACCCCTAATTAGCAGGAAAAGTGGGAAGTGAAATGTAAGGAAATTTCATGGAGAATAGGGTAAGTGTGGGGGGGTGAGTGTGGGGGTGTGAGTGTAATGAATTACATGATATAGATGGAATTTCCAAGGAAAAGCAAGGGCAATTGGGAAAGGATGGTTATAATTTGAGCTAAAAATGGTTAAGTGAAATAAACTCTTCATTTCATCCATTTCCACCGCCACTCTCATTCTTTACTTTCTTTCAATTTTCCCAAGATTTCTAAGGAGTTTAAGAGAGCTTTTGGGTAATTTTAGTAGAGATTTCATCTAAAGCATCCTAAGGTAAGGATTCTTGCTTTAGATGTGAGTTTTCTTATGGTTATATTGAAGTCTTATATTGTTGTTATTGTTCTTGTTGTTGTTTTAAGTTGTAGAGAGAAGACAAGACAACAAAGGGAAGGAAAAGTGCTAGAGAAGTCACTTTTTCACAAGGTAAGTAAATCCAACCAAGTTGAGTTTTGAATAAGATTTTGAGTAGAGATTTAGAGATTGAGTAGAGAGGTATGCATATATAAATATGTATTATGCTTGTTGAGGAATTGAGTTGAGATGAGTAACTATTTGGTGGTTGTTGGATACACTTCATGTATGAGAAGTGTTTTAATGTGTATTGAGAAATGGAAATTGAGATGAAGTTTGAGAGATGTTGTGTAAACCTATTTGGAAGTGCTTTTCTTGACAGGGATTATGATTATATGAGGGAGTTTTCTCCCATTTTGGATGGCTAGAGAATGAAGTAGAGTAGTAATTATAGTAGAGTGTTTATATGCACATGAGTTGCTTGATGAAATGCCTAAGTGAAAACATGTTACCAAACTGCCCTGTCACAGCCGTGACTTTCTAAGTGATTTTTGGGCATTTTACGGATTGAAATGGGTTTAGACCAAAACATAAAAGTTATAGCCCTGTCTCTAAGCTTTAAAACGAGGCAAAAATCGTAGCAATCCAATCCTTCTTGAGTGTGACCTACGCAGAATGACTGTCTTTGATGCAACATTGCATTTGTGCTTTTCATGAGTGCATTAATGAGCATGAATCATCCATATGCATTAACTATGCATTAGAGAAAGAGTAGAAAAAGAGTATAGAACTTTGAGTGTGAGCTTTATTAAGAGAAAAGAGAGAAAAAGAGAATAGAGTAGGCTGTGCGATGGGGAACCCGTGAGTAATGGGTAGAGTATTCCCGCATGTACGCCGCATTGAGAGAGTGGCATGAGTATGAGAGAGAGAAGTGGTGTAGCCCGTGAGAGTGCATGCGGATGAAGGCTATACCCGAGAGTACCCGAGAGAGAGTTTATACGCTCACATGGCCAAGGGTTCCGAATCCATGCATAATCGAGTCCGATCGGCTAGAATGAGTAGAAGTCACAGAGCGGGAGTGAGTCCCGGCCGTGCCTCCGGTAAGATGAGGCCGTGACTTACAAAAGAGAGTTAGTAGAAAGAGTTAAGAGAAAGAGAAAATAAAGAGAAGTATAAAAGAGAGAGTAAATGAAAATTGTAAGGAAAGAATTAGAGAGGGAGTTACGGGATAGATGAGTAGAGGATTTACTTCTAAGCATTAGTTGTGCTCACCCTTTGTTTCCTATGTTTAAGTAGGATCTAGGTGAGGATACAGTCGAATGGGCGTCGGCAAGCGAAGGGATACACTGTCCACCTTGTTTTGATACTTTTGTAAATGATACAACTTTTTGTATAAAGAATGTATATGTTTAATAAAAGAAAAATTTGGGCCCAACTTTTTATGCTATATTACTTGTATTTTACTATGCATATTTTAAAAGAATATGAGTAGAATGGAGTTGTTACGAAGGCCTTTTTCCTTGTAGTGAAATTCTAGAAATTTTTATTGTACTACTCTTACTGCATAATCGAGATGCATGAGTTCAAGCTCGAATATGGCTTGGCTACTAAACAAGCCTAGCTCAAACCAAGCTTGAGCTTCACATCCTTTATTGAACTCAAGCATGAGCTTGGGTTTCCAAAACTTGCTAAGCTCAACCTCAGTACATTTTCACGAATTGAGCTTCGAACACCATAGTGTTTGACTTGGCTCGGTTCGTTTACAACCCCAAGTAGGCTTGATGGTTCATCCTCTGGCACAAGTTGACCATTTACTATAGCTTATAATGCAATGACCTCCTCTAAGACAGTAGAGGCTACATCGTAGGTAGTGCATGATCAAAGTCAAGGACATCAAGATGTGGTCTTCCTAGGGTTTAGCTAGCCACAGCCGGAGAAACCAGTGTGTTTTCTTTTTATTTATTATTTTCAGTTTGTCACAATGGTGACAAAATTTATGGCATTTTGAAGTGATTGTGCATCTTATTTCTCCTTGTAGCCAACCATTGGTGGTGACATTGATAGTGAGCATTAATGGATATGGCGTTAGGGTAATATCAATTAACACTTCTTATATGATTGGAAACCATTTTTTTGTGGACAATCTTTGACATACAGATTAGTTTTGATTTTTGATAGGTAATTGGATTATTTATCAATACAACATGAATGAAGGCTTCTAACTTATGCATGAAGTTTTATTTTGTTATTGTGATCTTATTTAAACATCACTCTGTTGGGATTTAATTGAATAAAGTGCGGAATGGTAAACAAGATTTTTTATTCAAAACCCTAATTCCTTGGATCATGGATTGATGTTTATAACCCATTTAAAACAAATATATATACATATAGATTAAATATTAAGAATATTTATACCTTCGATTGGAGGCTCCTTCACTTGATTTGTAGATTCGCTTTCACTCTAAGTTAGGAATGCATGATCGGTATCCACACGAAGATAGGGTGAATTGTTAATTGATTAATTTGCTAGAATAATCAATTGAGTGTAAGAATAAAAAGGTACAGAATTTTTCAAAAGAAAAATTCACTCTCAAAAGGGGGCTCACGTTTTTGAGAGAGAGAGAGAGGGTGGCTAGGGTTTTTCTCCTTAGAAAAATATGTTGTGTTATTTTCTTTCTTATTAGGTTTGAATTTTAAGTTGACTTAGATAGTGCAACTAATTAAAACCGTAATCCCAATTAGTAATAGCAATCTACTTATTCCTTCATTAGAATAATATAACCCCACAACCAAACAAGGTTAAATATTATTTAATATATTTTTTTTTTTTTTGGGTATGCATTTTATTTATATTATTATTATCCTAAAGCTAATATATATTAAATAATAATATTAAATTTAAATATACAATATATTTAAATATGTAATCTCACTAATTTAATTTCCACATAAAATTAAATATAGGCAAAGCCACAATAAATTTAATTAAATTGTGAGATTACCAAAATACTATTTCATCTTAAAAGATGAAAATACCCTTCACACTTATTATTTCTTAATTTGTCTTCTATGTGTGTGACCCGTAGGCTTCTCATCATATCGATAGTGAATAGTATCACAATTAACACTCAATTAATTGTTCCACTAGCCTTTAGCAAGGCATCATGGTCACCAGATAGACTCGGATTCAGCGATATAGCTTCCTATCAACAGTATGGTTATCGTGCAATCTAATCATTTCATCAACTATTATCTTGTCAAGGTTTGAAGTACATAAATAGTGTCAACTTCAGACATACTACCTTGATATGTTTGTATTCGGTAATCAAGCTAACAACTAAATAAAATTGGACTTGAGCAGTAACTCAATTCCACTATGGCCACAGTTTTGCGGTCGTTGTCATTTACCGAATTACTCAGCAAGATAAATTCTCTTGTGCTGACGAGTGATGAATCCTATTTTGATCCATCATAGCCATATTATACTTTTCAATGTAGCCAACTACTACCTTACTAATAGCCCTAAATAGGACTACGTTAGACTAGTGTCAAACTACACCAATATTTACACATGGCGCTCTAGTGATCTCAAGTCTAAGGATCACATGCACCGCCATCCGTTAGAGGATATACTCCATAGACATTGGGGTTTCCATCTATATTGAATCCTTTGGTGGGTCTGTTCAATGAACTTGCCAAATACATGTTGGAGTAGATGCCCTAGAGCCAATCTATTATTGTAAAATTGACTCTATAATAAATGTTTATTTATCGATAAAAGGCATATTCTTCTATATCGTGTAAATCATAGTTATATGTAATGATATATGTCCTTAGGATGGTAGGACCGCGATGAGGGTATCAAGTGTTTCAAATCCTGATAGTGAGAACCCTATGATCACATATGGTGACCATTCTAGAAACGATTGTAGCCCCAGTAATATTCTGACCAAGGACACAGATAATACGGTAAGACTATCATAGCATTGAACGAGCCCGTTGAAAGGCAGTGACTGATCTCACTTGTCAAGGTTGTTTGCCGACAACTTGGTGCAACGCATGGGTGCTTGCTAGAGACAAGTGTTAGGAAATGACCCGGTTGCGCAGCGGAAAACAAAAATTTACAACCACGGATCGTTCCTTAGAACCCAAAATCAAGGCACAGATTTTACAGTTTATGCATAATAAGAAGTAATATTAATGTTATGGAGCACGTGAAATCCAAGGTATAGATATTGATAAAAGATAGAGATAGTTTTAAAAACTAGTACATGTATCTATGTAGTGTAGGAATTGCAAAGTCATCTTGGAAGTCCCAAATTTTGCATTCTCTTTAATGTTTTCCTATCAATGTAAATTCTATAAATATTGTACTATAACATAACCTATGCAATCTTCAACCAATTCAAGTGATCCATTTCCTTCTTCCTCTAGAAAATCAACCCACGCACCCAAAGTAATACACAAACTCAATTGACTGGAAATATTTGTGTTGAGTTGTGCAAAAGAATCAAGCCCAACGGAACGAAAAATCTTGCAAGGTGCTATAAGATACTCATGGTCTTAAGGTTCACAATCCTAAGATCATAGTATGAAAATGCAAAAAGTTTCGTGCCAATAAGCTCTTATAGTTGTTTGAGAACCTAGAAATATTTTGGCTTCAACAGAAGGTGTCTATGCTGGCAATTATTATGTATATCTCAAGTTCAAAGATTGGTAATAACTCTAAAGCATAAATCATTGTCTCAAACAACTTTAGATAAATATTTATTTTATCTTAAACTCATTTAACATAACATATTTTTTTTGGCAATATACAGATAATTTTACTATGTGGAGACAAGTCTTTTAAGACGGGACCTAGAAAACTATAACTTATTACAATGTTGAGTTTATTCTTATTGATACCTACCAAGTTGGGACCAAAATTTTATACGACTACAGAAAATTTCCTATATAGAGTATCACTATAGAGAGGTTCTACTTAGTTTCAACTCCTATGTTCATTAATAGTTTGCTTTCATTATTTTCATTATTTACAGTTGTTGTTGCTATAAGGACATTCTAGAAATTTGTATGAATGGTTTATAAATTGGGAGCTAGCTTGAAACATTATAGGGAAAAAGGGCTTCTTGCAGGGATCCCCCATCAAGAAGGGGGTACAATGACAGTTTTTGAACTGTCATTGTAGCCCCTGTCATGAAAGGCTCATGACAGTTTTCAAACTGTCAAAGACCTCTTGACAGATTCTTGATAGTTATAACTGTCAAGGATTTAGCAGAATTTTCAATTTTTTTTTTTTTTTTTTTGATTTTAGCCAAATTTTTTACAGTTTTCATACTGTCAAATTTCGTTTTTTAATTTTTTTTTAAATTAATGAATTTTTTTTATTATTACGTACAAATTATAGAATAGTTAAATGAAATGTTTCATAATATATGACCATTCATATATATAAGGAGAAATGAAACATTGATCGAATAATACATATATTACTTTGCTCTCAGTAAACAAAATTGAATAACATACTTAATTTTACAATATCGCATAAACAATATGAAACGTTTATACATAGTTTTTGCCCTCATTGGCCTCCGACATCACTAAACACCAATATATAACTAAAGAAAGTTTGTTCGTACATCACCTATTCAGCTCTAACTTCATCGACTTCCGCATCTTCGTATATTTCTTCCCTATGAACATAAAGTAAACACAATAAAACTAATCACAAATAAATATCAACTATATCTTATTATTCAAACGGAAAAAAAAAAAAAAAAAAAGCATTACATTTTTTTTCAATAATGACAACCCATTTCTGCTATATCTCTACTATAAAACCCACATTCAACGCATCCGGGTTGAATGGGTCCCTACACAAAATTAATTTGGAAGTAAGCATTAATATTCAAAAGGCAAAACAATATATAACTGAAAATAATTGCTTTTGATAATACAATTCTACGTACCAATACTTTTTGTCACAAGATATTAGCCCTTTTTTTGACACCTTTCGAGCAGAATGGATTAAGATACTACTGTGAAAGTTAAAACAACTTCTGAAATTAACACACAGTTTTGATATTATATAGAGCTTAAAAAATGACATAATAGAAATACTAACTTTTGCACTACTTCATGTAAATCCTGCCCAATCTCCCCTTAGGAATCAAGATAGTACACAATTAGTCTTCATGTCAATAGCAACAAGAACCCAATGAAACCTATGAACAAAATTGCATAATACCCAATAAACAACCACAATGAATCAAACAATGAATAGGCACAATTTAGCAACAGATGCACTCTCATAATGTTTCAATCCTAATATGTCAGAATAATCAAATATAATCACAAACATCATGGATGATCAAAAGTGAATTGAATTCATGAAGCCATATTTATGCAGATTTTTCACTAAGAAAGCAAGGCAAAAAGCAAATTCTTCACACGTAAATTATGTAGGGGCCAGCAACTACACAACTATCCCTTCAAACACAACTACTGCTTGAATGTTTAAACACTCAATATCCCTTCAAACACAACAACTAATTACCATTCCACATTGATTCTTCACACGCAAATAACATCTAACCGCCCTCCAGTGCAGATTCTTCCACACGCAATAAACACATAACCACCCCTCCACTAACAATTATCAATACAAAAGGAAAGTAACAGACTATAGTCCCAACAATTCCTTCCACTACCCACTTTATTCTTCACATGCAAATACCCTAAGCACCTCCCACTAACATTGTTTTTAAATCTTAAAAATAGATTATTCAAACAAGATTAAAAGTAAGGAAATCAATGAATTACTAACCCTGGGTTGTATGGCACTATAATTAAATTCTTGTTCTTCACACTTGCCAACCAAGATCATAGTCCAACAATATCCATAATGGAAAAATGCAGTATTGAGTCACCATATCAATCCGACCCAACACAAAAACTAAATTCCCTAAAATTAAGCTTAACCAAAACTATCTCAAAGGAATCACACCTTACCACACATGAAAAGATAATAAGCATTTATTAATTATTATCAGGGTAAAATACTATTCTCATAACTCTAATGGCATAGTCACAGTTTTGGATCAACTAAACATGTTATTTCACTCACTTTTAGTTAACAATTGTAGCATCTCTTTACGCGTAGACACCAAATCAGTATCTCAAAAGGGTTAATCAGAATCACTTATATCAACAAGGAGTTGTGAACCACAGAAAGGTTAGCAACATTCAGTATGCCATAAATGTCAATGTCCTCTACTCATTAACAACAAAGCAACAACGAAAACAAAATGAGGTTTCTCTTAATTATTTAGCAAATGCTAAGGCTTTTCAATGAAACTTTCGAAAATGTATCGCTACAGTAAATTTAATCCTCGAGTAAAGGAAGTACCACATCTTTTTATGGAATAAAAAAACAAAACAAAAAACAAAAAAAAAAAAAAAAAAATTAGTGAGACCTTGAATGCTTCTAGAAAATAAATGTTCATGAAATTTTAACCCAAGGATCTTATAAAATAGTACTATATATATACATACATAAGCCACCAACCAAATAATATTTTAGAAAGCCAGCACCAAACACCTCATTTCAGAAGTAAATACTAGTTGTCTGTATATATAGCGTGGAGGGGGAAAAAAAGAGTGAAGGCAACTTGCCTATTCTTTGTTATAGCATATTATTCCTTTATTCCTTAGCAGAAAGTGCATGCCTTATGGACAAGCACAAGAAATGACAAGTTCAATTTTTTTATAAATAAAATTACCAGGAAATTTTTGTACTTGTTATACTAACAAGGTATAGCTACTTGATGTTTAGTTTTGAAAGGAGAAAGCATTGCTGAATTGCCTTCCAGTTTGATTATATTCCATCATCCCCAGTGCCAAAAATCTATATTAAATTTCAATATAAATAGGAAATTAGAAGAAACTGGTTTAGTGAAGAAGTCAGTCAGTCACCAAACAAAAAGGCAAAGAAGCATGAAACTCACTCATCCTTTGCTCAGTAAAAAGCACCCAATTTGCAATGGCCATAGGGGGTGGCTTGTGTGGAAATAATAATTGATAAAGGGGAAAAAAAACCTCTGCACTAACTTGGAAATTTCCTTAGGGACTAAAGCAACTGATTGCTTTTTTGTACTTTCGACAAGTGCAGCTCATTGGGAGAAGATGGGTCACTGTGTGGTAGATGAGGGAATTTTTTCTTTTGAAGCTTCAGCATTAGCTTGAAAAAATGATGTAAAAGGAAAAGGGAATAGAGGTTCTCTTTCAAAGCAATATCTAATTGAATTCCACACAACGTTTTCGATACTCTTGATGGCTGTCAAAAAAATAATTAATCAATGATAACAATTTCAAAAGTGAACCCCGACAAAAGTAAATCATTGCAATCATGAAGAATAAATTTGATACTATTTTTAGGTGTAAATGAAGGCCCGTTGGGCTGCTACCATAAACCACAAACACACCCAAGCAAAGACTATGTCTAGTGCATATTCAAGACACGAAAAGATTTCTGACAATGTGACATTATTCTCACATTAAATCAAAAACAACATCAATGCATGTATTATCTCACCCAAAATTAGTGGAAGGCAAGAAAAGATTTTAGGAAGAATAACAATCTTACCAGTGATGGTTTGTGACGACGAAGGTGGCGAAGTGACGACTTCACTTGATTTGCTGCTACCGGGAGCTGCAGAAACAATTAATGGAAGAGATTACGGTGCCTCAGGGAAAGGATTTTGGCAACTCAGGGGAAAGATTTCAGCGATTTAGTGGAAGAAACTTGGGCAATTTAGTGGAGGAGATTTAGGGTTTATGGTTCTGATTAGTTTAGTAGGGGAGATTTGGGTGGAAGACACTTTGGTTTTTGGCGGTAGTTTTCTTGCCCTGTTTTTGACTTCGTAGAATTTCGGGAAAATGGGTTTTGAGTGTTGATATGATGGGAAGGACTTGTGTGGTTTGGTTTGGGTGGAAATTTTGCCTTAGCAAATTTTGGGGTGGGAAGCCTTGGAGCCAAATTTGAGACCTTTTTTTTTTTTTTTTAAACTTATCTTGACATTAAACACTGTCAAGGAATTAAATTGAACCTCTTAATTTTTACACGATCCTTGACAGTTAAAAAATAGTCAAGAAGTTTGTCAAGGAAAATATTCTTGACCCTTTTTTTTAAAACAATCAAGAAATTCTGTCAAATTTTTTGTCAAGAAAGCTGAACGCCCCCCTTGAGGTACGTAGTTAAGATTTGCTGTATTGTTTAAATGTTCATTGATTCACTTTAATTGAGTTTGTATGTTGAGTTGGTTGAGTGTTTGCCTTGAAATTTGGTTGAAACTTGAGGATTTGGAATGGCAGTCTTCGTCGGGGCGAAGAGTAGTCTTCGTCGTGGCGACGTTGGCTTTGTGTATGGCGGTGTCAGCTCTGTAATTTTTCGTCGGGGCGATGGAAGTTTCTTCCCGCGGCGACGAGTCGACTAATGTGTATTGGGTTTCTAGTATTTCTCCATAGGAGTAAAATACCATCACCCCTAATTAGCAGGAAAAGTGGGAAGTGAAATGTAAGGAAATTTCATGGAGAATAGGGTAAGTTGTGGGGGTGGGTGGGGGGTGTGATGTAATGAATTACATGATATAGATGGAATTTCCAAGGAAAAGCAGGGCAATTGGGAAGGATGGTTATATTGAGCTAAAAATGGTTAAGTGAAATAAACTCTTCATTTCATCCTTTCACCGCCACTCTCATTCTTTACTTTCTTTCAATTTTCCAAGATTTCTAGGAGTTTAAGAGAGCTTTTGGGTAATTTTAGTAGAGATTTCATCTAAAATCCTAATAAGGATTCTTGCTTTAGATTTGAGTTTGCTTATGGTTATATTGAAGTCTTATATTGTTGTTATTGTTCTTGTTGTTGTTTTGTTGTAGAGAGAAGACAAGACAACAAAGGGAGAAAAGTGCTAGAGAAGTCCCTTTTTCACAAGGTAAGTAAATCCAACCAAGTTTGAGTTTTGAATAGATTTTGAGTAGAGATTTAGAGATTGAGTAGAGAGGTATGCATATATAAATATGTATTATGCTTGTTGAGGAATTGAGTTGAGATGAGTACTATTTGGTGGTTGTTGATACACTTCATGTATGAGAAGTGTTTTAATGTGTATTGAGAAATGGAAATTGAGATGAAGTTTGAGAGATGTTGTGTAAACCTATTTGGAAGTGCTTTTCTTGACAGGGATTATATTATATGAGGGAGTTTTCCTCCATTTGGATGGCGAGAATGAAGTAGAGTAGTAATTATAGTAGAGTGTTTATATGCACATGAGTTGCTTGATGAATGCCTAAGTGAAAACATGTTACCAAACTGCCCTGTCACAGCCGTGACTTTCTAAGTGATTTTTGGGCATTTTACGGATTGAAATGGGTTTAGACCAAAACATAAAAGTTATAGCCCTGTCTCTAAGCTTTAAAACGAGGCAAAAATCGTAGCAATCCAATCCTTCTTGAGTGTGACCTACGCAGAATGACTGCTTTGATGCAACATGCATTTGTGCTTTCATGGTGCATTAATGAGCATGAATCATCCATATGCATTAACTATGCATTAGAGAAAGAGTAAAAAAGAGTATAGAACTTTGAGTGTGAGCTTTATTAAGAGAAAAGAGAAAAAAGAATAGAGTAGGCTGTGCGATGGGGAACCCGTGAGTATGGTAGATATTCCCGCATGTACGCCGCTTGAGAGAGTGGCATGAGTATGAGAAGAGAAGTGGTGTAGCCCGTGAGAGTGCTGCGGATGAGGCTATACCGAAACCCGAGAGAGAGTTTTATACGCTCACTGGCCAAGGGTTCCGAATCCATGCATAATCGAGTCCGATCGGCTAGAATGAGTAGAAGTCACAGACGGGAGTGAGTCCCGCCGTGCCTCCGTAATGAGGCCGTGACTTACAAAAGAGTTAGTAAAAGAGTTAAAGAAAGAGAAATAAAGAAGTATAAAAGAGAGAGTAAATGAATATGTAAGGAAAGAATTAGAGAGGGAGTTACGGGATAGATGAGTAGAGGATTTACTTCTAAGCATTAGTTGTGCTCACCCTGTGTTCCTATGTTTAAGTAGGATCTAGGTGAGGATACAGTCGAATGGGCGTCGCAAGCGAAGGGATACACTGTCCACCTTGTTTTGATACTTTTGTAATGATACAACTTTTGTATAAAGAATGTATATGTTAATAAAAGAAAATTTGGGCCCAACTTTTATGCTATATTACTTGTATTTTACTATGCATATTTTAAAAGAATATGAGTAGAATGGAGTTGTTACGAAGGCCTTTTTCCTTGTAGTGAAATTCTAGAAATTTTTATTGTACTACTCTTACTGCATAATCGAGATGCATGAGTTCAAGCTCGAATATGGCTTGGCTACTAAACAAGCCTAGCTCAAACCAAGCTTGAGCTTCACATCCTTTATTGAACTCAAGCATGAGCTTGGGTTTCCAAAACTTGCTAAGCTCACCTATTACCTTTTTTTTTTTTGGTGATTCGAGCTGCTTATTGTAGTCTAGTTAAGTGCAGCTTGTTTAGTGATTAGAATTAAATGCAGTTTGTTTGGTGATTAAAGCTGAATTTTTTTAGTGATTAGAGCTCATAGAAGTGTTTGCTGATTAGTGAGCTGATTTTTGCAGTCTGGTTAAATGCAGTTTGTTTGGTGATCAGAGCTGAATCTTCAGTCTGGTAAAGTGCAATTTTTTTTTGGTGATTCAGAGTCTGAAATGCAGATTATTGAAGTCTGAAGTGCAGATTAAAGAAGTCTGCTTGCCCACTGACCAAATGAGCAGTTCATTTTATTGAAGTTGTTTATGTTGAAGTCTGAAATGCAAATTGGTGAAGTCTGCTTACCTGCTAATCAAAAGAACAGTTATCTTTGAAGTTTGTTGGTTACTGTTCAATAAGCAGCTCACTGATTTTGTTTTACTATACATTTCCTTTCTTTTGTCCTTATAATTAACTGTACAAAGAATGCTAATTGATCAGGAAGTGTTGATTGATCAGAGTAGCTTTGTTTGAGAGGGAATGTTGGTAAGTGTTGACTCTTCAATTCAAAGCTGATGATGGCAGAAGAAGAAGCTGGAAATGGTAGAAGAAGAGAATTCAGAGTAGTTTGTTTTGAGGGAGCATGTTGACCAGTGTTGACCATCAGCTTATGTTGACCAGTGTTGACCATCAGCTTATGTTGACCAAATGTTGACTCTGTCTTATAAGTGCTAAACTGTGTCGTTTTGTCTAAAGTTTAGTTTCCGTTTCCTTCTTCACTCATCACTTCATATATAAGTGTGCTGAGTTCATTTGAAATCAATCAATGAAATATCAAGTAAAGAATTCCCTCAAATTTTCTCTCAAATTTGACTCTCTCACAATTTCGCATGTCTATACTGATTTAAATTTGAAATTGAATTAGGAAAGATTTTAGGGCTCAAATGAATTAGGGGATGGAGAGATTTTGAGTTCTACGAATTTCAATTTTTTGGGGAAATAGATTATGGGTTTTGAAGCTATGTTAAAAGTGAGATTTTAAAGATAATATATATTTTTTTTTTTAATTTTCCTGGCTGCTGATGTGGCTTAGAGATGTGGTGGCAACTGAGTTGATAACTATCACGTCAATTGTTATATCTATTTGTGAAAAATAATTGTCAGCGTGGTATTATCGTAATAAATTTTTAAATTCTGACAAGTGCTATCATAGCTTAGAACAAAATTTTCGGAATAGAGACCTAAACGGCTACACCGATGCGTTTCTTCGTCATTCTCCATTGACTATCCTAGCATGAATGGATCTGGTGTAGTTTGTCAGATACAATGGCAAGATTGCGTCATTTCACCAAAATATTGTTTTGTATCGATGCATGAAACCAACGTCAAGTCTCACTAACACTACGTCAACACCATTCTAGCATCAAAGTACGAATCAAACAACCTGACGCTGCCTATCTCAGGGTAATCATATCCCTTCGGTGTAGGCTAACTGTGTCAAGGAACACCATAGGAATAGAAACATCTCTACCAAGGGTGCCAATACCATATTGCAGGTGTCGCAGTTAAGAGCACCATTGGAATTCAAATCTCCTCAATTTCTTTTATTGGCGCAAGCGTGGCACTGTGTATCTACATTTGAAGGATCTTTTGGTTGGGTCCCGACACCTACCCCGCATCGAATTATGAATATTATCAAATTTGAATAAAAAAAATGAAGACAAATACCCACCTTTCATCCCATATCATATTCATGCAGTATAATAATATTCATTTATCTCACACTGCCTTTTTCATTTCTCCATTTCAAACTTACCCTGAATCAAATAAATCCAAAACGAATCAATCCGCTCCCATCCTTACCTGCTCCTCCAATAGAGAAATTCCCGATCCGACAACGTCAGTCTGTTTCTCTCAGTTTCACTCACAAGAACAGTTCTCTGATTCTAGTAAGTGTAATGTTGAGTCTTTTTTACTTTGGATTATTGTTTATCTTCATGTGGTATGTTTACTCTCATAGAGAATTGAAGAACTGAAGAAAGAGTAATGAATTGATATCAAGTTCTTCTCTTGAAGAACTGAAAAAATTATTTTTTTTACTTAGTTATCCTTTATGCAAGTATTATAGAGGTAAAGTATGCACCAATGTTTTAAAACCCAACCTGGGGTGAAACCCGGCAAAGTTTCCGGATCCCGGGTTGACCGGTTGACAAAAAATTTTAAAACTCAACAAATACACCCCTAAAAATTACTTGCAAGTCCCTACATGTTTGAACTTTATCAAACACACCCCAAATGAAAATCGACTGATGACTGATCGGTAGCGGCGACACCCCATATGCAACCCCAATCGTCCCCTGAGCCCATTTCCATTAAAATCTACCCAAGATATGACTGAAATAGGTTTGATTTCGGCCAGATCTCACCGACGCCGGTGTGGGTATTCCAAGCCAGATCTCATCCACGCCGACGCCGACAAACCTCCCCATCACCCAAGAATTACTCGTTCCTCCTGACCAAAACCCACCTCACCCCACCCCGCTAGCCTCGCCAATCGCCGGAAAAATCCCATTGTTTTCGCTGCCAGGTTTGTTCGATTTCTGGTCGATTTACTCACCAGAAATCAACGCCGTCACCACCATTGCATTCACCAGAACTTAGTCTTCAAAAGCCCTAACCTTCCAGCTGTCGATTGTTCGCCGATCATCCTCCCAAATCTTAGGGTTTTGGGGTGAATCGGAAAAGTTAACTCAGCCCGTTGAAGCTGCCGGATCCTAGTTAAACTGGTTCAACTGGTCGGGCTGGGCCGGGTTTTAAAACAATGGTATGCACTACATTAATAATTAATTTATGGAGCATGTGAAATCCAAGGTATAGATATTGATAAAAGAGTTAGACATAGTTTTAAAAAACTAGTACATGTATCTATGTAGTGTTAGGAATATGCAAAGTCATCTTGGAAGTCCCAAATTTTGCATTCTTAATGTTTTCCTATCAATGTAAATTCTATAAATACATTGTACTATAACACAACCTGTGCAATCTTCAACAAATTCAAGTGATACCTTTCCTTCTTCCTCTAGAAAATCAACCACGCCACCCAAAGTAATACACGAACTCAATTGACTGGAAATATTTGTGTTGAGTTGTACAAAATAAAAGAATTTGCGAGGTGGCTAGAAGATACTCATGGTCTTAAGGTATCACAATCCTAAGGATCATATATGAAAAAGCAAAAAGTTTCGTGCCTCTTGATATGTTTGAGAACCTAGAAATATTTTGGCTTCAACAAGAAGGTATCTATGGTGGCGAATTATTACGTATCTACAAGTTCAAAGATGTAGTAATAACTCTAAAACATAAATCATTGTCTCAAACAACTTTAGATAAATATTTTATTTCATCTTAAACCTTTAATGTAACATAGCATATATTGTTTGCAATATACAGATAATTATTACTATGTGGAGACAAGTCCTTTAAGACGGGACCTAGAAAACTATAACTTATTACAATGTTGAGTTTATTCTTATTGATACCTAACCTAGGTTGGGACCAAAATTTTATACAACTACATGAAATTTATTCCTATTAGAGTATCATTATCGAGAGGTTCTACTTAGTTTCAGCTCCTATGTTACATTAATAGTTTGCTTTCATTATTTATAGTTGTTGTTTGCTATAAGGATATTCTAGAAATTTGTACGAATGGTTTATAAATTGGGAGCTAGCTTGAAACAGTACAAGGAAAAAAGGCTTTCTTGACAGGGATTGCCCATCAAGAAGGGGGTACAATGATAGTTTTTGAACTGGCATTGTAGCCCCTGTCAAGAAAGACTCATGACTGTTTTCAAAATGTCAAAGACCTTTTGATAGATTCTTGATAGTTAGATAACTGTCAAGGATTTAGCATAACTTGAACCAAATCCTTGATAGTTCAATAACTGTCAAGGATTTAGCCAAATTTTCAATTTTTTTTTTTTTTTTTTTTTTTTTTTTTGGGTTTTAGCCAAATTGTTGAC
Source organism: Pistacia vera (assembly GCF_008641045.1). Classification (NCBI taxonomy): domain Eukaryota; kingdom Viridiplantae; phylum Streptophyta; class Magnoliopsida; order Sapindales; family Anacardiaceae; genus Pistacia; species Pistacia vera. The sequence goes on along the minus strand of NW_022196139.1, from coordinate 614,185 downwards.
AGCTTTCACATTGTCAAGATTTTGTTTGTTAATTTTTTTTTAAAATTAATGAATTTTTTTTATTATTACATACTAAATTATAGAATATTAAATGAAATGTTTCATAATATTATGACCTTCAACAATATATAATGAGAAATCAAACAATTGATCGAATAATACAAATATTAGTTGCTCTAAGTAAACAAAATTGAATACAATACATTAAATTTACAATATTGCATAAACAATATGAAACGTTGATACATAGTTTTTGCCCTCATTGGCCTCCGACATCACTGAAACAACAATATATACAAGAAAGTTTGTTACGTACTCACCCATTCAGCTCTAACTTCATCGACCTCCGCATCTTCGTATATTTCTTTCCTATGAACTATAAAAGTAAAACAAATAAGACTAATCAACAAATAAAATCAACTATATCTTATTATTTAAAACAAAAAAAAAAAAAAAAAAAAAAAAAAAAAAACACTTACATTGTTTTTCAATAATGACAACCCATTCTCTACTATATCTCATAATATAAAACCCACATTCAACGCATCCCGATTGGATGGGTCCCTACACAAAATTAATTCGGAAGTAAGCATTAATATTCAAAAGGCAAAACAATATTATAGCTGAAAATTAATTGCTTTTGATAATAACAATTCTACGCACCAATACTTTTTGCCACGAGATATTAGCCCTTTTTTTGACACCTTTCAAGCAGAATGGATTAAGATACTACTATGAAAGTTAAAACAACTTCTGAAATTAACACACAATAGTTGATATTATATAGAGCTTAAAAAATGACATAAGTAGAAATACTAACTTTTGCACTACTTCCTGTAAATCCTGCCCAATATCTCCCCTCAAGGAATCAAGATAGTACACAGTTAAAATCTTCATGTCAATAGCAACAAGAACCCAATGAAACCTATGAACAAAATTGCATAAGTACCCAACACAACAACCACAATGAATCAGACAATGAATATGGCACAATTTAGCAACAGATGCACTCTCAATAATGTTTCAATCCTAATATGTCAGAATAATCAAATATAATCACAAACATCATGGATGATCAAAAGTGAACTGAAATTGATGAAGCCATATTTATGTAGATTTTTCACTAAGAAAGCAAAGCAAAAAGCAAATTCTTCGCATGTAAATATATGCAGGGGCCAGCAACTACACAACTATCCCTTCAAACATAACTACTGCTTGAATGTTTAAACACTCAATATCCCTTCAAACACAACAACTAATTACCATTCCACACTTGATTCTTCACACGCAAATAACATCTGACCACCCTCTACTGCAGATTCTTCACACGCAAATAACATATAACCACCCCTTCACTAACAATTATCAACAACAAAAGGAAAGTAATAGACTATAGTCCCAACAATTCCTTCCACTAACCACTTGATTCTTCACATGCAAATTACACCTAAGCACCCTCCACTAACATTGTTTTTAAATCTTTAAAACAGATTATTCAAACAAGATTAAAAGTAAGGAAATCAATGAATTACTAACCCTGGGTTGTATGGCATTATAATTAAATTCTCATTCTTCATACTTGCCAACCGAAGATCATAGTCCAACAATATCCATAATGGAAAAATGTAGCATGGAGTGACCATATCAATCCGACCCAACACAAAAACTAAATTCCCTAAAATTAAAGCTTAACCAAAACATATTACTCATCACAAAGGAATCACACCTTAACCACTCATGAAAAGATAATCAACATTTATTAATTATTATCAGGGTAAAATACTAGTTCTCATAACCCTAATGGCATACTCACAATTCTGGATCAACTAGAACATGTTATTTCACTCACTTTTAGTTAACAATTGTAACATCTCTTTACGCGTAGACACCAAATCAGTATCTCAAAATGATTAATATACAGAATGTCACATTATATCAACAAGGAGTTGTGAACCACAGGAAGGGTTAGCAACATTCAATATGCCATAAATGTTCATGTCATCTACTCATTAGACAACAAAGCAACAACGAAAGCAAAAGGAGAGTTTCTATTAATTATTGATAGCAAATGCTAAGGCTTTTCAAAGAAAACTTTCAAAAATGTATCACTACAGTAAATTTAATCCTCGAGTAGAGGAAGTATGTAACGCCCCACTTGAGATACGTAGTTAAGATTTGATGAATGGCTTGAATGTTTGTTGATTTATCCTCATTTGAGTCTGTATGTTGTTAATACTGCTTGGTTTATCCTTAGTTGAAAGGGTATATTGGTTTGGTTGAGTGAATGCCCTGAAAATTTGTAAGACTTGGGGAAATCTGGATGTTACAGTCTTCGCCGGGGCGAAGAAGAAAGCTTCGCCGCGGCGATGAAGTGCTACATCCCGTGTAGCTACTGTGAGTTTTCGCCGGGGCGAAGAAATATCTTTGCCGCGGTGAAGACTCGGTTGAATTGTTTTCCTTGAGTTTTAGGGAATTCTTCCTTTTGGGACTCCATGACTATTCTACCCCTAATTAGCAGGAAAAGTGGGGAGTGAAATGCAAGGAAATTGCATGGAGAATAGGTTGAATGGGGTTGTTTTTGCAAAGAATGAAAGGTCATAGGTGGAATTTCAAAGAAGGAGCAAGGGTATATTGGGAAAGAGTGGAGAAAATATGAGATATTAAGGGTTTAGCTTTAGAAACCCTTTCAATTGCTTCTTCATCACCGCCTCTTTCATCCTTCATTTCTCTCAAATTTTCATTCAAGTTTCCAAGGATCTTTGGAGAGCTTTTGACTAGAAATTGTTACAAGTTGATCCTAAGCACTAAAAGGTGAGAATCCTTACTCTAGATGTAAGTTTTATTGTTGAAAGAGTAGGATCCTTATTGAGTTTGTATTGAAGGTTTAAGAGGAAGAATCAAGCCTTCAAGAGTAGAAAGCTTAAGTGGGTTCTCCTTGAGCTTAAGGTAAGTAAATTCACCTAAGTTGTGATTTACTTGATTGAATGATGTGTAGAGATTTTATATATGTGCTTAATGCTTGAATTTCTATGTTTGTGAACTGAGTGATTGAAATTCAATGTTGTATATGAAAGAATTTCCACCATGAGAAGGGTGGATTGTTTGTTAAAGTTTGGTACAAGTGTGGATAGAATTAGAAGAATTTGAGAGGAATATCTGAAGTGTGTTTCCTTGCAGGATGTATGATGTTTTAAAGGAGTTGAACTCCTATTTTGGATGATTAAGAGAAAAATATCATTAACAAATTAGAATAGAGTTTATGTATGCACACTATGTTTGATGAAATGTCTAAAAAAGCATGAGTAGAAGTAGAGAACCTACTTTATGCAACATAGCATATTTGCATGTCATGAATGCATATAAGAAAGATTTTAGGCATGAGCCATCCATAGGCATATGGTTAATTGAGCAATCACATGAGAAAGAAATACTCTATGAATAGAGATAAAGAAAAGAAATAATTCTTTTAGAATAAAGAGAAAGAAAGAAACTAGCACTAGAGAAATAAAGATTATTAAGTGCTATAGAAAAGAAAAGAAATAGGTTGTGCGATGGGGAACCGTGAGTGTAGAGTTACCTGCATGTAAAAGCCATGAGAGAGAGCGGTCTCCGCCATGAGAGAGCAGAATGAGAATGAGAAACAGAATCTGTATAGCCATGAGGAATACATGCGGATGAGGGCTATGCACGAGAGAGAGTAAAATCACATGACCAAGGGTTCCAAATCCATGCATCGACCAAGACCGACAAAGAATAAGAATAAGAAAGAATAGAAAGAAAGTGCATGTTATCTAATATCTATCCATGTATGGTATGATATTCTCCATGGGTGATGAGAATAGAAAGAAAGAAAAGAATGGTAAGAGTTAGAAGTAGAGAAAGAACAAGAGAGTTGGAATATAGAGAGATAACAAGAGTCGAACAGATTTGTACGGGGATTATAGAGTAGAAGATTACTGAGCATCTTTGTGCTCACCCCATTGTTCTCGTTTTCAGGACATAGGTGAGAAAGTGGTCGGATGGACGTCGGCAAGCGGGGAGACTTGACTGCATTGTCCACTGTCTTTTGAGAGTCTTATGTACAAATGATGTTGTACTATGTAAAGAATATATTTATTAAGTGAAGAAAATTTTGAACCCAACCTTTTGATAAATAACTTGTCTTTTTATTGTATATATTATGATATGATAGAGAAGAAGTGTGTTTTTTGGTATCAAAGCAATGGTTTTGGGATGGGACAGTGTGTCATTCTCGCCACTATAGCGTGCTTATACCACTGTAAGTTAAATTCTTTTTTATTAGTGGGTTATTGAAGTTGATGTGAGAATGGTTGTTTTTTTTATAGAGGTAGTAATAGAAAGAAGGGTAAGGGTGTGATGAATGAGGGAGAATCCTCTAACCCGGGAACAAAATCCCCTACCCTTGATGCGACAATGATTCGAACCATGTACAACAGGTGTTAGCAGAGAGTCAGGGGAGAGTTGTACTGGAGAGAACTGAGACCTATAGTAGAGTACCGCCCTTAAGGCAAGAGCGAGAAGGGCGGTACCTCAGATAGTACAGAATCAAGTTGATCCAATTCAGAGGCTTGCAAGTCAGCAGCGGCGCCAGAGTTTAGGGGTACGAGGGACCCGTTAGAAGCAGAAGAGTGGTTTAAATCGTTGAGGGACGGTGGCCCTGTTTCCTATGAATGATAGAGAGAGGATTAGCTATGCTACTTCTTATTTTGGGGTGATGCCCGAATTTGGTGGGAATTAATGGAAGAGACTCATGACATGGCAACTATGACTTGGGGAGATTTTAGAAGAGTGTTTGAGACCGAGTCGAACGGTTGACTAGGTCATGAGAAAATACAAGAGTTTATTAATCTGAAGCAAGGAAGAGTATAGTGAAGGAGTTTCAGTTAGATTCAACTCTCTTGCGAGGTTTGCACCCGGGGTAGTGAGTACTCCCGAGTTGAGAAGAGAGATATTTGTTCTGGGTTGAGGTCAGAAATAGTCCATGATGTTATGATAGGAGCAGAGCCCCTCATACCTATATGGAAGCTTTAGATGGCTTTGAGAGCAGAGATTTATGTGAACAAGATGAGTTCAGAAGGGCCATCCATGATGTACAGAATGAGCCGCCTTGCTCCGCAGAAAGAAAGAGTGGAGGTGGGGAGAAGTAGATACATAAGGAAATAAAAGAGGTTCCAGCCAAGGAAGAATAGGGGGATTGGCAGAGTAAGAGCCTAGAACTGCTGGAGTCACTCCGTGCCCTAAGTGTGGGAAAGATCATTTGGGGGAGTGTCTAAAAGAGTTCAATCCAAATATCTGCTATAGGTGTCGCCAGCCAGGGCACTAATGAAAGATTGTAAAGCTCCTAATCCACCAGCAGTACAGGTCCTAGAGGCACGAATGCCAGGGTGTTTACCATGGGCACAGGGTGAGGTAGAGGCCAGTCCATCAGCTGTAACTGGTCAGTTATGCTTTCATATAGTCCTCTTTATGCTTTAATGATTTGAAGCCACGTTTTCTTTTTATCTCATGGGATGATAGAAAGATTAGGTCTGAAATCTGTTGTAGTAAACCAACCCATTAGGATAGAGTTACCTGATGGGGTTAGTGTTTGACCGTGAGATGCTTCCAGGAGAGTCCGTAGTGATTCATGGAAGAGAGCTATTAGTTGATCTAATAGTGTTGATATGCATGATTTCGACGTGATTTTGGGTATGGATTTCCTAGGAAGTATGGAGTAGAAATGACTGTCGGAAGAAGAAAGCAAGATTAATCTTGATAATGGAGATAGGTTTAGTTTGGAGAGGGCCATCAATTAAGTATGTTGATCAGTAGCTTGAAAGCTAGAAAGATGTTGAGAAAGGAGGTGTTCGGGATATATAGCACATGTAGTGCAGAGTGGTGATGTTCCTCAGCCAGAAATGTGGGTGCCTATAATTCGAGAATTTCTGGATGTGTTTCCGGAGAGCTACGGGTTTACTTCCAGAGAGAGAGGTTGAATCAGTATTGAACATAGCACCTGGGACAGCACCAATATCGAGAGCCCCTTATCGAATGGCCCCAACTGAACTCAGGAATTAAAGAAGCAAGTCCAAGAGCTTTTAGATAAAGGTTTATTCGACCAAGTCATTCTCCCTGGGGAGCTCCCATTTTTTGTGAAGAAGAAAGATGGATCTTTACGGATGTGTATAGATTACAGAGAGCTGAATAAGGTGACAGTGAAGAATAAGTACCACATACCTCGGATAAACGATTTATTTGATCAATTAAAGGGAGCGACAGTGTTCTCGAAAATTGAATTGAGGTCGGGGTACCATCAAGTAAGAGTGGCTGAGCAGAATAGCTAAGACTGCTTTTTGTACAAGGTATGACATTATGAGTTTATAGTGATGCCTTTGGTGGGTGACGAATGCCCCAGCAGTTTTTAGGACTTGATGAACTGGGTATTCACGTTGCTTGGATGATTCATCGTAGTTTTCATTGATGATATCCTGGTTTACTCTAAGTCAAAAGAAGAGCATGAGGAGCATTTAAGAATGGTGCTACAACGATTGAGAGAAAAGAAGTTGTATGCTAAGTTTTCCAAGTGTGAATTTTGGTTGAATAAGTATTATTTCTAGGCCATACTATTTCCAACGAAGGGATTTCAGTGGACCCTAGTAAGGTGGAGGCAATCTTGAGTGGCAAAGGCCGAAATCGGTAAAAGAAGTGAGAAGTTTCTTGGGTCTAGCAGGCTACTACCCGCATTTCGTAGCAGGGTTTGCCCGGTTGGCTAAGCCATTGACAGCTCTTACCAAGCAGAGAATTCCTTTTATTTGGTCAACTACTTGTGAAAAGAGTTTTCACGAGTTAAAGAAGAAGTTGACATCAACTCCTGTTTAGTGTTTCTCAGGAGGGTGTAGATTATGATATATTTACAGTGCCTCATGGACTTGGTGCTGTTTGATGCAGTTAGGTAGGGTGATAGCTATGCTTCTCGTCAATTGAAAGAGTACGAGACAAGATACCCTACGCATGATTTAGAGTTGGCAGCGGTAGTCTTTGCTTTGAAAATTTGGAGGCATTATCTTTATGGTGCAAAGAGTGCATAAGAATGAGAGACCAAAGTTCATCTGGTAGATGGTGTTCTCTCGTTTCAAGAATTGGTTGTGTATCTCAGGGTAAGGAGTTGAGAGAGAGAATTCTTATGGAGGCTCATGACACACCTACACTGCTCATCCTGGAGCAACCAAGATGTATCAAGATCTAAGAAAAAGCTATTGGTGGCAAGTATGAAGAAGTATTGCGGAATTTGTAGCTAAATGCCTGGTATGTCAACAAGTGAAAGCAGAACACCAAAGACCATCAGGATTGCTTCAACCACTTAGTATTCCTGAGTGGAAATGGGAGAGTATCTCGATGGATTTTGTTGTAGGCCTCCCTAGAGTTTGAGAGGATTAATGCTATTTGGGTGATGTTGATAGATTGACAAAATCAGCCATTTTCTTCGTGAAAGAGAGCACTACTTTGGATCAGCTAGCCCAGATTACATCAAAGAGATACTGAAACTTAATGGGGTACCAAGACAATAGTATCAGATAAAGATTCCAGATTTGTCTCGCTTTCTGGATGAGCTTACAGAGGAACTTGGGTATAGATTGGCTTTTAGTAACGTACTACATCCGCAAACTGATGGACAGACAGAGAGAACAAATCAAGTGCTTGAGGATATGTTGTGAGTTTCTGTACGGATTATAGAGTATCCTGGCATGAGATGTTGCCCTTAGTGGAGTTGCTTCAATAATGTTATCAGTCTACAATTAAGATGGCACATTTTGAGGCTTGTTGGTAGGCAATGTAGGTCTCCACTACATTGGGATGAGATAGGTGAGAAAGATGAGTTGAAATAGCTATTGGGCCAGAGATGACTCAGAAATTGATTGAAGATGTGAGGTTGATTAGAACGAGAATGCAACAAGCCCAAGATAGACAGAAAAGTTATGCTGATTTAAAGAGAAAGGAAGTTGAATTTGAAGTGGGTGATAAAGTCTTCTTGAAAGTTTCCCCTTTAAGCGGGTAATGCGGTTTGGAAATAAAGGGAAGCTAGCACCGAGACATTGGTCCTTTTGAAGTGTTGCAACGAGTTGGGAAAGTAGCCTACAGATTGGCACTACCATTAGTATGGACAAGGGGCATGAGTTTTCCATATCTCGATGTTACGGAAGTATATAAGTGATCCTCCCATGTATTGAGCACAGAAGATGTAAGTGGAAGAGAATCTTGTGTATGAGGAGCGTCCAGTTCAGATTTTGGACCGGAAGATTTAAGAGCTCCGGAATAAGGTATTCCTTTAGTGAAAGTCCTCTGCAGAAACCACAAAGTTGAAGAAGCTACTTGGGAGACTGAGCAAGACATGCAAAATCGTTACCCGGAGTTATTGTCTGAATTTCGGGGACGAAATTTTTATGGGGGGGAATTGTAACGCCCACTTGGGTACGTAGTTAAGATTTGATGAATGGGTTGAATGTTTGTTGATTTATCCTCATTGAGTCTGTATGTTGTTAATATTGCTGGTTTATCCTTAGTTGAAAGGGTGTATGGTTTGGTTGAGTGAATGCCCTGAAAATTTGTAAGACTTGGGGAAATCTGGATGTTACAGTCTTCGCCGGGGCGAAGAAGAAAGCTTCGCCGCGGCGATGAAGTGCTACATCCTGTGTAGCTGCTGTGAGTTTTCGCCGGGGCGAGAGAAATATCTTTGCCGCGGCGAAGACTCGGTTGAATTGTTTTCCTTGAGTTTTAGGGAATTCTTCTTTTGGGACTCAATGACCTTCTCCCCTAATTAGCAGGAAACGTGGGGAGTGAAATGCAAGGAAATTGCATGGAAGATGGTTGAATGGGGTGTTTTTGCAAAGAATGAAATCATAGGTGGAATTTCAAAGGAGGAGCAAGGGTATATTGGGAAAGAGTGGAGAAAATATGAGACATTAAGGGTTAGCTTTAGAAACCCTTTCATTTGCTTCTTTACCACCGCCTCTTTCATCCTCATTTCTCTCAAATTTTCATTCAAGTTTCCAAGGACTTTGAAGAGCTTTTGACTAGAATGTTACAAGTTGATCCTAAGCACAAAAGGTGAGAATCCTTACTCTAGATGTAAGTTTTATGTTGAAAGAGTAGGATCCTTATTGAGTTTGTATTGAAGGGTTAAGAGGAAGAATCAAGCCTTCAAGAGTAGAAAGCTTAAGTGGGTTCTCCTTGAGCTTAAGGTAAGTAAATCACCCTAAGTTGTGATTTACTGATTGAAGATGTGTAGAGATTTATGTATGTGCTTTATGCTTGATTTCTATGTTTGAAAGAGTTGATGAATCAATGTTGTTATATGAAAGAATTTCCACCATGAGAGGGTGGATTGTGTTGTTAAAGTTTGGTCAAGTGTGGATAGAATTAGAAGAATTTGAGAGGAATATTTGAAGTGTGTTTTCCTTGCAGGATGTATGATGTTTTAAAGGAGTTGAACTCCTATTTTGGATGATTAAGAGAAAAATATCATTAACAAATTAGAATAGAGTTTATGTATGCACACATATTGTTTGATGAAATGTCTAAAAAAAGCATGAGTAGAAGTAGAGAACCTTACTTTATGCAACATAGCATATTTGCATGTCATGAATGCATATAAGAAAGATTTTAGGCATGAGCCATCCATAGGCATATGTTTAATTGAGCAATCACATGAGAAAGAAATACTCTATGAATAGAGATAAAGAAAAGAACTAATTCTCTTAGAATAAAGAGAAAGAAAGAAACTAGCACTAGAGAAGAAAATGATTATTAAGTGCTACAGAAAAGAAAAGAAAATAGGTTGTGCGATGGGGAACCCGTAAGTGTAGAGTTACCCGCATGTAAACCGCCATGAGAGAGAGCGGTCTCCGCCATGAGAGAGCGGAATGAGAATGAGAAACAGAATCTGTATAGCCGTGAGAATACATGCGGATGAGGACTATACACGAGAGAGAGTAAACTCACATGACCAAGGGTTCCAAATCCATGCATCGACCAAGACCGGCAAAGACTAAGAATAAGAAAAGAATAGAAAGAAAGTGCATTGTTATTCTTTAATATCTCATCCATGTATGGTTATGATATTCTCCATGGGTGATGAGAATAGAAAGAAAGAAAAGAATGGTAAGAGTTAGAAGTAGAGAAAGAATAAGAGAGTTGGAACTAGCGAGAGTAACAAGAGTACGAACAGATTTGTACGGGGATTATAGAGTAGAAGATTTACTTACTGAGCATCTTTGTGCTCACCCTATTGTTTTCTCTGTTTTTCAGAACATAGGTGAGAACGTGGTCGGATGGACGTTGGTAAGCGGGGGGACTTGACTGCACTGTCCACTGTCTTTTTGAGAGTCTTGTGTACAAATGATGTTGTACTATGTAAAGAATGTATTTATTAAGTGAAGAAAATTTTTGAACCCAACCTTTTTGATAAATATACTTGTCTTTTTATTGGTATATTTTATGAATATGATAGTAGAAAGAAGTTGTTACAAAGTACCACATCTTTATATGGATGAAAAACAAAAAACAATAGTGAGACCTTGAATGCTTCTAGAAAATAAATGTTCATGAAATTTTAACCAGGAAGGATCTTATAAAATAGTACTATATATATACATATCATAAGCCACCAACGAAATAATATTTTAGAAAGCCAGCCACCAGAACACCTCATTTTAGAAGTAAACACTAGTTTTCTATACATATTGCCGTTTGGAGGTGGAAAAAAAGAGTGAAGGCAACTTGCCTATTCTTTGCTATAGCATATTATTCCTTTATTCCTTAGCAGAAAGTGCATGACTTATGGACAAGCACAAGAAATGACAAGTTTACAGTTTTTTTTATAAATAAAAATTACCAGAAATGTTGTACTGGTTATACAAAACAAGGTATAGCTACTTGATGTTTAGTTTTGCAAGGAAGAAAGCATTGCTGAATTGCCTTCCAGTTTGAATTATATTCCATCATCCCTAGTGCCAACAATCTATATTAAATTTCAATATAAATAGGAAAATTAGAAGAAACTGGTTTAGTGAAGAAGTTAGTTAGTCACCAAGGAAAAGACAAAGAAGCATGAAACTCACTCACCCTTTGCATCAGTAAAAAGAACCCAATTTGCAACGGCCATAGGGGGTGGCTTGTGTGGAAATAATGATTGATTAAAAAGGGGAAAAAAACCTCTGCACAACTTGGAAATTTCCTTAGGGACTAAAGCAACTGATTACTTTTATGTACTTTTGACAGGTGCAGCTCACTGGGAGAAGATGGTACTGTGTTGGTAGATGAGGGAATTTTTTCTTTTGAAGCTTCAACATTAGCTTGAACAAATGATGTAAAAGGAAAAAGGGAATAGAGGTTCTCTTTCAAAGCAAGTATCAGAACTGAATTCCACACAACGTTTTTGATACTCTTGGATGGCTGTTAGAAAAATAATTAATCAATGATAACAATTTCAAAAGTGAACCCTAACAAAACGAAAATCATTGCAAAATCATGAAGAATAAATTTGATACTATTTTTAAGGTGTAAACGAAGGTCCATTGGGCTGTTGCCAGTATAAACCACAAACACCCAAGCAAAGACTCTGTCTAGTGCATATTCAAAGACACGAAAAGATTTCTGACACTGTGACATTATTCTCACATTAAATCAAAAGACAACATCAATGCATGTATTATTCTCACCCAAAATTAGTGGAGGCACAAAAAGATTTTAGGAAGAAAATAACAATCTTACCAGTGATGGTTTGCAACGACGAAGGTGGTGAAGTGACGACTTCACTGATTGTTGCTGCTACTGGGAACTGCAGAAACAATCAATGGAAGAGATTACGGCGACTCAAGGGAAGAGATTTTGGCGATTTAGTGGAAGAAACTTGGGCAATTTAGTGGAGGAGATTTAGGGTTTATGGGCTCTGATTAGTTTAGTAAAGGAGATTTGGGTGGGACAGATTTGGGTGGAAGACACTTTGGTTTTTGGCAGTAGTTTTCTTGCCCTGTTTTTTACTTCGTAGAATTTTGGGGGAATATGGGTTTTGAGTGTTGACAATGATGGGAAAGGACTTGCGTGTTTTGGTTTGGGTAGAAAATTTTGCCTTAGCAAATTTTAGGGTGGGAAGCCTTGGAGCCAAATTTGAGACTTTTTCTTTTTAAAATTTAATCCTTGACAATTAAACACTATCAAGGATTAAGACTATAACAGTCAGGGAATTAAATTGCATCTCTTAATCCTTGACAGTTAAAAAACAGTCGAGAAGTTGTCAAGGAAAATATTTATTGACCCTTTTTTTTAAAAAGTCAAGAAATTCTGTCAAGAAAGGCCTTTTTCCTTGTAGTGAAATTCTAGAAATTTTCATTGTACTGCTCTTACTGCATAATCAAGATGCACGAGTTCAAGCTCAAATATGGCTTGGCTACTAAACAAGCCTAGACCAAGCTTGAGCTTCACTTCCTTTATTGAACTCAAGCATGAGCTTGGGTTTCCAAAACTCGCTAAGCTCAAGCTCAGTACATTTTCAGGAATCGAGTTTCGAACACCATAGTGTTTAACCTGGCTCGGTTCGTTTACAACCCCAAGCAGGCTTGATGGTTCATCCTCTGGCACAAGTTGACCATCTACTATAGCTCATAATGCAATGACCTCCTCTACGACAATAGAGGCTACATCATAGGTAATGCATGATCAAAGTCAAGGACATCAAGATGTGGTCTTCCTAGGATTTAGCTAGCCACTGTTGGAGAAACAAGTGTGTTTTCTTTTTATTTATTATTTTTAGTTTGTCACAATGGTGACAAAATTTATGGCATTTTGAAGTGATTGTGCATCTTATTTCTCCTTGTAGCCAACCATTGGTGGTGACATTGATAGTGAGCATTAATGGATATGGCATTAGGGTAATATCAATTAACACTTCTTATATGATTGGAAACCATTTTTTTGTAGACAATCTTTGACATACAGATCATACATATTAGTTTTGATTTTTGATAGGTAATTGGATTGTTTATCAATACAACATGAATGAAGGCTCGTATTTTATCTTTAATTCTAAGTTGCTTTCTAACTTATGCATGAAGTTTTATTTTGTTATTGTGATCTTATTTAAACATCACTTTGTTGGGATTTAATTGAATAAAGTGCGGAATGGTAAACAAGATTTTTTATTCAAAACCCTAATTCCTTGGATCATGGATTGATGTTTATAATCCATTTAAAACAAATATATATACATATAGATTAAATATTAAGAATATGTATACCTTCGATTGGAGGCTCCTTCACTTGATTTGTAGATTCGCTTTCACTCCAAGTTAGGAATGCATGATCGGTATCCACACGAAGATAGGGTGAATTCTCAACTGATTAATTTGCTAGAATAATCAATTGAGTGTAAGAATAAAAAGGTGCAGAATTTTTCAAAAGAAAAATTCACTCTCAAAAGGGGGCTCACGGTTTTGAGAGAGAGAGAGAGTGGCTAGGGTTTCTCTCCTTGGAAAAATATGTTGTGTTATTTTCTTTCTTATTAGGTTTTAATTTTAAGTTGACTTAGATAGTGCAACTAATTAAAACCCTAATCCCAATTAGTAATAGCAATCTACTTATTCCTTCATTAGAATAATATAACCCCACAACCAAACAAGGTTAAATATTATTTAATATATATATTTTTTTTTTGGGTATGCATTTTATTTATATTATTATTATCCTAAAATTAATATATATTAAATAATAATATTACATTTAAATATACAGATATATTTAAATATGTAATCTCACTAATTTAATTTCCACATAAAATTAAATATAGGCAAAACCAAAGAATATTTAATTAAACTATGAGATTACCAAAATACCATTTCATCTTAAAAGATGAAAATACCCTTCCCACTTATTATTTCTTAATCTGTCTTCTATGTGTGTGACCCGTAGGCTTTTTTATCATATCGGTAATGAATAGTATCACAATTAACACTCAATTAATCGTTCCAATAGCCTTTAGCAAGGCATCATAGTCACCTGATAGACTCAGATTCTGTGATATAGCTTTCTATCAACAGTACAGTTATCGTGCAATCTAATCATTTCATCAACTATTATCTTATCAAGGTTTGAAGTACATAAATAATGTCAACTTCAGACATAATACCTTGATATGTTTGTATTCGGTAATCAAGCTAACAACTAAATAAAATTGGACTTGAGCAGTAACTCAATTCCACTATGGCCACAGTTTTGCAGTCGTTGTCATTTACCGAATTACTCAACAAGACAAATTCTCTTGTGCCGACGAGTGATGAATCCTATGCGTATCCATCATAGCCATATTATATTTTTCAATGTAGCCAACTACTACCTTACTAATAACCTTAAATAGGACTATGTTAGGCTAGTGTCAAACTACACCAATATTTACACATGGTGCGCTGGTGATCTCAAGTCTAAGGATCACATGCACCACCATCCGTTAGAGGATATACTCTATAGATATTGGGGTTACCATATATATTGAATCCTCTGGTGGGTCTATTCAGTGAACTTGCCAAATGCATGTTGGAGTAGGTGCCCTAGAGCCAATCTATTATTGTAAAATTGACTCTATAATAAATGTTTATTTATTGATAAAAGACATATTCTTCTATATCGTGTAAATCATAGTTATATGTAATGATATATGTCCTTAGGATGGTAGGACCATGACGAGGGTATCAAGTGTTTCAAATCTTGATAGTGAGAACCCTATGATCACATATGGTGGCCATTCTAGAAACGACCATAGCCCTAGTATTATTCTGACCAAGGGCACATATAATACGGTAAGACTATCATAGCGTTGAACGACCTAGTCGAAAGGCAGTGACTGATCTCACTTGTCAAGGTTGTTTGCCGACAACCTGATGAAGCGCATGGGTGCTTGCTAGAGGCAAGTTCATTGGATAGACCTACCAAAGGATTCCATATAGATGGTAACCCTAGTGTCTGTGGAATAAATCCTCTAACAGATGGTGGTGCATATGATCCTTAGACTTGAGATCACCGGTGCACCTTGTACACCAATTGGTGTAGTTTGACACTAGTCCAATGTAGTTCTATTTAAAGCTATCAATACGATAATGATTGGATACATTGAGAAGTGTATCAAGACATGGTGGATCGACAAAGGACTCATCACTCCTGGGTACGGGAGAAGTTATCTCACTAGGTAATTTAGTAAATGGCAATGACACTAAATTTGTGGCCATGGTGGAACTGAGTTGTTGCTCAATCCAATTTATTATTCTAGTCATTGGTCTATTAACTGAATACAAACATGTCAAGGATATTTGAGGTTAACACTATTTTTGTACCCCAGTCTCGATGAGATAACAGATGATGAAAGGATTAGATTGCACGGTAACCATACTATTGACAAGCTATGGTTTCGCTGAATCCGAATCTATCGGGTGGCCATGATGCTTTGCTAGGGGCCAATCTTGGTCTGTATGTAGTGAGATGATTAATTGGTGTTAATCACGATACTACACACTACTAATATGATGAGGAGCCTATCGGTCACACACTTAGAAGATAATTTAAGAATCAATTTGTGAGAAGGGTATTTTCATCTTTCAGGACAAAAGAGTATTTTGGTTGTCTCACAGTGCAATTAAATTTGCTAAGGTTGTTGCCTGTATTTAATTTTAATATTAAAATTAAAATAGTGAGATTATATTTAAATATATCTCTGTATATATTTAAATGAATTATTATTATTAATTAAATGTTAATATATTATTATATATTAATTGATTTTAATTATAATAATAATAATTAATTAAAATAACATAAAGGGGGTGTTTGGTTGCAAGGGTGAATTAGGGTTGGAGCCCATGTCTATTCCTAAGTGGAATATGGTTTTAATTGTTGCACTATATAAGTGCAACTTAAAATTAAAACAAAAGAGTATTATTCAATAATCAAAAACCCTAGCCACCCTATCTCTCTTTCTTTCACGTTACACTCTTGTGTGAAGAAGAAATTTTTCTTATTCTTCTTTCTTGATTCTTGAAGCCCTTGATTGTTTTAACAAAATAATCAAGGGTTATACGGATAATCTTCATGTGGACTTCCGTGAGTATGATCCTACATTGCATCGATTAACGAAAAATCACGTGAACAGTGTCGGTGAACAGTATCCAGTGATCAGTAGCTAGTGATTAGTTCGGTGAACAGTAGCTGGTGAACAGTGTTTGTGTCTGAAGTTAGAGATATTTGGAGGAGCCTCCAAATGTCGGTATGAACTAAATCCTTGTATGGATTTGTTTTTTTTTTTTTATACAGTTTTATTTTACGTTTCAGTTTATGCATAAAAATGTTATAATCTGTACTCTGATCTTGGTTCGTGTAATTGACCGATTCGTTTTAAATATTTTTTGTTACGTGAATCCAGTTAGTTACTAATAGTGGTATCAGAGCCTCGAGTACAAGATTATAATGTTTAATCATTGATTGATAACATGTATATTTGATTGATAACATGTTGATGCATAAATTGATTGTTTTTAAATCTCTAAAATTTTGTTTAATTGATCAATTGACTAATGATGTGTTGATAAGTGACTTATTGGTGGTTGATGTCCTGGTCGAATGCTTGTGCATTCGATTTGATTTGGATCCATATCTTTATGTGAAAAAACTGCAAAAGGGTTACTATACAATTCACTGTTTTGCGGTGTTAGCCGCAGTGAAATAACACTTCACCGCGGCAAGATGCAAAAAGTGAATGTAGTCACCACGAAATGCTGGAAAAGTAAACCTTGTCGCAGCGAAATAAAACTTTGTCGTGGCATGAAACTGTCTAGAACGTTTTATGTTTTCTGGAAGTTTATGGCGTTTGCCGCGACAAAATAAAACTTCACCACAGCAACCATGTGTGTATGAACTTCGCCGCGGTGAAGAAATTTCTTCGTCTCGGCAAGAGAGCTACTGTTCTGTTTTTCTTGTCTGTTTTTTTCATAGGGGGCCAAATTGTAGTTTTTTAACCTATAAAGCCAATAATAATTTTGCATATATAAAAAGGGTAATTTAATAATTCCACCCACCCAAATTCAAAATTTTAATTTTGGATGTATGCAATGTTCTTGTTTGAAATTGCATGGTGCCTGACACATGAGCCTTAGACCTTTGATATGTTTTTGTAATTTTGGGTTTGTTTGTAATTTTATAAAGAAATAGGACATGTGTGTCCTGCCTCTCTCTCTTATATCTCCATGTATTTCTTCTTCTCATCTCACTCTCCTTGTATGTAACATGAGGTTTCCATTTTGTCGATGTAAATTAGAATATGATTTTTATTATAAAAATATTTTGTAATTATCGTGAAGAAGAAATGAAGGAGCTATGAAGAGGAATAACTTGAAGACCCAAGATTTACCTTTAAACCCATAGGTTGACCCACTGATTCCTCTAGGCTCGAGGAAATCGGTTTTAGTGCCATGTACCAGCAGGTTTTATTTTGTTTAGAATGCATGCTAAGGTTTAATGTTCAATAACATGCCAAACAATGACATTCTAACAAAGATAATAATTTGATGAGACATTAAATAAAAACCCTCAACTTAAGTATATTAAGTCACGTATGCTTTCCATCACCATGCTTTTAATCATACCACTATTTATCGAAACCTAGTTCACCAAAGCGAAGGGTACACTTCTACCAGTGGGAGATTAAAATTCTTTGGAGCTTTCCTTAATGGTGATGGGTCTACTTAAAATGACAGTTTTGCTTGTTCGTTAAAGTGAAGGTTGATAAACATGTCATAGGCATAGTAAAGTAGTACACATGTTCTATGTATGTGGCGACATGTAGTGTCCACTCTACTGATACTGGGAATCACAGTTGAGGATGACAGCTAGGCCGTTGGATTATGTGATTGGTTTGTTAGCTTGTTGGCTTGCTTCACATTTGAGGTTGGTAATGGGAGCTATCAATTGGTGTGGATTAAGTTTGTTGGCCTACCTAATCAACCCATTTTGGCTTGTTTGCCAAAGTGAAGGTTTGAAATGGGCTAGATGGGATCTCAGTCCACTAGGAAAGCCAACGGGCTTTCCCGAGTTAATAGTGAGGGCTATTGGCTTGAGGAAAATAGTGGGATCGATTATTTAACAAAAGGCCTTATTAAATAAAAATAAACATGATAATAATTTTACTTTATTCTGCACTTGTAGTTTCACTTAATTGAGCAAAATGGTCCCAACATCACTGCGAAAAATCATCGAACTGGGAGAGAAATGGAATGGTGAGAATTTCGTTGACTAGTATAGAAGTATAAATGATATACTTCAGTTAAGCGATAGATTATACACCATTGAGTAGGCTTTGTCACCAGAGCTTGCTGATAGTTCTATCCATGAGACCAGGTATGTATATGTGAAACATACACATGATGCAAAAGCAGAAATGACTAGATACATTGTGCTTGCATCAATGACACCATTATTGCGACAGCAATGCCAATGAATGGACTTGGCTTCAATTCTTCATGTTCTTCAAAGAAATGAGAAGCATATGGTGTCTCAATCATTATTTAGATGTAGGATGGAAGAGGGTACCAAAATTGGCGATCATATACTCAAGTGACCGAGTATATGAACAGGCTTGAGATTTGGGATGCAAATTTAATGAAGGTTTAGCAATAGACCTAGTATTATAGTCTTTGCCAGATTCTTACTCTCAGATGATAAGAAGAATACCCTTTCCGAGCTTCTGGATATATTGAATGCTACTGAGTCAGGCATGAGAATGTCAAAAACATTGACGTTGGTTAAGGCCAACTCAAGTGAGAAGGTAAAGGCTCAGAAGTCGTTGGAAGGAACTACTATAGATAGAAAGGGCGTTTGTCCTCATTGTAGGAATCCAGCCATTGGAGGAAACATTGCAAGGCCTTTCTAGCAAAAAGGAAGAAGAATGTTACTTCTTCGTCAGGTATGTTCTTGATTGAGATTAACTTCTCCCATCAACATCTTGGGTCATTGGCATTGGATGTGGTACTCACATTTGTTCTAATGTGCAAGGACTATAACAGAGTAGATTGCTCACCGAGGGAGAGGTATACCTACTAGTTAAAGATGGAGCACATGATGTTGCATTAGTTGTAGGATCTTATTGTCTGATTTTGCCTACGGGCTTGTTACTTGGAACTTGTGTATTGTTATGATATTTGTTCAGTTTCTAGAAATAATTTTTTTGTGTCCACTTTGGACAAGTAATAATATTGCTTTACTAATGGATTGTTGTCTTTTAGTATAAATAATATTCTATGGAACTGTTTCATAATAATATTTTTTGGACAAAAGAATATTCTCAAAGTCACATCTATGCCAAATGAGGCAAGTTGAGTTAAACATACCTAAAGGAATGTGGGAGTTAGGTCCATGATGAGGTTTTTGTGATCTACCCACATAATTCTAGGGTTATGCCCTAGAGATCGCGACTCACGCACTAGACCATGTACCACCAAGGTCTATAGATAAGACTCCATATGAATAATGGAGTGGGTGAAAGCCCAACTTGTCTTACAAAGGATTTGGGGTTGCGAAGCTTATGTCAAGAAATTGACTTTGAACAAGCTGAGCTCAAAATCCTGCGAAAGTGTATTTGTGGGGTATCCTGAGTAGACCAAAACATACTATTTCTACCATCCAGAAAAGCACAAAACCTTTTTTTGCTCATACTGGTGTCTTCCTAGAAAAGGAATTTTTTTTTTCCAAGAAGTACTAGTGGGAGAAAAGTAGAACTTGATGAAGTTCTAGTACCACAAGATACATTAGATGAAGGATGGGATAATGTGTCATAGGAAGTGGTTGAACATCAGGAGGAGGTTACTCCACAACTTGTGGATCAAGTGAACCACCTTAGGTAGCATAGGGGCTACGTAGATTTGGGAGAATACGTCGTGAGCCTGAGAGATATGGTTTTCTCATGACTCAACATGGTGACGTACTGGTCTACCAAGACAATGAACCTAGAACCTACGATGAATCTGTATCGGATCCAGATTTCGTTAAATGACTTAAAGCCATAAAATATGAGATGGACTCCATGTACCAGAACCAGTCATGGTTTCTGGTGAATTCACTTGAAGGGGTAAAACCCATAGGGTGTAAATGAGTCTTCAAGAGGAAGATTGACATGGCTGGCAGGGTGCATACTTATAAGGCACGACTAGTTGCCAAAGGTTTCAAATTAATTCATGATATTGACTATGAAGAAACCTTTTGCCGGTTGCCATGATTAAATCCATCCGGATTATGCTTGCGATTGTTGCATATCATGGTTATGAGATTTGGCAAATGGATGTCAATAATGCTTTCCTAAATGGAAACCTTGAAGAGGATGTTATATGGCACATCCCGGTGGTTTTGTTCTTGATGGACAAGCTAAAAGGATATGCAAGTTGCAGAGGTCCATTTATGGACTCAAGCAAGCTTCAAGGAACTGGAACATTCGTTTCGATGAAGCCATAAAATACTTTGGTTTCATTAAGAACAAAGATGAGACTTGTGTTTACAAAAGGGTGAGTGGGAGCACAGTGGCATTCTTAGTGTTGTATGTCGATGAAATACTTCTGATCAGGAATGATATACCAAACTTGCAGTCAGTAAACACTTGGTTATCCAAGTGATTCTCTATAAAGGACTTAGGAGAAGCAGCTTACATTTCAGAATGAAGATCTATCGTAATAGATCAGGAAGTTCACTTAACCCAAGTCAGAGTACATAGACAAGGTACTGAAGAAATTCATTGTGGAAGAATCCAAGAAGGGATCTCTTCCGGTGGCACATAGTGTCTATCCCTCTGAGGATATGTGTCCTAAACCACACATTGGGGGAGATAGAATGAAGAGCATCCCACATGCTTTAGCAAGTGGATCCATCTTGTATGCTCAAATTGATGTCTCATGTGCATCAAGCACTTATAGGGGATATCAATTGGATCCAAGAGAGCGATGTTGTGATTGCATGCTCAGACTGATATCTTATGTGCATTACGCACTTGCAAAAGATATCAATAGGATCTTAGTAAGCAATGTGTTATGTACTCAGATTGATGTCTTATGTGCATTCAGCACTTGTAGAAGATATCAATCAGATTCAAGTGAGTGACATTGGATAAGTGTCAATGAACATCCTTAAATACCTAAAAAGGGGCTAAGGATATGATCTTGGATTATGGAGGGGAAGATGAGCTCAATGTAAAAAGATATAGTGATGCTAATCTCCGAACAGATAAAGATGACTTTCACTTATATTCCGGGTTTATATTTTGTCTCAACAGAGCTGCAGTGAGCTATAAGAGCTCGTAGTTAAGTACTGTAGTGGATTCTACGATTAATACTAAGTATAACGCATTGTTTAATGCAGTTGTATAGGCGATTTGGATCAAGAAGTTCATTACTAAACTTGATGTGGTTCCAAGCATTGTTGATCCAGTAAAGTTATACTGCGACAACAATGGAGCAATTGGTGTGGCTGAGGAATCACGGTCTCATCAGTAATCTAAACACTTACTTAGTCAATTCAATCTGATCTCAGAAGTCCATCAGAAAGAGAATGTGCAGATCTGTAGAATACCTACTAACCCACTGTTGAAGTTTCTGTTGGAGTAGAAGCATGATGAGCACTTGGGTCATTCGATGTTAAATACATGAATGATTGGCTATAGTGCAAGCGGGAGATTGTTAAAGTAGGTGCCCTAGAGCCAATCTATTATTGTAAAATTGACTCTGTAATAAATGTTTATTTATCAATAAAAGGCATACTCTTCTATGTCGTGTAAATTATAGTTACATGTAATGATATATGTCCTTAGAATGGTAGAACTGTGATGAGGGTATCAAGTGTTTCAAATCTTAATAGTGAGAACCCTATGATCACATATGGTGGCCATTCTACAAACATCCGTAGCCCCAGTATTATTCTAACCAAGGACACAGATAATACGGTAAGGCTATCATAGCGTTGAACGACCCTGTCGAAAGACAGTGATTGATCTCACTTGTCAAGGTTGTTTGCCGACAACCTGATGCGGCGCATGGGTGCTTGCTAGAGACAAGTTCACTGGACAGACCCACCAGAGGATTCCATATAGATGATAACTCCAGTGTCTATGAAATAAATCCTCTAACGGATGATGGTGCATGTGATCCTTAAACTTGAGATCACCGAAGTGCCTTGTGCACCAATTGGTGTAGTTTGATAATAGTCTAACGTAGTTCTATTCAGAGCTATCAATACGGCAATGATTGCCCACATTGAGAAGTGTATCGAGACTATGGTGGATCGACAAAGGACTCATCACTCTTGGGTATAGGAGAAGTTATCTCACTGGGTAATTTAGTTAATGGCAATGACACTAAATCTGTGGCCACAGTGGGATTGAGTTGATGCTCAATCCAATTTATTATTCCAGTCATTGGTCCATTAACTAAATACAAACTTGTCGAGGATATTTGAGGTTGACACTATTTCTATACCTCAGTCTCGATGAGATAAACATATGATGAAAAGATTAGATTGCACGGCAACCATACTGTTGACAAGCTGCAGTTTCGCTGAATCTGATTCTATCGGGTGGCCATGATGCCTTGCTAGGGGCCAATCTTGGTCTATGTGTATGAGACGATTAATTGGTGTTAATTAAGATACTACACACTACTGATACGATGAGAAGCCTACCGGTCACACACTTAGAAGATAATTTAAGAATCAATTTGTGAGAAGGGTATTTTCGTCTTTCAGGATGAAGCGGTATTTTGATAATCTTACAGTGCAATTAAATTAGCTAAGGTTGTTGACTGTATTTAATTTTAATATTAAAATTAAATTAGTGAGATTATATTTAAATATATCTCTGTATATAATTAAATGAATTATTATTATTAATTAAATGTTAATATATTATTATATATTAATTGATTTTAATTATAATAATAATTAATTAATTAAAATACCATAAAGGGGGTGTTTGGTTGCAAGGGTGAATTAGGGTTGGAGCCCATGTCTATTCCTAAGTGGAATATGGTTTTAATTGTTGCAATATATAAGTGCAACTTAAAATTAAAACAAAAGAGTATTATTCAATAATCAAAAACCCTAGACACCCTATCTCTCTCTCTCTCACGTTACACTCTTGTGTGAAGAAGAAATTTTTCTTGTTCTTTTTTCTTGATTCTTGAAGCCCTTGATTGTTCTAGCAAAATAATCAAAGTTTCTGCGGATTATCTTCGTGTTGACTTTGTGAGTGTGATCCTACATTGGATCAATTAGCGAAGAATCACGTGAATAGTGTCAGTGAACAATATCCAGTGATCAGTTTGGTGAACAGTATCTGATGAATAGTAGCTGGTGAACAGTATCTGATGAATAGTAGCTGGTGAACAGTGTTCATGTCCAAACTCAGAGATATTTAGAGGAGCCTCCAAACATCAGTATGAACTAAATCCTTGTATGGATTTGTTTTATACAGTTTTGTTTTATGTTTCAGTTTGTGCATGAAAACATTATAATTTGTACTCGGATCTTGGTTCATGTAATTGATCGATTCGTTTTAAATATTATGTTTTTCCGCTGCACGAATCTGATCAGTTACTAACACAGTGGCCTTAACCTCACAATGCCAATCCATTCAATAATTGTAGATTTTATCGTCTACAATTTGGCGCCCATCATGGGGCCGCTGACAATCATCCTTCCATCAATGATTTATTCCACAAAGAATCCCATCATGGCTTAAATAATAGAAAATGCCTCTCCAAACCTCACGGCTCAAGTTATGTCTCTCACCGCTTTGATGCAACAACATTCGGACAAGGCCACAACATTGGAAGTCGAGAATGCCAGCATCTGAGCCGAAAACCACACCCTACGAGAAAAGGTAAATCAATTTTACTCTCTCGACTTTTCACCCAATCAAGTGCTAGAGAACCACTTCCGCATCCCAATGAATTCCATGCAACCCCTAATGACCATTGACCCAAGATCCTCAGCTTTAGATCCTTAGTCATCCCAACTCTAGTCATTCTTAACAAATGGCTTGACTCTAACCATAATAAACTCAACCGACCTAGCCATGAAAACATGACCCCTCTCAACTGACCATCTCTTTACCCTTGATCCAATCACCCAGATAATGTCGAGTCAGCCACTCTAAACCTCTCCTACCTTTAGCCCTCCCATCCATTAGCACATAGTCGATACACAACACTACCAAGCTCCACTCGACTCGGCTCTGCTCGGCTCATCCTTATAGGTCGAGTGGACTCCCATACATCCATTCAATGCCACTCGGCTCCACCCACCCTAATGGATCGAGTGGCTCCCAAGATAACCCCCCTAACTATCCATGTTGACCAAAACACATGACCGTCACACTCGGCTTGGCTCATCCAGAAGGGATGAATGGTCTTCCCAACCCCCAAGTAACCCTCCATGTTAAGCACAACTTCCACTCTACCTCGCTTGACTCGACTCATCCTCACATGCCGAGTGGCACCCAGAATCCCCCTCCTACATTCAGTGTTGACTTGATGACCAATGCAACGCCTCTTGAACAAGCATTAGCCAAGAGGCTAGCCGACATGGAAGCCATGATGAGTTGCATACCCAGAGTACCAATGGTAGCGTGCCGAATGCACCAAATTAATTAACCTTACTGACCTAACTATTGAATTGTATAAAGGGCAAGCAAGGGTCGATCCCACAGGGAATGACTCGATTAATTTCTATATTCTAAAACACTAAAAACAACAGAACCCAAATTAAACTCTAAACAGTAAACTTGACAACAGTAATGAAGGGGGATTTGTAATCAAAGCAAACTAAGGTAGAGCAGAGAAATAAAATATCAGGTTAAACAATCAGCTCTCGGTTCAAGATCCACCTAAACATGCATTGGACATAAAGTAACCGTAACACTGTTCTATCTCATCATTATGAAACTACTGACCCTAGGAAACAACAAGCTCTGTTACCCGAATTCTCCCTTAGTTTGTCACTACCGAAACAAGCTCTTCGAGTAGATACTAACCCTTGAACAACCTAGAACAAGCTCTCTAAATTTAATTCAATGGCAGCATTAAGAATTAGGAGAATAGATCAATCTAAGCAACAATCACGCAAGCTCGGATTATTTAACTTAGGTTATGTTATTCAAGACAATAGACCGAAAACTTGTCCATAATCAGCTATCATCATGTGTCACTCGTTGAATAGAAAAGGGACAATTACGGATCACAATTCCTAATTCTAACAGGTAAATTCTGATTAAACAATTTAGCAGGCCAAAACTAAATCACTCAAACAAGAATCACAAACAATTAAAACAGAATAACATAAACAATTCCAATAAAAATGAGATTAAGAACAATGTTACTAGAGTCAGGTTACACCAATGACATGAAATTAGGCTTCAAAATCCCCTTGAACTGAAGAAGGAAATTAGCCGCACATCTTGATCTAGAACGCAAAAACTCTACAGAATTCAAACTCTACTGTCCTCCCCCCGTTTAACCTAAAAACTTCTAATTAAATAACATGTGTTTTCCTTAATTCTTCCCCAAGAATCACGGAATTTCTTTCCTGGACGTTTCCTAGAAGATAGACTTCCAGATTTGATAAAATCTGATCAGATATGGATTCCAGAATTCGTCTCCAACTTGCACCAGGATTCTCGCCATGTAAAAGATCTTTTCTGGGCTCCATCACTTCATAAAAAT
Source organism: Pistacia vera (assembly GCF_008641045.1). Lineage (NCBI taxonomy): Eukaryota > Viridiplantae > Streptophyta > Magnoliopsida > Sapindales > Anacardiaceae > Pistacia > Pistacia vera. The sequence continues at coordinate 588,401 of NW_022196139.1, read as the reverse complement.
TGTAGTCTAGGATGTGTAGATGAATCTGGGCTTTTGAATCACCCGTTTTCGATATCTGACGCTCCAGTTAGGCCCGTTCGAAGATTCACTGCTCAGCTAAGGAATCCTTCTGCGACTAGGATTCCAGGTCCGGTTTTGCAACAACTACTGAGAACCCAAACGAACTCGGATTCTTGCCCATAATACCTTCCTGAAAATCTTGATTCGTCTACTTTAATTTCTCTGAAGACCACTTTTGCAATTGAGGAATCTAGCTCCCTGAAAAACCTGAAAAACGTAGCACTGGTCAGAATAACGAAAAATCTGGAAAATCTGGAATTTCCTAATCTTTTCTCAATTATTTCCTAAAGTCTATCCAAATATGCCAAACTTACAAAATAAACTCTAATCAACTCAATTAGGCATAAAACATAACAAAAACATAATATGATAGGAATAAAAACTATGTAAATTACACTCTTATCAACCAACCCCAACCAAGAAAAGCCTACCCCATAGCTACGCTGACTCACCCTTTGTGGATGCCATAGCCCTAGCCAAGATGCCGTATAAGTTCACCATCCCAAGTATGAAACCTTATGATGGTACGACCAACCCGGATGACCACATTGCCTCCTACAAACAACGAATGTTTTCCGCCTCTATCCCTTGAGACCTAAGAGAGGCATGCATGTGCAAAATCTTAGACTCCAGCCTCTCATGACTGACTTTCTAGTGGTACACCAACCTCCCCTATAAAACCATCAACTCTTTCATTCAGCTCACGAACACTTCGTTGAGCAATTTGCCAGTAGCAAGAAATTAGAAAAGTTGTTTGTCGACCTTTACAAGGTCTACCAAAATCAGGGAGAGCTGCTTTGAAAGTATGTAAATCAATTCAATAAGGAGAAGATTTCCATCTCGTCCTATAATCCTGAAATAGTAGTTAACGCATTCAAGAAAAGGTTCCTCCCTAATGGAGAACTTTACAAATACCTCACTTGTTAGAGTAGGTGCCCTAGAGTCAATCAAGTATTATAGAATTGACTCTTTGTAATAATGTTTATTAATCAATAAAAGGCCCCAAATAAGAGAGTGACTCATCCCATCCACCTTCCACCAAACTATCAGATTCCTTACCAAGTGAGGAGTGAATGAGACCATAAACAACCTAAAGGCTTCGAGGGACTGCTACAAGAACGCCTTCAAGGGACTGCTACAAGAACGCCTTCAAGGGTAAGTCCTATACATTGTAGCAACTACAGTCTCACTTGACTCTTCCAGTCGAGTCGGAGCAGCCATCCATGGAGGAATTACTTGAGGTCCAAATCCATTTGGATAACACTGATAAGAAGACTCTAGTCGGTTCTCGACTAAAGCCCCAAATAAGAGAGTGACTCATCGACTTCCTCATACAGAATCATGATTACTTTGCATGGTCCCACTCAGGGGTTAGCCCTGAAGCAATCGTCTATCACCTACAAGTCAACCCTGACTATCCCCTAGTCAAACAGAAAAGAAGGAAGTTTGCCTCCAAGCAAAACTAAGTCATCAACGAGGAGGTGGACAAGCTACTAAGTAATAGGTTGGTTTGAGAGGTGCACTACCCTAACTGGCTAACCAACATGGTTGTGGTCCATAAGAAGAAGGGAAGTGAAGAGCCTGCATGGACTTCATAGACTTAAATAAAGCCTACCCTAAATATTCATTCCCTCTCCCTCACATAGACATGTTGGTCGACACCACAATCGGTCATGAGTTGCTCAACTTCATGGATGTCTTCTCAGGCTACAACCAAATCCTCATGCAACCAAATGATCAAGAGAAGACAACAGTCATCACAAAGAGGGGCATCTATTACTACAAGGTGATTCCATTCAGCCTTAAGTATGTCGGAGCCACCTATCAGCGGCTCATCAATAAGATATTCGCCGAACATTTAGAGGACACCATGGAAGTGTAAATTGACGATATGCTCGTCAAGTCCCTCATAGTCAAGCAACACCTTTATCATCTCAATCAAGCCTTCACAGTCCTTAGAAAGTATAATATAAAACTCAACCCAACCAAGTGCTTATTCGGTGTCTTCTCTGGTAAGTTTCTAGGATACATGGTGACTCAACGTGGTATAGAAGTCAACCCTAACCAAATTCGAGTCATCTTAAACATACCTTCACCTTCGTGCGTCAAAGATGTCTAATGCCTTACTGAAAAAGTGGATGTGCTGAGTCAGTTTATCTCTAGGTCTACCGACAAGTGTCACCAGTTCTTCACCCTTAGAAAATCTAAGAAGTTTGAATGGACTCCAACCTGCGAAGAGGCACTCCAACAGCTAAAATGATATCTCACATCCCTTCCACTCTTTTCCAAACCTTCACTTAGGGAAAAGCTTTTTACCTATTTAGCCATTTTAGATCAACCATCTTAGCCATCCTATTTTAGAAAGACAATGGAAAACAACTACCAGTCTACTATGTGAGTAAGTCACTCGTTGATGTTGAGACCTAGTACAGCCAATTGGAAAAGTTAGCACTTGTCCTCATCCATGCTTCCAAGAAACTTCGACCTTACTACTAATGCCACACCATATTTGTCCTTACCACCATCCCACTCAAGAAGATTTTCCACAAACCAAAACTCTTGGGTTGGCTCACCCAATGGACGGTGAGTTGAGTGAATTTGACGTCTCCTTCCAACCATGTTCCGCCATCAAGTCTCAAGTGTTAGCTGATGAGAATGCAAAATGTCATATTCACCCCCTTAATGTCTAGTCTTTTATACTTATTTGTTGCCTAAATGTACTCATTATTATTCTATTTTCATTTAGGATGCAAATGGAGGCGTTAAATGCAAAACGGAACTAATTAGGTGAATTCGGGATGTTTTGACATCGCTTTGTAATCTGGGCATAATTCTCTCATCCGAGCTTCGATTGGGATGATTCAAAATGCTGTGGAACCCTAAGAAATAGATCTACAACATTTATGTTTTGAGTTTGGAGAGATACTCACGGCATCAAGGTTGTAATCGGCCTAAAGTTGATGCACCTGTACTGCTGACGTTCTGGAACATTCTACCCTATCATGCAAGTCATTAGGCAGTTTATTATTGGAAGATTTGAAGACCTGTTGCACGCAAGTTATAGCTGGACACACCACTTTCCTATTTTATTTTAGGACTTTATTTTAATTTCAATTAATCAAAATCAGACTAGGATAAATGTTATTTTAGGATATTAGAATATTTTTAGGAGATTTAGTAGAATTCAAATACTTGAATTGGATATTTTTAAGAGGAGAGAGAGATCAAATTGGAAAAGATTACACACACCTCTCTTTCCTCTCTTCTGCAATTTTCTCTTTTGAGTTTTGATTATGGCCATGAGCGGCTAAAACTTTCAGATCTTGGTCGAAGGAAACGGA